>NC_135234.1:195498785-196214285 GCF_051348905.1 Ranitomeya variabilis | reverse complement strand
GCAGATGCACTTAGTGGCAATATAATTCTCCATTTTTATGTGTGGGAGACTGCTGGAAAAATAAGGCCCGCTGTATTACACTACACAGTTTCAGTGGCAGAAAGTGGCTGGAAGATATATAAAAAATGAGAACTGCCGCAGATGCACTTAGTGACAATATAAATCTCCCTTTTTATGTGTGGGAGACTGCTGGAAAAATGAGGCCCACTGTATTACACTACACAGCTTCAGTGGCAGAAAGTGGCTGGCACATATATGCCACAAACAGGACTGACGCAGATGCACTTAGTGGCAATATAAATCTCCCTTTTTATGTGTGGGAGACTGCTGGAAAAATCAGGCCCACTGTATTACACTACACAGATTCAGTGGCAGAAAGTGGCTGGAAGATATACCACAAACAGGACTGATGCAGATGCACTTAGTGGCAATATAAATCTCCCTTTTTATGTGTGGGACACTGCTGGAAAAATCAGGCCCACTATATTACACTACACAGCTTCAGTGGCAGAAAGGGCTGGCAGATATACCACAAACAGGACTGACGCAGATGCACTTAGTGGCAATATAATTCTCCATTTTTATGTGTGGGAGTCTGCTGGAAAAATCAGGCCCACTGTATTACACTACACAGTTTCAGTGGCAGAAAGTGGCTGGAAGATATATAAAAAATGAGAACTGCCACAGATGCACTTAGTGACAATATAAATCTCCCTTTTTATGCATGGGAGACTGCTGGAAAAATCAGGCCCACTGTATTACACTACACAGCTTCAGTGGCAGAAAGTGGCTGGCAGATATACCACAAACAGGACTGACGCAGATGCACTTAGTGGCAATATAAATCTCCCTTTTTATGTGTGGAAGACTGCTGGAAAAATCAGGCCCACTGTATTACACTACACAGTTTCAGTGGCAGAAAGTGGCTGGAAGATATATAAAAAATGAGAACTGCCGCAGATGCATTTAGTGGCAATATAAATCTCCTTTTTATGTGTGGGAGACTGCTGGAAAAATCAGGCCCACTGTATTACACTACACAGTTTCAGTGGCAAAAAGGGGCTGGCAGATATACCACAAACAGGACTGACGCAGATGCACTTAGTGGCAATATAAATCTCCATTTTTATGTGTGGGAGACTGCTGGAAAAAACAGGCCCACTGTATTACACTACACAGCTTCAGTGGCAGAAAGTGGCTGGCAGATATACCACAAATAGGACTGCCGCAGATGCACTTAGTGGCAATATAAATCTCCCTTTTTATGTGTGGGAGACTGCTGGAAACATCAGGCCCACTGTATTACACTACACAGTTTCAGTGGCAGAAAGTGGCTGGAAGATATACCACAAACAGGACAGACGCAGATGCACTTAGTGACAATATAAATCTCCCTTTTTATGTGTGGGAGACTGCTGGAAAAACCAGGCCCGCTGTATTACACTACACAGTTTCAGTGGCAGAAAGTGGCTGGAAGATATATAAAAAATGAGAACTGCCGCAGATGCACTTAGTGGCCATATAAATCTCCCTTTTTATATGTGGGAGACTGCTGGAAAAATCAGGCCCACTGTATTACACTACAAAGCTTCAGTGGCAGAAAGTGGCTGGCAGATATGCCACAAACAGGACTGATGCAGATGCACTTAGTGGCAATATAAATCTCCCTTTTTATGTGTGGGAGACTGTTGGAAAAATCAGGCCCACTGTATTACACTACACAGTTTCAGTGGCAGAAAGGGGCTGGCTGATATACCACAAACAGGACTGATGCAGATGCACTTAGTGGCAATATAAATCTCCCTTTTTATGTGTGGGAGACTGCTGGAAAAATCAGGCCCACTGTATTACACTACACAGTATATATATATATATAAAAAAGGGACTGTACTACAATAACAACCTCCCTACAATTATCTCAGGAAAAGTATGGCAGCCAGCAATAAAAAGGAGTGCTGCACACAAAAGTGTGGACAAATAAACAATAGAACAGTGCAGAAAGGAGCAACAGGACCTTTGCTTTTAACCCCTTAGTGACAGAGCCAATTTGGTACTTAATGACCAGGCCAATTTTTACAATTCTGACCACTGTCAATTTATGAGGTTATAACATAACTCTGGAACGCTTCAACCGACCCTGCTGATTCTGAGATTGTTTTTTCGTGACATATTGTACTTCAAGTAAGTGGTAACATTTCTTCGATATTACTTGCGATTATTTATGAAAAAAATGGAAACATGGCGAAAATTTTTAAAATTTTGCAATTTTCAAAATTTGTATTTTTATGCCCTTAAATCAGAGAGATATGCCATGAAAAGTAGTTAATAAATAACATTTCCCACATGTCCACTTTACATCAGCACAATTTTGGAAATACATTTTTTTGTTGTTAGGGAGTTATAAGGGTTAAAATTTGACCAGCAATTTCTCATTTTTACAACACCATGTTTTTTTTAGGGACCACATCACCTTTGAAGTCATTTTGAGGGGTCTATATGATAGAAAATAACCAAGTGTGACACCATTCTAAAAACAGCACCCCTCAAGCTGCTCAAAGCCACATTCAAGAAGTTTATTAACCCTTTACGTACTTCACAGGAACTGAAACAATGTGGAAGAAAAAAATGAACATTTAACTTTTTTTTGCAAACATTTTACTTCAGAACCATTTTTTTTAATTTTCACAAGTGTAAAAACAGAAATTTAACCACAAATTTTGTTGTGCAATTTCTCCTGAGTACGCCGATACCCCATATGTGGAGGTAAACCACTGTTTGGGCGCACCGCAGAGCTTGGAAGTGAAGGAGCGCGGTTTGACTGTTTCAATGCAGAATTGGCTGGAATTGAGATCGGACGCCATATCGCGTTTGGAGAGCCCCTAATGTGCCTAAACAGTGGAAACCCCCCACTAGTAACACCATTTTGGAAACTAGACCCCTTAAGGAACTTATCTAGATGTGTGGTGAGCACTATGAACCCCCAAGTGCTTCACAGAAGTTTATAACGTAGAGCCGTGAAAATAAAAAATCACATTTTTTCTACAAAAATGATCTTTTTGCCCCCAAATTTTTATTTTCACAAGGGTAACAGGAGAAATTATACCACAAAAGTTGTTGTGCAATTTCTCCTGAGTACGTCGATACCCCATATGTGGGGGTAAACCACTGTTTGGGCGCACCGCAGAGCTTGGAAGAGAAGGAGTGTCGTTTTACTTTTTCAATGTAGAATTGGCTGGAATTGAGATCGGACGCCATGTCACGTTTGGAGAGCCCCTGATGTGCCTAAACAGTGGAAACCCCCCACAAATGACACCATTTTGGAAACTAGACCCCTTAAGGAACTTATCTAGATGTGTGGTGAGCACTTTAAACCCCCAGGTGCTTCACAGAAGTTTATAACGTAGAGCCGTGAAAATAAAAAAATCGCATTTTTTCTACAAAAATGATCTTTTTGACTCCAAATTTTTATTTTACCAAGGGTAACAGGAGAAAATGGACCCCAGAAGTTGTTGTACAATTTGTACTGAGTACGCCGACACCTGATATGTGGGGGTAAACCACTGTTTGGGCGCATGGCTGAGCTCGGAAGCAAAGGAGCGCCATTTGACTTTTCAATGCAAAATTGACTGGAATTGAGATCGGACGCCATGTCGCGTTTGGAGAGCCCCTGATGTACCTAAACAGTAGAAACCCCCCAAAAGTGACCCCATTTTGGAAACTAGACCCCCCATGGAACTTATCTAGATGTGTAGTGAGAACTTTGAATGCCCAAGTGCATCACAGAAGTTTATAATGCAGAGTCGTGAAAATAAAAAATATTTTTTTTTTTAACAAAAAATAATTTTTGCCCCCAAGTTTTTATTTTCACAAGGGCAACAAGAGAAATTGGACCCGAAAATTTGTTGTCCAACTTGTCCTGAGTATGCTGGTACCCCATATGTGGGGGTAAACCACTGTTTGGGTGCATGGCTGAGCTCGGAAGGGAAGGAGCGCCGTTTTGGAATGCAGACTTTGATAGAATTGTCTGCTGGCGTTATGTTGGGTTTGCAGACCCCTAATGTACCTAAACAGTAGAAACCCCCAACAAGTGACCCCATTTTGGAAAATAGACCCCCCAAGGAACTTATCTAGATATGTGGTGAGAACTTTGAATGCCCAAGTGCTTCACAGACGTTTATAATGCAGAGTAGTGAAAATAAAAAATATATTTTTTTCCCACAAAAAAGATTTTTTAGCCCACAAATTTTTATTTTCACAAGGGTAACAAGAGAAATTGGACCCCAAAAGTTGTTGTCCAATTTGTCCTGAGTATGCTGGTACCCAATATGTGGGGGTAAACCACTGTTTGGGCGCACGGCAGAGCTCGGAAGGGAAGGAGCGCCATTTTGGAATTCAGACTTTGATAGAATTGTCTGTGGGTGTTATGTTGCGTTTGCAGAGCCCCTGATGTACCTAAACAGTAGAAACCCCCCACAAGTGACCAAATTTTGGAAACTAGACCCCCTAAGGAACTTATCTAGATATGTGTTGAGAACTTTGAATGCTCAAGTGCTTCACAGAAGTTTATAATGCAGAGTAGTGAAAATAAAAAAATATTTTTTTTCCCACAAAAAAGATTTTTAGCCCCCAAGTTTTTATTTTCACAAGGGTAACAGGAGAAATTGGACCCCAAAAGTTGTTGTCCAATTTATCCCGAGTACGCTGATGCCCCATATGTGGGGGTAAACCACTGTTTGGGCGCACGGCAGAGCTCAGAAGGGAGGGAGCACCATTTGACTTTTTTAGCGCAAAATTGTCTGTCGTGTTTGGAGAACCCCTGATGTACCTAAACAGTGGAAACCCCCCTGTTCTAACTCCAACCCTAACTCCAACACACCCCTAACCCTAATCTCAACCCGATCCATAATCCTAATCACAACCCTAACGATAATCACAACCCTAACTCCAAAACAGCCCTAATCTCAACTCTAACCATAACCCTAATCAAAACCCTAAATCCAACACACCCCTAACCCTAATCTCAACCCTAACCTCAAACCTAACCCTAATCCCAATACACCCCTAACCCTAATCCCAACCCTAACCTTAACCCTAATCCCAACCCTAACCCTAATCCCAACCCTAATCCCAAACGTTAACCCTAATCCCAACCGTAACCCTAATACCAACCCTAATATAAACCCTAACCCTAATCCCAACTCTATCCCTAACTTTAGCCCAACCCTAACCCTAACCCTAATTTTAGCCCCAACCCTAGCCCTAACCCTAACTTTAGCCCCAATCCTAACCCTAAATTTAACCCTAACCCTAGCCCTAACTTTAGCCCCAACCCTAACCCTAAGGCTACTTTCACACTAGCGTCGTACTCGGCCCATCGCAGTGTGTTGGGCCGACGTACCGACGCTAGCGTTGTAAGCGCCGCACAACGGGTGCAGAGGATGCTGTTTTTTCAACGCATCCGCTGCCAATTGTGAGGTGCGGGGAGGCGGGGGCAGAGTTCCGGCCGCGCATGCGCGGTCGGAAATGGCGGACACGTCGCACAAAAAAAGTTACATGTAGCGTTTTTTTGTGCCGACGGTCCGCCAAAGCACGACGCATCCGTCGCACGACGGATGCAACGTGTGGCAATCCGTCGCAATGTGTCGCTAATGCAAGTCAATGGAGAAAAAAACGCATCCTGCAAGCACTTTTGCAGGATGCGTTTTTTCTCCAACGACGCATTGCGACGGAAGCCAAAAAACGCTAGTGTGAAAGTAGCCTAACCCTAACCCTAGCCCTAACCCTAAATTTAGCCCCAACCCTAGCCCTAACCCTAGCCCTAACCCTAACCCTAACCCTAGCCCTAACCGTAGCCCTAACCCTAACCGTAGCCCTAACCCTAACCCTAGCCCTAACCCTAACCCTAACCCTAGCCCTAACCCTAACCCTAACCCTAGCCCTATCCCTAACCCTAATTTTAGCCCCAACTCGTCTCTCCTGCCGGCCGGCAGATGGCAGCAGATGGCGGGCGCACTGCGCATGCGCCCGCCATTTTCTTTGCAGAGGAAGAAGCCGGCCGGCAAGAGGAGACGCAGGAGGACCCGGGGACACCGGGTGAGTATGATAGGGTCCCCGAATCCCCCTATTTCTCTGTCCTCTGATGTGCGATCACATCAGAGGACAGAGAATTACAGATCGCTTTTTTTTTTTGCGGTCGCCGGTAAACAGTTAATTACCGGCGATCGCAAAACAGGGGGCAGTAAAAACCGACCCCGATCATGTTCTTTGGGGTCTCGGCTACCCCCGGCAGCCGAGACCCCAAAGATCTTCCGGGTGCCGGGCGGCGGGCGCACTGCGCATGCGCCCGCCATTTTTTCCCGGGGGAGATAGGTGAGTATTGGGGGGCTATTGGGGGCCATCGGGGACACTATTTCTCTGTCCTCCGATGTGCGATCACATCGGAGGACAGAGAAATTAAATTGCAAATCGCGTTTTTTTTTTTTGTTGCGACCGCCGGTAAACGGTTAATTACCGGCGATCGCAACTCGGGGGTCGGTAAAACCCCCCCGAATCATGTTCTCTGGGGTCTCGGCTACCCTCGGCAACCGAGACCCCAGAGAAAATCCGACTCTGGGGGGCGCTATTCACTTTTTCCACAGCGCCGTTAATTAACGGCGCTGTGGTTTAAGTACCCTTAGCGGCCGCCGTTAAAAGGCGTATCGGCGGTCGTTAAGGGGTTAAAAAAGCAGTTGGTTTGCACAGCGGCGTACAAACAGCAATGCAGCTATCAGGCAGCCTTATAAGCTACAGAGCTGATGCACAGAAATCTAGCCTCCACTGTCCCTGCAAAGAAAAGGTAATGTTGGACAGTGGAAATCGCTACAGCACAAGCGGTTTGGGGGTTAATATTTCCTCCCTAACAATATCCCTGCTTCTGATGACGTTGCAGCAACCTCTCCCTATGCTCAGATCGGCAGAAGTAAGATGGTGGTCAGCGTGTACGCCCCTTTATAGCCCCTGTGACGCCGCAGAAATCAAACCAATCACTGTCATGCCCTTCTCTAAGATGGTGGGGACCGAGACCCATGTCATCACGCTGCCCACACTCTGCGTCCACCTTCATTGGCTGAGAAATAGCGCTGAAAGCATCATACGAACCGCGACTTTGGCGCCAAGATCGCCGACAGCATGGCCGATCCCACGCTGGGATCGGGTCGGGTTTCACGAAACCTGACTTTGCCGAAAGTCGGCGATTTTTGAAAATGTTCGATCCGTTTCGCTTAACCCTAATCTAGTTGTGTGGTGAGCACTTTGACCCACCAAGTGCTTCACAGAAGTTTATAATGCAGAGCCGTAAAACTAAAAAATCATATTTATTCACAAAACTGATCGTTTCACCACCAATTTTTTATTTTCCCAAGGGTAAGAGAAGAACTTGGACCCTTCAGGTGTTTCATTTAACTTTTTTTCACAAAAAAATTACTTCAGCTCCAATTTTTTTTATGTTATCTAGGGTAACAGGAGAAAATGGACCCCAAAAGTTGTCTAATTTATCCTGAGTACGCTGATACCCCATATGTGGGGGTAAACCACTGTTTGAATGCATGGCAGAGCTCGGAAGGGAAGGAGCGCCGTTTGACTTTTCAATGCAAAATTGTCAGGAATTGAGATGGGATGCCATGTTGATTTTGGAGAGCTTCTGATGTGCCTAAACATTGATACCCCCCACAAGTGACAGCATTTTGGAAAGTATACCCCCTAAGGAACTTATTTAGATGTGTGGTGAGCACTTTAACATACTAAGTGCTTTACAGAAGTTTGTAATGCAGAGCCATAAAAATAAAAAAAATATATTTTTTCACAAAAATGATCTTTTTGCACCGAGTTTTGTATTTTCCCAAGGGTAAGAGAAGAAATTGGACCCAAAAAGTAGTTTTGCAATTTGTCCTGAGTACACTGATACCCCATATGTGGGGGTAAACAACTGTTTGGGTGCATGGCAGAGCTCGGAAGGGAAGGAGCGCCATTTGACTTTTCAATGCAAAATTGACTGGAATTGAGATGGGATGCCATGTTGCGTTTGTAGAGCCACTGATGTGCCTAAACATTGAAACCCCCCACAAGTGACAGCATTTTGGAAAGTAGAGCCCTTAAGGAACTTATTTAGATTTGTGGTGAGCACTTTGACCCACCAAGTGCTTCACAGAAGTTTATAATGCAGAGCCGTAAAAATAAAAAATCATATTTTTTCACAAAAATGATCTTTTCACCACCAATTTTTTATTTTTTCAAGGGTAAGAGAAGAACTTGGACCACAAAAGTTGTTGTGCAATTTGTCCTGAGTATGCTGATACCCCACATGTGGGGGTAAACCACTGTTTGGGCACATGCCAGAGCTCGGAAGGGAAGGAGCGCGATTTGACTTTCAATGCAAAATTGACTGGAATTGAGATGGGACGCCATGTTGCGTTTGGAGAGCCACTGATGTGCCTAAACATTAAAACCCCCCACAAGTAACACCATTTTGGAACGTAGACCCCCTAAGGAATTTGTCAAGATGTGTTGTAAGAGCTTTGAACCCCCAAGTGTTTCACTACAGTATATAAGGCAGAGCCATGAAAATATAAAAATAAAAAATTTCCACAGAAGTTCTTTTTTAGCCCCCTGGTTTATATTTTCCCAAGGGTAACAGGAGAAATTGGACCCCAAAAGTTGTTCAATTTGTCCTGAGTATGCTGATACCCCATATGTGGGGGGAACCACCATTTGGGCGCATGGCAGAGCTCGGAAAGGAAGGAGAAACCCCCCACAAGTGACCCCATATTGGAAACTAGACCCCTCCTAGGAACTTATCTAGATGTGTTGTGAGAACTTTGAACCCCCAAGTATTTCACTACAGTTTATAATGCAGAGCCGTGAAAATAAAAAATCTTTTTTTTCCACAAAAATTATTTTTTAGCCCCCAGCTTTGTATTTTCCAAAGGGTAACAGGAGAAATTGGACCCCAAAAGTTGTCCAATTTGTCCTGAGTATGCTGATACCCCATATGTGGGGGGGAACCACCGTTTGGGCACATGTCTGAGCTCGGAAGGGAAGGAGCGCCATTTGGAATGGAGTCATAGATGCAATTGTCTGCAGGCATCAGATTGCGTTTGCAGAGCCCCTAATGTACCTAAACAGTAGAAACCCCTCACAAGTGACTCCATATTGGAAAGTAGACCCCCCAGGAACTTATCTAGATGTGTTGTGAGAACTTTAAACCCCCAAGTGTTTCACTACAGTTTATAACGCAGAGCCGTGAAAATAAAAATCATTTTTTCCCACAAAAATGTTTTTTTAGCCCCCCAAATTTTTATTTTCCCAAGGGTAACAAGAAAATTGGAGCCCAAAAGTTGTTGTCCAATTTGTTCTGAGTACGCTGATACCCTATATGTTGAGGTAAACCCCTGTTTGGGCACACGGGAGAGCTTGGAAGGGAAGGAGCACTGTTTTACTTTTTCAATGCTGAATAGGCTGGAATTGAGATCAGATGCAATGCCGTGTTTGGAGAGCCCTGATGTGCCTAAACAGTGGAAACCCCCAATTCTAACTGAAACCCTAACCCAAACACACCCCTAATCCCAACCACATTCCTAATCCCAACCACACCCCTAACCTCAACACACCCCTAACCCTAATCCTAACCCTAACCACACCCCTAACTCCAACACACCCCTAAACCTAATCCCAACCATAACCTTAACCACACCCCTAACCCTGACACACCGCTAACCCTAATCTCAGCTGTAAATGTAATCCAAACCCTAACTTTAGCCCCAATCCTAACTGTAGCCCTAACCCTAACTTTAGCCCCAACCCTAACCCTAACTTTAGCCCCAGCCCTAACCCTAACTTTAGCCCCAGACCTAACTGTAGTCCTAACCCTAGCCCCAACCCTAACCCTAGCCCGAATCCTAGCCCCAACCCTAATGCTAGCCCTAACGCTATCCCTAACCCTAGCCATAGCCCTAACCCTAGCCCTAACCCTAGCCTTAACCCAAGCCCTAACCCTAACCCTAGCCCTAACCCTAGCCCTAATCCTAACCCTAACCCTAGCCCTAACCCTAACCCTAATGGGAAAATGGAATTAAATATTTTTTTTTAATTTTATTATTTTTCCCTAACCAAGGGGTGATGAAGGGGGATTTGATTTACTTTTATAGTGGGTATTTTAGCGGATTTTTATGATTGGCAGCTGTCACACACTAAAAGACGCTGTTTATTGCAAAAAATAGTTTTTGCGTCTCCACATTTTGAGAGCTATAATTTTTCCATATTTTGGTCCACAGAGTCATGTGATGTCTTGTTTTTTTCAGGATGAGTTTACGTTTTTATTGGTATTTTCGGGCACGTGACATTTTTTGATCGCTTTTTATTCCGATATTTGTGAGGCAGAATGACCAAAAAACAGCTATTCATGAATTTCTTTTTTTTTTTTTTGGGGGGGGGCCTTTGCTTTAGAATAAAATGAGCAGGTATGAGCTGCAAAAAAAATTCCCACAGATAACTGCAGATAGGTAGATACTAAGTAAGCAACAGCAGACAGTAATGGAGCTTTTTGAGGTATGCTGTGAGATCTACACACTCACATACAGTGCCTGCAGGTCTTGCACTGATGTAGACATGTGCACATAGACTCCCCTGCCTACCAAGCACTGCAATCTCTGTACACCCTAATTAGCCCTAAAAAGGACTGTTGGTGTTAGCTGTCATGTTCCCACCGTTGCACAGGGGGAATCTCAAACCATGTCCTCTGCTGTCTCCCATTCTCCTCCAGCCACAGTGGAACCTGCTCAGCGGAGACGTCAGTCCCAGCGTCTGGCTCAAGCTGATACTGTGCGAATGGTTACTGCTGCCTTTCCAGGCTCAGCCCTTGTAGCCAGCACTGATCAGCAGCAAGCAGGCCTTTTTGGGACTGTCCTGCTTTTCCCATACTGAGCATGACCACGGGACGACCTCCCATTGGATGTCGAGGGTCACATGCTCAGGTCCTGTTGTGCTCTCTGTGCGGTATCGCGGCCCTGTGATGCAACAGGGTTTGCTTCCTTCATACCGGGTGAAGCTAACCCATGTATGTATTCACATTACACCGCCATCTAGTCTGTCAGCCTGTCAGCAGCAGGTGTCCTTTCTGCACGGTGGACCCCGGACTGCAAACGCACCTCATATCCTCTCTAAATATTATTTAGTGTGTTCCGCCTGTCCTAACATTACACTAGCACCAGGGTCTGGCTAGTAATGGCGGACAAACAGCGACTGCAGTGGTACGTCCAGCAGCTCTCGAGCGCTCAACCTCAGCTGTGGATGTTAACGCAGTAGCTGTTCAGGCTGCTAGCAGGCACTTTGTCCACTGCCACCCCTATTCCGACCTTATCCCGCCTCCCACTGCCAGAAAAAATCTCTGGTGACAGCAAGTCCTATAGGGGATTCGTGAACCAGTGTGCAATTCACCTTGAGCTCCTGGCTGCACGTTTCCCCTCAGAGCGGGCTAAAGTGGGATTCATTATTACTCTCTTGTCGGACAGGGCATTGGAGTGGGAGTGCGACGATCATGTGGTGCAGAGTTCTCCACGGTTTCTGAGCACTCTTAAACAGGTCTTTTTGGGACTCCAAGTCACCCATGATACGGCGCTCCAACTGCTGGCATTAACACAGGGTTGATCCATGGTCAGTCATTTTTCCGTCCACTTCCGGACTTTAGCATCTGAGTGTTGTGAATTCTGCTCTTGGGTTCCCTCCGGTGGTTGTTGGTAGTAATGCAGTTGTTCCTGGGTTGCAATCCTGGGCAGGTGTCCCTGCTGATTGCAGCTCTGACTGGGATATTTATGTGTGCTGGATTCATTAGCCCTTGCCAGTTGTCCATTGTTCTTGGAGGTTTTGCATCTCTGTCTGGTTCCTCCTGCCTTGCTGCCAAATCAGCAAAGATAAGTGTCTGGTTTTGTTTCTGCAGCACACATGCTGTGTGCTTTACAATTCAGTACTATTCAATGTTTTTTCTTGTCCAGCTTAGACTGTGTTTGGATATCTCAGTCAAGTTGGATTTTCAGGAGATGCAGATATGCATTCCATGTCTTTAGTTAGATGGTGGAATTTTTGTATAATCTGCTGTGGATATTTATAGGGTTTTAATACTGACCGCTTAGTATTCTGTCCTATCCTTTTCTATTTAGCTAGCGTTGCCTCTTTTGCTAAATCCTGATTTCTGCCTGCGTGTGTCTTTCCTCTAATACTCACAGTCAATATTTGTGGGGGGCTGCCTATCCTTTGGGGTTCTGCTCTGAGGCAAGATAGAATTCCCATTTCCATCTATAGGGGTATTTAGTCCTCTGGCTGTGTCGAGGTGTCTAGGATGTGTTAGGTACACCCCACGGCTACTTCTAGTTGCGGTGACAGTTTAGGGTTTGCGGTCAGTATAGGTTCCACCTACTCCTGAGAAAGTTTCATGCGGCTCCAAGGTCACCGGATCATAACACTGAGCTGGAGTGGCCAGATAAAGCCCTCATCCCTGTATTTTGGAGGGGGCTGGCTGACCATGTGAAGGACGACTTGGCCACTAGGGAGATTCCTGCCACACTGGAGGAGCTAATAACTATATCTACCTGCATCGACCTTCGTTTTAATGAGCGAAGGTTGGAGGGAGCCCAGTGTAGGCAGAGGTTTTGGCTGGCTCCCACATTCGCCAAACTTCTGGGATCTCCGGTCCAGGCGTCCAGGAGCAATATGAGGCCGTGGAGTTGTCACGAGCGGGGTCTAAGTCCTGGACCGCTCTTGCACTCAAGGTCTGTCCAGTCTGCCAGTCGGGACTTTAAGCCAAGAAATGTCCCCAGTGGTCGGGAAAACGTCAGCGTCTAGTGGTAGTAGGAGGAAGTACACTAGACACGGCGACGTTTTCCTCCAAATTGTCCTTCAAGGGGACAATTACCTTAGGCCCATCCACTCATACGGTAGAGCTTTGCGTGGATTCTGGGGTGGAGGGCAGCTTCATGTCTTCTGCCTTCGCCCAACGGCACCCAATACCTCTGGTGATGCTCGCCAAACCAGTGACCATATGAGTGGTGAATGGGTCGACAGTGCATGCCCTCACAGATAACACACCAGGCCATCCCATTTACTCTTTCCATGTCGCCATCCCATCAGGAGATTATCTCTTTACTCGTCATTCCTGAGGGAATTGATGAGGTCCTGTTAGGGATACCTTGGCTATGGTACCACTCCCCTCATATAGAGTGGTTCACAGGCAGGATTTTGGGATGGAGTGAATCTTGTGAGGGTAGATGTCAGAGGGAGTGCATTCAGGTTGCTACTACTGAGGTACCTGCAGATCTTTCCTCTCTCCCCAAGCACTATTGGCCCTATGCGGGCGTGTTCTCCAAGAGGGCTGTAGAGACACTTCTGCCTCACTGCCCCTATGACTGTCCTATTGACTTCTTGCCTGGTGCTGAGCCTCCACGGGATCGAGTCTCTCCATTATCTCTCCCAGAGATGAAAGCAATGTCTCAGTACATCCAGGAGAATCTGGCAAGAGGATTCATTAGGAAGTCAGTGTCACCCTTAGGAGCTGGGTTCTTCTTCATTAAGGGGTCTTAACACCATCACCGTTAAGAATAAGTACCCACTGCCCCTGATTTCTGAGCTCTTTGATAGGCTTTGAGGAACAAGGGTATTTACTAAACTAGATCTGCGGGGTGCTTACAATCTGATACGCATCCATGAGGGGGACGAATGGAAAACAGCTTTTAACACCAGGGATGGGTACTATGAATACCTAGTGATGCCCTTCGGGCTCAGTAATGCCCCAGCCGTTTTCCAAGAATTTGTGAACGATATCTTCTGGGATATACTCTCGGCCTCAGTTGTAGTCTATCTGGATGATATTCTCATCATCTACTGTCCAGATATAGACTCCCACCGGAGAGATGTTTGCAAAGTCTTCGACCTCCTACAGGCAAACTCCCTCTATGCCAAGTTGAAGAAGTGTGTGTTTGAGCAGGAATCTGCCTTTCCTGAGCTATATCATCTTGGCCCAAGGATTGGCTATGGATCCCGCCAAGCTACAAGCTGTGATGGACTGGCAGGAACCTAATTCTCTCAAAGCAGTGCAGCACTTTATGGGGTTCATCAACTATAATCGCCAGTTCATTCCCCACTTCTCAACTTTGGTAGCTCCCCTGGTTGCCTCACCAAGAAGGGACTAATCCCAAATTGTGGTCGAAGGAGGTATCCAAGGTCTTCCCCTCTATCAAGTCACACTTCGTTGGTGCTCCCATTTTACATCCCCCCGATGTTGATAAACCATTTATCATGGAGGGGGATGCCTCTTCCATCGGTGCTTGAGCAGTCCTCTTCCAGAAGGATGCTCAAGGTCTGAAGCCCTTCACACTGGCAGAAAGGAATTATCCCATCTGGGATAGGGAGTTGCTAGCCATGAAGTTGGCCTTTTCAGAGTGGAGACACCTCCTGGAGGGGGCTCGCTTTCCCTTCCAAGTTTTCACCGACCACAAAAATTTGGTGTATTTGCAAACTGCCCAGCGGCTAAACTCTCGCCAGACCAGATGGTCCCTGTTTTTCTCCCGGCTCCACTTTACCCTCCATTTTCTCTCCGGCGAGAAGAACACTCATGCCGATGCTCTCTCGCTCCTTAGTGTCATCAGAGGAGGAGGAGCTTTGGCTTACTGTCCCTTCAGAGAGCCTGAGAACTGTGGCTCCGGTTTCGCTAGAGTCTGTGCCCCCAGGCAAGACTTTTGTTCCATCTAATTTGTGACCGGAGGTTCTCTCTTGGGCTAACTCTTCCAGGGTGGGTGGACATTTTGGGACCAGGAGGACATCTGAGCTTCTGACGAGGACGTACTGGTGGCCGCATATGGCCCGTGACATCGGAGACTATATTCGGGCGCGTGTCTCCTGCGCCAAGAATTGGTCTCCTCTGCAATGGCCTGCTGGGCTACTTTACCCCCTGCCGGTGGCAGACAGGCCCTGGGAGATGGTCAGGATGGACTTTGTGGTGGGCTTACCCAAGTCTCGTAGCTGCACCGTTATCTGGGTAGTCACCGACCATTTTTCTAAAATGGTGCACTTGCTTCCGCTTCCACAGTTACCTTCTGCACTTGCCTTGGCGGCGTTGCTTATTAAACATGTTTTCCAACTACATGGCATGTGTGAAAAAATTGTCAGTGACTGGGGTCCCCAGTTTGCGTTTTGGTTCTGGAGAGAGCTCTGTCATTTACTCAGCATTGAGCTGAATCTCTCTTCTGCGTACCATCCCGAGATGAATGGGTTGGTAGAGAGGGTCCACCAGACTCGGGTCACATACCTGCGACATTTTGTCTCTGCCTGGCAGGATAACTGGGCATCTATGCTATCATGGGTGGAATTTTCTTTGAACAATGCCGTAGCCGACTCCACCGGACAGACCTTATTCCTCCTTAATTACAGCCAGCATCCGCGTATCCCTGTGCCCATGCCCATGTCATCCACCGATTTTAGGGTGGCAGACTGGGCAGTGGAGGAACTCAACATTTGAGACCACACACAGAATGCCATCCGGGCCTCCAAGGAGAGAATAAGGGTTTCTGCCGATGCACACCGGCGCCCCGCTCCGACCTTTTCTCCTGGTGACTTAGTGTGGCTCTCCGCCTGTAAAATCAGGCTCCGAGTTGAGTCCTCACTACATAGGCCCTTTCAAGGTTCTGGAAAAGGTTAACCCTGTGGTCTACCATTTGGCTCTTCCTCCATGCCTAGGTATCACTGACACTTTTCATTATCCTTAAAGCCCGTCTATATGTCCCAGTTTTCCGAGTCATCTGCTGGAACATCGGGTTCATCTATGGATGAGTACGAGGTGAACTCTATCTTAGGGTGCAAGGTGGTACATGGCAAAAAATATTATCTGGTGGGCTGGAAGGGTCACAGCCCAGATGACAGAAACTGGGAACCTGTGGAGCACATTCGGGCTCTGCTGCTCATTGCAGCCTTTGAACATAGCGAGGCCCAAGGAGGAGGGGGCCCTAGCAGGGGGGTAATGTTAGGTGTCGAGATCCTGCCACTGCACATAGGAAATCTCGAACCATGTACGCTGTGGTCTCACATTCTCCTCCAGCCGCAGTGGAACCTGCTCAGCGGAGTCATCGGTCCCAGCATCTAGCTCAAGCTGATACTATGCAAATCATTACTGCTACCTTTCCAGGCTCTGCCTTTGTAGCCAGCACTGATCAGCAGCAAGCAGGCCTTTCTGGGACTAAGTCCTGCTTTTCCCATACTGAGCATGCCCAAGGGACGACCTCCCATTGGAGGTCAGGGGTCACCTGCTCAGATTCCTGTTGCGGCTCCTATTGGACCATCAGGAAGGTCCTGGAGCGCTACTGCTATAAAAGGTTTGCATGGCCGCTCGGCCATGCGCTAGTGTAAACTTATTTACTTGTGTGTGTGTGTAGATGAATGCCTGTCGATGGATGAAAGCTCCAAATCATTCCCATCTCTTGTGTTGTTGCCTGCTCGTGTATGGTGGAAGCTACCTAGCGCCAGACAGTGCTACTCTGCACATCCAGCACACAATTCAGCATCTCTCAGCAGCAACCACCAGTGCGGCGCTGTGCGCTTAGTGCACTTTCTGGGCCCTGGTTAGGGTGGTTAGTGGCGTCCGCCAGAGCGGCGTTGTACGCACTCTAGTGAGATAAATTATTATTATTAGTTCAGTTCTACCCCTGACACCACAGTAACAGTGTCAAGCGTAAGAGGTCTAGAGGAACTTTTTCCCCGTGTCTTGGGACAGAGTTCTGCCACCCTTCACTTGCGCTCTCTGTGCGGTATCGCGGCCCTGTGACGCAACAGGGTTCGCTTCCTTCATACCGGGTGAAGCTAACCCGTGTGTGTATTCATATTATACCGCCATCTAGTCTGCCATTACTGAGCAGCAGGTGTCCTTTCTGCATGATGGACCCCGGACTGCGAACGCACATCATATCCTCTCTAAATATTATTTGGTGCGTTCCACCAGTCCTAACAGTTGGTTTCTCAGGATTTGTGGACTGAACACTAGCAAACCCAAACTAACTGTTAAAAGAATGATTCTGACCCTATCTCAGCAGCAGCTCTCCCTACACTAGCCAAGTGTGGAGCAGAATGCAGCGAGCAGGGCGGCGCCAGGTCTCTTATAAACCTGATGACGCTGTGTGGCCAGCCAATCACTGTAATACCACAACAAAGATGGCTGCGGCTTTACAGTGCATGGCTGACAATCCCTGCATTGTCATTGGTGCTCTAAATAGCGCCAAAATTGCAGGGACGGAGCCCTGAGCTCCCTCCGAATAATCCCAGAAATACTCGGTGCTCGCCGAGTACACCGAGCACAGTGATACTCGGGCGAGTACTGAGTAGTGGCGAGCACCTTCGCTCATCACTATATATAATATTTTAAATCTGTCTGCTAATACATATTTTAAAAACAAAAAGAGCGTGACGTTAGGGGCACTTTTCTAAAGAATTCAGGTGTCAACTAAAATTTCCAATTTTCTTGCCAGCTGAGATGTTCTCCTTATGTTGTGCTACTGGTGGGATTAAGGGAAAACAGATTTACGTTCTAAATCATAACTTTGAAACACAAAATTAACTGATGTTTTCATTTTTTTTTAATTTGTTAAATGTAAATGTTCACAGTCCAACTTTTCTGGGTACAATTAAGTTTGTGTTATAAAATGGTGTTATATGTATAATAATTAAAGTAACTGTCATCTTGTAAAGCCTACTTAAATCACAGTTATACTTAAAGAGGACTCCTAAAAGCATAGAGAGGACGCCTAGGGCTTCATTATCAGCATGCAGCCCATGACCTATGTACAGCAAGGGAATGGAAGTGAGTAGAAAGATAAAAATTAATGAATCCGTATCAACATCTTTTAAGCTATATGTTATTTATTCGTTATTGTGTTTTAGAGTGGTTTTCTAAAGTGACAGAGCCCGTTTAATGATGAAAATGTTTATTCAGCTCTTTTAGTTATTTTTCAAACCATCAAACATTGAAAAATTATAACATGTCAAAAGAGCTTTACACAATAAGTTGGGATAACACATTTTATCTTCTAGTTGGCAGTGACTGATAGTCTCGGGAAATAAATAAAAATTCATGGCAGTTGAAATGAAAAATATTCTAATAATTATTGTCATTGAGATTTTAAAAGTGAAAAAAATATCAGGAGACATGCAAGCTGCATAATATCAATTGAACAAGAGACTGAGGCTGGAAAACAATGAGGTGGAAGCAGAGAAGTCAGTATTATAAATTAAAAAGTTATATGTTTAGATTTTTACCATCAGGGAATCTGATGTAATGAAAAATATATGCAGATCATTTAAGTCAAAATACCAAAAACTCACAAAAGTAATATAAGAGATGTTAGGAGTCGAGTTTCCTCTGCTGCACAGGGGGAATCTCGATCTGTGTCTGCTGCGGTCTCCCATTCTCCATCGGCCACAGTGGAGCCTGCTCAGCGGAGATGTCAGCGTCTCACTGAGTCTGATTCAGTGCAAAGGGTTATTGCTGCCTCTCTAGGCTCTGCTATTGTACCCTGCACTGATCTACGGCGAACAGGCTTTTCTGGGACTAAGTCCTGCTTTGCACACACTGAGCATGCCCAGGGTAAGATCTCTCACTGGAGATCAAGGGTCACATGTTCAGGTACTGCAGCCAAATCTATTGGTCTTCCTAGGAAGGTCCTGTAGGTACGCAGGCTCTGTAGCAGTTTCTCATTGGTCCTCTTTTGGAAGGTCCTTTACGTGCTGCTGCTATTTAAGGCTCGCATGGCTGCACGGCCATGCGCTAGTATCTTCTAAAGTTACATGCTTTGCGCCACTGTGGTCATATGCGTGAATGTGTTCAGGGACCCGGCTGAAATAAGCCCCTAGAATGCTGGCACCTCCGGCGAGGAGATTGTGTATGAGTGTATTCAGTGACCCGGCTGAAATAAGCCCCTAGAATGCTGGCAACTCCGGCGAGGAGTGTTGTGTGCATGCATGACCACTGACTGCTCTCTTCTGGGTAGTTAGCCTGTGTCTCTGTGAGAGTTAACAGGGCACAGAGCTTTGCTTTCTTGGCCGCTCTGTGAAACTAACAGAGCTGGTTAATACCGCCATATTGAGCCACCATTCACTTAGCGGCAGGATATTTCCTGCACGGTGGTCCCCAGGTTGCGAACGCACCAATCACATCAATAAATATATTCGGTGCGTTCTGCAAACCCTAACAGTATACTAGCGCCAGGGTCTGGCTAAGTAATGGCGGACGAACAGCGATTGCAGGGGTACATCCAGCTGCTGGAGAGCCGGTTGGTGTCTCTCGAGTGTGCAACCTCGGCGGTGGATGTTACCGCAATTGCTGTTCAGGCTGCTAGCGTGGCTGCAGCAGCTTTACCCACTGCCACCTCTGTTCCAACCTTATCCCACCTTCCGTTGCCTGAAAAATTCTCTGGGGACAGTAAGTCTTGTAGGGGATTCGTGAGCCAGTGCGGTATACATCTCGAGCTCCTGGCTGCACGTTCTCCCACAGAGCGGGCAAAGGTGGGATTTGTAATTTCTCTCCTATCGGACAGAGCTTTGGAGTGGGCTACTCCGCTGTGGGAGCGCAACGATCATGTGGTGCAGAGTGTTCCTCGGTTTCTGGGCACTCTGAAGCAGGTCTTCGTAGGACCTCAAGTCACCCATGATACGGCGCTCCAACTGCTGGCATTGACTCAGGGTTCGACCATGGTCAGCCAATTTGCCATTTTCTTCCGGACTTTAGCGTCTGAATTGGAGTGGTCAGATAAAACCCTCATCCCAGTATTTTGGAGGGGGCTGGCTCACCATGTGAAGGACGCTTTGGCCACTAGCGAGATTCCCGCTACACTGGAGGAGCTCATATCTATATCAACTCGCATAGACCTTCATTTTCACGAGCGAGGGTTGGAGCAAGCCCAGTGTAAGCAGAGGTTTCGGCTGGTTCCCACCTTCACCAGACCTTTGGAATCTCCGGTCCAGGCGCTCGAGTCACATGAGGCCATAGGGGGGTCGAGAGCGGGGTCTAAGTCCCAGGCCGCTCATGCCCCTAAGGTCTGTCTTGTTTGCCCGCAGTCCGGACATCTTGCCTCCAAGTGTCCGCAGCGGTCGAGGAAACGTCAGCGTCTAGTGGCAGTTGGAGGAGGTACATTAGACACGGCAACGTTTACCTCAAAATTATCCTTCAAGGGGACAATTACCATAGGCCTATCCACACTTATGGTAGAGCTTTGCGTGGACTCTGGGGCGGAGGGTAATTTTATGTCTTTCGCTTTCGCTCAGCGACACGCAATACCCCTGGTGATGCTCGCCAAGCCAATAACCATTTGAGTGGTAAATGGGTCGACACTACCTTCACAGATTACACACCAAACCATCCCTTTCACTCTTTCTGTATCTCCATCACATCAGGAGATTATTTCTCTTTTAGTCCTTCCTGAGGGAGTTGATGAGGTCCTGTTGGGGATACCCTGGCTTCGTGTTCACTCTCCTCATATAGAGTGGTCCTCAGGGAAAATTTTGGGATGGAGTAAATCCTGTGAGGGTAGATGTCAGAGGGAGTGCGTTCAGGTTGCTACAACTGAGGTACCCGCAGATCTTTCCTCTCTCCCTAAGCACTATTGGCCTTATGCGGACGTGTTCTCCAAGAGGGCTGCGGAGACCCTTCCGCCTCACCGCCCCTATGACTGTCCTATCGATCTCTTGCCTGGTGCTGAGCCTCCCCGGGGTCGAGTCTATCCGTTATCTCTCCCGGAGACGGAGGCAATGTCTCAGTATATTCAAGAAAATCTGGCAAGGGGTTTTATTAGGAAGTCAGTGTCACCTGCAGGGGCTGGGTTCTTCTTCGTGCAGAAGAAGAGTGGAGAATTACGTCCATGCATTGACTACAGGGGTCTTAACGCCATCACCGTTAAAAACAAGTACCCACTACCCCTGATATCAGAGCTCTTTGATAGGCTACGGGGAGCAAGGGTATTTACTAAATTAGATCTGCGGGGTGCTTATAACCTGATTCGCATCCGTGAGGGGGATGAGTGGAAGACGGCTTTTAACACCAGGGATGGGCACTATGAATATCTGGTGATGCCCTTCGGGCTCTGTAATGCCCCAGCCGTTTTCCAAGACTTTGTGAACGACATCTTCTGGGAGATGCTCACCACCTCAGTCGTAGTCTATCTACTCTCCAGATATTAACTTCCACCGGAAAGATGTTCGCAAAGTCTTCAACCACTTTCGGGCAAACTCCCTCTACGCCAAGTTGGAGAACTGTGTGTTTGAGCAGGAGTCCTTGCCATTCCTTGGTTATATCATCTCTGCCCAGGGTTTGGCTATGGATCCTGCCAAACTACAGGCTGTGATGGACTGGCAGGAACCCCATTCACTTAAAGCTGTGCAGCGCTTTATGGGGTTCATCAATTACTATCGCCAGTTCATTCCACACTTTTCAACTTTGGTAGCTCCCTTGGTTGCTCTCACCAAGAAGGGAGCAAATCCCAAGTTGTGGTCGGAGGATGTCTCCAAGGCATTCCTTTTGATTAAGTCACACTTCACTAGCACTCCTATTCTACATCGCCCCGATGTAGTTAAGCCATTTATTATGGAGGTGGATGCCTCATCCGTTGGTGCTGGAGCAGTCCTTTTCCAAAAGGATGCTCAAGGTCAGAAGCATCCTTGCTTCTTCTTCTCCAAGACCTTCACACCATCAGAGAGGAATTATTCCATCGGGGACAGGGAGTTGCTAGTAATGAAGTTGGCTTTTTCTGAGTGGAGACACCTCTTGGAGGGAGCTCGCTTTCCCTTCCAAGTATTCACCGAACACAAAAACTTGGTGTACATACAGACGGCCCAGCGGCTGAATTCTCGCCAGGCAGATGGTCCCTGTTCTTTTCCCGGTTCCATTTTACTCTCCATTTTCTCTCTGGGGAGAAGAACATTCGTGCCGACGCTCTCTCCTGCTCCGTAGTGTCATCTGAGGAGGAGGATGAGGAGCCTCGGCTTATTGTCCCCTCTGAGAGCCTGAGAACTGTGGCCCCGGTTTCGCTAAAGTCTGTGCCCCCGGGCAGGACTTTCGTACCAGCGAATTTGCGACCGGAGGTTCTCTCTTGGGCTCACTCGTCCAGAGTGGGTGGACATTTTGGAACCAAGAGGACATCTGAGCTTTTGGCGAGGACGTACTGGTGGCCGCATATGGCCCGTGACGTCGGGGACTATATTCGGGCGTGTCTCCTGCGCCCAGAATTGGTCTTCACGACAACGGTCTGCTGGGTTACTTTACCCCATGCCGGTGGCAGATAGGCCCTGGGAGATGGTCGGGATGGACTTTGTGGTGGGTTTGCCCAAGTCTCGCGGCTGTACCATCATTTGGGTCATCACCGATCATTTCTCGAAAATGGTGCATTTGGTGCCACTACCACGGTTACCTTCTGCACGGGCCTTGGTGGCTTTGTTCATTAAACATATCTTCCGCTTACATGGAATGCCTGATAAAGTTGTCAGCGACCGGGGCCCCCAGTTTGCGTCTCGGTTTTGGAGAGAGCTCTGCCGTTTACTCAGCATAGAGCTTAATCTCTGCTCTGCATATCATCCCGAGACGAATGGGTTGGTAGAGAGAACCAATCAGACTCTGGTGACATACTTACATCATTTTGTCTCTGCTAGGCAGGATGACTGGGCATGTTTGCTACCTTGGGCGGAATTTGCCTTGAACAACGCCATAGCCGATTCCACTGGTCAGACTAATTTTCTCCTTAATTATGGCCAGCATCCGCGTGTCCCTGTGCCCATGCCTGTGTCATCCACCGATTCTAGGGTGGCAGACTGGGCGGTGGAGGCACGTGACATCTGGGACCACACACAGGATGCCATCCGGGCCTCCAAGGAGAGAATGAGGGTTTCGGCTGATACACACCGGCGCCCCGCTCCGACCTTTGCTCCTGGTGACTTAGTGTGGCTCTCCGCCCATAACATCAGGCTGCGAGTTGAGTCCACTAAGTTTGCACCTCGCTACATTGGCCCGTTCAAGGTTCTGGAACAAGTGAACCCTGTGGTCTACCGTTTGGCTATTCCTCCATGCCTTGGTATCACCGATACCTTTCACTCTTAAAGCCCGTTCTTTTGTCCCGGTTTTCTGAGTCATCTGCCGGGACATCGGGTTCATCCACGGATGAGTTTGAGGTGAATGCTATCGTGGGGTGCAAGGTGGTAAGAAATTTTATCTGGTGGATTGGAAGGGTCACGGTCCAGAGGATAGAACCTGGGAGCCTGTGGAGCACATTCGGGCTCCGCTGCTCATTGCAGCTTTTGAGCATAGCGAGTCTCAAGGAGGGGGGGGCCTAGGAGGGGGGGTAATGTTAGGAGTCGAGTTTCCTCTGCTGCACAGGGGGAATCTCGATCCGTGTCTGCTGCGGTCTCCCATTCTCCATCGGCCGCAGTGGAGCCTGCTCAGCGGAGACGTCGGTCCCAGCGTCTCACTGAGTCTGATTCAGTGCAAAGGGTTATTGCTGCCTCTCCAGGCTCTGCTATTGTACCCTGCACTGATCTCCGGCGAACAGGCTTTTCTGGGACTAAGTCCTGCTTTGCACACACTGAGCATGCCCAGGGTAAGATCTCTCACTGGAGATCAAGGGTCACATGTTCAGGTACTGCAGCCAAATCTATTGGTCTTCCTAGGAAGGTCCTGTAGGTACGCAGGCTCTGTAGCAGTTTCTCATTGGTCCTCTTTTGGAAGGTCCTGTACGTGCTGCTGCTATTTAAGGCTCGCATGGCCGCACGGCCATGCGCTAGTATCTTCTAAAGTTACATGCTTTGCGCCACTGTGGTCAGATGCGTGAATGTGTTCAGGGACCCGGCTGAAATAAGCCCCTAGAATGCTGGCACCTCCGGCGAGGAGATTGTGTATGAGAGTATTCAGGGACCCGGCTGAAATAAGCCCCTAGAATGCTGGCACCTCCGGCGAGGAGTGTTGTGTGCGTGCATGACCACTGACTGCTCTCTTCTGGGTAGTTAGCCTGTGTCTCTGTGAGAGTTAACAGGGCACAGAGCTTTGCTTTCTCGGCCGCTCTGTGAAACTAACAGAGCTGGTTAATACCGCCATATTGAGCCACCATTCACTTAGCGGCAGGATATTTCCTGCACGGTGGACACCGAGTTGCGAACGCACCAATCACATCAATAAATATATTTGGTGCATTCCGCAAACCCTAACAAGAGATTATTGCGTCAAGGACTACAATGTATGACAGAGATCATGGCATTTCCCTTTCATACGTAAGAGCCCTATGTAGATAAAAAGAAATCATTGTCACATGGTATTCAGATTGGATAAAAGATCGCCTTCTAGGTGCTAATGTTTATACATATTTTTACTTTCTTGACTTTTTATGAGAAAAAACATTAGAAGTAGAAGTGAAAAGAATCTGTTCTCATCACTTCTAAAAAAAAACTGCTACCTGGTATACACATCATTATATAAAAGGATCCAAAATAGAGCTATCAGGTAAGGTTCCTATATTAGGTCTATCTATAGGGTCAAATTTATGATAGATAGAAATTTATGAAAGATAAATATGTGAGCATATAGAAGAATTTCGCAAAGAACCAGGGAGTAGTGAATATAGAAAATTGTTTACTAAATCCAAATTTACTAAAATTATTAAAATATTGTGGACTAGGGAGGTGACAATGAGTGACCAAAAGATGGCACTGCAATTAAACAGGGTAAATTGTTACATATATAATACATAGTGCAAGGCAGTGCATATGACATAGGAAAAGGAAAGGCATCAGCAGGGAGCTACAGAATCCAAAGTTAATGAATAGTAAATAAGTGAATAGCATAATACAAAACTTGTAGGTAGCTAATAGCTGATATCCTTAAGGATATTCACATACAATAGAGGTATATACAAGTATGAGACCTGCAAATTAAAAATGTTTTATGAGTTACCTTAGTCCTATGTTGCGGTGCCACTACCCCAAAGTGCATTTCGGCAGCGGGCCTTCATCTGCTTAATTGCTGTGCCATCTTTTGGTCACTTATTGTCATTGCCCTTTTTCACGGTATGTTTATAATTCTAATATATTGGAAAGTAATAATTTTTTTTTTTCTTTACATATCATTATATGTTTTGTTCATTTGTTTACATTTTTACCTAGTCAAAACAATACCTTTTTTCTAAAAGAGGTCCTTTCACCAAAGGTTTCATGTTTAACTGGAAACAGGATGTAATAGTCGCTGCAATTCGGAATATGCTCAAAAAAATAAAGGGAACACTAAAATCCAACATCAGATAGATATCACTGAAGGAAATATTCCAGTTGTAAATCTTTATTCATTACATAGTAAAATGTGTAGAGAACAATAAAACATAAAAATTATCAACATAAATCACAACTAATATCCCACAGAGGTCTGGAGTTGGAATGATGCTCAAAATCAAAGTGCAAAGTTAAAGGCTGATCCAACTTCAGTGGAAATGCCTCAAGACAAGGAAATGATGCTCAGTAGTGTGTGTGGCCTCCACATGCCTGTATGACCTCCCTACAACACCTGGGCATGCTCCTGATGAGGCGGCGAATGGTCTCTTGAGTGATCACCTCCCAGACCTGGACTAAAGCATCCACCAACTCCTGGACAGTCTGTGGTGCAACGTGAAGTTGGTGGATGGTGCGAAACATGATGTCCCAGATGTGTTCAATCGGATTCAGGTCTGGGGAATGGGCGGGCCAGTCCATAGCTTCAATGCCTTCATGTTGCAGTAACTGCTGACACACTCCAGCCACATGAAGTCTGGCATTGTCCTGCATTAGGAGGATCCCAGAGCCAACCGCATCAGCAAATGGTCTCACAAGGGGTCTGAGGATCTCATCTCGGTACCTAATGGCAGTCAGGCTATCTCTAGCGAGCACATGGAGGGCCCTCCAAAGAAATTCCACCCCACACCATTACTGACCCACTGCCAAACTGGTCATGCTGAGGGATGTTGCAGGCAACAGATCGCTCTCCATGGCGTCTCCAGACTCTGTCACGTCTGTCACATGTGCTCAGTGTGAAACTGCTTTAATCTGTGAAGAGCACAGGGCGCCAGTGGTGAATTTGCCAATCCTGGTGTTCTGTGGCAAATGGCAAGCATCCTGCACAGTGTTGGGCTATGAGCACAACCCCCTTCTGTGGACGTCGGGCACTCAGACCATCCTTAAGGAATCGGTTTCTAACCGTTTGTGCAGACACATATGGAGCGCCCACCAGGGCTCAGGGGTACTTGGTACTGGGTCCGGTGGTCATTAAAGGTGAAGTCACGGTGGCAGCGACTCAGTCCGTGGTCCTGGGAGTCCAAATTAAAGGGACAGTCTTTAAAGAGGTTTGTGAAGTAATAAAAGTTTGTGACGCCACCTGTGGTACTCGGTCAGGGGTGACAGATGCTGCTTAAAGGAGTCCTTTGAGGTGGTGCTATGGTAGCAGGGATGGTATGGTTTCCCACAGGTGAAGCTGGGTCCCCTGGGCTCCCAATGTGCTTGGCAAGGATGGTGTGGTGCCAGAAATAAATGGAGGACACAGGGTTGCAGTCTCTTTACCTGGTTTACTGATGGTAGACAGCCTCAGTTCAGGGTACCAGCAACAGGTGTTGATGGAGTCCAGGCAGCATAAAAACAAGTGGTATTGCCTTTTAACAGGTGGGGTTGGAAGTCTTCCCTCTAGCGCTGTGGTGTAGTCTCTTGCTGCCTTAGGCCTCTCACAATGTCCTCACGTTCTCTCTGCCCCCCTTGTTGGTAGGGCACTACCCCTACGATAGATAGCTCGAGCCTTTTTACAGGATTTCTATAAAGACCCGGGCTCTATTTGCTACTGTGTCCTCAGGTGTCAATGGTGGACAGATGACTTGCAATCCAGATGTCCCGCTGGTTTCTGCTGTGAGATGTAGAGTCTTCCACAATCTCAGTCGTCCGGCTACCGGTATCTGCGCTCAGTGTGGAGGAAGCTCGGTTGCAGCTTCTGTCACCAGCTTTTAACTCTCCTGTGCTCCACTTCCCCTTCACTGTCTCTATACTGTTCTGTTCTCGTACTTTCTAGGAGCTGCAGCACCTCTCGTGGCTGCATGGCCCCCTCCTTCCATCTCAGACTCTCACTGTCTGCTTCCTCTCTGTTCTATTCCTCTGACAGACTGCCTGACTCCTCCCCCAGACCAGAATATATATATATACAGAGAAGTTCCCATGAAACTGGGTTCAGAGCTCCCCCTTCTGGCCTGGAGTCAGAACTGTGTTGCATTCATGTGAATACCTGATAAAGAGATCCTTCATAGCTTACAAGCGTGACACCTCTCTCCCTGTGAGGAAAGCAATGCCACTGTAACAACCAGGACCCTGGGATGTTACACATGCACATTTGCGGCCTGCTGGAGTTAATTTAGCAGGGTTCTGGCAGTGCTCCTACTGTTCCTCCTTGCACAAAGGCTGAGGTAGCGGTCCTGCTGCTGGGTTAGTGCTTTCCTACGGCCCCCAGCATGTCTACTGGTGTACTTGCCTGTCCCCTGGTAGCACCTCCAGCCTCTGGACACTATGCTGACAGACACCGCAAACCTTCTTGCCACAGCTCGCATTGATGTGCCATTCTGGATGAGCTGCGCTACCTGAGCCATTTGTTTGGGTTGTAGACTCCATCTCATGCTACCTTGAGTGTAAAAGCACAACCAACATTCAAAAGAACCAAAACATCAGCCAGTAAGCAATGATACTGAGATGTGGTCTGTGGTCCCCACCTGAAGAACCACTCCTTTATTGAGTGTGTCTTGATAATTGCTAATAATTTCCATCTGTTGTCTATTCCAATTGCACAACTGCATGTGAAACTGATTGTCAGTGTTGCTTCCTAAGTGGACAGTTTGATTTCACAGAAGCTTGATTTACGTGGAGTTATATTCTATTGTTTAAGTGTTACCTTTATTTTTTGAGCAGAGTATAATTTATTGTGTTTATTCTTTTAATTTTGCCTCTCCGTTGCAAAGATATTAGCAATCAAAGTACTTAATGAATTAACTTTTTTAAAGTCCAAGTGGGTGTTATCAGATAGTGTAGTTATTCTGTGATATGAGATATGATACTGACCAATCATAAACAGGCTACACCACTCAAAGGAAAGAAAACCATGCCCTTATCATATCTTACAGCAAGTTTCTCAGTGTGTGCGATGTAGTCACTCTTATGTCTGCTGTACTCAATTAACTTGTCACTCTGCAATGAGTGCAGAACCGATTGTAATTACATGTCACACAGCAACATACTGCTGGGTTGGTGCCATCCTACGGCCCCCTCCACGTCTCCTGGTGTACTTGCCTGTCTCCTGGTAGCACATCCAGCCTCTGAACACTATGCTGACAGATATTGCAAACCTTCTTGCCACAGCAGGCATTGATGTGCCATCCTGGATGAGCTGTACTGCCTGAGCCACTAATGTGGGTTGTAGAGTCCATCTCATGCTACCACAAGTGTGAAAGCACAACCAACATTCAAAAGAACCAAAACATCAACCAGAAAGTATTGGTACTGAGATGTGGCCAGTGGTCCCCACCTGCAGAACCACTCCTTTATTGAGTGTGTCTTGATAATTGGCAATAATTTCCATCTGTTGTCTATTCCATTTGCACAACAGCATGTGAAATTGATTGTCAAACAGTGTTGCTTCCTAAGTGGACAGTTTGATTTCACAGAAATTTGATTTACTTGGTGTTATATACTATTGTTTAAATGTTCCCTTTATTTTTTGAGCAGAGTATAATTTTTTCATTTATTCTTTTAATTTTGCCTCTACTTTACAAAGATATTAGCAATCAATGTACTTAATTAATAAAAAATTTTAAAGTCCAAGTGGGTGTTATCCGATAGTGTACTTATTCTGTGATATTAGATATGATACTGACCAATCATAAACAGGCTGCACCACTCAAAGGAAAGAAAAGCATGCCATCATCATAACTTACAGCAAGTTTCTCAGTGTGTGCGATGTAGTCACTCTTATGTCTGCTGTACTCATGTAACTTGTCACTCTGCAATGAGAGCAGAAACGATTGTAATTACATGTCACAGAGCAGCAGACTGTTCTGAACTCTTCCTTTGTGAGATGTAATTATAGTCTGCTCTGATCTCACTGTAGGGGGAGTACAAATTGAGAACAACAGACATGAGTGTGATTACTGACACATTTTCATACAGAGTGTGGGGCAAGGGCAGTACAGCACAGGTGACAGTATTATGACAGGCGGAGAACTGATAGAAGGTATGTAATTTGACACAGCTAAACTCAGATGCACAGCCCTTCCTCAAGCACTGACTCATACAGGAAGTTAGACCAGGAGGTCAGAGCTGTATCATTACATCTCACACACTGAGAAACTTGCTCTAAGCTCTTGGAGGTGAGTTCTATTTCTGTTGTGTTAGTGACTGTTTAGAATTGGTCAGCATCATGAGCAAGAAGTACCCCAGTGAAAAGTATTGGAAAACACCAAGTTGTACTCTGAAAAAGTAGACTTATTAGGTGTCAAATATTTTGATTGCTAAAATCTCCACAATGGAGAGGTGAAATGAAATAAATTAAATAAAACATGTTATTCAGCTCTGAAGCCAATATTACATTCGGTATCCAGTTCGACATGAAACATTTGGTGAAAAGTCCTTTTAATACATAAATATGAACTATATTGCTTAAATATTCTGTGGATCAGTGGTCAACGTTGGCTTGCAGCATCAAGGACCTGGATTCAGTTCTGTATGATATATGAACGAAATGTCACAGCTACAAATTTCTCATAGTGTATGCAATATAAAAGACAATAAAGAATTAAAGCTTCCTTTAAATAAACAATGATAAACCATATTTACACCTTTTTTGCAGGACAAGTTGTAGTTTCGATTGACACCATAGACCACAGCAGAAGTAGTAGAGAAGCCTCACATCTTTTCTGATTTTTCAGATGTGTACTAAACTGCAGCTCTTGCTCTGAATTCAGATGTCTCGTCATGCAGATGCTTAGAATCAGAACATTTATACCTCGCTTCAGGCTCTGACAGCACAGCTTGCAAACCACCCATCTCTTGTTGTCAGCACATTTCCTGAAGAAATGCTGCACTAGGGAGATTCCTTGAACTGGCTGTGGTGTGCTCAGTTCATCACCACAGTGAGTAGTGGCAGCCGAAGTACTGGCTGACCCTGCTGTGAAGCTTGTGCAGTGTGATCACCTCCTCTTCCTCCAAACTGCACACGTCACATGGATGGCCTTCATTCAATGTGGGGTCTAGCACCTCATCATCCCCCACATGAACTTCCACCCACTCCTCACCCCTGCCCTCCTTGCTGGTCTGCACTTTGCAGAAACACACAGTAGTTGACACCTGTGTTTTGCCATTATCATCTGAGATGTGCTGAGGTGGTCCACTGATTGTGTGCCCTAGCCCTCCCACATACTCATTCTCAAACTGAACAAGTGGTTGGGCCTCAATGTGCTCCATCTCTTCCATTTGTGGAGCATTGTGGTTGGCCCACAGAACCACATCTAGCAGAGCTGTCAAAAAGCAGAAATGACTGCAGCATGGCTTGGTGCTTAGACTGCTTGCCTAATTTGCAAGAGGATGTGGTGGAAGACAGATGCCCATGGTCCACAGGTGCCAAGTCTGCAGTGGAATGGGTGAAAGACAATGCGGAGGAACTTGAGGTACTCTTAGCCATCCAATCTAAAATCGCCTCAAAATGTTCTGGTCTCACTAATTGTTCAACTGTACTCAGGCTTACGAAACCGTCCTGTCACCTGCATGGGCCATAGGAAGGTATTTCATTTGGGCATGTAAAAGGCACAGAATCACCATGTCCTCTCTGTGCAGCAGGGGCAACACCTGCAGCACAATGGCCACGTCCATGTCCCCTAATTGATGCTCTCCTCATTTTTTGCACTACACAAAGATGTACAGTAGAGAAGAGAAAGTATCCATCAGATTAGTACACTCTTAGAAGAATCTGCACCAAGCAGTTAGTGCACACTACACCAGGCTGTTGGGGCAATGTGCACCAGCCTGTTAGGGCAAGCTACACCATGCTGTGATGACACTCTGCACAAGGCTGTTAGGGCACTGTACACCAGGTTGTTAGGGCAATGTGTATCAGTCTGCTAGGGTAATGTGCACCACGCTGTAAGGGCACTTGGAACCAGGCTCTTAGGGCACTCTGCACAAAGCTATTAGGGCACTCTACACTAGTCCATTAGGACACTCTGCAAAAGGCTGATAAGGCACTCTGCACCTGACTCTAAGGGAACTGTGCACAAAGGTGTTAGGGCACTGTGCACAAGGCTGTTAGGGCAAGGTGCACTAGACTGTTAGGACACTCGGCACCAGGGTATTAGGGCAATGTGCACCAGGCTGTCATGGCACTGTGCATCAGGCTTTTAGAGCAATTTGCTCCAGGCTGTTAGGGCACTCTATAACAGGCTGTTGGGCAGTCTACACCAGACTGTTAGGTCACTTTTCAACCATCTGTTAGGGCATTGTGCACCAGGATATTAGGGCTTAGTACACCAAGCTGTTAGGGCACTCTGCACCAGGCTGTTAGTGTAAATTTGGACCAGCCTGTTAGGGCGCTCTGCACTTGACTGTGATAGCACCAGGCTGAGAAAAGAATGGTGACACAACTCTTGATTTGGTATTTATACAGGTTGGGTCACATGGATCGCAGGCCAACCACATCCATGCCAATACTGGGCATGGCTGTGATGGCTCCGGAAGTGCCCACGCAATAAAAGCTTGTTGATTGGTTCCGTTACAGCCTTTCAACAAACATTATTCAGCATCTGAACCCCAACAGTACTATCAGGAGAAGTCATTGTTCGAAGTTCAGCACCAGACACTAGGCGTCTGGTACGAACCTCAAACTTTATAGTTCGGGTTCACTCATCTCTATCTGTTGCAATACAAAGAACAATCAATAAGTGACAAAAAGAAATCAATTTTTTGCTAGAACTTTTAGTGAGTAATTCTCATTGATCAAAATAATTATAAATAAACATGTTACGGTATTGTTACAAGATGAACATCTTCATATGATTGTAAAAACAATGGATGCATATTTTTTCACTAGAGGAGCTCCTACTTTATGCAATATGTTGTTACCTAGTTTGAATAATAAAACCTATATTATATTGTGTGCACAACAACAAAATTAAACCAAATAATACATTAGAGATTCCATTGACTCAAATGCACCTAATCCTTCTAATGCTTCAAAGCATTTTAATAGGGTACATTCAGGTAACATTACATATCTGATCTTTTATGAGACAGAAAGGGTTAATAGACCTGCTTGAGGAGAGAATTAGAAAAAAAACCTTGCTTAATAGAGAGGCATTTTGAATGTTAATGTTAAACACCTCCTACCCTGCTGATTTTAAACAAAAGATCTGATCTCATACTTTATTATTCAAATTCTGAGTACAATTTTGTTTTTACTTGTTATAATTTGTTTATTATTCACTTATAAGATTTTTTTTTCTTTTGCATTTTTGTTATTTTTACACATATGATTGTAAGTGTAATTAAATAGTGAACAGATATCTTCATTTGCATCGGATCATTAAGGCTCAGGCTAAGAACTGTGCAGGTTAGGACCGCGTTGCTTGGAAGTGTTTTTTTTCTCTTGCTATTATAATTATTTTATATGCTGTTGTTCGCAATCATCTTTGTCTTTAACTTTTAAAGGATACTTTGGCACACAAGTGATGAAAGAAGATAAGTTATTTGATGTATGATTTTATTGTAACCAACATAAATAAGAAAAATAAATAAAATGGTGGTTGTGCACCATACAAAATGCAGAATTGCAAGGTACAAAAATAAATATTATACAATATTCAAAACAGCAATTAGGGTTGACCTATATGCATGTATTATAGAAATATATACCATATTTTGCTGTTCATAAGGCCAGTCTCACACGTCCAGCTAATTCCAGTACCGGAAAAAACGGTACCGGAGTTATCCGTGTCCGTGTGTCCGTGAGATCATGTGGCACATCAGTGTGGCACACGTGCGGCAGCCGTGTGCCGCCCGTGTGCCGACTGAGTACCACATGGACCGTGCAGGAGACAGCGCTACAGTAAGCGCTGTCCCCAGCGTGGTGCTGAAGCCACCATTCATCCCTTCTCTCTAGCAGCGTTCGCTGGAGAGAAGGGATGAAAAATCAATGTTTTTTTGTGGTTGTGGTTAAAATAAACTTCCCGGCAACCTCCCCCCTCCCACCCCCTGTGCGCCCGCCCACTGGAAATAAAATACTCACCCAGCTCCCTCGTTGCTTCCTCTCAGCGCTGCAGCTTGTCCTGTATGAGCGGTCACGTGGTGCCGCTCATTACAGTGATGAATATGCGACTCCACCCCTATGGGATGAATGGCGGCTTCAGCACCATGCTGGGGGGACAGCGCTTACTGTAGTGCTGTCTCCTGTACAGCACACGGACGGCACACGGACAGCATCCATGTGCGGTACATGTTTTACACGGACCCATTGACTTTAATGGGTCCATGTGATCCGTGCGCTCCCATGAACACTGACATGTCTCCGTGTTTTTCAAATGGACACACGATCTGTGAAAACACTGACATGTGCAGAGACACATTGATTTTAATGTGTCTACGTGAGTCAGTGTCTCCGGTACGTGAGAAAACTGTCACCACACGTCCAGGAGCCACTGACGTGTGAAATAGGCCTAAGACACAACGGATTATGAGACACACCTCAAAGCTTACCTGGGGGCAGCAGCGGTGGAGTGGGATCCTAGAAGGCAGAGTAGCTGCTGCATGAAGCTGGTGGCAGTGGTGGTGAAGACAGGAGTGGGGCAATGTTACGGGCACCAGGCTGGAAGGAGGGGTTGTTCAAAGATGTGATGTTGCAGGTCCCTGGCTTCTAGGTGGAGGAGTTCGGCAACATATTGCGATAGCCAAGAGGCCCATTGATGATTAGTAAAAGAGCCCTTGGACCCTTATGGACTTGTTCATGCTGAGTATTTTTTCTGTGTGTTGTTTACAATGAACCAAAGCAGCATTTTGCAGTACCAGTGATGAGAATGATGTTTCTGAAATCTCATGCACATGTTGCCTATATTTTCCTTGCAGATTTGAAAGATTAAAATGTTTTTATAAAATCTGCAGCATGTTAATTCTTTCACCATTTTTGTAATGCTTTTCACCTACTCCAAAAAATGGGGAAAAGATGAGTAAAAATGTATAAAAAATGCTGGTAACTAAGTAACACTTAGTTTTTTTCTGTAAAAAAAATCTTCTGCAAATACTCTATGTGCGCACAAAACTTAAGATTTTAAACAGTGGGAAAACTACATTTGACACATTGTTAAAACTGGACTAATAGCCAGATCTATCACCTGGTACTTTTCAGTTACAAATTTTCCTAAAGTTATACTTTGTTTTTCCATCCAAGAAAACAAAAGTAAGAAAGGTATTACATATATTTGTATGTCTGTGATCATTTTCTCTTATTATCACTATGTTAATTCTGTTTCATAGGAAACATATTTGAGAGGGCAGCAGTTGCTAACAGGGGAAATACTGAGTACGTGATGCACAGCATGATGTTCTGCTACAGTTTGATGAGTCTGTGAATTCCATTAGCAATTCTCTAGTTTCTAATAATTGTGAGGCACTAAAATATCTGAGCGAATGGAGGTTTATTTTCTCTCAAATGACATTTACTTCTGCTAGTAAAATAATTAAAAAGTTGCCTGTATCAAAGATCTGCACATGAACATAAGATATGAAGGCAATTAGGAGATACCGGGGCCATTCTAACTGTGCCCTTTCTCTCCCAGAATCATAAGCTCATGATCTAGACCTTTGCTATAATTTATTAAATCACAATTCTGAAATAAACCTTTACAATGTTTCCCACTATCTTCTTCTAAGCAGCACAGGAATGATTGTCTTAAAAACCCTACAATAAAATTAGTAATATCCATAGGGAGATCTAGAGTCTATGTTGCTAAAAGATTAGATTTTATTAAAATAGGAGACAAAAACAATGTATATATGTTCATAAAAGGTATACTGGGTATATTTGGAAATCAGTAAATAGATCCCAAGGTATATAGGTCGAGGCTTGGGTCAGGATATAATTATGGTGATAATATCAAACAGACCAATGTTTTTAATAAATGTGTTCAAATATGGCCATATATTGCCTCTTTCTTTAAACAGAAGATTGATATGATCAGAGAAAGCTTTGGCCCGCAGCGCGCAATGCCCTTCTTAGCTTCTCAACCCTGTTCCTCCAAAACCAGCTTCTCCACCATGACAGATCAGCTCTCCACCCTCCTGTCTAGATCACATCTCACCACTTGCACGCTTGATCTGCTCCCGTCACACCTCATCCCTAACCTCACCACAGTCTTCATCCCAACCCTAACACACCTCTTCAACATCTCACTCACAACTGGTGTCTTCCCCTCATCTTTCAAACATGCCAAGATCACACCCATCCTCAAAAAGCCCTCCCTCAACCCATCCTCTGTGTTTAGCTATCTCCCGATATCTCTTTTCCCTTATGCCTCAAAACTACTGAAACAGCATGTCCATCTTGAACTGTCCTCCCACCTCTCCTCCTGCTCCCTCTTTGACCGTTTACAATCTGGCTTCCGACCCCATCACTCAACTGAAACTGCCCTAACTAAAGTCACCAATGACCTACTAACCGCCAAGAGCAAGCGACACTACTCTGTCCTCCTTCTCCTGGACTTGTCTTCTGCCTTTGACACTGTGGACCATTCCCTCCTGCTACAGATTCTATCATCTCTTGGCATTACAGACTTGGCCCTATCCTGGATCTAGTCATGTGTAACAGACCGAACTTTCAGTGTCTCCCTCCCCCACACCACCTCCTCACCTCGCCCCTTGTCTGTCGGTGTCCCTCAAGGCTCAGTTCTGGGACCCCTAGTCTTCTCCATCTACACCTTCAGCCTGTGACAGCTCCTAGAATCCCACGGTTTGCAGTATCATCTCTACACTGATGGCAAGCAGAACTACCTATCCAGACCTGACCTCACCTCCTTACTAACCAAAATCCCACAAAGTCTGTATGCTATCTCTGCCTTCCTTTCTGCTTGCTTTCTAAAACTGAACATGGACAAAGCAGAATTTATCATCAATGGCTGCTCACTTTCCCCATCCCGCATGCTCAGTGCCTCAGGGGGATCCTCGATTCTGCCCTCTCTTTCAAGCCACATATCCAAGCCCTTACCTCCTCCTGCTATCTCAAACTCAAAAATATTTCCCGGATCAGTGCATTCCTCGACAACGAAACCACAAAAACACTAGTGCACACCCTTATCATCTCCCACCTTGACTACTGCAATCTCCTACTCTCTGGCCTCCCCTCTAGCACTCTGACACCACTCCAATCCATCCTACACTCTGCTGCCCAACTAATTTACCTGTCTCCCTGCTATTCCCCAGCTCTCCTCTATGCCAAGACCTTCACTGGCTGCCTATCGTCAAGAGGCTACAGTTCAAAATGTGACATAAAAATGAGACACACAAAGCCATCTATAACCAGTTTCCTCCATACATTTGCGACATGGTCTCCCAGTACTTACTTACATGCAACTTTCGATCCTCACAAGATCTCCTTCTCTACTCCCCTCTTATCTCTTCTTCCCACAACCGCATCAAAGACTTCTCCCGTGCTTCCCCATACTCTGAAACTCTCTACCCCAACACATCAGACTCTCGCCTACCATAGAAACCTTCAAAAAGAACCTGAAGACTCACCTCTTCCGTCAAGCCTACAGCCTGCAGTGATCCTCAACCTACTGAACCACCACATGACCAGCTTTACCCTCTCTTAGTATATCCTCACCCATCCTCTGCAGACTGTGAGCCCTCGCGGGCAGGGTTCTTCATCCTTCGGTACCTGTTAGTGCCTTGTTTTTTGCTCATGTTTATTGTATTTGTCTATATTTTGCCCCTTTTCACATGTAAAGCGCCATGGAATAAATGGCGCTATAAAAATGTATAAAAATAATAATAATAATATAAAACAAATTATATTTATTTATGAAACAGTTAAGTGTTGAAAGACAAGAATCAATGCAGCAATGCTGCCTTTGTATTGGACAGCACATACAGTAGCACTGGTAAAGAGAGTCATTTACCATGAAGATTATATGTAGTCATTTGAAGGATTATACTCAGAAAGGGTATATTTGATAACAGTATGTTTGTAAAAGGTACTTACCCATTGTATATGTTCTGCCTAGGTCTCATCTGCTGTGTAAGTGAGGCACCAACAGTCTTAGGCACTGCAGTACGCAGGTACTGCAGTGTATGAGACCAATGATCAAAGTAAAAAGTATATAGCTATGTGCCCACATTGCAGAAATGCTGCGGAAATGTATGCAGTATCAATAGTAAAGGATAGAATGTTAAAAATGATATAAAAATATGGTTATTCTCACCTTCCGGTGGCCCCCGATCTCCTCAGAGGCGCTCCGGATACATTCCGTTCCCAGGGATGCTTTGCGCGAAGGACCTTTGTGAAATCATCCCAGCAACGTCATCCCAGGTTATTCGTACAATGTATCCCTGGGAACGGAAGCACCCGTGTGCACTGCTGAGAGCCGAGAGGACTTCGGGGGTCATCAGAAGGTAAGTATGTCCCTTTTTTTATTTCAATTATTTTTTTTACTTTAATTCTTTTTTTTACAGGGATATTGTACCTAGGGCCTGGAGGAGACTCTCCTCTCCTTTAGACCATGGAACCATCTGCACATAAAGTGCCCACCATGCGTAAAGTGAGCGTTTTAATGCAATCCTATGGCTGCAGAATTGCTGCAATTCCGCAGAAATAATGAACATGCTGTGGATTTTACCGCTATGCAATTCCGCAGCGGGAAAATCCGTAGCATGGGCACAGCAACTGCAGAATTCCATAGGATTGCATGGGAATGCGTTTTTTTAAGTGCTTTTTAGCATTTCCGCTGTGGCAAAAAACGCACCAGAAAACACAACGTGGGCACTCAGCCTACATGTTCCACAGCAAAGATGGCCCCCCGAAGAAGCCTACACGAAACGCGTGTAGGAGCTGGCTGTCCCTAGATACGCTACGACAATGAGGGGTGATAATCAATCTTTTGACTAGCCAAATTAATTGCTGCACTTAAAGGTGCATATACGTGTTTAATGTGTGGCTTAGTTGTTCAAAGAACTTATATTCTCTGGTCGGATAGATGCTTTTAGTGGTTTTTATGGGACTTCTTTTTACCTGTGTCCTTCAGTCTTGTTGATAGCCGGTTTAATCACCTGTCTATCCTTACTTATATTTTTATATTTTATATGTAACTGTCAATGTTGTATTTATGTTTAATAAATTGCCTTTGGTTATCTGATTGTTTGACTCCAATTGCTCTAATTTTGATATATATCTGTGGGAGTCTTTGATCATACTGACACAGTGTAGTAGTCAGAAAATGTATAATTTACATATGTGCTCTGATCTATAATTCTTATAAGCTAAAAAGTGTAAAAAGGTAAAACAAAAGTTAAACAAAATATTTAAAAAAAATTAAAAAAAAAGCACAGACAAGTCACGAAAAACCTTTTTTTGCCACTCAAAAGACAGCATTTGCGATGAAAATAAAATAATCAAAAAAGTACACATAATTGGTATCACTGCATCTGGAACAACCTGCTCTATAAAACTGGCACGTTATTAATTTAATTTGCCGAACCCCATAAAACAACATAATAAAAAACATGCCAAAATGTTGATTTTTCATCATACTGACTCACTAAAAAGTGAATAAAAAGAGGTGAAAAAGTAATTAACCCCTGAGGAAGCGACAAAAATGTGAATTGCGCATTGGGGATCACAGCCAAGGCACAGGCATAACATATACAATAGGTAAATACCTTTTACAAATATACTCTTATCACATATATTCTTTTTGAGTATAATCCTTTTTCAAATGACTATATACAGTATGACTATACTGTATCTGACATATATGACAATATCTATATACTGTAGGTACTGTACCTGCACTCCCAGTATTGGCCACACTGTCTTCTCTTGAGAAAGTGAGGCAGGATGTAGGAATTATTTCTTTGGCCAATCTTATCCACAAGACTAAAAGAGTGTCTGAACATTTGAGTTTCACTCAACAAATTAAGGAATTACCCATTATCACACAATACCATGCCAGCCACAGGAAGTTTACTAATATAATCTGCAAACATTGGCCCATCCTAAAGAAGGACAAAAGTATAGGGGAGGCCCAAACCATTGGCAACCTTGCAGCTCCCACCACCAAATCGTCAAGAGGCAATAACAAAAATAATGAAAAAAGTACACGTAATAAGCAATATTCAAACCTGGGCTTTACCCCGTGAGGTAGTTGCTCCTGCTTTATACGTATAACTTTTAAAAAAACACTGTATACATCTTTTGCACATTTGAATAAAATAAGAAGATTTCCCATCAAGGACACAATTTCCTGTTATACCACAGGGGTTATCTACATGATCAGATGACCCTGTGACAAAATATATGTAGGCCACACCAAGAGACGATTAATGGATAGAATCAAAGAACATTTTGATAACATTAATAAAGGTTTTGTGGGGTATCCCCTATTGCATCACTTTAGGATAATCATGATACTGGTCAAAACAAAAAAATCATCAGCAAATGTAATATGTCTGTTTTATTGATTTTGATGTGCTGATTCCAAAAATATGCTTAGTTTTGCTCTATCACATAAAGTTTGTGAGCTAGAAGTATTTTTGTTATTACGCTATGTCTGCATTTTCAATGTATGTATTTTTTCTTATGTTATTTCCATTTCTTGGCTTGCCTAACTTAATTGTGAATTTTCTTACAGGGACAACACCAGTAAAGGTTTTAGTGGATTTTATGGGAAGGAGTATTGACAGTGCAGTGAACCAAAGACAGCTTCTCAGAAAGTCACATGTTATGGAGAGGAGCTAACTGTTATGAGGCGGTAAGATTTGAGTCAGTCAGAAAAGAATGGTGATGGAACAAGGACTGGTGTGTGAGACTCTGACAGGAAACAGGCCTCTACAGGGATCTGAGCCCTGCCACACGGGGGATCAAAGGGAAGGCAACGGACAGCCGCCATTGTGAGAGGATTTTTGCTGCATTGGAAGAAAACAGTTCAGCTACTGAGGTATAGCTGAGTGAGGGTCTCCACAGAGAGAGAACCTGAAAGCAGCCAATATCATGCTGAGAAACTACCTGTCTGCAAATGTTCATCTGTAATGACTAGATTGACCCATTTACCTCACAACTGAATATACTTATCTACCAGATTACCTCCAGTAAAATCAGTTCTAAATACAAGCTGTCTCTGTCATCTTTGGGGTAATATCTACATATAGTCGATCGGCTCATCGCATTTTTTTTTGTTTGTCATCACCATTGACCTGAACTTACTCTACAGGTTGATCTGATTTAAAGGAGAAAGATGCCCCGACAGTGTTTCAATCATACGAACAGATTCTGCTATGTGTGTGGTTCTCTTACACCAAAAGGCCAAATACATTCAATCACTCATAATATTAAAAAGATGTACCAGATGTACTTTAAGTGTCCACTTGGTGATCAAGACAAAAGCTCCTCGTGTAATCTGCTCAAGTTGTTCAAATGGTCTTCGTGACTGGTTGAATGTGAGGAAAGTAGCTATGCCATTTGCTGTTTCCATTATTTGGAGAGAACCCAAAAATCATAGTGATGACTGCTACTTTTGTTTTGTCAAACTGAAGGGCTTTTCTACAAAGAACAAACATAAGATTAATTACCTTGAACTTGAATCTGCGATTAGGCCAGTTCCACATGATGGTACCTTGCCAGTTCCTGTACCACCGTTGTCGGGATTGGATGAAAATGAAGTAGAATATGAAAGCTATGGAGCTGAAGCTACTAGCGAAGACATGGAGACCTCAAACCCAGATGAGTATGTACCTGATGGAGCAGCAGAGCAGCCAAAATGCTATACTCAACATGAATTAAATTATCTCATCAGAGACCTTTTATTGTCAAAGGATAAAGCTGAACTTCTTGCATCTAGGTTGAAACAGAAGAATCTTCTTCATGATGATGTCAAAGTGTGTTATTACCGAAACAGAAGCAACACTTTAACATGATTTTTCACAGCTGATGGACCAATGGTGTGATGTAACAATGTGAATGGCCTCTTTAAAGAATTGAATCAAGAGTATTTCGTTGCAGATTGGCGATTGTGTATTGACCCATCCCAGAGAAGTTTGAAAGCAGTGCTGCTTCACAACAAAAATATGAAACCCCCAATCCCTATTGCTCACTCATGTCATCTAAAGGAAAGCTATGAAAATCTGTCAGTTGTTTTGGATGCTAGCAATATAAGCATCATCAATGGAATATCTGTGGAGATTTGAAAGTGGTCTGCTAATGGTAATGCAAGGAGGTTTCACAAAATATTGTTGCTTCTTGTGTTTCTGGGACAGTAGAAATACAGTAGAGCATTATGTTCATCTTGATTGGGGACAGAGAAACATCTATGCTCTAGGTAGAGACAATGGGAGGAGACAATGTGACTGCTGGGGGCGAAGAGGAAGGGAGAGGAGTGTGGTCAGAAAAGAGCGGGAAAGCAGAGCGCGTGGGACAGAGGGGACAGCGCGCAAGAGAGAAAGCAGGCTGCAGTGCCTCTCTCCTCATGAGAGAGTGCTCCCCTTGAGGGCACTGAGGCTGAGATACCCACCATAGTGAAGGCTGTATGTGAGGATGTGGACTCGGAAGCCTCCGTAATCTGAAAAGACTTTTCCCCTGACAGTGCAGAGACAGTGACCCGAGCACGCATCCCCGGTGACTGCAGTGACAAGCCAAGACCCCTCAGTGTGATAAGTAAACTGCCCAGTGTGTGTGTAGCATTGCTACTGCAGAGAGACTGCCAGCCCAACATACAGAGACTCGTGCAGCAGTGTGACTGTGCTACTTCCTGCTTCCAGTTTCATTCTGAGAAAAAGACTGCAAAGATTTAACCCCGAGGTCTCCAGTTCCCAGGAAACAGAGGAGAGACTTGGGAATCTTCAAGTGCTGCTGGTGACTGTACCCAAGTTGGAATAAGGACCCCCAGTCAGGACCCCGCTGGACTGATAAGTTACAAGAACACTCGTTAACCATTTCTATTCCACATAACTGTTTCATAGCTTCAGTTAGCTTGCTGTGTCTTGTTATACTGTTTGCTTTATCTCTACTAACCCCCTGTTTTCTCCCTGCGAGGAGAATCTTACTCCTGTTAATAAATCCCCCTCAACAGTTGGTCTGTCTGTTCCGTGGTGACATACTCAACCCTGCACCCTATTACACTTGACATAGTCGGCAGGATGTCACACAGTAGCGTGGAAAGGGCAGACCAAGCAGTTAAGGGAGGCACCAGGTCTAGCATCTCCCTGGGAGCCATGTTGGTTAACCTGCCAAAATTCTCAGGGAGCGATGTCATGTTGTGGAGTTGGACGGAGCACATCTGAGGGATGATGTGGATGCATCCTATGATGCCGGCTCTGCAGGCGGAAATAGCTGTGATGGCCCTAGAGGGGGATGCATGGGACTCTGTTTTGCTCAGACCCCCCCAGGCGAGAGATACCCTGGACAAAGTATTATGTAATCTTGAGGAGACGCATGGGGACCCCACTGATGTAGGGGAGCTGCGCATGCGACTGTTTCACTGGGTACAAAGAGAGGGGGAGACCATGACTCAATATATGAATGCCCTGCAGGAGCTTCATACTGCCATCATACGGAAGGATGGCATAGGTGTGGGGTCAATTGACGTTGTGCTTCGAGACCAACTGGTCACAGGCTTGCGATATATGTTGATAAAACAGGCCCTGCGAGAACACATGTGAGTAAAGACAGATAGACCTTCTCTGAGATCGGGAGTGAGGCATGCACGAGCAAGAGCAAGGGATGGTAGTGCCAGTGGGGAAGGTATGGAGCGGGGAGGTAACTGCCCCTCAATGGGTAGAAGACTTGAAGGAGGTTAAGCGGGTCCGTGAGGAAGTGGCTGAATATAAGAAGACCCCTGCTGCAGAGTACAGCCCTCTGGTGCAAGAAAGAGAGACCGCCCCCAAAGTGAGACTAGTGCCGCTCGGCGAAGAAAACTGCCTACATGCTACAATTGCGGAGCACCCAGTCAGAATGAAGAGGAGACTCATGGACCTGGGATTCCCGTTTGAAGATAAGAAGAATCTGGGAAGAGATTGAGAGTCTGGGGAAAGCCCTTACTGCCGTTTTGGGGACCAGCGGCATACCCCGAGGTAAAGTGCAGAAGCCGCCAGAAAGAGATAGCGGAGAGGTGCGTAGCATGAAGAAGGTTTCAGTGGTTGCCCCAGAGTGCAACTTCGTATCCTGGGGTGAAGAGCAACCGCAGATGAGAGATGTCTCCCGCCGAGTTCGACGATCCAGACTAAAGTGCCCTCAAGAGAGACGCAGACGTGAGTGCTGGTCGTGCAGAAGGGTGGGACACATGTCCAGAAATTGCCCTACCCAAGAAAAGTGGTGGCAGTGATCCAATCACCCCTCTGAGGATCCTGCTAACTGGAGGGAATGTCGCCCCTGGAGGGAGTGGTACGGCAGAAAGAGAAGAGCCCCACCTAGAGCAAGACAGTACCACAATGTCGGATGTCAAGGAGAAGGGGAGAAAGTGCCAAGTGTTCCTGCGTTGCTCGTTTTCAAGGTCCTAGTTGATGAGAAGGAGGAACCACTGATGTCGTCCCCTGAGGTGAAGAGTGTGCTGGCTGTCAGCTCACAAGATCCTGATCGGACAGAGGAAATGGAACAGCTGAGTGAGACACGGTGTGTGGCTGAGAAGCCCTGGGAAGTGATGCCCACAGAGCCAGGCGCAGATGACGAAGAGTCTGACCTGCATGGTCTTAATCCATCTGATTCTAGTTTCGACAAGAATGCTCCTGTCAAAGAGAGGGGGAGATATGAAGAATTACTTGTACTAAGCCCCCAGACTGAGGAGCCCAGGCAAGAAGTCCCTAAAGTTTCCGATAACGACAAGGAAAAGGACAAATCGTCCATGCAAGCATTTGCTAGCGGCAAAACCAAGAAGAAGAAGAAAAAGAAGAAGAGGACAGTGGATGCCGTTGGAAAATTTAATGTGACAACACAAGATTCATCTGAGGAATTGTCTTCTATGGCTGCCGACAACATAGAGGAAGAATATCTCAACCTGACTGATGAACAACTCCTAGACCATTTAGTTTGGCAGTATGTGAAAGAAGAAAGGCAGAAGGAGATGTGAGAATTGCAGGTATCTGACTCCCCTCAAAAGAACAAAGAGAAGCACAAAGAGTCCTCGCCCGTGGAATGGCGAGCTTCAAGAGAGGGGGGAATGTAAGGGGGTGATGAGGAAGGCGAGCCCAAAGGAGGTTGCTTTCCCTGCTCCTTACCTGGAATCACTTAGTCGGACAGCTGGGTTGTTGAGGGGAGGACTTTCTGCCCTGGACAGAGGAGACAATGTGACTGCTGGGGGCGGAGAGGAAGGGAAAGGAGTGTGGTGAGAAAATACCAGGAAAGCAGAGCGCGTGGGATAGAAGTGACAGCGCACGAGAGAGAAAGCAGGCTGCAGCACCGCATTCCCCACGAGAGAGTGCTCCCTATGAGGGCACTGAGACTGAGATACCCACCATAGTGAAGGCTGTATGTGAGGGTGTGGACTCAGAAGCCTCCGTAATCAGAAAAGACTTTTCCCCTGACAGTGCAGAGACAGTGACCCGAGCGCGCACCCCCGGTGACCGCAGTGACAAGCCAAGACCTTTGAGTGTGATAACTAAGTAAACTGCCCAGTGTGTGTAGCATTGCTGCTGCAGAGAGGCTGCCAGCCCAACATTCAGAGACTCGTGTGACTGTGCTACTTCCTGCTTCCAGTTTCATTCTGAGAAAAAGACTGCAAAGATTTAACCCCGAGGTCTCCAGTTCCCAGGAGACAGAGGAGAGACTTCAGAATCTTCAAGTGCTGCTGCTGACTGTACCCAAGTTGGAATAAGGACCCCCAGTCAGGACCTCGCTGGACTGATAAGTTACAAGAACACTCGTTAACCATTTCTATTCCGCTTAACTGTTTCATAGCTTCAGTTAGCTTGCTGTGTATTGTTATACTGTTTGCTTTATCTCTACTAACCCCCTGTTTTCTCCCTGCGAGGAGAATCTTACTCCTGTTAATAAATCCCCCTCAACAGTTTGTCTGTCTGTTCCATGGTGACATACTCAACCCTGCAACCTATTACATATGAAAGGATGTAGTACCACTACTATTTTATTAATATTAAAGTTTCACCATTTATTTATGTATGTACTCACTTATTCCATCCATTTCAGGCATTAACCAATGATGGTTGCTATTGCAGTAGTATGAGCTGTAAGAACAATGACCTTCAGCAACCCACATATTGGTGCATGTGATACCATACATCTGTAACACAGTGATATCAATGACAGAGTCACTTTACAGACCACCTGCAGTTTTGCAGGAAACACTGTGGACCAATAGCACTTAGCAAAGGAGGTTAGCAAGGGGATTTAAACAACAGTGCACTTTGAGGGGCCTTACCTTGAGGAAGAAGGGCTGTTCTATTCAAAATGCATCAGTCTTTGGCCCACACATGAGCCTGTCACACATGGCTGGTGATGTCACCGTAACCACTCCCCCCACTCACAACACAACTGCAAGGTGGCACTTCCGGCTGGAGGTTACCGCTATATCGCAATTGCACTAGTGCAGGGGGGTCACTTAGCAACGGGAGGATGCTCCCTACTGCAGCTTACCTTACTAAACTCCACACTAAGTATTGGGACAACAGAACGTTCTTACATTCTCAGCCATCTTGACAGTAAGTGTCATTACATATGCCATTGTTAGCCAGCAGCAACTGTTATTTTCTTTGTGGCATCTATGTATATGTACAGTGTGGCCATTACTGGGAGCGCAGGCAATTACCTATTTGATTCTGCACTTTCTCTTTACATAGACTGGAACTCACACAGAGCCTGTCAAGTGGTCAGCAGTCCCAGCAGTACTTTCACTTCTTTTTGTGAGTGCCAGTGTACATTAATATAGATCAGGGATGAGGAACCTCAGGCCCCAGGGCCATTTACGGCCCTCGATGACCTTTTATCAGGCCCCCGAGCAGATTCTCAGGAACCGCATTCTTGGGCATGGAGCTGTATTTTGATTGCCACCAGCTCATTAATTTCTTCTTGCTCTGTTAGCACACACATGCAGTGTTCACTACTGAACATTGAAGGGCATGCAATGAAATATTACATCCTGAAACCAGTGCCAGAGTCAGGATGTACTTTGTTGGTGGAGTTTGTACGGCTCCCGAAGGATGGCATAAATATCCAAATGGCCCTTGGCAGAAAAAATATTCCCCACCCCTGATATAGACTATAGATAATGTTCATGGTAAATGACTCACTATACCAGTGCTACTGTATATGTTTTCCAATACGTAGCCAGTAGTGTTGAGCATTCCGATACCGCAAGTATCGGGTATCGGCCGATACTTGCGGTATCGGAATTCCGATACTGAGTTCCGATATTTTTGTGATATCGGAAATGGGAATCAGAAGTTCCCAGTGTATGGTTCCCAGGGTCTGGAGGAGAGGAGACTCTCTGTTGTGAATTCCGCTCTTGGGCTCCCTCCGGTGGTTGTAAGTGGCATTTTTGCGAGTTCTGCTCTTGGGCTCCCTCCGGTGGTTTTAAGTGGTACTGCTGCTCCTTGGATTTAGTAGTCAGCAGCTGCTTCCACTGATTGTCTTTCTGGCTCGACTATTTAGCCTGATTCTATCCTTCAGCCTGTGCCAGTTGTCAATGGTTCCTGGTTGGATTCACATCTCTGCTTGGATTTCCCTGATATTCTGACCAGTTCAGCAAAGTTATGTCCTTGCTTTGTTCTTTTGCAGTCCACTTGTTGTGGACTTAATCTTTCTGCACTTTCTATGTTTTTTCTAGTCCAGCTTGTCAGTATGGATTTATTCAGTTAAGCTGGAAGCTCTGGGAAGCAGATTTACTCTCCACACCTTTAGTCAGGTGTGGAGATTTTTGTAAACTCTGTGGTGGATTTTTCTAGTTTTTAATACTGACCGCACAGTATTCTTTCCTGTTCTATTTATCTAGTTAGTCTGGCCTCCTTTGCTACATCCTGGTTTCATTCTGCGTATGTCATTTCCCTCTCCACTCACAGTCAATATTTGTGGGGGGCTGTCCTATCCTTTGGGGATTTTCTCTGAGGCAAGATAGCTTTCCTGTTTCTATCTTTAGGGGTAGTTGGTCCTCCGGCTGTGACGAGGTGTCTAGGGAGTGACAGGAACATCCCACAGCTACTTCTAGTGTTGTGTTAAGCTCAGGAACTGCGGTCAGTACAGGTACCACCTCCTCCAGAGCACGTCCCATGTTGCTCCTAAACCACCAGCTCATAACAGTACAACTGGCCAAAAATGAATTAAATGCATCTCAAAAGAAGGAAAAGGAAGTTCTGAGCCATTTTTTTTTCTGCAGTCTGTTTTGTCTTTTTTTTCCTCTTAATCTCTGGGTGGTTCAGGATTTTGGCGCTGGCATGGATGTTCAGGGTTTGTTTTCTCGTGTGGATCAACTTGCTGCAAGAGTACAGAGTATCCAAGATTATGTTGTCCAGACTCCGGCTTTAGAGCCTAGAATTCCAACCCCTGATTTGTTTTTTGGGGACAGATCCAAGTTTTTGAACTTTAAAAATAACTGCAAATTGTTTTTTGCCTTGAAACCCCGTTCCTCTGGTGATTCCATTCAGCAGGTTAAAATTGTCATCTCTCTGCTGCGTGGTGACCCTCAGGACTGGGCAGTCTCCCTTGAATCAGGGGATCCGGCATTGCTTAATGTAGACGCATTTTTTCAAGCGCTCGGATTATTGTATGATGAACCTAATTCTGTGGATCATGCAGAAAAGACCTTGTTGGCCCTGTGTCAGGGTCAGGAAGCGGCAGAAGTATACTGCCAGAAATTTAGAAAATGGTCTGTGCTCACTAAATGGAATGAGGAGGCTCTGGCAGCAATTTTCAGAAAGGGTCTTTCTGAAGCCCTTAAAGATGTTATGGTGGGGTTCCCCACACCTGCTGGTTTGAGCGAATCTATGTCTCTAGCCATTCAGATTGATCCGCGCCTGCGCGAGCGCAAAGTTGTGCACCATATGGCAGTGTCCTCTGAGCAGAGTCTTGAGCCTATGCAATGTGATAGGATTTTGACTAGAGCAGAACGGCAGGGATTCAGACGTCAGAATAGGCTGTGTTTTTACTGTGGTGATTCTGCTCATGTTATTTCTGATTGCCCTAAGCGTACTAAGAGGGTCGCTAGGTCTGTTACCATCAGTACTGTACAGCCTAAATTTCTCTTATCTGTGACCTTGATTTGCTCATTATCGTCCTTTTCTGTCATGGCATTTGTGGATTCAGGTGCTGCCCTGAACTTGATGGACTTGGAATTCGCCAGGCGCTGTGGTTTTTCCTTGCAGCCTTTGCAAGAGCCCTATTCCTTTGAGGGGCATTGATGCTACGCCGTTGGCCAAGGATAAACCTCAGTATTGGACTCAGCTGACCATGTGCATGGCTCCAGCACATCAGGAAGATTGCCGTTCTCTGGTGTTGCATAATTTGCATGATGTTGTTGTATTGGGTTTACATGGTTATAGGGACATAATCCTGTGCTGGATTGGAAATCTATGTCTGTGACTAGTTGGGGTTGTCAAGGGGTACATAGTGACGTTCCTTTGATGTCAATTTCCTCTTCCCCCTCTTCTGAAGTTCCTGAGTTTTTGTCGGATTTCCAGGATGTATTTGATGAGCCCAAGTCCAGTTCCCTTCCTCCACATAGGGACTGTAATTGTGCTATTAACTTGATTCCTGGCTGTAAGTTTCCAAAGGGCCGACTTTTCAATCTGTCTGTGCCAGAGCATGCCGCTATGCGGAGTTATGTTAAGGAGTCTTTAGAGAAGGGGCATATTCGGCCGTCTTCGTCACCATTGGGCGCGGGATTCTTTTTTGTTGCCAAGAAGGATGGCTCCTTGAGACCCTGTATTGATTATCGCCTTCTTAATAAGATCACGGTCAAATTCCAATACCCTTTACCTGTGCTTTCTGATTTGTTTGCTAGGATTAAGGGGGCTAGTTGGTTTACTAAGATTGACCTTCGAGGGGCATATAATCTTGTTCGTATTAAACTGTGACGAATGGAAAACTGCATTTAATACGCACGAAGGCCATTTTGAATACCTTGTGATGCCTGTCGGGCTCTCTAATGCTCCTTCTGTATTTCAGTCCTTCATGCATGATATTTTCCGCAATTATCTTGATAAATTCATGATTGTGTATTTGGATGATATTTTGATTTTTTCCGATGATTGGGAGTCTCATGTGAAGCAGGTCAGGATGGTATTCCAGATCCTTCGTGATAATGCTTTATTTGTGAAGGGGTCTAAGTGCCTATTTGGAGTTCAGAAGGTCTCTTTTTTGGGTTTTATTTTTTCTCCCTCGTCTATAGCAATGGATCCTGTTAAGGCCCAAGCCATTCATGACTGGATTCAACCCACATCTGTGAAGAGTCTTCAAAAATGTTTGAGCTTTGCTAATTTTTATAGCCGTTTCATTGCCAACTTTTCCAGTGTGGTTAAGCCCCTGACCGATTTGATGAAGAAAGGCGCTGATGTGACGAATTGGTCCTCTGCGGCTGTTGAGGCCTTTCAGGAGCTTAAACGCCGATTTACTTCTGCCCCTGTGTTGCGTCAGCCGGATGTTTCTCTTCCTTTTCAGGTTGAGGTTGACGCTTCTGAGATTGCGGCAGGGGCCGTTTTGTCTCAGAGGAGTTCTGATGGTTCTTTGATGAAACCGTGTGCCTTTTTTTTCCAGAAAGTTTTCGCCTGCGGAGCGCAATTATGATGTCGGCAATCAGGAGTTGTTGGCCATGAAGTGGGCATTTGAGGAGTGGTGACATTGGCTTGAGGGAGCCAAGCACCGCGTTGTGGTCTTGACCGATCATAAGAATCTGATTTACCTTGAGTCGGCCAAGCGGCTGAACCCTAGACAGGCTCGATGGTCCCTGTTTTTCTCCCATTTTGATTTTGTGGTCTCGTATCTTCCGGGATCTAAGAATGTTAAGGCCGATGCCCTCTCTAGGAGTTTTTTGCCTGATTCTCCTGGAGTCCTTGAGCCGGTTGGCATTCTTAAGGAAGGGGTGATTCTTTCTGCCATCTCCCCTGATTTACGGCGGGTGCTTCAGGAATTTCAGGCTGATAAACCTGACCGCTGTCCTGTGGGGAAGCTGTTTGTTCCTGATAGATGGACAAGTAAGGTAATTTCTGAGGTTCATTGTTCGGTGTTGGCTGGTCATCCTGGGATTTTTGGTATCAGAGATTTGGTTGCTAGGTCCTTTTGGTGGCCTTCCTTGTCGCGGGATGTGCGTTCTTTTGTGCAGTCCTGTGGGACTTGTGCCCGCCTTGCTGTTCCTGCGCTAGTGGGTTGCTTTTGCCTTTGCCGGTCCCTGAGAGGCCCTGGACGCATATTTCCATGGATTTTATTTCGGATCTTCCTGTTTCCCAGAAGATGTCTGTTATCTGGGTGGTTTGTGACCGGTTCTCTAAAATGATCCATTTGGTACCTTTGCCTAAATTGCCTTCCTCCTCTGACTTGGTTCCATTGTTTTTTCAGCATGTGGTTCGTTTGCATGGCATTCCGGAGAATATTGTGTCTGACAGAGGTTCCCAGTTTATTTCTAGGTTTTGGCGGGCCTTTTGTGCTAGGATGGGCATTGATTTGTCTTTTTCTTTGGCATTTCATCCTCAGACAAATGGCCAAACTGAGCAAACTAATCAGACCTTGGAAACCTATTTGAGATGCTTTGTGTCTGCTGACCAGGATGATTGGGTGGCTTTCTTGCCGTTGGCCGAGTTTGCCCTTAATAATCGGGCTAGATCGGCTACTTTGGTTTCGCCATTCTTTTGTAATTTTGGTTTTCATCCTCGTTTTTCTTCGGGGCAAGTTGAGCCGTCTGATTGTCCTGGTGTGGATTCTGTAATGGACAGGTTACAGCAGATTTGGACTCATGTGGTAGACAATTTGACGTTGTCTCAGGAAAAGGCTCAACGTTTTGCTAACCGCCGTCGGTGTGTTAGTCCCCGGCTTTGGGAGGGGGATTTAGTCTGGTTATCTTCTCGTCATGTTCCTATGAAGGTTTCTTCCCCTAAGTTCAAGCCTCGGTTTATTGGTCCTTATAAGATTTCTGAGATTATCAATCCGGTATCTTTTCATTTGGCCCTTCCAGCCTCTTTTGCCATCCATAATGTTTTCCATAGATCTTTGTTGCGGAGATATGTGGTGCCCATTGTTCCCTCTGTTGATCCTCCTGCCCCGGTGTTGGTTGATGGGGAGTTGGAATATGTGGTGGAGAAAATTTTGGATTCTCGTTTTTCGAGGTGGAGGCTTCAGTATCTTGTCAAGTGGAAGGGTTATGGCCAGGAGGATAATTCTTGGGTTGTTGCCTCCGATGTCCATGCCGCCGATTTGGTTCGTGCTTTTCACTTGGCTTGTCCTGATCGGCCTGGGGGCTCTGGTGAGGGTTCGGTGACCCCTCCTCAAGGGGGGGGTACTGTTGTGAATTCCGCTCTTGGGCTCCCTCCGGTGGTTGTAAGTGGCATTTTTGCGAGTTCTGCTCTTGGGCTCCCTCCGGTGGTTTTAAGTGGTACTGCTGCTCCTTGGATTTAGTAGTCAGCAGCTGCTTCCACTGATTGTCTTTCTGGCTCGACTATTTAGCCTGGTTCTATCCTTCAGCCTGTGCCAGTTGTCAATGGTTCCTGGTTGGATTCACATCTCTGCTTGGATTTCCCTGATATTCTGACCAGTTCAGCTAAGTTAAGTCCTTGCTTTGTTCTTTTGCAGTCCACTTGTTGTGGACTTAATCTTTCTGCACTTTCTATGTTTTTTCTAGTCCAGCTTGTCAGTATGGATTTATTCAGTTAAGCTGGAAGCTCTGGGAAGCAGATTTACCCTCCACACCTTTAGTCAGGTGTGGAGATTTTTGTAAACTCTGTGGTGGAGTTTTCTAGTTTTTAATACTGACCGCACAGTATTCTTTCCTGTTCTATTTATCTAGTTAGACTGGCCTCCTTTGCTACATCCTGGTTTCATTCTGTGTATGTCATTTCCCTCTCCACTCACAGTCAATATTTGTGGGGGGCTGTCCTATCCTTTGGGGATTTTCTCTGAGGCAAGATAGCTTTCCTGTTTCTATCTTTAGGGGGTAGTTAGTCCTCCAGCTGTGACGAGGTGTCTAGGGAGTGACAGGAACATCCCATGGCTACTTCTAGTGTTGTGTTAAGCTCAGGAACTGCGGTCAGTACAGGTACCACCTCCTCCAGAGCACGTCCCATGTTGCTCCTAAACCACCAGCTCATAACAACTCTCCTTCAGGCCCTGGGATCCATATTCATGTAAAAAATAAAGAATTAAAATAAAAAATATGGATATACTTACCCCTCCGGCAGCCCCTGGACCTTACCGATGTAACCGGGAGCCTCCGTTCCTAAGAATGAGGAGTTTAGGACCTGCGATGACGTCGCGGCTTGTGATTAGTCGCGTGAGCGGTCACATGAGCGGTCACGTGACCAATCACAAGCCGCGACGTCATCACAGGTCTTTCACTCGCTCATTCTTAGGAACGGAGGCTGCCGGTTACAGCGGTTACTACCAGGGCGCGTCAGAGGGTGAGTATATCCCTATTTTTTATTTTAATTCTTTATTTTACACATTAATATGGATCCCAGGGCCTGAAGGAGAGTTTCCTCTCCTTCAGACACTGTGAACCATCCAGGATACCTTCCGATACTTGTGTCCCATTGACTTGTATTGGTATCGGGTATTGGTATCGGCGAGATCCGATATTTTTCGGATATCGGCCGATACCATCTGATACCGATACTTTCAAATATCGGAAGGTATCGTTCAACACTAGTAGCCAGTATTGATGCATTGATTCTTGTCTTATACACTTGTTTTATGAACAGATATAATTTGTTTTATATGACCATATTTGAACATATATATTAAAAGCATTAGTCTGTTTCATATTATCATTTTAAATTTATCCTTACCCAAGCCTCGACCTATATAGCTTGGGATCTATTTACTGATTTCTACATATACCCAGTGTGTTTTTTATGAACATATGTGCCTTGTTTTTGTCTCATTAATTCTATTTTAATAAAATCTAATCTTTTAGCAACATAGACTCTAGTTCTCCATATTTTCCATATTATGTTCAATCGCTTATACACTCACCGGCCACTTTATTAGGTACACCATGCTAGTAACGGGTTGGACCCCCTTTTGCCTTCAGAACTGCCTCACTTCTTCGTGGCATAGATTCAACAAGGTGCTGGAAGCATTCCTCAGAGATTTTGGTCCATATTGACATGATGCCATCACACAGTTGCCGCAGATTTGTCGGCTGCACATCCCAAAGATGCTCCATACAAGGCAGGATGGATCCATGCTTTCATGTTGTTTACGCCAAATTCTGACCCTACCATCCGAATGTCGCAGCAGAAATCGAGACTCATCAGACCAAGCAACGTTTTTCCAATCTTCTACTGTCCAATTTCGATGAGCTTGTACAAATTGTAGCCTCAGTTTCCTGTTCTTAGCTGAAAGGAGTGGTACCCGGTGTGGTCTTCTGCTGCTGTAGCCCATCTGCCTCAAAGTTCGACGCACTGTGCATTCAGAGATGCTCTTAGGCCTACCTTGGTTGTAACGGGTGGCGATTTGAGTCACTGTTGCCTTTCTATCAGCTCGAACCAGTCTGCCCATTCTCCTCTGACCTCTGGCATCAACAAGGCATTTCCGCCCACAGAACTGCCGCTCACTGGATTTTTTTTCTTTTTCGGACCATTCTCTGTAAACCCTAGAGATGGTTGTGCGTGAAAATCCCAGTAGATCAGCAGTTTCTGAAATACTCAGACCAGCCCTTCTGGCACCAACAACCATGCTACGTTCAAAGGCACTCAAATCACCTTTCTTCCCCATACTGATGCTCGGTTTGAACTGCAGGACATTGTCTTGACCATGTCTACATGCCTAAATGCACTGAGTTGCCGCCATGTGATTGGCTGATTAGAAATTAAGTGTTAACAAGAAGTTGGACAGGTGTACCTAATAAAGTGGCCGGTGAGTGTATATGGGTACACTATGACAAGATGTGGAACTGGTACTTTTTCAAAACAATAATATACACATGTCTGTTTTTATACAGTCACAGATGAAATTTACCTATACAAGTCTATGGGTCCATGAAAAATCACATTGTCATATGTGTGCACTAGTTTATGTGAAAATTAACAGAGGAATTTCTGCAGAATAAATGTACAATCTGTATGAATATACACTTACTCTGTTAGGCGTCAGGATTCTCCCGCTGCATGGGATAGAATTCAAGCCTTATCTGCATCTGCAGTCTCTCATTCAGCTTTCGCAGCTGTAGGTGCTGCAGCTGCAGGTGCTGCTGCTGCAGGTGCTGCTGAGCATAGACATCAGTCCCAGTGTCTTGCTCAGGTTCATGCTGTTTGGTTACTGCTGGCTCTCCAGCCAAGCCCTTAGTAACCAGTAATATTCAGTTGCAATCCAGCACTCTGGAGCCTAAGTTCAGAAATCACCTTACTGAGCATGTCCGTGATGTGGCAGCTCCTGATTGGCCTGTGGGTGATGTCACGGCCGGCTGGGCATGAGTGTTTGGGGTGGAGCCTAATGTTTAAAAGGATCTCAGAAGCACACGCTGGTGCGCTAGTATCATATATGTGTGGCTATGTGAGAGAGTCTCTACCACTCTGTCTGTGAGTGTCGTGAGTCTGTCTAAGATTTGGGACTGTACACGTAGGCAGGCAGCTAGCATCAGTGGGGGCAATTAGCCTTTGGCTTAGCATCTGGTTCCTACATGTGTGTGGTTAGCACAGCAGAGTTCCAGAGCAAGCACAGCCCCAGTCAGGGTATTAAGCTCAGAGCATCTATTCCATTTCTGTGTGCGAGTGACACAGCTCAGTTGCAGAGTTTCTCTTTCATTTCTGTGTGTGAGTGACACAGCTCAGTTGCAGAGCTTCTCTTTCTCTTTAGTTTCTGTACTGTTCCTCTCTGTGGAGTAATAAATGTTAGAACTCAGCATCCTGTTCACACTGAGCAACGTTAACCCAGTGTGTACAGGCAATTGCTCACTGTGTGTTCCGTCGTAGTTTACTAGCAGCAGATTTCCATCTCTGCATGGTGGACCCCAGGTTGCGATTGCGCTTTATTTAATTTAGCACAATCCGCCAACCCTAACATTCTCTTTAGCCTTAATAAAATGGGAATGGTTGGTGATATCAACTTCCTGTTTGTTGCATATTAGTATATGGGAGGGGAAAAACTTTTCAAGATGGGTGGTAACCATGGCGGCCATTTTGATGTCGGCCATTTTGGATCCAACTTTATTTTTTCAATGGGAAGAGGGTCATGTGACACATCAAACTTATTGAGAATTTCACAAGAAAAACAATGGTGTGCTTGGTTTTAATGTAACTTTATTATTTCATGAGTTATTTACAAGTTTATGACCACTTATAAAATGTGTTCAAAGTGCTGTCCATTGTGTTGGATTGTCAATGTAACCCTCTTCTCCCACTCTTGACATGCTGATAGCAACACCGCAGAAGAAATGCTAGCACAGGATTCCAATATCCGTTTGTTCAGATGCTGCACATCTCGTATCTTTACAGCATAGACAATTGCCTTCAGATGACTCCAAAGATAAAAGTCTAAGGGGGTCGTTTAGGGGAACTTGGTGGCCATTCAAGTGGCCCACAACAACCAATCCACTATCCAGGAAACTGTTCAGGTAGGAATGCTGGGACCTGACACCCATAATGTGGTGGTGCACCATCTTGGGTGTCAGGTCCCAGCATTCAGTATGGCAGTTACACAAATTGAACATCTCTAAGCTTAGCAGTTATATTAAAAAATTGTCATATGGTGGTTGGCAGTTACACAACCATAAAGTGGCATGAAGTTTGATGGTTACAGCACAGAGCTTAGCAGTTGCAGCTCTTTACAGAAAAAGACTCCTTAACTCAAATAGCAGCGGCTCCCACTGGTAATGACAGCAAACGCAGCGGTTTAGGGTACAAGGCAATTATTGTGGAATTTTACAGCATTTTGCACTTTGAGCTATTTTAGGAACAGTCTGTGATGTTGTACTCACAAAATGCAGAATGCATCAATAATTGGATATACACCCATGCAAGCCACTGTCTTCCTTGTTTTCTAAGACTATACTTAAAAGGTCCAGCTTCAATTTTTTCACTCTGTCTGATGTTCCAGCTTCACTGACCGTCTTGGGTTACACAATCTACTGCTGCGTCATTCTATACTAGGGCACCATTTGTAGTCTCAGGCCAGCCATGTCAGCATTTGAGGACATCTTCCACAAACTCTCCATTTTACTTAACATTTGATGCTCTGTCATTGCCTTTGACCATTTTTTTGGTTACAATCAGATGCAGTTTACCTGACTAAGAAGTGCTGTAGTTCCAGCTTTGGATCAATTTGCGTAACCCTGATCCATGGTCCAAGTTAGTGCTCTTTGGCCATGAACAGGTGCTGCACAAATTTCATTACTCTCCAAGATTCCAGGATCATATGACATCATACCAGACCAATGTATCAAACATTGCACCAAGGAAACCTGAGGTTCAAGAAATTCACATGGCTCCTGTTCACTCATCTGGACCATGGATCAGGGTTGCATAGAACTATTTGCTCTTCTCTATTCTGAACCATTCTAAAGCAGAACTTGTGCAGTCCCATGCTTGTATGTCTGGCATAGACTACTTGTGATCTTAACCAGTCTGCGTACCCATTGCATCCCATATACGAAAAACACTTTCAATACGCTTTTGAATAAACTTTTACAATCATTCCATGAAAATAAAAGATTGTGTGGCATATAATACATACATCGTGGTTTCCCTGCCCCGCTTTACTTCTATGGACCGCAGATAGGCACATAAGATTAGGTGTTCTGCTACTTAACAGCCAGTACCCACTTAATGGTTACCAAGCAGTGGTCTGTAATCACATTATCTTTCAGCTAGGAAACATAAAACAAAACAAAATATGTATGATCATATAGCTAAGATTGGCCAGTTACATTACTGTTCTAATATAGCCATGTTCTTTCAAGGGCTTGTGTTTATACGTCTCGGTTCGTCCATCCTAACTGGAAAAAATCTAATGCTCATAGGAAAAAGCTCATTCTCCCTGATATCTTAGGAAGGAAACAGTGTTTTAGCATGTTGGATGCCTAATCTTTAGTTCATCTGAAATATAAGCTTGTCAAGAGGTATATGACAGCTGTTTAAGCACCTCTCCTTATGCCCATACATATGACTCTTACTCCCCCTTGCTAGGTCTTAGAAGGAACTGAGCAATAGAGGTATCTTCTGATTTATTGCATGTCCAGTATAGATTTTCATCCTCTAAATGTAAACAATGACATTTTCTGTCCAAAGATTTTGAAAAATAAAAGTATATTTTTTTCTATTATTCAATATGTTCCCTTTATTTGTTAAAACTATAATACCCCTTTAACTTTAGTTTTAGACCAGTCCTGACAGTTGATATTTTCATCCATGCCTTCTGTTTGTTTGTTTTTTACCTATAATGTCAATAATGAGAATCAATATGGTAATTCTGGAACAGGCAATTTATTTTAATTATCTGACAATGAATTATAGTTCACCAGCAGCAACTTCATTAAGAGAAAGAAACACTGAAGGAAAATGGAAAAGTAAAAGAGGATGGAAGAATAATTAGAGTCTTATTTCTTCTGCTTTTTCTGAAGACGCACTTTATCTGATATAACTAGTATAAATCCAAGGTTCTCTGTATTACTTGCATGAATATTTTACAATATAGAGATGGTATCTATAAGCCAGTTGGTAATTGTGTTTGTCGGTCACCTCCTGACATGTAATTTGTCCCCATGTTGCTGGTTTAATGTCCTGTAATTGAAGGATCAGCAAGAATGATATTATTCTCAGTAGATGAAGCCTGCACACAGAGAATTTACAAATCACGTTGACAGATAACTTCTTGACTTTGACCTCCATCTGTAAGGTAGAAATTCTACTCTACCTACCTTCATTTTTACACAGGAATACACCAATATAAATGTGTGAAGGCTGGCATATTCTTTAGGCAGAATAATGTATCTCTTTTAGTATCAGGCTACACATATTGAAGGAATCTCAAAGAATAACTTTCAGATTTGTCAGTCTTACTAGTTTTAAGATTAAAAGTGTAGAAACTATGCTTAACTTTTAAAATCATGTATCAGCTAACACTAATGCATGTGATTTTGGTGGTGCACACCTCTTCTGGTTAAGAGTTGAGATGAGCGAATTTTTCAAAATTCGATTCCGATTTTGATTAGCGTTGAATATTGTTTTTGCAATATTCGCCGAACACAACCAAATATCATTGGAGTCAATGAGAGTAGAAATAATTGAATATGTTCAGAACTGATTATCAAACATAAATTTAGCACGAATAGGGTACCAATATGGCACGAATATGGCAAATTCAGATTCGGAAACTGATTCCGAACATATTCACTCAACTCTAGTTATGAGCCCTCTAATATCAGTCCTTCCTTGCTGTCAAGGCAATACTGACTGCCATGATTGATAGTAATCCAGTTAGATTCATTCTGTCCATGCACAAGCTCCTATCGTTTATCAAGACCCTTACGAAGGGTACACCTTATCGTGGTGGGAAGACTTTTATGTTATCTTGACCAAGTAGTGTTAACTAAGTACCTAATGTTATTTACATGTACTATTACCAGCTACTGAACTACTTGCTGCAGGGTATATGGTCTTTTTTTGGGGGGAGGGTGGTGGTGGTGTCTTTGAAATCGCCACAGTGTGAATGAGCTCTTACACTTTGCATGTATACCAGCTTATTGTATAGCTCTGTTGTTTGGCTTTATTGTATCATAGTTGACACAACACATTTACTAATGCAATAATCTATGCTTGCAAGGGGTATTTTGGTGGTGTTGTGTCCTTTAAACTCCCAGCAATCTTCCTGGAGTTGGTGGATGGAAACAAAAGAAAGGAGAGCGCACTCCATGTGAAAGTATCCCTGGACAAAGTCAAGGTGAGAGAGGTAACATACTCACATCTGGTGGATGCACAAATCTGGCACGACACTGAGGACGAGCATTGAATACCTGCGGTCCTAGAGCGCTGCAGCAACTTCCGCCTGCCATTGGCGTATTGCATGGGAGTCAATTCACAGGAGAAATAATGAGAGTACTGGGCAGCGTAAATCTTTAGGATACCAAGCTAGGAATTTCCCCTGGGAGTTGGCAGATAAAACTTGTTTTACCTTGTGCATATTTAGTGTCAGTTATTTGCTTATCTCCGGTTCCTGACCTGGTTAATAATAATTGTATTTATATATCGCCAACATATTCAGCTAGATCTTGGCCATCCCTCCTGACTTTGACCCCAGCTAATCTTACAGTGCATTTGACTATCCTCCTTGTATATGACCTCAACTATCCCTCTCACTACAGTTTTGTCTCCTCTTTGTGCCCTCGGTTCTGTCTGTCCAGCTCCTGAATCAGGTAGTTTGCCTACTATTGCCTCAGGCTCATTCCTCAGGCTATGAGCTAATCTGTGGATGCAGCCCAAGGAACCTCTGTGGAAGTTAAGATCTCTGTATAGGGGTTAAAGGATGAAGGGATTGGTTTCTCTAAAATCTGCTATATTCAAGAGCTCCAAGTCAGTCTGTGGTTGCCTTTTTGAGCTGACAGCTTCAGACTTTTCATATTTAAGACTTTATACAAACCTTTCACTTGTGGTGGTTGCATGTTTCCTAAATTTATGCCAATGCAGGTTATTTAAAGCTACTGTATGCATCAAAAACAAACCTCTCGTCACTACAAAGAATAATTAAAAATGAATCAGCAAATATTTTTGTAGCTATAAAAGTCAAACAAAACAGACTACAATTCAATTAAATTGCTCAAATTTTCTAATACACTAGGCACGGGTATTCTTTTCCTTGATTAATGATACAACTTACATACAACTTATTCGCCCAGCAATGTCATTCCTTCTACATTCTGATTAAGTCATCTAATTTTAGAAAAGCATAAACATGATCCTCTTCTCAAAAATATATTTAATACCAGAGAGTGCTGAGGTCAGTAGACACCACTCATACTGATGTCCTACCTTTGTTTCTTATCAAATACTAGAGATGCCAGAAGTGCTGAGGTAAGAAGAGGCTGCTCACATTGTGTTGTCCATCCTGACTTTCTGATCTAATTCTGGAGATACCAGTGGTTCTGAGGTAAGAAGAGGTCACTCACACTGCTGTACTACCTTTCTGTCTGATAAAATACTGGAGATACCAGGAGTGCTCAGGTAGGAAGATGCTGCTCACACTGCTGCTCACCCTGTCATTTGGATATATTACTGGAGATAACAGGAGTGCTAAGGTAAGAATAGGCAGCTCACACTGCTGTCCACCATGTCTTTGTGATCTCATAGTGAGATTTATGGGGCAATAAGGTAAGAAGAAGCTACTCACATTACTGGCTACCCCATCTTTCTGAATACAAAGTTACTGCTGTACCCATAAGTAAACCTATTGCATGTAGTATTAAGTTGTATTAATTTCAAAGCAGTTGATCTTCTTGTTGCCCATGCCAATAGGTAGCTTCCTATTAATAATCTAGATAGGTTGTCGGTGTAATAAAACAGAAGACATTTTAAATATAGTAAGTAGCTCCTTAGACAAAATAAGTATCATTTGAAAATTAATGATATTATTATTGAAATTATTCATAACATTTTTATATGTATCTATTTTACTGTTCCTGGAAAAAAACAATGTGGTGTAAAAATCAAGTTGTGCTACTTGGTGTTTTGAAAGAAATCATTGAACTCTGGTCTATTTGATGACCATATGAAGTGCTCCAAAGTGAACCCATGGCTGTGAATACATTGAGATCCTTATCAATGTATCCTGTGCTGCTTTAGACCTTCTAAAATATAATAAATCATCTATGTAAGAGAACAAGCAGCTACTATTTTGAACAGGTGTTGTCATGGGATGGAATTTTATGAAAACAGTATTCTTTGTAGTGTCAACAACTTCAAAATCTAATTAATACTGAGTAGGATTTGCAGTGTTTTCCTTTTTTTCTATCTTAGAGTTCTTTTATATTTTTTATGCCAGATTAGACACAAGAGGATGACATATTCATTAAGTCAAATAATATAACTATGAATTGCATATACTACATTAAAGTCAGAATTTTATGATGACTAAAGTTATGCTATTGTTACATTGAGTCACTACTCACGGGCAAGTTGCGAGACAGGGTAGTCGGGGGGTCTGAGGTCAGATATCAGAAGAACACGTAGTACATAGGGGTTAGACAGGGATGTTGTCTGATTACAGTCCTGGGTCAAATGCCAGAAGAGTACATCAAGACAAGGGAGTACAATAAATGAATAGTCGGAGGCCAAGTCCGGGGTCAGATACCTGAAGTCAGAGAGCATCAAAAACAGAAGGGATGATCCACACGAATAGTCACTACAAGACAAGCAATAAGAGCATAAAGTCACACACAGAGAAAACAAACCCACCTAACTAAGCTAAGCTACAACTGTCAATGTGCTGCTCACAGCAAGCCAGCAAAAAGTTTTCAAATCATTGAGAACGGAAGTCACCTGCAGAAACGCGTGCATGCTAGACTAGATTGAGCAGCACAGCTGTCAATCAAAATGCAGGAGGCCCAGCATCAGATTTGATGACTCACACAGAAAACCCACAGTCCATCATACTCCAGATCCTGTTATGATCTGGTGACCTTGGAGCCGTATGGGACTTTCTCAGGAGTAGGTGGAACCTGTACTGACCGCAAACCCTAAACTGACACCGCAACTAGAAGTAGCCGTGGGGTGTACCTAACATATCCTAGACACCTCGACACAGCCGGAGGACTAAATACCCCTATAGATGGAAATGGGAATTCTATCTTGCCTCAGAGCAGAACCCCAAAGGATAGGCAGCCCCCACAAATATTGACTGTGAGTATTAGAGGAAAAGACACACGCAGGCAGAAATCAGGATTTAGCAAAAGAGGCCACGCTAGCTAAATAGGAAAGGATAGGACAGAATACTAAGCGGTCAGTATTAAAACCCTAAAAATATCCACAGCAGATAATACAAAAAAATTCCACCATCTAACTAAAGACATGGAATGTATATCTGCTTCTCCTGAGTACCCAACTTGACTGAAATATCCAAACACAGTCTAAGCTGGACAAGAAAAAAACATGAATAGCACTGAATTGTAAAGCACACAGCATGTGTGCTGTAGAAACAAAAACCAGACACTTATCTTTGTGCTGATTTGGCAGCAGGGCAGGAGGAACCAGACAGAGATGCAAAACCTCCAAGAACAATGGACAACTGGCAAGGGCTAATGAATCCTGCACACCTAAATATCCCAGTCGGAGCTGAAATCAGCAGGGACACCTGCCTAGGATTGCAACCCAGGGACAACTGCATTATTATCAACAACCACCGGAGGGAACCCAAGAGCAGAATTCACAACAAGATCCCATAAGACAGCTGAGCTTTCACAGAGTCCCTAGATCTCAGTCAGTGATGAAACTGTGACAGTTATATATCTGATGTTTAATGTATATATTGTATTAATATGCTTACTTATTTAGTGCCATCATATTTCACAGCAGTTTACAGATATTGTTATCTTCGCCGCCATTGGGGTTCACAATATAAATTCCCTATCATTATGTCTTTGGAGTGTGGGAGGAAACTGGAGGCCCCTAGTGATGAGCAAGCATGCTCGCCACTACTCGGTACTCGCCCGAGAATCTCATTGCTCGAGATGCTCAGAGCTCGCCGAGTATTTCCCTGGTTGCTCGGTGGGAGCTTGGGTCCCCTCCCAGCATTTTTGGTGCTCTTTAGAGAGCCAATGAACATGCAGGGATTGTCTGCCACACACTGTAATGCCGCAACCATGTTGGTTGTAGCATTACAGTGATTGGCTGGCCACACAGCATCATCAGGTCTATATCAGATGTGGCACAGCAATGCTCGTCACAGTCTACTCTGGAATGAGGCAGTGTAGGGAGAGATGCTGCTGACTAGGGAGAGATTTTCTTGTTTCTTAGTTAGTGTTGGTATACCAAAATATATTATACACATATCCATCTCAACTAACAGACATTCTGAGGACTAATCCAGCTGCATAGATATCAGTGCTAGGCAGGCAGGCAGTGTATGTGGTAGACTGCAGTGTATATAGCAAGAGGGTAAATTCCAGTTCTGTGTGCTGCTGCTGCTTCTGCTTTTACAGATATTTCTAGACATAGCCCCAGGTATCAGGGGTCATCTATTTAAAACTGTGGTTTGTCCGTCACGTGGATCACATTTAGTGCACTCAAAATTCTGCCATTTCTGGCCCCCATTTAAATTTTGTTGCAGTGTGATAGCAAAGTTATTTACACCAGCTTGCTGTTAAAAATAGTTAGTTACAGGCCAGCTATTTAAAACTGGTTTGTCCATCGCACGGATCACATATAAGTACACTCAAAATTCTGCCATTTCTAGCCAACTTTTTATTTTATGTTGCAGTGTTTTATCAAAGTTATTGACACCAGTTCGCTGTTAAAAAAAAGTTACCTACAGGCCAGCTATTTAAAACTGTGGTTTGTCCATTACACGGATCACATATAAGTGCACTCAAAATTTTGCCATTTCTAGCCTCCATTTAAATTTTGTTGCAGTGTGTTAGCGAAGTTATTGACACCAGTTTGCTGTTAAAAATAGTTACCTAGAGGCCAACTATTTAAACTGTGGTTTTCCATCACACGGAACACATATAAGTTCTCTCCAAATTCAGCTATTTGTAGTAAACTTGGAAAATATTGTCCTCCATTAAAAATGGGCAAGGCACGTGGCAAGGGATGGGAAACTGGACGAGATGGTGATGGTGATGCAATTCAATTATTTCCATATTCCATATTTCAGTGTGCTACTTTTTGTTTGATTGAATACGAGTTGGCGACTCTAGGTAAGCACCTGTTCAGACCCAATTTATGTTTGGATGTGACAGTCAGTCTTTTGATATTTGTATACATTAGCCTTCTGACTGAGCACTCCACCTCTTAGCCTCAGGTGTTTTTAATTGCAGCAGGATCCTACTCCTCCATAGAAATATGGACTTCAGTCCAAGAGAGAATTCACATTATGTTCCCATAGAGATGTAGACTTCAGTCTAAGAGAGGATTGTCATTACATCCTGGGAATGAGAGTCGCCTTAACATGTACACATGAATTGGCCAATTTATGTGCTAAGCATTCTCAATTTTTCTTATTTCAGTGCAGTAGTGCAATTCAATTTCCATATTTCATATTTCATGTTTGCCATGGCGCTACAGTGTGCTACTTTTTGTTTGTATGTTTAGTGATGGTGGTGTTGTGCGTGCTGTTGTGCATGCAAGCCAGTCCCCTGTCCATTGTGCATGCGAAGATGCCTCCTGCCCTGCACCTGTCATTGCATACACTCAACTAGTACATCATCAAGCAAATCGAAGTCCTTGTCCCAGTGCAGCATTCAGTTGTCCATACCCCAATCCTTGGAACACAAGCACAAATATGCAGCCAACTCCCCACAGGCCACACTACTAAATTCCCACATTTTGTGACTGCTTGCGCTCAAAATGTTGCCTTTTAGGCTCGTGGAGATGGAAGCTTTCCATAACCTGATGGCGGTGGCCGTCCCTTGGTACTTGGTCCCCAGCTGCCACTATTTCTCCCGGTGTGCTGTCCCCGCATTACACAAGCATGTGTACCACAACATTAGCCATGCCCTCAACAATGCTGTTACTGGGAAAGTCCACCTAACCACGGACACGTGGACAAGTGCTTGTGGGCAGGGATGGTACATCTCGCTGATGGCACATTGGGTTAATATAGTTGAAGCCAGGACCCAGTCGGACCTTGGGATGGAACACGTCCTCCCGACACCGAGGATTGCGGGCTCTAGGTCAATCAGGGTTGCCCCCACAGTCTACAGCTCCTGCACCTCCTCCTCTTCAAACACCATCTTCAAAATGACCACATCAGTCGCAAGCTGGAAGCACTGCAGCATTGCCTCAGTCAAGCGGCAGCAGGCTGTGCTGAAGCTAATATGCTTAGGTGACAAACCGCACAATGCTGAAGAGTTGTGGACAGCTCTGAAAGAGCAGTCAGATCTGTGGCTGACACCACTAAACCTACAGCCAGGCATGGTCAGGTGAGACAATCACCGGAATCTGGTAGCGACTCTAAGGTGAGGTGAGCTCACTCACATACCATGCCTGGTCCCTGTGCTTAATCTCATAGTTCAGCAGTTTCCAAAACCTGCCTGGAGCTGCCGGATCTGCTTGTCAAAGTATGCCACCTGTGTGCCTTTTTTAGAAAGTCAGCTACAGCTTTCGTCGCCCTTGCCGTGCTTCAGCAGCGTTTGCAGGTTTCGGCTCACTGACTGGTGTGTGATGTCCACACTCGTTGGAACTTTACACTGCAGATGTTGGGAATGATTTGTAAGCAGAAGAGGGCAGTTGTTGACTACCAACATCAACAAGGCTGTCGGTATTCAGTTGAGACTCAACACATAAGGCCTCAGGAGTGGACATGGATGTCAAACATATGTACTATTCTCCAAAACTTTGAGGACTCCACCAAGATGGTTAGCAGTGATGACTAGTGATGAGTGAGTGTACTCGTTGCTCGGGTTTTCCCAAGCACACTCGAGTGACCTCAGAGTATTTATGACTGCTCGGAGATCTAGTTTTCATCATGGCAGCTGAATGATTTACAGCTACTAGCCTGCTTGATTACATGTGGGGATTCCCTAGCAACCAGGCAACCCCCACATGTACTCAGCCTGGCTAATAGCTGTAAATCATTCAGCTTCCACGATGAAAACTAAATCTCCGAGCAGTCATAAATACTCAGAGGTCTCCCGAGCATGCTCGGGAAAACCCGAGCAACGAGTACACTCGCTCATCACTAGTGATGACGCCATAATTAGCATCACCGTCCCGCTTCTCTGTTCACAATCAAAGATGATGCATTGCAGACAAAGCATGATGAGATGGAGCAAGGAACCATACCGGTTGATTACATACAGCCCAGCCTCATCTCATCCCAACCTGGATTGGGTGGCAATGAGGAAGAGGAGGAGGAGAAGGAGGAAGAACAGGATCTAGTTTCTTGGCTATAGGGGGTGCTACCTGCATAGCCATCATACCTTCTGTTCAGCATGGATGGCCTGAGGACAGGGAGGAGGAGGAGAGCATGGTCAGTCGTTCTCTTGGTCAGGACACGGAAGTCTTGCCTGTTAGCAGTATGGCACGCATGGCTGAGTTTATGTTACGGTGCCTTTCCCGTGATTCTCTCATTCTCAAAATGACAGTCATTACTAGTTGGTGACACGTCTAGACGCATGCTACAAGGAGAACTTGTACACTTAGCAGGATGCAGCAGGCCTCCACTGATAAAGGCTAGGAGCGGCACAGGTGCAAACTACTTGATAAAAACAACAACCCCCACCCTCCAAACATTGTAGGGGTTGGCTGCCTAGTAGAAAAATGCACATTGATATAACTCACATAGGACGCCAGTCACACTGATAAGTGTGGTGCACAGTGTCTGGTATGCAACCTATTAATGACGCCCCTTGTATTAACAGGCGGGCTGCCCAGCACTATAATATGCAGCACACAGTGACAGACGCCCCAGAAAAACCTAACCAACATAAAGAGGCCTGGCCACATCCTGCAAAAAAGGATATGATATAGTGCAAAAAAAATGTATGCATATGATAAACACATACACTATATGAGGTATTGGTTTAATATTTTGGCCAAAATAAAGTAAGCCCGCAACCCAACGTCAAGGGTCCTTATAATATTGCGGGTCCTACCACTAATATCAAAAAACAGCTAACATAGAAAAAACTCAGAAAAAATACATACAATGAGATACGGTGTTAGGGTTGGTGGAACGCACCGAATATATTTATTAGATGGGATTGGTGCGTTCGCAACCAGGGATCCACCGTGCAGGAAAGAACCTGCTGCTAAGTAAATGGTGGCACTATATGGCGGTATGAACCAGCTCTGTTAGCTTCACAGAGTGTCCGGGAAAGCAAAGCTCTGTGCCCTGTTAGACTTTCACAGAGGCACAGGCTAACTACCCAAATGAGAGCAGTCAGTGGTCATGCATGCACACAAAACTCCTCGCCGGAGGTACCAGCATTCTAGGGGCTTATTTCAGCCGGGTCCCTGAACACATACAAACACATGACCACACAGGTGCAAAGCACATAACTTAGGAAGATACTAGCGCATGGCCGTATATGGCCTTAAATAGCTGCAGCACGTACAGGACCTTCCTAGAAAGATCAATGAGAGGCTACCACAGAGCCTGCGCACCTACAGGACCTTCCTAGAAGGACCAATAGATTTGGCTGCAGTACCTGAGCATGTGACACTTGATCTCCACTGAGAGATCTTACCCTGGGCATGCTCAGTGTGTGCAAAGCAGGACTTAGTCCCAGAAAAGCCTGCTCACCGCAGATCAGTGCAGGGTACAATAGCAGAGCCTGGAGAGGCAGAAGTAACCCTTTGCACAGTATCGGTCTCAGTGAGACGCTGGGACCGACGTCTCCGCTGAACAGGCTCCACTGTGGCAGATGCGGAATGGGAGACCGCAGCAGACACGGATCGAGATTCCCCCTGTGCAGCAGAGGAAACTCTACTCCTAACATTACCCTCCCTCCTAGGGCCCCCCTCATTGAGCCTCGCTACGCTCAAAAGCTGCAATGAGCAGCGGAGCCCAAATGTGCTCCACAGGCTCCCAGGTTCTATCCTCTGGACCGTGACCCTTCCAGTCCACCAGATAAAATTTCTTGCCACGTACCACCTTGCACCCCATGATAGCATTCACCTCAAACTCATGCGTGGATGAACCCGATGTCCCGGCAGATGACTCAGAAAACCGGGACAAATGAACGGGCTTTAAGAGGGAAACGTGAAAAGTATCGGTGATACCAAGGCGTGGAGGAATAGCCAAATGGTAGACCACAGGGTTGACCTGTTCCAGAACCTTGAAAAGGCCAATGTAGCGAGGTGCAAACTTAGTGGACTCAACTCGCAGCCTAATGTTACGGGCGGAGAGCCACACTAAGTCGCCAGGAGCAAAGGTCGGAGCAGGGCGCCAGTATGTATCAGCCGAAACCCTCATTCTCTCCTTGGAGGCCCGGATGGCATCCTGTGTGTGGTCCCAGATGTCACGTGCCTCCACCGCCCAGTCTGCCACCCTAGAATTGGTGGATGACATGGGCATGGGCACAGGGACACGCGGATGCTGGCCGTAATTAAGGAGAAAAGGAGTCTGACCAGTGGAATCGGCTACGTCGTTGTTCAAGGAAAATTCCGCCCAAGGTAGCAAAGATGCCCAGTCATCCTGCCTAGAAGAGACAAAATGTCGCAAGTATGTCACCAGAGTCTGGTTGGTTCTCTCTACCAACCCATTCGTCTCGGCATGATATGCAGAGGAGAGATTCAGCTCTATGCTGAGTAAACGGCAGAGCTCTCTCCAAAACCGAGACGCAAACTGGGGACCCCGGTCGCTGACAATTTTATCAGGCATTCCATGTAAGCGGAAAATATGTTTTATGAACAACGCCGCCAAGGCCCATGCAGAAGGTAACCGTGGAAGCGGCACCAAATGCACCATCTTAGAAAAATGATCGGTGACTACCCAGATAATGATGCAGCTACGAGACTTGGGTAAGCCCACCATGAAGTCCATCCTGACCATCTCCCAGGGCCTGTCTGCCACCGGCAGGGGGTAAAGTAACCCAGCAGGCCGTTGCCGAGGAGACCGATTCTGGGCGCAGGAGACACACGCCCGAATATAGTCTCCGACGTCATGGGCCATATGCGGCCACCAGTACAACCTCGCCAAAAGCTCAGATGTCCTCTTGCTCCCAAAATGTCCACCCACTCTGGACAAGTGAGCCCAAGAGAGAACCTCCGGTCGCAAATTCATTGGTACGAAAGTCTTGCCCGGGGGCACGGACTCTAGCAAAACCGGAGCCACAGTTCTCAGGCTCTCAGAAGGGACAATAAGCCGAGGCTCCTCCTCCTCCTCCTCCTCAGATGACACTATGGAGTGGGAGAGAGCGTCGGCATGAATGTTCTTCTCCCCAGAGAGAAAATGGAGAGTAAAATGGAACCGGGAGAAGAGCAGGGACCATCTGCCTGGCAAGAATTCAGCCGCTGGGCCGTCTGTATATATACCAAGTTCTTGTGGTCAGTGAACACTTGGAAGGGAAAGCGAGCTCCCTCCAAGAGGTGTCTCCACTCTGAAAAAGCCAACTTCATGGCTATCAACTCCCTGTCCCCAATGGAATAATTCCTCTCCGCTGGTGTGAAGGTCTTAGAGAAAAAGAAGCAAGGATGCTTCCGACCTTGAGCATCCTTTTGGAAAAGGACTGCTCCAGCACCAACGGATGAGGCATCTACCTCCAAGATAAATGGCTTATCTACATCGGGGCGATGTAGGATGGGAGCGCTAGCGAAGTGTGACTTAATCGAGAGAAAGGCCTTGGAGACCTCCTCTGACCACAACTTGGGATTTGCTCCCTTTCCCTTCTTGGTGAGGGCAACCAAGGGAGCTACCAAAGTTGAGAAGTGTGGAATGAACTGGCGATAGTAATTAATGAGCCCCATAAAGCGCTGCACCGATTTAAGAGAATGGGGTTCCTGCCAGTCCATCACAGCCTGTAGCTTGGCAGGATCCATAGCCAAACCCTGGGCAGAGATGATATAACCAAGGAAAGGCATGGACTCCTGCTCAAACACACACTTCTCCAACTTGACATAGAGGGAGTTTGCCTGTAAGAGGTCGAAGACTTTGCAAACATCTCTCCGATGGGAGTCAATATCTGAAGAGTAGATGAGAATATCATCCAGATAGACTATGACCGAGGTGGTGAGCTCATTCCGGAAAATGTCATTCACAAAGTCTTGGAAAACGGCTGGAGCATTACAGAGCCTGAAGGGCATCACCAGATATTCATAGTGCCCATCCCTGGTGTTAAAAGCCGTCTTCCATTCGTCCCCCTCACGGATGCGAATCAGATTGTAGGCACCCCACAGATCCAATTTTGTAAATACCCTTGCTCCCCGTAGCCTATCAAAAAGCTCAGATATCAGGGGTAATGGGTACTTGTTCTTAACGGTGATGGCGTTAAGACCCCTGTAGTCTATGCATGGACGTAAGTCTCCAGTATTCTTCTGTACGAAGAAGAACCCAGCCCCTGCAGGAGACACTGACTTCCTAATGAATCCTCTTGCCAGATTCTCTTGGATGTACTGGGACATTGCCTCCATCTCCAGGAGAGATAACGGATAGACTCGACCCCGGGGAGGCTCAACACCAGGCAAGAGGTCAATAGGACAGTCATAGGGGCGTTGAGGCGGAAGGGTCTCCGCAGCCCTTTTGGTGAACATGTCTGCATAGGGCCAATAGTGCTTGGGGAGAGAGGAAAGATCTGCAGGTACCTGTGTTGTAGCAACCTGAACGCACTCCCTCTGACATCTACCCCCGCAGGATTTACTCCATCCCAAAATTCTCCCTGAGGACCACTCTATATGAGGAAAATGATAGCGTAGCCATGGTATCCCAAACAGGACCTCATCAATTCCCTCAGGAATGACTAATAGGGAGATAATCTCCTGATGTGATGGAGACACAGAAAGCGTGATAGGAATTGTTTGGTGGGTAATCTGAGAGGGTAGTGTCGACCCATTTACCACTCGAACGGTTACTGGTTTGGCGAGCATAACCAGGGGTATTGCGTGACGCTGGGTGAAAGCGGATGACATAAAATTACCCTCCACCCCAGAGCCCACGCATAGCTCTACCATAAGAGTGGATGGGCCAAAGGTAATTGTCCCCTTGAAGGACAACTTTGAGGCAAACGTCGCCATGTCTAGTGTACCTCCTCCAACTGCCACTAGCTGCTGACGTTTCCCCGACCGCTGAGGACACTTGGAGGCAAGATGTCCTGACTGCCGGCAAACATGACAGACCTTATGTGTACGAGTGGACTGGGACTTGGGGCCCGCTCGTGTCACCTCTATGGCCTCATGTGACTCGAACGCCTGGACTGGAGATTCCAGAGGTCTGGCGAAGGTGGGAGCCAGCCGAAACCTCTGCCTACACTGGGCTCGCCCCAACCTTCGCTCGTGAAAATGAAGGTCTATGCGAGTTGATACAGCCATGAGCTCCTCCAGTGTGGCGGGAATCTCCCTAGTAGCCAAAGCGTCCTTCACATGGTCAGCCAGCCCCCTCCAAAATACAGGAATGAGGGTTTTATCTGTCCTTTCCAACTCAGTCGCTGATGTCCGGAAGTGAACCGCAAAATGGCTGACCATGGTTGAACCCTGAGTCAAAGCCAGCAGTTGGAGCGCTGTATCATGGGTGACTTGAGGTCCTACAAAGACCTGTTTCAGAGTGTCCAGAAACCAAGGAACACTCCGCACCACATGATCGTTGCACTCCCACAGCGGCGTAGCCCACTCCAACGCCCTGTCCGACAAGAGAGAGATTATGAATCCCACCTTTGCCCGCTCTGTGGGAAAACGTGCAGCCAGGAGCTCGAGGTGTATACCACACTAGGTCACAAAACCCCCACAGGACTTACTGTCCCCAGAGTATCTCTCAGGCAATGGGGGGTGAGATAAGGTCGGAACAGAGGTGGCAGAGGGTAAAGCTGCTGCAGCCACGCTAGCAGCCTGAACAGCTATTGCGGTAACATCCACCGCCGAGGTTGCACGCTCAAGAGACGCCAACCGGCCCTCCAGCAGCTGGATGTACCACTGCAATCGCTGTTCATCCACCATTACTTAGCCAGATCCTGGCGCTAGTATACTGTTAGAGTTGGCGGAACGCACCGAATATATTTATTAAATGGGATTGGTGCGTTCGCAACCCGGGATCCACCGTGCAGGAAAGAACCTGCTGCTAAGTAAATGGCGGCACTATATGGCGGTATGAACCAGCTCTGTTAGCTTCACAGAGCGGCCGAGAAAGCAAAGCTCTGTGCCCTGTTAGACTTTCACAGAGGCACAGGCTAACTACCCAAATGAGAGCAGTCAGTGGTCATGCATGCACACAAAACTCCTCGCCGGAGGTGCCAGCATTCTAGGGGCTTATTTCAGCCAGGTCCCTGAATACACACAAACACAATCTCTTCGCTGGAGGTGCCAGCATTCTAGGGGCTTATTTCAGCCGGGTCCCTGAACACATACAAACACATGACCACACTGGCACAAAGCACATAACTTAGGAAGATTCTAGTGCATGGCCGTGTGGCCATGCGAGCCTTAAATAGCTGCAGCACATACAGGACCTTCCTAGAAGGACCAATGAGAGGCTGCCACAGAGCCTGCGCACCTACAGGACCTTCCTAGAAGGACCAATAGATTTGGCTGCAGTACCTGAGCATGTGACACTTGATCTCCACTGAGAGATCTCACCCTGGGCATGCTCAGTGTGTGCAAAGCAGGACTTAGTCCCAGAAAAGCCTGCTCGCCACAGATCAGTGCAGGGTACAATAGCAGAGCCTGTAGAGGCAGAAGTAACCCTTTGCACAGTATCGGTCTCAGTGAGACACTGTGACCGACGTCTCCCCTGAGCAGGCTCCACTGCGGCCGATGCAGAATGGGAGACCGCAGCAGACACGGATCGAGATTCCCCCTGTGCAGCAGAGGAAACTCGACTCCTAACATACGGCCTTCCCAAAACCCTGTCTGATGACAAATGCACACTTAGCAGGATGCAGCAGTCCTCCACTGATAAAGGCTAGGAGCGGCACAGGTGCAAACTACTTGATAAAACAACCACCCCCACCCTCCAAACATTGCAGGGGTTGGCTGCCTAGTAGAAAAAATGCACATTGACATAACTCACATAGGACGCCAGTCACACTGATAAGTATGGTGCACAGTATCTGGTATGCAACCTATAAATGACGCCCCTTGTATTAACAGACGGGCTGCCCAGCACTATAATATGCAGCACACAGTGACAGATGCCCCAGAAAAACCTAACCAACATAAAGAGGCCTGGCCACATCCTGCAAAAAAGGATATGATATAGTGCAAAAAAAATGTATGCATATGATAAACACATACACTATGTGAGGTATTGGTTTAATATTTTGGCCAAAATAAAGTAAGCCCGCAACCCAACGTCAAGGGTCCTCATAATATTGCGGGTCCTACCACTAATATCAAAAAACAGCTAACAGAAAAAACTCAGAAAAAATACATACAATGAGATACGGCCTTCCCAACACCCTGTCTGATGACAAATGCACACTTAGCAGGATGCAGCAGGCCTCCACTGATAAAGGCTAGAAGCAGCACAGGTGCAAACTATTTGATAAAAACAACCATCCCCACCCTCCAAACATTGCAGGGGTTGGCTGCCTGGAAGAAAAAATGCACATTGATATAACTCACATAGGACGCCAGTCACACTGATAAGTGTGGTGCACAGTGTCTGGTATGCAACCTATTATTGACGCCCCTTATATTAACAGGCGGGCTGCCCAGCACTATAATATGCAGCACACAGTGACAGACGCCCCAGAAAAACCTAACCAACATAAAGAGGCCTGGCCACATCCTGCAAAAAAGGATATGATATAGTGCAAAAAAAATGTATGCATATGATAAACACATACACTATATGAGATATTGGTTTAATATTTTGGCCAAAATAAAGTAAGCCCACAACCCAACGTCAAGGGTCCTCATAATATTGCGGGTCCTACCACTAATATCAAAAAACAGCTAACATAGAAAAAACTCAGAAAAAATACATACAATGAGATACGGCCTTCCCAAAACCCTGTCTGATGACAAATGCACACTTAGCAGGATGCAGCAGGCCTCCACTGAAAAAGGCTAGGAGCGGCACATGTGCAAACTACTTGATAAAAACAACCACCCCACCCTCCAAACATTGCAGGGGTTGGCTGCCTAGAAGAAAAAATGCACATTGATATAACTCACATAGGACGCCAGTCACACTGATAAGTGTGGTGCACAGTGTCTGGTATGCAACCTATTATTGACACCCCTTGTATTAACAGACGGGCTGCCCAGCACTATAATATGCAGCACACAGTGACAGACGCCCCAGAAAAACCTAACCAACATAAAGAGGCCTGGCCACATCCTGCAAAAAAGGATATGATATAGTGCAAAAAAAATGTATGCATATGATAAACACATACACTATATGAGGTATTGGTTTAATATTTTGGCCAAAATAAAGTAAGCCCGCAACCCAACGTCAAGGGTCCTCATATTATTGCGGGTCCTACCACTAATATCAAAAAACAGCTAACATAGAAAAAACTCAGAAAATATACATACAATGAGATACGGCCTTCCCAAAACCTCGTCTGATGACAAATGCACACTTAGCAGGATGCAGCAGGCCTCCACTGATAAAGGCTAGGAGCGGCACAGGTGCAAACTACTTGATAAAAACAACCACCCCCATCCTCCAAACATTGCAGGGGTTGGCTGCCTAGTAGAAAAAATTCAAATTGATATAACTCACATAGGACGCCAGCCACACTGATAAGTGTGGTGCACAGTGTCTGGTATGCAACCTATTAATGATGCCCCTTGTATTAACAGGCGGGCTGCCCAGTACTATAATATGCAGCACACAGTGACAGACACCCCAGAAAAACCTAACCAACATAAAGAGGCCTGGCCACATCCTGCAAAAAAGGATATGATATAGTGCAAAAAAAATGTATGCATATGATAAACACATACACTATATGAGGTATTGGTTTAATATTTTGGCCAAAATAAAGTAAGCCTGCAACCCAACGTCAAGGGTCCTCATAATATTGCGGGTCCTACCACTAATATCAAAAAACAGCTAACGTAGAAAAAACTCAGAAAAAATACATACAATGAGATACGGCCTTCCCAAAACCTCGTCTGATGACAAATGCACACTTAGCAGGATGCAGCAGGCCTCCACTGATAAAGGCTAGGAGCGTTATCTTATTGTATGTATTTTTTCTGAGTTTTTTCTATGTTAGCTGTTTTTTTATATTAGTGGTAGGACCCGCAATACTATGAGGACCCTTGACGTTGGGTTGCGGGCTTACTTTATTTTGGCCAAAATATTAAACCAATACCTCATATAGTGTATGTGTTTATCATATGCATACATTTTTTTGCACTATATCATATCCTTTTTTGCAGGATGTGGCCAGGCCTCTTTATGTTGGTTAGGTTTTTCTGGGGCGTCTGTCACTGTGTGCTGCATATTATAGTGCTGGGCAGCCCGCCTGCTAATACAAGGGGCGTCATTAATTGGTTGCATACCAGACACTGTGCAGTACACTTATCAGTGTGACTGGCGTCCTATGTGAGTTATATCAATGTGCATTTTTTCTACTAGGCAGCCAACCCCTGCAATGTTTGGAGGCTGGGGATGGTTGTTTTTATCATGTAGTTTGCACCTGTGCCACTCCTAGCCTTTATCAGTGGAGGCCTGCTGCATCCTGCTAAGTGTGCATTTGTCATCAGACAGGGTTTTGGGAAGGCCGTATCTCATTGTATGTATTTTTTCTGAGTTTTTTCTATGTTAGCTGTTTTTTTTACAAGGAGAACTTTCTATCTCTTATTCCTGAGGTGGACAGGTCTACTGAAATGGGGCAGTACCAGAACGACCTTGTTGCGGAATTATTTAAAAAAATTCCATCTGAAAATGCTGGTGGCAGAGGTCATAGTTCATTCGACAACCAGTAGCACAGGCAAGAGAGACACGACTCCAATACAGCAGAGGCAGGGGAACACTGGCAAAGTTTTGGGAGAGTTTTCTCAGACCATCCAATCGCACAGGCCTTGAGGCATGGGGTACTCTCACAAGGAGTGCAAAGATTGGGAAGATACTAAGGGAGTACCTTGCTGACTGTACCAATATCCTCCGTGATTCCTCTGTGCCTTATAATTATTGGCTATCCAAGCTGCACATGTGGCATGAACTGGCTCTCTATGCCTTGGAGGTCCTGGCCTGCCCCGCTGCTATCATTTTGTCAGAGCGGGTTTTTAGTGCCACTGGTGGAATTATAACTGGTAAGTGCATCTGCCAGTCAACTGAAAATGCTGACAGGCTGACTCTTATAAAAATGATCAAGGGCTGGATTGGGAAAGACTTCTCAAAACCACCGAATGATAGCAGCATAACATTTACTCAAATCCAGTGTCTTTTTTTGGGAGGTCTATTCCCATGCACCACTTCACACCCACACATGGGTATATGCTTCCTGATTTTGTCTATTTGCCGTTGTTCTCTTCCTTCTCCTCATCTTCCACCACCATATCACCAGGGTGACCGTGGTCCATGATGCAACACCCAGATTTTTTATAGGGTGTTAATGATGCCTGTAAAAAAAATCTACTATATAATTGTCTAAGGGGTACTTCCGTCTTTCTGTCGGCAATTTCCGTCAGGGAAATCCCACATCGCTGATTGGTCTTGCCAGCTGCCTGTCCTGGCTGCCACGACAAATCAGCGATGGGCACACGAGAATTAGTCCCTCCCTACTCCCGTCCAGTCAGTGCCCGGTGCCCGCTCCATACTCCCCTCCAGTCAGCGCTGACAAAGGGTTTATGACAGCGTTAACGGACCGCATTATGCCACGTGTAACGCACTCCGTTAATGCTGCTATTAACCCTGTGTGACCAACTTCTTACTATTGATCCTGCCTATCCACGCGTACATCGACAGAGCTTCGCTGGACAACGGAAGGTGAGTTTAGAGCTATGTTTTATTTTAATTATTTTTTTAAACAGGGATATGGTGCCCACACTGCTAAATACTACGTGGGCTGTGTTATATACTGCGTGGGCTGTGTTATATACTACATGGCTGCTATATACTACATGGGCTGTGTTATATACTACATGGGCTGTGTTATATACTGCGTTTGCTGCGTTATATACAACATGGCTGCTATATACTACAGGGGCAGTGTTATATACTATGTGGGCAATGTTATATACTGCGTGGGCTGTGTTATATACTGTGTGGGCTGTGTTATATACTACGTGGGCTTTTTTATACACTGCGTGGGCTGTGTTATATACTACATGGCTGCTATAAACTGCATGGGCAATGTTATATACTGTGTGGGCTGCATTATACACTACATGGCTGCTATATACTACATGGGCTGTGTTATATACTACGTGGGCTGTGTTATATACTGCGTGGGCTGCGTTATATACTAAATGTCTGCTATATACTATGTGGGCAATGTTATATACTGTGTGGCCTGCGTTATATACAACATGGCTGCTATATACTACATGGGCAGTGTTATATACTATGTGGGCAATGTTATATACTGCGTGAGCTGTGTTATATACTGTGTGGGCTGTGTTATATACTGCGTGGGCTGTGTTACATACTAAGTTGGCTGTGTTATATACTGCGTGGCTGCTATATATTACGTGGGCAATGTTATATACTACGTGGGCACTGTTATATTGTTGTGAATTCTGCTCTTGGGCTCCCTCCGGTGGTTATAAGTGGTAGCACTGCTGTCTCTGGATCGCAGCATTTATCAGGTGTGTTCACTTTTTGCAATTCTGACTGGGCTATTTAGTCTTGCTTGACCCTTTAGTCAGTGCCAGTTGTCCATTGTTCCTGAAGGATTCACATCCCTGCTGGGTCTCTCCTGCTTTGCTGTTCATTTCAACAAAGATAAGTTCTGGCCTTGATTTTTGCTGTCCACATGCTGTGGCCTTATTGTTCAGTTCTTTTCCATGTTTTTGTCTTGTCCAGCTTGGTCTGTATAAGGATTTGTTTAGCCAAGCTGGTATCTTTGGAGATGCAGATATACCCTCCATATCTTTAGTTAGACTTGGAGATTTTGTATTTTCTGTGGTGGATATTTTCTAGTGTTTTAATACTGACCGCATAGTACTCTGTCCTATCCTTTCTATTTAGCTAGAAGTGGCCTCCTTTGCTAAATTCTGATTTTAGTCTGTGTATGTTTTTCCCTCTCCTCTCACAGTCAATATTTGTGGGGGGCTGTCTATCCTTTGGGGATTTTCTCTGAGGCAAGATAGTTTTCCCTTTTCTTTCTCTAGGGGTAATTAGTCCTCCGGCTGTGTCGAGATGTCTAGGGAGTGATAGGTACATTCCACGGCTACTTCTAGTTGCGGTGTTAAGTTCAGGGTCTGCGGTCAGTACAGGTACCACCTTCTCCGGAGTATGTCTCATGTTGCTCTTAGGCCACCAGATCATAACAGTACAACTGGCCAACAATGAGTTAACCGCATCTCAGAAGAAGGAAAGGAAAGTGCTGAGCCATTTTTTTTTCTGTAGTCTGTTGTGTTTTTTTTTTTTTTCCTCTTTACCTCTGGGTGGCTCAGGAGTTCGGCGCTGGTATGGATGTTCAGGGATTGGCTTCTCGTGTGGATCAACTTGCTGCTAGAGTACAGGGTATTTCCGATTATATCGTTCAGACTCCGGTTTTAGAGCCTAGAATTCCAACTCCTGATTTGTTTTTTGGGGACAGGTCCAAATTTGTGAGCTTTAAAAATAACTGTAAACTGTTTTTTGCTCTGAAACCCCGTTCCTCTGGTGATCCCATCCAGCAGGTTAAAATTGTTATATCTCTGCTGCGTGGTGACCCCCAGGATTGGGCATTTGCCCTGGAACCTGGGAATCCGGCGTTGTTTAATGTAGACACCTTTTTCCAGGTGCTTGGGTTATTGTAGGATGAAACTAATTCAGTGGATCATGCTGAGAAGACCTTGTTGGCCCTGTGTCAGGGTCAAGAAGCGGCAGAATCATATTGCCAGAAATTTAGAAAAAGGTCTGTACTTACTAAATGGAATGAGGATGCCTTGGCGGCAATTTTCAGAAAGGGTCTTTCTGAATCCATTAAAGATGTTATGGTGGGGTTCCCCACGCCTGCTGGTCTGAGTGATTCTATGTCTCTGGCCATTCAGATTGATCGGCGCTTGCGCGAGCACAGAGTTGTGCACACTGTGGCATTGTCTTCCGAGCGGAGTCCTGAGCCTATGCAGTGTGATAGGATTGTGTCTAGAGCTGAACGACAAGGATTCAGACGTCAGAATAGGTTGTGTTTTTACTGCGGCGGTTCTGCTCATGTTATTTCTGATTGCCCTAAGCGTACCAAGAGAATCGCTAGTTCTGTTACCATCAGTACTGTACAACCTAAATTTCTGTTATCTGTGACCCTGATCTGCTCATTATCGTCATTTTCTGTCATGGCATTTGTGGATTCAGGCGCCGCTCTAAACCTAATGGACTTAGAATTTGCCAGACGTTGTGGTTTCCCCTTGCAGCCTTTGCAGAGTCCTATTCCTTTGAGGGGCATTGATGCTACACCGTTGGCTAAAAATAAACCTCAGTTTTGGACACAGATGACCATGTGCATGGCGCCAGCCCATCAGGAAGATTGTCGTTTTCTGGTGTTGCATAATTTTCATGATGCTATTGTGCTGGGTTTCCCATGGTTACAGGTGCATAATCCGGTATTAGATTGGAAATCTATGTCTGTGACTAGTTGGGATTGTCAGGGGGTTCATGGTGACGTTCCTTTGATGTCAATTGCCTCCTCCCCCTCTTCTGAAATTCCTGAGTTTTTGTCATATTTCCAGGATGTATTCAATGAGCCCAAGTCCAGTTCCCTTCCACCGCATAGGGACTGTGATTGTGCTATTGACTTGATTCCAGGCTGTACGTTCCCTAAGAGCCGACTTTTCAACCTGTCTGTGCCAGAACATAACGCCATGCGGAGCTATGTTAAGGAGTCCTTGGAGAAGGGGCATATTCGGCCATCTTCTTCACCATTGGGAGCAGGTTTTTTTGTTTGTTGCCAAGAAGGATGGCTCCTTGAGACCCTGTATTGATTATCGCCTCTTGAATAAGATCACGGTCAAGTTCCAATACCCTTTGCCTTTGCTTTCTGATCTGTTTGCTAGGATTAAGGGGGCTAGTTGATTTACTAAGACTGACCTTCGAGGGGCATATAATCTTGTTCGTATTAAGCAGGGTGATGAATGGAAAACTGCGTATAATACGCCCGAGGGCCATTTTGAATACCTTGTGATGCCATTCGGACTCTCTAATGCTCCATCTGTGTTTCAGTCCTTCATGCATGATGTATTTCGGAATTATCTTGATAAATTCATGATTGTGTATTTGGATGATATTTTGATTTTTTCAGTTGATTGGGAGTCTCATGTGAAACAAGTCAGGATGGTATTTCAGATCCTTCGTGATAATGCCTTGTTTGTGAAGGGGTCTAAGTGCCTCTTTGGAGTACAGAAGATTTCTTTTTTGGGCTTCATTTTTTCTCCCTCATCTATAGAAATGGATCCGGTTAAGGTTCAGGCCATTCATGATTGGATCCAGCCCACATCCGTGAAGAGCCTTCAGAAATTTTTGGGCTTTGCTAATTTTTATCGCCGTTTCATTGCCAACTTCTCCAGTGTGGTTAAACCCCTGAACGATTTGATGAAGAAAGGCGCTGATGTGACGAATTGGCCCTCTGCGGCTGTTTCTGCCTTTCAGGAGCTTAAACTCCGATTTACTTCTGCCCGTGTTGCGTCAGCCGGATGTTTCTCTTCCTTTTCAGGTTGTGGTTGACGCTTCTGAGATTGGGGCAGGGGCCGTTTTGTCTCAGAGGAATTCTGATGGTTCCTTGATGAAACCGTGTGCCTTCTTTTCTCGAACGTTTTCGCCTGCGGAACGCAATTATGATGTCGGCAATCATGAGTTGTTGGCTATGAAGTGGGCATTTGAGGAGTGGCGACATTGGCTTGAGGGGGCCAAGCACCGTATTGTGGTCTTGACCGATCATAAGAATCTGATTTACCTCGAGTCTGCCAAACGGCTGAATCCTAGACAGGCCCGATGGTCCCTGTTTTTCTCCCGTTTTGATTTTGTGGTCTCGTATCTTCCGGGTTCTAAGAATGTTAAGGCTGATGCCCTCTCTAGGAGCTTTTTGCCTGATTCTCCTGGGGTCCTTGAGCCGGTCGGCATTCTGAAGGAAGGGGTGATTCTTTCTGCCATCTCCCCTGATTTACGACGGGTTCTTCAGGAATTTCAGGCTGATAAACCTGACCACTGTCCAGTGGGGACACTGTTTGTTCCTGACAGATGGACTAGTAAAGTGATTTTGGAGGTTCATTGTTCTGTGTTGGCTGGTCATCCTGGGATTTTTGGCACCAGAGATTTGGTTGGTAGGTCCTTTTGGTGGCCTTCTTTGTCACGGGATGTGCGTTCTTTTGTGCAGTCCTGTGGGACTTGTGCGCGGGCCAAGCCTTGCTGTTCCCGCGCTAGTGGGTTGCTTTTGCCTTTGCCGGTCCCTGAGAGGCCTTGGACGCATTATTTCGGATCTTCCGGTTTCCCAGAGGATGACGGTTATCTGGGTGGTTTGTGACCGGTTTTCTAAGATGGTTCATTTGGTACCTTTGCCTAAATTGCCTTCCTCTTCTGATTTGGTTCCGTTGTTTTTTCAGCATGTGGTTCGTTTGCATGGCATTCCGGAGAATATTGTGTCCGATAGAGGTTCCCAGTTTGTTTCTAGGTTTTGGCGGGCCTTTTGTGCTAGGCTGGGCATTGATTTGTCTTTTTCTTCTGCATTTCATCCTCAGACAAATGGCCAAACCGAGCAAACTAATCAGACTTTGGAAACTTATTTGAGATGCTTTGTGTCTGCTGATCAGGATGATTGGGTGGCTTTCTTGCCATTGGCCGAGTTTGCCCTTAATAATCGGGCTAGTTCTGCTACCTTGGTTTCACCCTTCTTTTGTGACTCAGGTTTTCATCCTCGTTTTTCTTCGGGACAGGTTGAGCCTTCTGATTGTCCTGGGGTGGACTCTGTGGTTGACAGGTTGCAGCAAATTTGGGCTCAGGTTGTTGACAATTTGGTGTTGCCTCAGGAGGGGGCTCAGCGTTTTGCTAACCATCGTCGGTGTGTTGGTTCCCGGTTTCGGGTTGGGGATTTGGTCTGGTTGTCTTCCCGTCATGTTCCTATGAAGGTTTCTTCCCCTAAGTTTAAGCCTCGGTTTATTGGCCCTTATAGGATTTCTGAGATTATCAATCCAGTGTCTTTTTGTTTGGCCCTTCCAGCCTCTTTTTCCATCCATAATGTTTTTCATAGATTTTTGTTGCGGAAATATGTGGTGCCCGTTGTTCCCTTTGTTGATCCTCCTGCCCCGGTGTTGATTCATGGGGAGTTGGAGTATGTGGTTGAGAAGATTTTGGATTCTCGTTTTTCGAGGCGGAAGCTTCAGTATCTTGTCAAATGAAAGGGTTATGGCCAGGAGGATAATTCTTGGGTTGTTGCCTCCGATGTTCATGCTGAGGATTTGGTTCGTGCCTTTCATTTCGCTCGTCCGGATCGGCCTGGGGGCTCTGGTGAGGGTTCGGTGACCCCTCCTCAAGGGGGGGGTACTGTTTTGAATTCTGCTCTTGGGCTCCCTCCGGTGGTTATAAGTGGTTGCACTGCTGTCTCTGGATCGCAGCATTTATCAGGTGTTTTCACTTTTTGCAATTCTGACTGGGCTATTTAGTCTTGCTTGACCCTTTAGTCAGTGCCAGTTGTCCATTGTTCCTGGAGGATTCACATCCCTGCCGGGTCTCTCCTGCTTTGCTGTTCATTTCAACAAAGATAAGTTCTGGCCTTGATTTTTGCTGTCCACATGCTGTGGCCTTATTGTTCAGTTCTTTTCCATGTTTTTGTCTTGTCCAGCTTGGTCTGTATAAGGATTTGTTAAGCCAAGCTGGTATCTCTGGAGATGCAGATATACCCTCCATATCTTTAGACTTGATAATACCCTAAAAATGGAACAGCACAACTCCTATACTTAGCTTCAGGTGCAATGCCCATAGACCACCCGTCCACCGGTCGTCTCCAATCAATATTCAAAAAAGCAGGCAGCACTCTGTTTTCAGAAAAATATGCAGGACTTTAATGAACCCACATGTCTCAGCGACGTTTCAGCTCAACTGAGCCTTTCTCAAGCCTTTCTCTTTGCTTTTTTGAATATTGCTTTTTTGAATATTTAGTTAGACTTGGAGATTTTGTATTTTCTGTGGTGGATATTTTCTAGTGTTTTACTACTGACCGCATAGTACTCTGTCCTATCCTTTCTATTTAGCTAGAAGTGGCCTCCTTTGCTAAATTCTGATTTCAGTCTGTGTAAGTTTTTTCCCTCTCCTCTCACAGTCAATATTTGTGGGGGGCTGTCCATCCTTTGGGGATTTTCTCTGAAGCAAGATAGTTTTCCCTTTTCTATCTCTAGGGGTAATTAGTCCTCCGGCTGTGTCGAGATGTCTAGGGAGTGATAGGTACATTCCACGGCTACTTCTAGTTGCGGTGTTAAGTTCAGGGTCTGCGGTCAGTACAGGTACCACCTTCTCCGGAGTACGTCTCATGCTGCTCTTAGGCCACCAGATCATAACATATATACTGCGTGGCATGTATTAACGCATCGAGTATTCTACAATATGTCGTGGCCTGTGCTATATACTATGTGGCTGCTATATACATACATACATACATATTCTAGAATACCCGATGCATTAGAATCGGGCCACCATCTAGTTTGTTCTAAAGTATTTTCATGTATATCCCCCAGGAGTAAATGTTTGTCAGCCCATACACTTAGTGCATGGGCATTACAAGTATGGGAGACCCACTTCTTTCTAATTGGAGCACTATTTTATGAGGCCCTCCTCCACGTCTCTTCCAAGGGCCATTGGAGTGCCTCCAAATTGTTGGCAGCCTTTGCATTCACTGCATAGGAAAACACTATGGGAGACCCACTTCTTAATAATGGGAACATTTTTTCACGAGGCCCTCCTCTACGTCTCTACAAAGGGACATTCGAGTGCCTCCAAATTGTTGGCAGCCCTTGCATTCACTGCATAGGAAAACACCATGGGAGACCCACTTCCTAATAATGGGAACATTTTTTTCAGGATGCCCTCTGACCTCTACGTCTGTTCCAAGGGGCATTGGAGTTTTCCCAAGTTTTTGGCAGCCATTTCTTCACTGCATAGGCAAACATTATGGGAGATCCACTTCGTAATAATGGGGACATCTTTTTCATGAGGCCCTCCTCTACATCTCTTTCAAGGTGCATTGGATTAGGTCCAAATTTTTGGCAAACAGTATGGGAGACCCACTTCCTAATAATGGGAACATTGTTTTAATGAGGCCCCAATTGATTTCCACAATTTCTAATGCCTCTGCAGACCACCGGGAGGGGCACCAGAAAAATGCTCGAGTTTCCCATAGACTTACATTAGGCTCGTTGTTCGGGTCGAGCACCCAAGCATTCCAATTTGCTCGACCCGAGCAATGCGCACCCGAGCATTTCAGTGCTTTCCCATCACTAATATCTACCTATTCTATTTGTATTTACTGTATGTAATTAATCTCTTCTATTCTGTCGGCTCCTGCAGTGAGTTTACAGTACACGGCACATGAATTGTCCACTTTTCTTGTATCTATCTTTCTATACAATATAAATACATATATATATATATATACTAGATGGTGGCCCGATTCTAATGCATCAGGTATTCTAGAATATGTATGTATGTATGTATATAGCAGCCACATAGTATATAGTACAGGCCACGACATATTGCAAAATACTCGATGCGTTAATACAGGCCACGCAGTATATAACAGTGGCCACGCAGTATATAACACTGCCCACATACAGTAGTATATAACATTGCCCACATAGTATATAACAGCCACACAGTATATAACACAGCCCATGCAGTATATAACACAGCCCACGCAGTATATAACACAGCCCACGCAGTATATAACATTGCCCACATAGTTTATAACACTGCCCATGTAGTATATAGCAGCCATGTAGTATATAACGCAGCCCACACAGTATATAACACAGCCCACGTAGTATATAACACAGCCCATGTAGTATATAGCAGCCATGTATTATGTAATGCAGCCACGCAGTATATAACATTGCCCACGCAGTATATAGCAGCCATGTAGCATTTAATGCAGCCCACGCAGTATATAACACAGCCCATGTAGTATTTAGCAGTGTGGGCACCATATCCCTGTTTAAAAAAATAATTAAAATAAAAAATAGTTCTAAACTCACCCTCCGTTGTCCAGCGAAGCTCTGTCGATGCGCACAGCTGGTGCCATCTTCCGTTCCCAGGATGCATTGCGAAATTACCCAGATGACGTAGCAGTCTCGCGAGACCGCTAAGTCTTTTGGGTAATTTCGCAATGCATCTCTGGGAACGGAAGCTGGCGGCAGCCACGTGCGCCTCGAGGGAAGGTGAGAATAGCAGGTTTTTTGTTTTTTTATTATTTTTAACATTAGATCTTTTTACTATTGATGCTGCATAGGCAGCATCAATAGTAAAAAGTTGGTCACACAGGGTTAATAGCAGCGCTAACAGAGTGCGTTACCCGCGGCATAATGTGGTCCTTTAACGCTGTCATTAACCCTTTGTCAGCGCTGACTGGAGTAGAGTATGGAGCGGGCGCCGGGCACTGACTGGACGGGAGTAGAGAGGGACTAATTCCCGTGTGCCCATCGCTGATTTGTCGCTGCAGCCAGGACAGGCAGCTGGCGAGACCAATCAGCGACGCGGGATTTCCGTGATGGAAGTTGCCGACAGAAAGACGGAAGTACCCCTTAGACAATTATATAGTAGATATATGTGTGTGTCACTGACATCTGTATATCTATTTATTCTATGTGTTTATATCTATTCTATTCTAACCTGTCAGTGTGATTTTACTGTATGCGGCACATGAATTGCCAGCTGTTCAAAGGACTCCTGTGCATAAAATTCGGACAGTACTTGATTGGTCCAAGTGCTGTGATACTTTTTCCTCGCCTCCCTTAGGCTTGCATTGGTGAGTCTCGGATGATATATGCTTACAATACATATTGTGATTTTACATGCATGCTGAATATGAAAAAGAAAATAAACGGTGATGTGAGCTGCTCCATAGATTAACAATGGGCCAAGTGCTACGTAATGTTTTCTCGCATAGCACTCGCCTGTATTCTACGATAGTGTGATGCCGGCCTTATTGTTTTCATTTTTTACATAGTTCAATGTGCGGTAATAATGTTAAGACTGATTTGTTCATAGGGTCGGTACAAGATACTAGAGCTTTTTTATACTTTGCTACTTTTAAAGACTAAAAACAATATTTTACAAAAATCAATTTGTTTTTGCATTGTTATATTCTGAGAGCTGCAACTTTTTAATTTTCTTGCTGAATGAGCCATATTAGGGTTTGTTTTGGTGAGACGGTTTGGTGTTTTTATTTATACCATTTTTGTCTACATATGACTTTTTGATCACTTTTTATTCAATTTCCTGTCAGTTATGATAAAAAAGCTAATTCTTTTGCTTGTTTTTTTCTGTATAGAACAAATATTGCGACAGTTTTATAGTTCAGGTTGTTCCAGATACAGCGATTAAATGCACTTTTTTTTGTTACATTTGTTAATGAAAACGCTGCATTTCTAGTGGAGAAACTGCTTTTTATGATTTGTGTGCACTTTTTTGTGTTTTTTTAATTACATATTTTGTTTTCCTTTTTTTAAATCTTTTTCCCTTAGTCCCATTGTGGGATATGTATTTTTTTTTTTACTTTGATCACTGGTCTCATGCATTGCAGTACTCGTGTACCACAGTGCCACTCACTGACAGAGCCTGTTGGATTCTGCTTATAGCAAGATCTGATAGACCACCATACCCTGAGGTCATCAGATGACCTCAGGGTACGATAGCAATGATCAGCATCCATGATTACAGTCACAGGGGGGACGATCCTGCCAAAGGAAGTCTTTTAACCCCTTTTAACCATGTAGATACATTTGTCAAGCAGTAATATAGGGATCAATTGGTTTCAATCAATTACAATTTTTTTTTATTTTTTTTTTATACTATTTACACCTTCCTTTATTATCTCTTTACATTTCCTCCCGTCTAATATCTCTACATGGCCCTTTTAATATGTCCATAACGGGGCTTCCTTCTGTTGTGTCATCTAAACCTTTACACAATTGCACAGCTCTCTGCTGTCGGGTTGCTCCGCCCCCCATTATACATGGTTATACAGCTCCAATACATCCCCTCACAGCCACACACTGAGCTAGAACTCCCACTTAGGGCTCTTTCACACGTCCTGATATTTCCGGTACCGGAAAAACCGGTACCGGAGATATCCGTGTCCGTATGTCCGTATGTCCGTGTGTGTGCTCCGTGTGTCATCCGTGTGTCCGTGTTGACGTTACGTATGCCATCCGTATGTCATCCGTGTGTCATCCGTGTGGACACGTACCTCAGAGAGTTTTTTCAGTCTGCAATTAAAGGCTTGGGCCTGTAATTAAAGGGATAGATGAGGGAAAGGTGCACTAATTATCAATTTTTTATTCTAAACACACGTTTCCACCTTCAGGACTTGTTCATTATTTTTATTTTGCACAATATAATGGGCTTTGGATCCCTTGGTGCTACATAGCCTACAATTAGTTAGTGAAGTTGTTCCAAATAAACACAGCATGTACATTATTTTGTTTTACTCAAAATTTTTTAATAATATGAGCCAAAACTAAACGTTTTTTCATTTTACAACAACATATGCCCAATAATGTGCATTAACGACATTCTTACATGCCACATATTCGAAAAACTATTATGTAAACCTTGAGAACATTTAAAGATTTTGGAAATCATCCTGAGTAGACACTGATTCTTCTGTAGTGTTTTCTGGTCCTACACCTTCCGTGATGGCGGATTGTGGGGGCATTTCAGATTGGGTCATTTGTGTCTGCAGTGGTGGATTATCGACGGATGTTCCAACATACATTTGTTGGTATCCAGAGGTAGTAGTGTTGTAGCTTTGGGTTTCTAAGGAGGGGCCATAAAAGTGTTGCTGTTGGGGGAGTGGTTGTTGCTGGTAGTTTGCACAGACTGAGTATTGGCCAACCTGAGCAACAGGTTGCATATGGCTTTGTGGACGTGAGATGTAACCTTGATATGTTGGGCCAGTTGTTTGTTGGGTTGTTGGCTGAGGGTTAGGTGGGCCAAATCTAGTTAGGCCAGGCATGATTTGCCTTGGTGGCCTGGTGGACTGCTGTTGCCCTTGAAATCTCTGAGCAACTTCACCCAGTGGCCTATGTTGGATCTGTTGGCTTGATGCAGGGGGGGGGGCATGCACATAATATGGTACTGGCATTTGTGTGAATTGTTGGCTGGTTGATGGTTGCCCATAAGAGGTTGCAGGCACCTGTTGCTCCTGGTGTGTTGACGCTCGAGTGGCCAACTGGGTCTGATTTTGGTCAGTACGCCACTGTTCTATTTGTGCAAGCACCTGGTTGGGCTCATTCTCTCATTGGCTGGCAGAAAGGAGGGTAAGCATAGCTGCCCGGACACGTTCTTGACGTTGTGTGGGGACTTTGGCCAGACAGGGAGACAGTGAGCGACAAAAACGATCAACATCTGATTCTGGTGTCATTGAATTCAGTATATGCAGGACTCTTGCATCAATTGCTTCTGGCAACATCCTCATCTCCTCATGTCGCCTGCTCCGTCTTCCTCTCAGGCTAGGTGGTATGTACCGCGGTGGAATGTTTGATGCTGCTTGTGATGCCTGTGGTGCTGGTGCGCTTGATGCCTGTGATTGTTGTTCTGTTGTATTTTGGCTGCTTCCAATCATACCCTCAGTGCTTGTTTCACCAGCAGCAGATGGCTGTTGTGGCTGTGTTGTTTGTGTGCCCTCAGCTGTGTGATCCGTCTCTGATGCTGAGGTACAAGGTGCTGAGGCAGCCGCTGCTGGTGACTCATCAGAATCGTCCAAGTTGTCCACAGTTCTAGGATTAAAGAAATGGACATTGTTTTTCAAGTTGTAACGTAAACATGTATTCCTTTGAAAAATATCCTTGAAAAAATTTTCAAACCTACCAATAGGGGATTTCATGTCACACCCTTATATTTCAAATGTCAATTTTGACAACCTTGGTATCTGTATGCAACCATTTTATATTCCTTTTTTGGTTTAAGGACTACTCATCAGGTACCTTTTTTTGACAATTGTAAAAAATAGGCGTGTGGCAAGCCATTTTACATGTGCATGGACAAAGTGGCTTACTTGAGTATTTACAGTGCCACATACATAGTTTGCCTCAAACAATATTGGTGTTTGTGAATCCAAATTGAAAAATGAGATAGTTGAAGCAGTACACTTACTGGTTGAGTTCCATGACTGGGCGCAGGAATTCTAATTGCCGGAAATAAACATATTGGCGCTTTCTCGATGCCCCAGATGTGGAGGGAAGGGGATTATATTCCCGCCGGTACTGGTCCCTTGCTGAGCGCCAGCGTCGTTTCATCAAAGCCACTGTTGGTGATAAAGTAAACATTTGTAAAAAATTAGGCCTATGTAATATACATAAACATAATTTGCTTAGAAGACATATGCCTTTAATGGTCAGTTGCTCAATATGTTCACAAAAGTAAACAGCAGCTAGGGCCTTACTATACATATAATTCTTGCCACTTCTTACCTCATGGCATGCATAAATTTAAAGGAACACTGTCACCTGAATTTGGAGGGAACAATCTTCAGCCATAGGGGCGGGGTTTTCGGGTGTTTGATTCACCCTTTCCTTACCCGCTGGCTGCATGCTGGCTGCAATATTGGATTGAAGTTCATTCTCTGTCCTCCGTAGTACACGCCTGCGCAAGCATGCAGCCAGCGGGTAATGAAAGGGTGAATTAACCCGCCGAAAACCACACCTCTCTGGCTGAAGATTGTTCCCTCCAAATTCAGGTGACAGTGTCCCTTTAACAACTGTAGCCTGCACCATAATGTACACATTGCTAGGGTTCTTATCTACAAAAACTATGTTCAAGATATATGTGTGTAGAGTAGTGAGTATACACATACATTACAATGTCGGGAAGACACCTGTAAGGGCATGATTTGTGTCAGATATTTGCATGGGTTTTAGAATAAAAACAACTAATACTGAAAGAAACAAGTGAAGAAGAAAAAAAAAACATGGGACAGTCTACTTTGGGCCTTGCAGAAGCATGGTTGTTCATGAGAGGCACAACAGTAATGTGTGCTAACATTGTGAAACATCAATTTAAGCATTTTTTGAGGCTAATATTAACAGTATTCAAAGGTACATCATGAAGTTTAGATTTGCCATTAAAAAAACACCTTCTGAAGTCTAGTGACTATAATAGTTCTAGGAATTAATACATTACATGCCATTTTGGTTCCAGATTCCCTAACACGTCATCACTGTAAGCACTATTTTAAATATGAATTAAGTAAGTACAATTTGGTAGTACATAGGAACATCCATGGGTCCACTCACCATACTTCGCTTGCTTGGATGGGGAATATGTTGACCAACCACTACGTGCAAACAATGCTTCTGCTACTGCACGCCATCCACGGTCTATAATCAGCCGGTCGTGGTATCCGTCCACACGAGTGTCCCAAAGTTCTGGGTGTTGTTCCACAAGAGCTATTAGGCGCTCAGTATCCACACGAGGTGCCATTATGTCATAAAAATACAGGATAAGCAATCCCCAAATGTGCCTGAAGACACAACTACTTCACCTCAGCAAAGAAAAGGCCAGACTGAGTTTATTTCTTAATATCACCTGACATTCAGGACACCTGTCTCTCATAATGATACAATGTTTGCCAAAACGCACACGGACAGCACACGGATGAGCATCCGTATGTACATATGCCGTCCGTATTGCCGTCCGTGCTGCCGGTGAAAAACGGACATGTCGACGTGTTTTCCACACGGACACACGGTCCGTGTGAAAACACGCACATGTGCAGAGACACATAGATTCTAATGGGTCTACGTGTGTCAGTGTCTCCGGTACGTGAGAAAACTGTCACTACACGTACCGGAGACACTGACGTGTGAAAGAGGCCTTATGGGCATCCTCTTGCCCTTACTAGCTTAGCAGCGCTCAGTGCTCACGCGCGGACCTTGTGACCGCGTCACTTCCAGTCCGGAACCGCGCACTTCCGGTACGGCGGTATTTATGGAGGACACACAAGCATGTCCTCACTGCCAATCCAGGACCACACAGCTGGGCGCGGGATGCGCCGCTGACCCCCGGACCCAGGACAGTACAGGTACACGGACCCTCCGCCCCTGTCCCCAGCACCCCCTTGTTATACCTCTAACCCACTACCCCTTATCTATAGGACAGCTCTACAAGCTGAAACCTCCCCCCCTGAAAAGGATTCCTCTACTCATGCCACGGGAGCCATTAGTTAACCTTCTCTAAGGTACCCTTTACACCCATTTGAACACTCTCCATAATAGTACGTTCCATTTTAATCCATCCAGCTCATATCTTCTGCAGGACTTCACTGCTCACTGCAGCCTACCTTAAACAGGACTCCTCTACCTATCTCATAGGAGCCACCATTGGATTTATAAGGTATCCATTATGTTCCCCTCTATAATATTGGGGTATCTTCTGCTTTGTGTCCCATATGCACTGCCCATTAGTCATTAAGGACCTTATACCTCATTGCAATATATCTTATTGGGACTGACCCTTGATTCTCATGACTAAACATGTTTAAAAAAAAACCCTCCCATATTCACACTGCAACAATGCTGTCTCATTACATATGCACCACATAATGTTGATTCTTTGTTATAATGACAGGTTATGCCTTAAAAGGACCATTGTCTTGCCTCCTAACACTGCCACACCTTTATATGTGTACCTAAAGAGTTAAGGTAAACGCTATTGCTATTTTTTGTCTTAAACAGTGAATTTCTTTCATTAAGCAGTGAATCGCCGGTGTGCCCGTAATACCTCTTTACCATAGACTTACCACTCGCTGCTCCTCAGAGTACCCCCGACGCCACCTCTGGTTGCTTTGTATATATTGTATATAATATGTTTTATGACTGTATTTTGGTATTTTGTTTATCTCTTTTTGTTCTTATTTTTGTCTTTTTTGCATATTGTGTCACAAACAACTGCTCACACTGTCTATTTGCCTCCTAGTAACCCCATGAATAAGACCCGGGAGGGTCGAAACGTCGGGTTCCTTTCTACAAATTATCACAGTGGCAATTGTTGACCCTTTCTTTTGTGTAAATAAATTTGGCATATCCCTTTTTCGCATCATATCAACTTCGAGTGTGCGGTACTTTTTTCTCTACTATTGACTTGACCTCACGGTCTGATTTACCAGCACCTCCACCTTCTTGACCAGAGTGCACACCATTACCCTCGTTGACGTACCTGTGGTATTCGGTCAGGGTGACCGACGCTGCTTTAAGGAGTCCGCTGGGGTGATGTCATGGCAGCTAGATGGTATACCTTCCCACAGGTGAAGTGTATCCCTAGGGCTTCCCAGTGTGTAGATGGTGGATGGTGAGAGGCGCAGTAAAGAACGAGGACACAAGGTTGCAGTCTCTTTACCTTTTACTGAAGGCTTCAGCATCCACAGTCCAGGGTACCAGACCACAGGGCCGGCAGAGTCCTGCCGGTTTGGAGGCAAATTCAGAGTCCCCTTGTCCAGGTAGAAATCAGTAGCCTTCCTCTAGCACCGTGGTGTTGTAGTACCTTACTGCTAAGCATCTCATAAGGTCATCACTAGTGTTGAGCATTCCGATACTGCAAGTATCGGGTATCGGCCGATACTTGCGGTATCGGAATTCCGATACCGAGATCCGATACTTGCCGCGTATTGGATACCGGAATCGGAAGTTCCCAGGATTCAAACTGCACGAATTCAGCCAATGAGGAATGATTCTGAGTGTGGGCACATCCTGTTCAGCATGGTGGGCATGAAACTACTGGCAAGGCTGTGATTGGCTGCTGAAATGATGTCATGCTGCAGTTTAAAAGTCGCTGGCGCCATTTTGCGCTCACTCTGCTGTGAATTCAGTTAGTGACAGGACGCTGTTTGCTGACTGAGGGCCAGTTTAGAGATAGCGATTTGCTTCATTGTTCTTTTCCAAGGCTAATTTAGCAACTGCTGTGTTCACCTACTAATCACCTTGCTTTTGCCTTGCAGCGCTGTTTTAACAGCGATCTGCAAGGTCTGTGTGTGTGTGTGTGTGTGTGTGTGTGTGTGTGTGTGAGTGCAGCCCACTCTCTAGTCTGTGTGCAGCCATAGGCCATAGCTGGTTGTATTCAGTTCAGGGAGGGTGGTTCACTGCCTCATACTGTTCTATTTTTTTTTTTCAAGTAGTGCAGGCTGCTGCACATATTTTCAAAAAATTCCTATTTGTGTCTTTCCACCCGTATCCAGCTAACTTGTGGAAAAACACTACATAGGACAACGTAGAGGAGTGTTTTTGGGCCTTGCAGCGCCGTTTACGGCTGTCTGCACGGTCTCCGTGTGACTGCAGCTCGCCCTGTAGTTTGTGAACAGCCATAGCCGGTTGTATCCAGCTCAGGGTAAATCACTGCGTCATACCGTAAAATCAATTTTCCTTTTGTTTTAAGTAGTGCAGGCTGCTGCACATTTTTTCAAAAAATTCCTATTAGTGTCTTTCCACCCGTATCCAGCTAACTTGTGGAAAAACACTACATAGGACAACGTAGAGGAGTGTTTTTGTACCTTGCAGCGCCGTTTATGGCTGTCTGCACGGTCTCCGTGTGACTGCAGCTCTCCCTGTTGTCAGTTCAGCCCCCCAAAAATAAATAAATAATAAAGTTCACCAAACAGACCACTTTACATTTGTGTAGGCCACATTAGCTCATATTAAAGTCTAGTCAACACTTTAGAAAATTAGTGTTTCTTATACCTGTTAGGAGCTGTTCAGGAATAAGCACACAAAGCCGTTAGTACTTTTCTGCTTATCTTTATCAGTCAACCAAGATGAAGAAGGCAGGGAGTAAGGCACGTGGAGCAGGGAGAGGATGTGGGGATTCTGTGCCTGCTGCGGGCACCGGTGACTCATCAGCACCCACTTTCAGCAGGGAACAGTCGTTCATGCGCAGCTTTGTCGGAGAGCGCCGTACACCGCTGCTGCGTGAAGACCAAATTGAAGCCGTTGTTGGATGGATGGCAGCTTATGCATCGACTTCAATTAGTGCCACATCCTCTCAGACACAGAGCACTGGAAAGCACCCATCTGTCTCTTCACCACCTGCCAAATTGCCCAGGCAGACAGAGAGCCCAGGACAGGAGCCGTCTCTACTTCTGTTCTCTTAATCTCTTGGCTTGGAAACAGGGGGCCAGCCAAGCAGCATTGGAGAAATGGAAGAAGAGGCAGGGTGCAGTGATGCCCAACAGCTTTTTCTCTCTGAGTCTGAAGAGGCGGGTGGGCCAGTGCCTCCGGTCACCACATCGCAGGACGTATCCGCTGATGACACTCAGGTGCCACTTTCTAGTGCGTGCTCTGCTGCTGAGACTACCCAGGAGGAGCAGTTGGTGGCAGAGGGTAGTGTAGATGATGAGGTCCTTGACCCATCTTGGCATGAGGGACAGGAAGGTGGTGGGAGCAGCTCTGAGGAAGAGATTCCCCGAACGGGCCAAAGAGGGAGAGGGAGGGGGAAGACTGCAGATCCTGCAGCCTCCACTTTGGCACCCGTTAGGAGCATGTCTCTTTCAAAAGCCAAAAAGGGCGCTCCCAAGACTTGCAGTGCCTGGTCCTTTTTTGACACAGTTGCAGATGACATTTGCTATGTCAAATGGAAGGTGTGTCATCACAAAGTCAAAAGAGGTCGAAATGTCAGCAACCTCAATACCTCCAACATGTGGAAACATGTGCGGACCAGGCACGTGGCGGAGTTAGAAAAACACACTGAAGAGCTAGGCCAACCAACAGCGGCAGCTACTACCTCTTCAGCTCGTGTTGCCTCTTCCTCCAGCTCACACGCAGCTGGTTCGGCTTCCTCCCAGGATCGCCGTGGAAGAACCTCTGGCCCTGTTGTCTAGAGACCCACTGTAATTCCACCCACAGCACCACGTTCCCAGGCATCCTCACACTCCCAGCCCAGTCTACAGCCATTGGTAGTACAGGCATGGGAGAAAAGGTGGCCTTTCTCGTCAAACCACCCACGAGCACAGGCTCTGACTGCAGGCATTGCCAAACTTCTGTCACTGGAAATGCTGTCATTCAGGCTGGTGGAGACTGACAGCTTCCGTGACTTGATGTCATTGGAAGTCCCACAGTACAATGTCCCCAGCCGCTTTTACTTCAGCAGGCAAGCTGTCCCTGCCCTGCACAAGCATGTGGAGGGACACATAAAACACGCGCTACTGAACGCCGTCAGTAGCAAGGTCCACCTCACCACCGATGCGTGGACCAGTCAACATGGACAGGGGCGATACCTTTCCTTCACAGCCCATTGGGTTAATGTTGTTGAGCCGGGTACAGATCGTGCGAGTGGCGCAGGACGTGTCCTGCCCACTCCAAGGATTGCAGGAATCCAGTCTGTATGCATTGACTCCTCCTCTTACACCAGTTCCTCAGAATCATTGCTGCAGGAGCCGTCACAGTCCACCTCCACATGGACCCGTGAACGTTTACCTGTTACGACCAACATGAGCACAGCCATGGCCAAACGTCAACAGGCCGTCTTGAAATTAATTTCTTTGGGGAATCGAAGCCACACAGCGCAGGAGCTCTGGAATGCCATCAAGCAGGAGAGCGATGTGTGGTTTGTGGCAGCGAATCTCCAGCCAGGCATGGTAGTGTGTGATAATGTCCGAAATCTGGTGGCAGCTCTGGGCCTTGGCAACCTCACTCACATCCCATGTCTGGCACATATGCTCAATTTGGTCGTGCAGAGTTTTTTGAGGGACTATCCGGATCTTGATGCACTGCTGCACAAGGTCCGCCTAGAGTGTGCTCACTTGCAGCGTTCCAGCACGGCAAAATCGAGCATTGCGGCTCTGCAGCACCGATTCCGCCTTCCGGAACATCGCATCATATGTGACCTACCTACCAGGTGGAATTCCACGTTACATATGTTGAAGCGGTTGTGTGAGCAGCAGCAAGCAGTAATGGAGTACCAGCTGCATCAGGCGCAAAGAAGTCGCACTCCGCGCCGTTCAGTGTTATGATTCTAGTGGTAGAGAATCTCTGGTATTCAGACTAAGTCCGCAATAACATAGAACTGCTCTAGGGAGGTGGAAACTAGGCTAACCGCATACCTGATCCTAACACACAACTAGAAGTAGCCGGTGAACGTGCCTACGTTGATTCTAGACGTCTTGAGCCAGCCGGAGAACTGACTACCCCTAGAGGGAAAATAAGACCTCACTTGCCTCCAGAGAAATTAACCCCAAAGATATAGAAAGCCCCCAACAAATAATAACGGTGAGGCAAGAGGAAAACACAAACGTAGAGATGAACTAGATTTAGCAAAGTGAGGCCCACTAATCTAGATAGGCAGAAAATAGAAAGTGAACTATGCGGTCAGCAGAAAACCCTGCAAAAACATCCACGCTGAGTATTCAAGAACCCCCGCACCGACTGACGGTGTGAGGGGAGAATATCAGCACCCTAGAGCTTCCAGCGAGCTAGAAAATCACATTTTGAGCAAGCTGAACAAAAAACACTGATAATGCAAATGATCCAAAGTATGCAAACTGGACTTAGCTTTTCTTGCATGAGACAGATGGCAAGGAATCAGGAGGAGACCAAATAGGACTGAATACATCGATACCAGGCAAGAGACTGAGTCCTAAGGAGGACTAAATAGGGAAAACCCACAGCTTAATGAAACAGCTGAAGCCCAGGCATGCAGAAAGACATGACTCATACAATACCATTAGTGACCACCAGAGGGAACCCAGAAACACAGTTCACAACAGTACCCCCCCCTTGAGGAGGGGTCACCGAACCCTCACCAAGACCCCAGGACGATCAGGATGAGCAGCGTGAAAGGCATGAACCAAAACAGCCGCATGAACATCAGAGGCGACAACCCAGGAATTATCCTCCTGACCATAACCCTTCCATTTAACCAAATATTGAAGTCTACGTCTAGAGATACGAGAATCCAAGATCTTCTCCACTACGTACTCCAACTCGCCCTCAACCAAAACCGGAGCAGGAGGCTCAACAGCAGGGACCACAGGCACCACGTACCGCCGCAACAAGGACCTATGGAATACATTATGAATAGCAAATGACGCTGGAAGGTCCAAACGAAAAGACACCGGGTTAAGGATTTCCAAAATCTTATAAGGACCGATAAAGCGAGGCTTGAACTTAGGAGAGGAGACCTTCAAAGGGACATGCCGAGAAGACAACCAAACCAAATCCCCAACACGAAGTCGGGGACCCACACCGCGGCGGCGGTTGGCAAAACGCTGAGCCTTCTCCTGTGACAATTTCAAATTGTCCACCACATGGTTCCAAATCCGCTGCAACCTATCCACCACAGAATCAACCCCAGGACAGTCAGAAGGTTCAACCTGACCCGAGGAAAAACGAGGATGAAAACCAAGATTGCAGAAAAAAGGCGAAACCAAAGTGGCAGAACTAGCCCTATTATTAAGGGCAAACTCGGCCAGTGGCAAAAAGGTCACCCAATCATCCTGATCAGCAGAAACAAAACATCTTAAATAAGCTTCCAACGTCTGATTAGTTCGCTTGGTTTGGCCATTAGTTTGAGGATGAAAAGCCGATGAGAACGACAAGTCAATACCCATCTTAGCACAAAAGGATCGCCAGAATCTGGACACAAACTGGGACCCTCTGTCAGACACAATATTCTCAGGGATGCCGTGCAAACGAACCACATTCTGAAAGAACAAAGGAACCAAATCGGAGGAGGAAGGCAACTTAGGTAAGGGCACCAAATGGGCCATTTTAGAAAAACGATCACACACCACCCAGATGACAGACATCTTCTGAGATACTGGAAGATCCGAAATGAAATCCATGGAAATGTGCGTCCAAGGCCTTTTCGGGATAGGCAAGGGCAAAAGCAACCCGCTGGCACGAGAACAGCAAGGCTTAGCCCGAGCACAAATCCCACAGGACTGCACAAAAGAACGCACATCCCGCGATAAGGAAGGCCACCAAAAGGACCTAGCCACTAGTGTTGAGCATTCCGATACCGCAAGTATCGGGTATCGGCCGATATTTGCTGTATCGGAATTCCGATACCGAGATCCGATACTTTTGTGGTATCGGGTATCGATATCGAAACAACATTAATGTAAAAATGTGTAAAAGAGAGAATTAAAATAAAAAATATTGCTATACTCACCTCTCCGACGCAGCCTGCACCTTACCGAGGGAAGCGGCAGCGTTCTTTGTTTAAAATTCGCGCTTTTCTTTCCTTACGTGAAGTCCCGGCTTTGTGATTGGTTGCGTCGCAGTCACATGGGCGACGCAACCAATCACAGCAAGCCGTGACGTAATTTCAGGTCCTTAAGGATTTTAAAATTACGTCCCGGCTTTGTGATTGGTTGCGTCGCAGTCACATGGGCGACGCAACCAATCACAAGCCGTGACGTCACGGGAGGCTGGACACGCGCGCATTTTAAAATGCGCGCTTGTCCAGCCTCCCGTGACGTCCCGGCTTGTGATTGGTTGCGTCGCGATCAACCAATCACAAGCCGTGAGGCTGGACACGCGCGCATTTTAAAATGCGCGCTTGTCCAGCCTCCCGTGACGTCCCGGCTTGTGATTGGTTGCGTCGCGATCAACCAATCACAAGCCGGGAGGCTGGACAAGCGCGCATTTTAAAATGCGCGCGTGTCCAGCCTCCCGGCTTGTGATTGGTTGACCGCGAAGCAACCAATCACAAGCCGGGACGTCACGGGAGGTTGGACAAGCGCGCATTTTAAAATGCGCGCGTGTCCAGCCTCCCGGCTTGTGATTGGTTGACCGCGAAGCAACCAATCACAAGCCGGGACGTCACGGGAGGTTGGACAAGCGCGCATTTTAAAATGCGCGCGTGTCCAGCCTCCCGGCTTGTGATTGGTTGACCGCGACGCAACCAATCACAAAGCCGGGACGTAATTTTAAAATCCTGAAGGACCTGAAATTACGTCACGTCACGGCTTGCTGTGATTGGTTGCGTCGCCCATGTGACTGCGACGCAACCAATCACAACGCCGGAACGTAATTTTAAAATCCTGAAGGACCTGAAATTACGTCACGGCTTGCTGTGATTGGTTGCGTCCCGGCCACATGGGCGGCACGCGACCAATCACAAGCCGGGACTTCACGTAAAGGAAAGAAAAGCGCGAATTTTAAACAAAGAACGCTGCCGCTTCCCTCGGTAAGGTGCAGGCTGCGTCGGAGAGGTGAGTATAGCAATATTTTTTATTTTAATTCTTTCTTTTACACATTAATATGGTTCCCAGGGCCTGAAGGAGAGTTTCCTCTCCTTCAGACCCTGGGAACCATCAGGGATACCGTCCGATACATGAGTCCCATTGACTTGTATTGGTATCGGGTATCGGTATCGGATTGGATCTGATACTTTGCCGGTATCGGCCGATACTTTCCGATACCGATACTTTCAAGTATCGGACGGTATCGCTCAACACTACTAGCCACCAAATCTCTGGTACCAAAAATCCCAGGATGCCCCGCCAACACCGAAGAATGAATCTCGGAAATAACTCTGCTGGTCCATCTATCAGGGACAAACAGTCTCCCTGGTGGGCAACGATCAGGTCTATCAGCCTGAAATTTCTGCAGCACTCGTCGCAAATCTGGGGAGATGGCAGACAAAATCACTCCCTCTCTGAGAATACCAGCCGGTTCCGAGACTCCCGGAGAGTCAGGCACAAAACTCCTAGAAAGCGCATCAGCCTTCACGTTCTTCGAACTAGGCAGGTATGAGACCACAAAGTCAAAACGGGAGAAAAACAACGACCAACGAGCCTGTCTAGGATTCAGACGCTTGGCAGACTCGAGATAAATCAGATTTTTATGATCAGTCAAGACCACCACACGATGCTTAGCTCCCTCGAGCCAATGACGCCACTCCTCAAATGCCCACATCATAGCCAACAACTCCCGATTACCAACATCATAGCTCCGCTCAGCAGGCGAAAATTTTCTGGAAAAGAAAGCGCATGGCTTCATCACAGAGCAATCAGAGCTTCTCTGCGACAAAACGGCCCCCGCACCAATCTCAGAAGCATCAACTTCAATCTGGAAGGGAAGAGAGACATGCGGCTGGCACAAGACTGGTGCTGAAGTAAACCGGCGCTTCAGCTCCCGAAAGGCCTCCACGGCCGCAGGAGACCAATTAGCAACATCAGAACCTTTCTTGGTCATATCCGTCAAAGGTCTAACTACGCTAGAAAAATTAGCGATAAAACGACGGTAAAAGTTAGCAAAGCCCAAGAACTTCTGAAGGCTCTTAACAGACGTGGGCTGAGTCCAGTCATGAATGGCACGGACCTTGACTGGATCCATCTCCACAGTAGAAGGGGAAAAAATAAAACCCAAAAAAGACACCTTCTGTACTCCAAAGAGACATTTTGAGCCCTTCACAAACAAAGCATTATCACGCAGAACCTGAAACACCATCCTGACCTGGTTCACATGAGACTCCCAATCATCAGAAAAAAACAAAATATCATCCAGATAAACAATCATAAATTTATCCAGATATTTCCGGAAGATGTCATGCATGAAGGACTGAAACACAGAAGGGGCATTAGAGAGTCCAAACGGCATCACCAAGTACTCAAAATGACCCTCGGGCGTATTAAATGCTGTTTTCCATTCATCTCCCTGCTTAATGCGCACAAGGTTATACGCACCACGAAGATCTATCTTGGTGAACCAACTGGCACCCTTAATCCGAGCAAACAAATCAGACAACAATGGCAAAGGATACTGAAACTTGACCGTGATCTTATTCAGAAGACGATAATCTATACAAGGTCTCAAAGACCCGTCCTTTTTGGCCACAAAAAAGAATCCTGCACCAAGAGGAGAAGAGGATGGACGAATATGTCCCTTCTCCAAAGACTCCTTTATATAACTCCGCATCGTGGCATGCTCTGGTACAGACAAATTAAAGAGTCGACCCTTAGGAAATTTACTACCAGGAATCAAATTTATAGCACAATCACAGTCCCTATGAGGAGGAAGGGCGCTGGACCTGGGCTCACTAAATACATCCTGGTAATCTGACAAAAACTCAGGGGTCTCAGAAGGAGTGGAAGAAGCAATAGACACCAACGGAGTATCACCATGAATTCCCCAACAACCCCAACTTGACACAGTCATAGCTTTCCAATCCAAAACTGGATTATGGATCTGTAGCCATGGCAGACCCAAAACGACCACATCATGCAAATCATGCAGAACAAGGAAGCGAATCACCTCCTGATGTACAGGAGTCATGCACATGGTCACTTGCGTCCAATACTGAGGTTTATTCTCCGCCAATGGCGTAGCATCAATTCCTCTAAGAGGAATAGGAAATTCCAATGGCTCCAGGACAAAACCACAGCGCCTGGCAAACGACAATTCCATCAAACTCAGAGCAGCACCAGAATCCACAAAAGCCATGACTGAGTAAGAAGACAATGAACAAATTAAGGTCACAGACAAAATAAATTTAGGCTGTAAAGTACTAATGGCGACAGGATTAACAACTCTTTTTAAGCGCTTAGAGCATGCTGAGATAACATGTGTTGAATCACCACAGTAAAAACACAACCCATTTTGACGTCTATGATTTTGCCGTTCGGCTCTGGTCAGAATTCTGTCACATTGCATAGGGTCAGGTGTCCGTTCAGACAGCACCGCCAAAGGATTAGCAAATTTGCGCTCCCGCAAACGCCGATCAATTTGAATGGCCAGAGCCATTGAATCATTCAGACTTGTAGGGATAGGAAACCCCACCATCACATTCTTAATGGCTTCAGAAAGACTATTTCTGAAATTTGCGGCCAGGGCACACTCATTCCATTGAGTAAGCACTAGGGTTGAGCAAAACGGGTCGGCAATTTTCAGAAGTCGCCGACTTTTGGCAAAATCGGGTTTCATGAAACCCGACCCGACCCCTGTGTGGGGTCGGCCATGAAGTCGGCGATCTTCTGAATCTGGAATCGGAATTCCGATACCGATTCCCGATATGTTTAACATATCGGGAATTGGTATCGGAATTCAGATTTAAGTGTAAAATAAAGAATTAAAATAAAAAATATCGCTATACTTACCCACTGACGGGCCCTGGTACTAACCGGGAACCTTCCTTCCTTAAAATCAGCCTTCCAGGACCTTGTGGTGACGTCGCGGTGACGTCGCGGCTTGTGATTGGTCGCGCGGCCGCCCATGTGACCGCTTGCGCGACCAATCACAAGCCGCGACGTCACCGTGACGTCACCGAAGGTCCTGGAAGGGCTGATTCTTAGGAAGGAAGGCTGCCGGAACGAAGCCGAGGGTGAGTATATTCCTATTAGGTATATACTCACCCTTGGACACGCCCTGCTTCTTTCCGGCAGCCTTCCTTCCTAAGAATCAGCCCTTCCAGGACCTTCGGTGACGTCACGGTGACGTCGCGGCTTGTGATTGGTCGCGCGAGCGGTCACATGGGCGGCCGCGCGACCAATCACAAGCCGCGACGTCGCCGCGACGTCACCGCAAGGTCCTGGAAGGCTGATTCTAAGGAAGGAAGGTTCCCGGTTAGTACCAGGGCCCGTCAGAGGGTAAGTATAGCGATATTTTTTATTTTAATTCTTTATTTTACACTTAAATATGGATCCCAGGGCCTGAAGGAGAGTTTCCGCTCCTTCAGACCCTGGGAACCATTGGAAACCCAATGCACTGCATTGGGTTTCGAGTTTCGGCCGACCCCGACTTTTTTATAGGATCGGCCGATTTCACTCGACCCGACTTTTGAAAAAGTCGGGTTTCGTGAAACCCGACCCGATCCTATAAAAGTAAAGGTCGCTCAACCCTAGTAAGCACGGACCATTTCCGAAATTTTTGACAATATACCTCAGCTTCGTCCTGACCTTGAGAGATAGCTAGCAAGGCCTTTTCGGCCTGATTTTCAAGATTAGGCTCCTCATAAAGCAAACCAAGCGCCAGAAAAAACGCATCAACATTCACCAATGCAGGATCTCCTGGCGCCAGAGAGAAAGCCCAATCCTGAGGGTCCCCACGCAAGAAGGAGATAACAATTTTAACTTGCTGAGTGGAATCCCCAGAGGAACGAGGTCTCAGAGACAGAAACAACTTACAATTATTCCTAAAATTCAGGAACTTAGATCTATCTCCAAAAAACAGCTCAGGGATAGGTATTTTTGGTTCAGACATAGGACTATGAGTGACAAAATCCTGAATGCTTTGCACCCTTGCAGCAAGCTGATCCACACTAGAAGTCAGAGTCTGAAAATCCATGTCTGCAGCAGAGCTCAAAACCTCTCAGAGTATAAGGGGAAGAAAGAAGCTAGACAGACTGCAAAAAAAAACAAAAAAAACCTCAGAACTTCTTTTTAATCCCGCTTCTGCGATGCTTTAAACATTTTCTTTTTGGCCTGGTATACTGTTATGATTCTAGTGGTAGAGAATCTCTGGTATTCAGACTAAGTCCGCAATAACATAGAACTGCTCTAGGGAGGTGGAAACTAGGCTAACCGCATACCTGATCCTAACACACAACTAGAAGTAGCCGGTGAATGTGCCTACGTTGATTCTAGACGTCTCGAGCCAGCCGGAGAACTGACTACCCCTAGAGGGAAAATAAGACCTCTCTTGCCTCCAGAGAAATTAACCCCAAAGATATAGAAAGCCCCCAACAAATAATAACGGTGAGGCAAGAGGAAAACACAAACGTAGAGATGAACTAGATTCAGCAAAGTGAGGCCCACTAGTCTAGATAGACAGAAAATAGATAGTGGACTATGCGGTCAGCAGAAAACCCTGCAAAAACATCCACGCTGAGTATTCAAGAACCCCCGCACCAACTGACGGTGTGAGGGGAGAATATCAGCACCCTAGAGCTTCCAGCGAGCTAGAAAATCACATTTTGAGCAAGCTGAACAAAAAACACTGATAATGCAAATGATCCAAAGTATGCAAACTGGACTTAGCTTTTCTTGCATGAGACAGATGGCAAGGAATCAGGAGGAGACCAAATAGGACTGAATGCATCGATACCAGGCAAGAGACTGAGTCCTAAGGAGGACTAAATAGGGAAAACCCACAGCTTAATGAAACAGCTGAAGCCCAGGCATGCAGAAAGACATGACTCATACAATACCATTAGTGACCACCAGAGGGAGCCCAGAAACACAGTTCACAACAGTTCAGACTTCACAACCACAGAGTGGGCCACTATGAAGGACGTCTGCCAGGTTTTGCGTCCCTTCGATTATTCCACGTGGATGGCGAGTGCAGATGATGCACTAGTCAGCATGACTGTCCCCCTTATCTGCCTGCTTGAAAAATCACTGCAAGCGCTAAGGGATGATGTTGTGGAAGAGGTGGAGGATGAGGATTCACCATTTCCATCATCTTCTGGACAGTCAGCGCCACGTGGTTCCTCACAAACGCGTAGGCAGGGGACACTTTGTGAGGAGGATGAGGAGGAGTCAATGGAGGAGGAAGACATCCATCCAGAGGAGGGAGTTACACAATTGTCCAGTAGTCAGTGTGTACAGCGAGGGTGGGGTAATGACGAGCGGGCAGAGATCACGCCTCAAGCGTTTCTTGGCCAGTTGGCAGTCTGCAGCACATGGTGGATTACATGCTGCAGTGCCTGAGAAACGACCACTGCATCGCCCACATTCTCAACATGTCTGATTATTGGGTGTTCACCCTCCTCGATCCTCGCTACCGGGACAACGTAGAAAGCCTCATCACACCGTTGAACCGGGAGCGAAAAATGCGGGAGTACCAAGAGACACTGGTGAATTCCATCATCTTCTCCATTCCAACTGAGAGAAGTGCTGCTAGTGCATTACAAAGCAGCTCAGTGCGTCCAGGCAGTGGAGGAGGCTCTGCACAAAGAGGGAGCAGAAGCAGTGCCTCTGCCCAAGGCAAGACCAGTATGGCCCAACTGTGGCACAGTTTTGTGTGCCCGCCACAAAAGTCTACACCATCACAGACGGCTCCAGTCAGCAGGAGGCAACGGTTCCGTCAGATGGTGACAGACTACATGTCTTGCCCTCTTGCTGTACTCCCAGACGGCTCTTCCCCTTTCAAGTTTTGGGTCTCAAAGCTGGATACATGGCCAGAGCTAAGCCAGTATGCATTGGAGGTGCTGGCTTGCCCTGCGGCTATGTACTATCGGAACGCGTCTTTAGTGCTGCAGGTGGTGTACTAACTGACCGTCGCATGCGACTATCCTCCGATAACGTTGACCGGCTTACTTTCCTGAAAATGAACCAGGCCTGGATCTCGCAGGAATTTGCCACTCCTCTTCCTGATTAAATAATTAGGTGACTGTCTACAGTATCCAGGTCTCCAGTTGTGTACATCTTTCTACCACCTGAACTTTAATTCCTGGGCTCCAACACCGCCAGTTGAGGCTCAGAAGTGCCGTCTGCACAGTCAAAACATACGACCCAGTGTTATTGGGTGTCAGTAACGTCAGCTGATCCCCAGCTGTGTAGCCGGCAATGTGTCCTGCGACCGCCATGCTGACACAACAACTGAAATGTAAGGGAACCAGTCCCCCCCCCCAAGGCGTTTGTTACTGAAAGAGCCACCTTGTGCAGCAGTAATGCTGCACAAGGAAAAGGTAGCTATTTTTGTTTAGCTCCTGGCACACGCAGAACTTAACACTTATAAAATGTGTTCACTGATACCGTAAAACTGTCCCGGAGGTGGGACTTTCCTTCGCAATGTGACGCAGCACAGCCGTCATTCTTACCCCCCCGGCGCCGTGCGCCGGCTCCTCAGCGTTGTTTGATTCTGTCTCGAAGCCTGCGCTGTTATTTTATCCCTTGGCCAGGCACACTTAGCGCTGCCTCTCTTCTGACATCATTTGGTGTCATGCTGACTGCGCCTGTGCGGCCGCGCTGGCCGAGATCCCGCCTCGCAGTGTCTTCTGATTTAATCACACTGCGGGCCTGGGATCCATGGGCATGCGCAGTGCATATCTTCACCTCCGCCTCTCACTCATCTCCCTTCACCTTCTTCAGACTGTGCGCCGTCAGCTGATCCCTAATAGCATGCCATGGCTGTGACACCGCAGTCTGAAGAAGCCGGAGGGAGAGGAGTGAGAGGCGAGGATATGCACTGCGCATGGCCACGGATCCCAGGCCTGTGGTGGGAGTACATTAGACGACACTGCGAGGCGGGATCTCGGCCATAATGGACGCACAGGCGCAGCCAGACAGACACCAAATGATGTCAGAAGATGGGCAGCGCTAAGTGTGCCTGGCCAAGGGATAACATAACAGCGCAGGCTTCGGGACGGAATTAAACAACGCTGAGGAGTCGGGGCACGGCGCCAAGGGGGTAGGAATGACGGCTGTGCTGCGTCATATTACGAAGGAAAGTCCCACCTCCGGGACGGTCTCACGGTATCAGGGGACACATCTTATAAGTGTTTAGTTCTGTGTTTGCAAGGAGCATAGTGAAAAGAGCCACCTTTTCCTTTTGCATCCTTTGTGCTGCACAAGCTGGCTCTTTCAGCTACAAACACCTTGGGGGGGTTAAAGGTTCCCTTTCGACTTTCTCCAATCAGGCTTCGGCCTACACTGTGTTCCTCTGCTCCTCCTGCTGTCCCTTGGCTCCAACACCGCTAGTTGGTGCCTGGAAGTGCTGTCCGCACAGTCAACACTTGCTGCCGTGTTATTGGGGTTCAGTAACGTCAGCTGTTCCCCAGCTGTGTGTGTGGCAATCCCTCCTCTCTCCTCCACCTCCTCCTCCTGCTGTCCCTGGGCTCCAACACCGCTAGTTGTTGCCTGGTAGTGCTGTCCGCACAGTCAACAGTCGCTTCTCTGTTATTGGGGTTCAGTAACATCAGCTGTTCCCCAGCTGTGTGTGTGGCAATCCCTCCTCTCTCCTCCACCTCCTCCTCCTCCTCCTCCTTCTGTCCCTGGGCTCCAACACCGCTAGTTGTTGCCTGGAAGTGCTGTCCGCACAGTCAACAGTCGCTCCTCTGTTATTGGGGTTCAGTAACGTCAGCTGTTCCCCAGCTGTGTGTGTGGCAATCCTTCCTCTCTCCTCCACCTCCTCCTCCTCCTTCTGTCCCTGGGCTCCAACACCGCTAGTTGTTGTCTGGAGGTGCTGTCCGCACAGTCAACAGTCGCTCCTCTGTTATTGGGGTTCATTATCGTCAGCTGTTCCCCAGCTGTGTGTGTGGCAATCCCTCCTCTCTCCTCCACCTCCTCCTCCTCCTTCTGTCCCTGGGCTCCAACACCGTTAGTTGTTGCCTGGTAGTGCTGTCCGCACAGTCAACAGTCGCTCCTCTGTTATTAGGGTTCAGTAACATCAGCTGTTCCCCAGCTGTGTGTGTGGCAATCCCTCCTCTCTCCTCCACCTCCTCCTCCTCCTTCTGTCCCTGGGCTCCAACACCGCTGGTTGTTGTCTGGAAGTGCTGTCCGCACAGTCAACAGTCGCTCCTCTGTTATTGGGGTTCAGTAACATCAGCTGTTCCCCAGCTGTGTGTGTGGCAATCCCTTCTCTCTCCTCCACCTCCTCCTCCTCCTTCTGTCCCTGGGCTCCAACACCGCTAGTTGTTGCCTGGTAGTGCTGTCCGCACAGTCAACAGTCGCTCCTCTGTTATTGGGGTTCAGTAACGTCAGCTGTTCCCCAGCTGTGTGTGTGGCAATCCCTCCTATCTCCTCCACCTCCTCCTCCTCCTTCTGTCCCTGGGCTCCAACACCGCTGGTTGTTGTCTGGAAGTGCTGTCTGCACAGTCAACAGTCGCTCCTCTGTTATTGGGGTTCAGTAACGTCAGCTGCTCCCCTGCTGTGTGTGCTGCAATACCTCCTATCTGCTCCTCCTGCTGTCCCTGGGCTCCAACACCGCTAGTTGTTGTCCGGAAGTGCTGTCCGCACAGAGCCAAACACCTCGCCAATGTGTTAGTGGGGTTCAGTAATGCCTGCTGCTCCCCTGCTGTGTATACGGCAATGTGTCATGCGACTGCCACGCAGGCACAACAACTTAAATTTAAGGGAACCTGTCCCCCCCCCAGGCGTTTCTTACTGAAAGAGCCACCTTGTGCAGCAGTAATGATGCAAAAGGAAAAAGTGCCTCTTTTCGTGGTGCTCCTTGCACATGCTGAACCTAACACTTATGAAATGTGTCCCCTCACACCGTTAAACCGTCCGGTAGGTGGAACTTTCCTTTGTAATGTGATGCAGCACAGCCATCATTCTTACCCCCTTGGCGCCGTGCGCCGCCTCCTCAGCGTTGTTTGAATCTGTCCCGGAGCCTGCGCTGTTATGTTAGCCCTTGGACATGCACACTTAGCGCTGCCTGTCTTCTGACATTATTTGGTGTCAGGCTGGCTGCGCCTGTGCGGCCGCGCTGGACGAGATCCCGCCTCGTAGTGTCTTCTGATTTAATCCCACTGCGGGCCTGTGATCCATGGACATGCGCAGGGCATATCTTAACATCCGCCTCTCACTCATCTCCCTACGCCTTCTTCAGACTGTGCAACGTCAGCTGATCCCTAATAGCATGCCACGGCCGTGACGCCGCACAGTCTGAAGAAGCCATAGGGAGGGGAGTGAGAGGCGAGGATATGCACTGCTCATGCCCATGGATCACAGGTCCGCAGAGTGATTACATTAGATGACACAGCGAGGCGGGATCTTGGCCAGCGCGGCCGCACAGGCGCAGCCAGCCTGACACCAAATGATGTCAGAAGACGGGCAGCGCAAAATGTGTGCATGGCCAAGGGCTAACATAACAGCGCAGGCTCCGGGACAGATTCAAACAACGCTGAGGAGGCGGCGCACGGCACCAAGGGGGTAAGAATGATGGCTGTGCTGTGTCACATTACGAAGGAAAGTTCCACCTACCGGACGGTTTAACGGTGTGAGGAGACACATTTCATAAGTGTCAAGTACAGCGTTTGCAAGGACCATAATTAAAAGAGCTAAGTTTACCTTTTCCAGCATTAGTGCTGTACAAGATGGCTCTTTCAGTTACAAACGCCTTGGGGGGGGGGGGGTTAAAGGTTCCCTTTCAATTTGCTCCAGTGCAGGCTTCGGCCTACACTCTGCTCCTCCCGCAGAGCCTGGGCTCTAACACCGCCAGTTGGCGCCCGGAAGTGCTAGCTGCACAGAGACAAACACCAGCCAATGTGTCAGTGGGGTTCAGCAACCCAAGCTGTTCCCCTGCTGTGTAGCCGGCAACGTGTCCTGCAAAAGCCACGCAGACACAAAGCTGCCGCCAGTGCAGGCTTCGGCCTACACTCTGCTCCCTCTACTCCTCCTGCTGACCCTGGGCTCTAACACCGCCAGTTGGGGCCCGGGAGTGCTGGCTGCACAGAGCCAAACACCTCGCCAATGTGTCAGTGGGGTTCAGCACCGCCAGCTGTTCCCTTGCTGTGTAGCGGGCAATGTGTCCTGCAAAAGCCACGCAGACACAAAGATGCCGCCAGTGCAGGCTTCGGCCTACACTCTGCTCCCTCTCCTCCTGCTGACCCTGGGCTCTAACACCGCCAGTTGGCGCCCAGTACTGCTAGCTGCACAGAGAAAAACACCAGCCAATGTGTCAGTGGGGTTCAGCACCGCCAGCTCTTCCCCTGCTGTGTAGCCGGCATCGTGTCCTGCAAAAGCCACGCAGACACAAGAACTGAAATTGAAGGGAACCTTTCGCCTCTCCCCCAGGTGTTTGTATGTTTTACAGCCACCTTGTACAGCAGTAATGCTGCATGTGTGCAAGGTGGCTCATAAACTTATTCTCCTTGCACACGTGGAACAGAACACGTCTACAATGTGTCCCCTGAGACCATTAAAACGTCCCTGAGGTGTGACTTTCCTTTGTAATGACACACAACAACCCCCTTGGTAGCACAGCCCTTCTTCTGAAATCATTGTTTGGCTGGCTGCGCCTCTGCGGCCGCCCTGCCCGACACAACGCCCCTCGGTGTCTTATTTATTTTGACTGCGAGGGTGTGATTGACGGGCATGAGCAGTGCATATCTTCGCCAGGCTGTCACTCAGCTCCTTCTGCCTTCTTCAGACTGTGCGGCTTCATGGCCGTGGCATGCGATAAGGGATCAGCTGACGCCGCACAGTCTGTAGCAGGTGTAAGGACACGAGCGAGAGGCGAACATATGTATTGCGCCAGGCCATTAATCCCAGCCCCGCAGTGTGAAACACTGTAAAGACACTGCGGGGCTGGGATTCATGGGCATCGCGAACCGCACCAGCCAACATGAATTGATGTCAGAAGACGGGCAGCGCATGGCCAAGGGATAACGCAACAACGCAGACTCCTGTACAGCAAAATGCGATGCTCAGGAGGCTGCGCCAAGCACCAAGGTGGTATTTTTGCCAGCTGTGCTGCGTCTCATTACGAAGGGAACTCCCGCCTCCAAGACAGATTGACTGTATAAGGGCCAAAATGTTGTACGTGTTTCATTCAGCTTGTGCAAGGAACAAAATTAAAAGAGCAACCTTTGACTTGTGCAGCACTACTGCTGCATAAGGCGTGGCTCTTCTAGTTTGTAACACCTGAGGGGGGGTTAAAGGTTACCTTTAAAATTGGTTCAATTAGGCTTCGGCCTACACTCTGCTCCCCCTGCAGAGCCTGGGCTCTAACACTGCCAGTTGGTGCCTCGAAGTGCTGGCTGCACAGAGAAAAACACCCGCCAATGTGTCAGTGGGGTTCAGCACCGCCAGCTGTTCCCCTGCTGTGTAGCCGGCAACATGTCCTGCAACAGCCACGCAGACACAAAGCTGCCGCCAGTGCAGGCTTCGGCCTACAATCTGCTACCTCTCCTTCTGCTGACCCTGGGCTCTAACACCGCCTGTTGGTGCCCGGTACTGCTAGCTGCACAGAGAAAAACACCCGCCAATATGTCAGTGGGGTTCAGCACCACCAGCTGTTCCCCTGCTGTGTAGCCGGCAACGTGTCCTGCAACAGCCACGCAGACACAAAGCTGCCGCCAGTGCAGGCTTCGGCCTACACTCTGCTCCCTCTCCTCCTGCTGACCCTGGGCTCTAACACCGCCAGTTGGTGCCTGGTACTGCTAGCTGCACAGAGAAAAACACCAGCCAATATGTCAGTGGGGTTCAGCACCGCCAGCTGTTCCCCTGCTGTGTAGCCGGCATCGTGTCCTGCAAAAGCCACGCAGACACAAGAACTGAAATTGAAGGGAACCTGTCGCCCCTCCCCCAGGTGTTTGTATGTTTTACAGCCACCTTGTACAGCAGTAATGCTGCATGTGTGCAAGTTGGCTCATAAACTTATTCTCCTTGCACACTTGGAACAGAACACGTCTACAATGTGTCCCCTGAGACCATTAAAACGTCCCTGAGGTGTGACTTTCCTTTGTAATGACAGGCAACAACCCCCTTGGTAGCACAGCCCTTCTTCTGACATCATTGTTTGGCTGGCTGCGCCTCTGCGGCCGCCCTGCCCGACACAATGCCCCTCGGTGTCTTATTTATTTTGACTGCGAGGGTGTGATTGACGGGCATGAGCAGTGCATATCTTTGCCAGGCTGTCACTCAGCTCCTTCCGCCTTCTTAAGACTGTGTGGCTTCATGGCCGTGGCATGCGATAAGGGATCAGCTGACGCCGCACAGTCTGTAGCAGGTGTAAGGACACGAGCGAGAGGCGAACATATGTACTGCGCCAGGCCATGAATCCCAGCCCCGCAGTGTGAAACACTGTAAAGACACTGCGGGGCTGGGATTCATGGGCATCATGAACCACACCAGCCGACATGAATTGATGTCAGAAGACGGGCAGCGCATGGCCAAGGGATAACGCAACAACGCAGACTCCTGTACAGCAAAATGCGATGCTCAGGAGGCCGCGCCAAGCACCAAGGTGGTATTTTTGCCAGCTGTGCTGCATCTCATTACGAAGGGAACTCCCGCCTCCAAGACAGATTGACTGTATAAGGGCCAAAATGTTGTACGTGTTTCATTCAGCTTGTGCAAGGAGCAAAATTAAAAGAGCAACCTTTGACTTGTGCAGCACTACTGCTGCATAAGGCTTGGCTCTTCTAGTTTGTAACACCTGAGGGGGGGTTAAAGGTTACCTTTAAAATTGGTTCAATTAGGCTTCGGCCTACACTCTGCTCCCCCTGCAGAGCCTGGGCTCTAACACCGCCAGTTGGTGCCCCGAAGTGCTGGCTACACAGAGAAAAACACCCGCCAATGTGTCAGTGGGGTTCAGCACCGCCAGCTGTTCCCCTGCTGTGTAGCCGGCATCGTGTCCTGCAAACGCCACGCAGACACAACAGACCTACAAATGTCTCCAGTGCAGGCTTCAGCCTACACTCTGCTCCCCCTGCTGACCCTTTGCTCCAACACCGCTAGTTGGGGCTCTAGGAAGACAAGCTTGAAGAGGTCCCCATCCTGGTTCCAGCACCGTCAGCTGGTTCCGGGCAGAGCCTTTGGCTTAGGTGCCTCCTTCTGGGTATCCGAGTTCCACCAACATCAGGTGGTCCTTGGTAGTGCTTTCAGGCACGGGTACCTCCTGCTTAGTAACCGGGTTCCAGTAACGTCAGCTGGTCCTCGGTAGTTCCATTGGCTTTTGGACCTTCGGCTACCCATCCGGGTTCCAGTACCGTCGGCTGGTTCTCGGCAGTGTCTTTTGCTCTTGTACCTTCTGCTCCCCATCCTGGTTCCAGTACCGTCAGCTGGTTCCGGGCAGAGCCTTTGGCTTAGGTGCCTCCCTCTGGGTATCCGAGTTCCACCAACGTCAGGTGGTCCTTGGTAGTGCTTTCAGGCACGGGTACCTCCTGCTTAGTAACCGGGTTCCAGTAACGTCAGCTGGTCCTCGGTAGTTCCATTGGCTCTTGGACCTTCGGCTACCCATCCGGGTTCCAGTACCGTCAGCTGGTTCTCGGCAGTGTCTTTTGCTCTTGTACCTTCTGCTCCCCATCCTGGTTCCAGTACCGTCAGCTGGTTCCGGGCAGAGCCTTTGGCATAGGTGCCTCCCTCTGGGTATCCGAGTTCCACCAACGTCAGGTGGTCCTTGGTAGTGCTTTCAGGCACGGGTACCTCCTGCTTAGTAACCGGGTTCCAGTAACGTCAGCTGGTTCTCGGTAGTTCCATTGGCTCTTGGACCTTTGGGTAGCCATCCGAGTTCCAGTTCCATCAGCTGTTTCTTGGCATTTTCTCAGCCTTCTTGTACCTTCTGCTACATTTCGAAGTTCAAGACCCTAATGACGACGACCCGGAAGACCACCCCTAAGATGACGACGACACCAGAGACGACAACCACTGAGATGACGACGACCCTGGAGACGATGACCCTGAAGACCACCCCGATGACGACGACCCCGGAGACGACGACCCTGGAGACGATGACCCTGGAGACGACGACGACATGGGAGACCGAGAAGCAGAAGAACAAGAGGCTGCAGAACAAAGAGCAGAAGAACATTAAGCATAACACTAAATATCAGAGCAAAAGATATTATCTAAATTATAAGCAGAAGAAGACTAAGCAGTGTATGGGGGTGAGTCCGTTCCTCCTCGTGGTGCCCCTGGATAAATCCTGATGCTGCAGGCCAAACTGAACGCGGACAAATGTAACTGTTTTGTGACAGGCAGAACGGAAGGTGTAATCTTCAAACTTTTATAGATAACAACTACGGGAATGCCTGTCACAAATAAGAACATGATGAAGAAGTTGAATATGAAGAAGAATAATAGTTAAATAAAAAGAATATGAACAATCTAAAAAAAAAATTATAGGTAGAAGATGAAGAAGATGAATAAGGTGAAGAAGAAGTTGATGTCAAAGATGCTGATGATGATGAAGAAGAAAGTGTGGGAGAAGTAAAAAAGAGGGTGAAGGGCGTGGAAGTAGTGAAACATCAATATCTGACAAAATAAAAAAATTCTTAACATAGTCAATATCTTTGTAACTCCGAACGTCTTTAAAAAAAATTAAAATTCCTGCTATTCTATTTGATTGGGCTAAACCTCTATGCCTTTAATGTCTCCGCCACCTCCCCCAATACATCCTACATTATTCTTAGTTGTTTTCCTTCATGTAGAATGAACCTACAAGGAAAGAAAGGGTTTATTTTAATTCCGATATTTTCGTCCCATTGACTTGCATTGGGATCGGGTATCGGAATTGGCGAGATACGATACTTTGACGGTATCGGCCGATACTTTCCGATACCGATACTTTCCGATATCGGAAAGTATCGCTCAACACTAGTCATCACAACTGTTAAAGATGTTACAAATGTTATGTCTCTCTTTGTCCCCCAGATGGATAGGACAAACCCGTATGACCGGTGGCTTGAGACGTTTTACAGAGACTCTATCATGCCCCAGCCTCTATGCAGTGCCACCTTGCCTCTTGGGTATAGAGCGGGCAGTTAACGTGAAATTAGCTGTCCTGCCGGTCTCTGGAGCAAGGCATAAAGGACTGTTGCTCACTCGGTGTTCCGGCTACAGGGATCCTGCACCTCAGAAGGAGGCAGCCTGTGTAGGGCAGAACTCCTCTGATATTCACTCCCTTGCTACGACTTCTTCACCCTCTCTACAATACAGTCCTCCTTCAGTGTCTCTTTCTAGAAGCTGCTGTACTCAGGGCAGGCACAGCTCCGTGTCCTTCTGTCTCGGCCTCTGACAGGATCCCACCCCTATCAGGGACCAACTACCTGAGCGAAGCTCAGCCAGCAACTAACTTCCCCCCAGGGAACCAGTTTTACCTAAGTGTGAGGAGTGCCCTAATAAATAGGAGCATAGCTCCCCCTGGTGACCTGGAGTGTGAAATGTGTTGCATGTTTGTGATGCCTGGATTCAGTTGTCATTCTTTGCCTCCAAACGTAACATCACTCCTCCCAAGAGGAGAATGATATTACTGCAACGACCAGGACCCTGGGGCGCTGCACTTCCCCCCTCTGGTAAACCCAGTACTCCCAGGCTGGGAAAAGGAAACAACAATACATTAGCAACAGACATACAAATTTTTGATATGCTATAAAACAAATTAATATAATTGTGCTTCCCATATGGGAGGTGAGGACTCTTGAACGTTGCATAACAATAACATATATACATTGTAGGCCTACTTTTGGAAATAGAACAGTTTAGCAACAATATATTAACTAACTATGCAGTGCAGGTACCCTCTGCGGGTATACTATCTCCTAAGTGCAAAGTTAAACATTTCTCTTTATTCAGGTGCAAATCAACATTTGATTATTTTTATTCTTTTCTAAGTGCAAATTATCAACCAACCCCCAAGGGCTTACTCGAGTCTTTTCTGAGGTAGTGCAATTATTCAATACTCAATATTCAAGTCAATTAATAACATTATAACAGCAGGAACAATGCGAGGGACTCGTTATCAACCCCCAATATTGGTCTTGGGCGGGCTACAAGACGTGTATCCAGACCCGGAATTCTGCCACACCAACGGGTTTTTCTTCAGGTCTCTGAAAAACAAAGCAATTCTCACAAGATTAGCAACAGTCTCTGTTGGAGGCAGTCTGTAAAAACCTCCATTGTAAAACCAGTAGGAAGCACCTTTAAGAAGGTGCAAACTATATACAAGACAGTTTGTGAATCATTCACCGTCCATGATTCAAGTGTTCTTTACAATGAGGCAACTTGTGCAAACACAGGATCCCTTTAACATGGGACCCCTTTAAGAAATAACCCTGAATGGGTTTAAAGCAGCAAAAGAGTTAAAGAACTATATACAATCAGTGTTCCTGTTTGCGGTAGGTTCTATTGCAGTTCTGGAGGTAGCACTGGTGGAGGTAGCCCTTTTGGGTACTGGCAGCTACCAGGTGCTACATATGGGGCTCCCTCACTCCAGATGGAGGTCTGAGTGCCCACTGAGTTCTGTTCTGAAATAACCTTGGTACAGGGTACAGTCGGTTCTGTAGTTACCGCAGTCTCTGTGGTGGTGACAGTACACACGGTGGTCCTTGTAAAGGTGCAGGTAGGGGTAAATGTATGCGTAGTGAGAGTGGCTGCAGTTTTGGCACAAGGTGGCACTGTTGCTACATGTTTTCTACATGCATTTGCATATTTCCTATAAAGAATGGGGGCAGTGTTCTGGATCACTGCGTTGAGAAACACGTGATGGTGTCTCCGCGGTGTTGGATGTTTTGATCTCCCTGAGGTCATTCATCCTCATGTTTATAGTCTTTTCACTAGGCACTGCTCCTAATAGCCAGTTTCCTACTCCATACTGATGAGGGGCAAATACCCCGAAACAGTTGTCTGTGGATGGATACCATGTTTTGGCATAGGTGGTTTTACTTTATTGGATGCTGCCCTTCCCATGGTTGTTCCTTCCCAGTGAAATACCTGGCTATTCATTGCTTGCATTGAGAAACACATGATGGTGTCTCCACGGCTTTTCTACATGCATTTGTATATTTCCCATAAGGGATGGGGGCAGTGTTCTGGATCGCTGCGTTGAGAAACACGTGATGGTGTCTTCGCGGTGTTGGATGTTTTGATCTCCCTGAGGTCATTCATCCTCATTTTTATAGTCTTTTCGCTAGGCACTGCTCCTAATAGCCAGTTTCCTACCTTTATTGGATGCTGCCCTTCCCGTGGTTGTTCCTTCCCGGTGAAAGACCTGGCTATTCATTGCTTGCGTTGAGAAAAACGTGATGGTGTCTCCGCGGCTTTTCTACATGCAGCTACATGAGAGAGCGCGACCGGTGTTTTGGAGCTGGGTGTCATAGGGTCTCTATGCTTGTGGACATTTAAAGCAAACCAGCCCTTTTCACCAAGGTGCCTGGTGTATGTGACACTATCTCCTGGATACAGGTCCCTATCCGGGTGTCCTTCCCAGAGATGGGATTCCACGTCCCTCCGGTTGACAAATATTTCAGCATACAACCCCTGCTCTTTTATGAAACCCCAGCCTCCTTGCAGTTTGAAAGTGACCACTGTGCCCTGCTTATGCGGGGCCTGGTTAGCGGTGTGGTCCTTGCGGACCTGGGCTTTGGCCTGCAGATCCTGCTTGTCAAAGGCTCCGTGCTGAGCCTGGTGTCTTTCCTCCTTTTCCTCCCACTTGCGGGCGAGCTGGGACTGGTAGTCCTCCCAACTTAAGATCTCTACAGTCTCGCCCTTCTGCTTCTCCTCCCCGGGGAACCCCATAAAGTCTGATCTAGGATTCACCCAGTGGTAAACAACTTTCTCCGCATGGATTTCACTAGGCAGGCTGGCGGGCTGGATCGGAGCCTTTAAAAACTTTCCATCCCCGTGGCCTGGTCCCAGGGCTCGAGATGTTGGAGCCGGCTGGTACGGCAGGGAGGTGGCGCTGCTATGGGGCCTATCAGCAGTCCCTCGGTCACCGGGGCAGGGTCAGTGTCCTTACCTGCCACATCAGTGTCTTCAGTGCCGGTTGGTTGCATTGGCGGCGGAGTCTGCAGTGGTGCTGGCAGTGGCTCTGGAGGGGATGCCGCAGGCAATGCTGGAAGCGGTGCTGATTGGTCTTCCTCAGGTGCCGTCCGACAGGTGGCCTTAGCGCTCAGCCGCATCTGCAGGAGCTGGTCTATTAACTCCTCCACGCTGGTCTGCAGGAAGTTGGGGCCAACGGGTGATGCCTGGCCGCGGTGTCTCTCCAGGTGGCTGGGGGAGTCCTCTGCTTCTACCCCTTGCTCTGGTTCTGGGCGGCTGGCCATGGCGTCGTCCTCGTGGTTGGCTCCTTCCTGGTCTTTTTCCCGCTCTCTCCTCCGGGGGTGGTTTCTTTTTCTTTGTCTCCTCCCTCCATTGAAGATTAGGAGGCAGATCTCGGCTGCTGATGAACACGTCCTCAAGGTACATAAATATTTGGACTGGGCGGCCATTATTTTTCATGCTCTCAATTAGTTCACGCCCACGATGGCACGCCCTTCTTCTTCTCCTGTGCTCCTTGTGGCGCTGCAATGGCGGCGTTTTTGGCGGTCTTTTGCAATACACAGTCCTTTAGTAAATCACAGTTCAAGCACAATTCTGGCACAGTTCTAGCACAGTCTCTAGGCGCACATGAACTGATTTTCAGGCTTAAGTAGATCCTATTCGTGACGCCAAAACTGGAGCGCCCCCGTGGGCAGTGGGGTACTCGGTACCGGGTCCTGCGGTTTACAGGGGATGTCACGGTGGCTGACCCGGTCCTCGGCCCTGGGGCATCCATGTAAAAGGGAAAGGTCTTTAAAGGGATATGTTCGTGACACCACCTGTGGTATTCGGTCAGGGTGACCGACGCTGCTTTAAGGGGTCCGCTGGGGTGATGTTATGGCAGCTAGATGGTATACCTTCCCACAGGTGAAGTGTATCCCCAGGGCTTCCCAGTGTGTAGATGGTGGATGGTGAGAGGTGCAGTAAAGAACGAGGACACAAGGTTGCAGTCTCTTTACCTTTTACTGAAGGCTTCAGCATCCACAGTCCAGGGTACCAGACCACAGGGCAGGCAGAGTCCAGCTGGTTTGGAGGCAAATTCAGAGTCCCCTTGTCCAGGTAGAAATCAGTAGCCTTCCTCTAGTGCCGTGGTGTTGTAGTACCTTACTGCTAAGCATCTCATAAGGTCCTCACAACTGTTGAAGATGTTACAGATGTTATGTCTCTCTCTGTCCCCCAGATGGATAGGACAAACCCGTATGACCGGTGGCTTGAGACGTTTTACAGGGACTCTATCATGCCCCAGCCTCTATGTGGTGCCACCTTGCCTCTTGGGTATAGAGCGGGCAGTTAACGTGAAATTAGCTGTCCTGCTGGTCTCTGGAGCAAAGCATAAAGGACTGTTGCTCCCTCGGTGCTCCGGTCACCGGGATCCTGCGCCTCAGAAGGAGGCAGCCTGTGTAGGGCAGAACTCTTCTGATATCCACTCCTTTGCTATGACTTCTTCACCCTCTCTACAATACAGTCCTCCTTCAGTGTCTCTTTCTAGAAGCTGCCACACTCAGGGCAGGCACAGCTCCGTGTCCTTCTGTCTTGGCCTCTGACAGGATCCCACCCCTGTCAGGGACCAACTACCTGAGCGAAGCTCAGCCAACAACTATCTAACTTCCTCCCCAGGCAACCAGTTTTACCTAAGTGTGAAGAGTGCCCTAAAAAATAGGAGCATAGCTCCCCCTGATGGCCTGGAGTGCGAAATGTGTTGTATGTTTGTGATACCTGGATTCATTTTTCCTTCTTTGCCTCCAAACGTAACATCACTCCCCCCTAGAGGAGAATGATATTACTGCAACGACCAGGACCCTGGGGCGCTTCACTGTCTTATTTCCATCATAATGCGTCATTTTGTGAAAAAAAATGGATCCAGGGAATTTGCCCGCAGGATCCATCTTTTTCTCATAGATTTGTATTAGCGACGGATTGCGACTTTGCGGAATTTGTTGATCCGTCGTCTGGAAAAACGTACAAAGAAATGTTTTTTGTCTGCGTCAGAAAAAAACGGATCCTGTGGCATACGTCGTAGGCTAGAATGGAAGCCTATGGAGGCAGGATCCGTTGCTGTCCATCAAATGACAGAATCCAGCACTGGATTCCGTTTTTTTACACTGAGCATGCTCAAAATCTGTATTTAGCAGCCAATTAGCCAGACAGACCCAAATCTATGTAAACCTACCAAGTGGCTTCATTCCTCAGTGTGCCAGCAAGAAGCCTAGATGCCAACAAGACTCCTGCCAGCCATCAAGACTCCTGCCAGTCAGCCAGCCAGAGGACTACCAGCCATCCAGACTCTTGCCAGCCAGAGGACTACCAGCCAGCCCGAGTCCAAGCCAGCCAGCAAGAAGCCAGCCAGCCAGCAAGAGGCCTGCCAGCCAAAGGACTACCAGCCAGCCAGAGTCCTGCCAGCCAGCAAGAAGCCAGCCAGCAAGAGGCCTGCCAGCCAGAGGACTGCCAGCCAGAGGCCTGTCAGCCAGCCAGCATCCTGCCAGCCAGCCTGAGTCCTGCCAGCCAGCCAGCCAGCAAGAGGCCTGCCAGCCTGAGGACTACCAGCCAGTCAGAGGCCTGTCAGCCAGCCAGCGTCCTGCCAGCCAGCGTGAGTCCTGCCAGTGTTTTGTGTGTGTGTGTTTGTGTGTCCAGCCGTGGTTGTTTATTTTTTTATTACTGTCATGTATTTCCAAAGTAGTGTGGCGTGGCGTGTGTGTGGCATATGTGTGAGTGCGGCGTGTGTGGCATGTGTGTGTAAAATGCAGTGTGTGTGTGCGGCGTGTGTGCCATGTGTGTGTAATGGCGGTGTGTGTGTGTGCTGTGTGTCTGTGTGTCCATGTTTTTTTTTACAACTTTGCATGTATTTTAAAGAAAGTTCTGCGGTGTGTTTGTGTGTGTGTGGCATGTGTGTGCATGAATGCGTTCCTTTTTTTTGGTTGCAAAATTTGCATTTAATGTACTTGTATTTAAAATAAAGAGCATTGTAGCTCCTACTTGTGATGCTAAAAAATAAAACCAAAAAAAGCAAATAATAAAAATTTGTCCTAAAAATGTACGTATTATCATTTCGCAAGGGTAAATTTTACAGTGTAGTTTATGTAAAAATGGAGCACACAATATGCAATACAGAGGAGGTTGAGGGTATATTTGTTTAAATAAAATGTGTATGAAAATTTGGATTGCAGAAATTGATTTTTTTATTTTTTAAATGGATTTTTAAAAATAGCATATGTGGTCAATAGATTTTCAACTGGGGTTTAGGCATTTAAACTTTGAAGGAGGGTATTGTTTGCAAGGTTTAGGTTTGTTTTTTGGGGGGTAAGGGTTTGCCAGTTTGCGCATTGCGCATATTATGGAAGGAGGACTTGTGTGCCTTTGGTATATTTTTTGCGGTTACAGAAGGGTGATTTTTTTTCCTGCTTGCACATTGCTTAGATATAAAATTTGAGCGGGGTGGTTTTTAAACCTATTCAATTACTTAGCATTTTTTTGGGGGGTTGCAGGTCCTATGGGGATTATTTTAAGGGGGGAGGTTTTTAAATCCTACTAGCTGTGGAGCAACTTTTTATGTTCTAATTCAGCTGCCTATACATAATTTTATAATTGTCCTTATACTTGCAGTACCAGGCCACACCAAAAATCAGGGACCAACCAGGCCAGCAAGCAGATTTCCTGATGAAAGTATTAAAGAACACAAAGCTTTGCATATAATTTGTATAGTAGCTAACAAGTGTCTTTATACTTGGAGTACCAGGCCATACCAAACATCAGGGACCAACAAGCCAGCAGGGATCAACCAGGCCAGCAAGCAGATTTCCTGATGTAAGTATTAAAGAACACAAAGCTTGGCATATAATTTGTATAGTAGCTAACAAGTGTCTTTATACTTGCAGATCCAAAAAAAACATGTCTTCTTCTGGGAGCCCTCTTTCACAGCATCGGCGTATTGAGGTAATTTAAAAAAAAACAAATTATTTTTGTTCTTGTTAAAATTTGGGGTTAACACTATATGCATTAATTATGTTTTCACAGGAAGCTGAAGCAGCAGAGGGCCTCCTAGAAAGAGACCGGGTGGGTGGAGAAAATCCCAGAGCGGCCGCGCAGAGTGTAAGTTGTGCAGAAACAGTTCCTACAGACATCACAGTGCACCCAACACATAAAAAACAGATCATCATACATCACAATACACACAAAACATATGCCTACATCCAACATAATCTTTTTTTTCTAGTCTGCTGCACGTTCTAAACAAGGCCGTTAAGGTCCTCCCAGCAGCTCCCAGGGTCAGCGCCGTGATCGCCGCTGTGGTCAGCCTCCAGTAGGTACAATTTGTTTTCTTTACATATATATTAGATGTGGATTTCAGTTAGATTTTTTTTTGTTTATCTTTTAACAGTCTTCACAGTGTGCTCCTGACTCAGATGGTGAGGAGGGTGGTAATGATGTGGATCGCCTCATCGAAGAGGTACGCGAGTAGGAGCCGCTGTGGAACATGGCTGACCGCAGCCATGCTGATCAATTTATCACCTGTCGGGTCTGGGAGCAAGTATGCTTCATCGTTGTGGACAACTGGGTGGGTCTCAAACCTAGGCAGCAGACTCAAGCGCATAAGTATTCACATTTCAGTAATTTCAGTTGCAGGATGGAATGTGTTGTAAACAAAAATTTTTTTATTCACTTTACAGGTGAAAGGGTAATGTAGCGGTGGCGGTCACTCAGAGATTGCTTCAAGAGGGAGTTCAACAAGGAGAGGCAGGCCCCGAGTGGATCGGGAGGATGCAGGAGCCACTACAAGTACGGCAGGGCCCTGCCATTCCTCCGGTCGACGATGGTGAGCAGAAGGTAAATATTCTACAGCCCATTTATGAAGTCACAATTTTTACCTGTTTAACCTTATTTTTCTGTTTCAGCCAGGGCTATGTAATGTACCCCGGTAGTTGCTCCCACACCTCCCCCCAGCCACTGTCTCACCTACCAATCCTTTCCAGTACCAAAATCCTTCCCAGTACACAAACCCTTGCCATTTCCAAAATCTGTCCCAGTTCCAAAATCCATCCCAGTTCCAAAAACCGTCCCAGTTCCAAATGCCTTCCCCACAGTTTCATTCCCCGTTACATATTCCTTTCCTGGCCCAGCTTCCTGTACCTTATAATTTCCCACCTACAAAAACCCAACCCCCCACCCAACCTGTTGTTCCTGCTCAACCTCATGTTTTCTCCCCCCCCTTCCACTTCTGATCAACCCCAACCAGGTCGCCTTTCCCCCACTATCGATGTGGTCCACCCTCCCAGCCCCTCCGATACTATCTCAACCCAACAGTTTACTAATCTGCAAAATAGTTAATAAAAAACATTTTTGGTTTCAAAAAGCATTTGTCAATTGTATTTATATAAGATTTGGTATAAAAGGTACAAAACATAAAACAAATTGTAAAGGTAAAAAAAGGTTGTTTTACAAAAAACATATACAACTTTAATGAAAGGTATAAAACTTGGTGTAAAACAAAAAACATGGTCTAATCACAAGTGTGACTTCAACAATATGTTTGGTAATCCACAAATACATTATATAAAAACACAAAACATATCAAACCATGTGATCCTGCAATTCAACTCTGCAATTCTCAGGATTAGTTCTTCAACCAGTTCTACCAAAACATCAAAATTTTCAGCTCTCATGCGTACATAATTGAAGAACTTCTCCAGGTTTTGCCTCAATTCCACATACAGTACAGCGTTGAATAGACACCACGGGTCAATCGCTGTGCAGTGATTGGATGGATCCAAAGGCGTCGGCGACGTTGCTGATGAAGGATACACTATCTTGTTTCCTCCTTTTTCCAAACAATCACTGCCAACCTATTGGCCTCAAAATCAAAATCCGCGTAGATGGTCACAATATTTGCTATAACCACATTTCTTCCACTTGCTGTAAAACCTCTCAAACATGTGGTTTTAGAACACTCAATATATAGGTTTCCATTATTTTCCATTAGCCAACAATCACATTTGGGAGCCTCCCATTTGGAGGTATGAAAAACGGATCCGCCAAAAAAAAAAACGGATGAAATGGATGGAAGAAATGGATGTGACGGATGCAATGGATCCTGTTTACCGACGGATCCATTGCATCCATTTTCCACTATTTTTGACGGATCCGTCGCTCAGTCTTGATGACGTACTGTGACTGACGCCAGAAGACAGAAGTGTGAAAGAGGCCTTAGAAGAAGGGGATGAAAAAAATAAAGAAAAATTGGCTTTGGGCCAAAGCGTTAATATTTTCTGACAATGTTTGAATTTGGAAACATTTCCTGGTAAAATTGAATCAGATATACAGTATTCATATCGGTGAGCTAAATCTGTTATTTTATATGTTGCAGAAATTACACGCTTCGTTGCATAATGTGGCTATAGGAACAACATACTGATCACAAATCTTTTTCTGCATAAATGTGAATGTATATTATGAAAGCAGGAATGATGAATAGTTAAGCCTGCTACCTACACTCTATTGGTTTTCAAGTTACACGATATGCATGGCCTGATTAAGCCTTCCTCCGTCTTGTTGCTCTTCCAAATCACTGGCCCCAGGTGGAATATGTCAGGCTTTAATATATCGGAATATCTTCCGCTTCTTAGCTCTTGTTTTCATTCTTCATATTTCCTTGATGAATTGAGACAGCCCAGGTTTAGAGGGCATGAAAGTAGATCAGGCTGGCCCTGGACACACGGATCCTATATAGCGTCATTCTCATTATTTTGATTCTGACAATGACTCATGTAATTAAGGCAGCACATTTCACTCCTGTCATTCAGTCTATCTTGTACAGATGTGAATTTGTAGGCTGTACTCTTAATATAAAACCTTTCATAGGCCAAGATTCTGCAATTATTTTGCCTTTCTTGATCCATCTTTCTAAATGATCCAGTTTCCAAAATTATCTCGATCTTTACAAATAGACTAAACCAGTTGATAGTTCAGTATCTTAAAGGGAACTTGTCACATCCAGAAATGCTATATACGAACAGATGTAGCATTAGAATTATGCTAGGCTGTCTTAATAGGCTAGTTATTACTGCTTTCAGAAATCGGGGTGGAGCAGGGAGTCACTGCACACTATACAGTAAGCGTGGCTCTAATCACTACATGACAGTTTGATTGCCGGCCAGCTCTGCAAACACATCTGTACTATACAGTTTCACTTGCTACAAGGAGAGGCGGATGGTCTCTGTAGCATTGGAGCAGACATGAGCACTAAAGGTGGCTGAATATAGCATTCCACATCAGAGAAGGTAGCCTTACTTACAACACCAGGTCACAGTACCAAAGCACGATGAAGCAGGCCCCTATGATTACAGAGGGCCAGCAATCTAGCATGCACCAGAGCAGGGCTTGATAGCTGTAAAGCAGGAGTGGTCAGATTCCTGGTAAACTGCAGTTCTTAGGCATCAAAACCCACTTTTTCTGACTGCTGGTCCCTTGATTTTTTTTTGCTAAATGCACACACATATGGAGCCCGGGCCGGACTGGCCTGGTGGGGTACTGGTGAAATGCTGTTGAGCCCTAGGAAGAGGAGGAAGGAAAAAAAAGCTTTTAGGGACGCGGGCTCTTTAAAAGCGCAGGAGGCAGAACCCAAGCAAGTGCTGTGGCCCTGTATGGGGCTATTAGGCCGGAGTCAGACACAACATATAAAAAATCGGTCCATTTTTCACGGCTGAGACTCACCCAAATGTTCTCCGTATGGTGATCAGTAATAGTATGTAATCCGTTTTCAATGCGAGGATGCGATTTTCTTGCATCTAAGAATCTGTGTGACATCCGTATGGCGTGATTTTGTTGTACACTTGCAAAATGAGCAAATGATGGATCCATGGCCTGAAAATCATTAGAAATTAATGTTGGACCCTATTTATTGGCTCAATAACAAGTCCCCTCCTCCTAGCGTTGCATGAGAGTGTTTGCTGGTGTATTTTTTGAGCTGATTTGTCTACAATATGTCATATAGGTTTACCTTTAACACCACTGAGCAGGTGCTTTTACTGTTTTGTCCTAGTGTTTTGGGGAACCTTACCCAGTGATTGTGGATCTGAGGAGGTGGAGAAGAATGTGGGTCCATCCGTTTTTGAGGCGACGGATGACTAAAGGGCATTTTCATTATGCAGCCATCCCGACAAATTTAACAATATACTCGGATGAGCCTGACCACATTTGATATTCTTCTTGAGACTCTGCGTCCTGGTATCATCTACAAGGACACCATGATGCGCAAGTCTATTTCCGCAGAGGAGCGGCTTCTACTTACTTTACTGTATGTCCAAAAACTGTATGTTGCGTATGTATTTGATGTGTGTATTTCTACACACACATTTTGCTTCCTTTTTTTGGCTCCTATGTTTGTATTTTTCGTGTTAATCATTATGCCTTTCACATTTCCTACAAATTTGCTATTCTGCTATGTTCCATAGGCATTGTATACTGCTGTAACTTGTTGAGGCAGGGCTTAGTTTGCACTCTCCGTTAAATGTTATGTTGCCGTAACCTTGGTATGATGATGCATGGATAGGTCCTAACCCAATTTTTTAATTTTGTATTCTAGGAAGATGTGAGAGCGGACTGCGCTGAATGAAGACAAAGGACTTCAACTACAAACGTCACTGGTGAATCAGTGTGTTACTTGTACACTTACACTATACAATGTAAAGCAGAGAGAAGGGGCTGGGAGTCGCCACACAGAGGACTAAGACTGGAATCCAGTATTTAACTGGTGGGTGCCGATCCCGCTGGTTGATCACATCAACGAATGAAAATCAAAAATGGGTATCTGGCTCTTTGACCAGATAAAATCAAGATTTATTGGAACATGATTAAAACTAAAACACGCTAATGAAGACGAGGTAAAGTGACATAGATCTAATTAGTAAATGTAAAATAAATCATTTTTAACGTTCATACCTTTAGGAAATTTAGTGTTAAGACATAAAATCCAAAAGGCTTTTCACATCATTAAGAGCTTTTACCTGTTATCGCCACATCTTGGAAAAATCAACCTTTTCAAGGCCAAAGAATAAGACATGCGTAAGATCACCTTTATCAGTGTTTTTAAAATGTTTAGTAGCCCCTAAATAGAAGCTGTTATCACTATTGATGTTGGCTGTGTGTTTGGCAATCCTTCTTTTTAATTTCCGGGTAGTGCAACCAATGTATTTGACCCAGCATGAAGCACACTGGATGCAATAAACAACATGTTCAGTATGATAATTGAATGTGGGTGATACAGGTACAAATTTAGTTGTATCCAAAGCGTATGAACATGCATTACATCTGGTGCATCCCTTTGCAGAAAGCCAGTTGGAGTCATAAATAGGGCTTTTGGGAAGGCTAGGAGATAACATTTTGCCAAGGGTTACTTCCCTTCTGGCAACATACCAACAACCACCATCAATTTTTTTTATGGAGAGTGTCATTCTGATTGACGACAGGTAATTATTTATGAATGATGCCCTCTATTTAATTGAATTGTGTACTACACATAGTGGAAAATGTTAAAGATTTATTCTCCAAAACATGGGAAACAGTAGCTTAATAGGACAGAGACGGTATAGGTTTGTCCAATAAAGATTTAAACACGTTTGACCTCACAGCCATTGTAGCCTCTTTCAATAAGGTGTATACTAATGAGAGCCCCTTCTTTCATGAAGGATTCCTTTGTGGAACAGATGCACTTGACACGAAGGAACTCTCCATGCAGTATTGACCGTGTACTGTGACCAGGGTGTGAACTACACCGCTGCAGGAGTGTGTTGCCAGAGACCTTTTTGTGATACAGAGAAGTTTCAACCTTGTTAGTATTGGAGCTGCAGGAAAGGAATGTATCTAAAAAAGGAGTCACTTTACTGGGTGCGCTGCCTGTAAATTTTACGTTCAAATCGTTAGAATTTAAATAATTGGCAAATTTGTCTATGCCACAGGGATCGCCTTACCAGACAATACGCAAGTCATCCACAAATCTCACGAACCATTTAATGTCATTGGAAAATTAATTTTTATCAGAAAAAATTTACCTCTCCTCCTACCAAGACATGTACAAAATAGCTAGAGATGATGAAAATCTCGAGTCCATTGGGGCACCTAGAATCTGGAGGAAGAAATTGGAGTCAAACATAAAAAAGTTGTGACAAAGGAAATATTGGAGGACCAATATAATGACATTTTTCAACTGTACCAAATAATTGCTGTCAACATCTAGATGATGTCTGATGGTCATAATCGCCATATTGTGGAGAATGGAGGAGTAAAGGTTTGCAACATTGTAGGTCATGAACCAGAGATTATCCGCTAATGTGAATTAGTCAAAAATGTTAAGGTTAAGTGGTATCCCTAAGGTAAACAAGGATCCTGACTTTAATGTATTTATGCAAAAAAAAAAATTTGCAGGATCCATGGCACTAAGGACTTGTGAGTGAGTGAGTAAAGCATTATGTTCTTGCAGGGAAAGATCAGATGTGTCTTCCCTGAGAAGTCGAGAGGGAAACATATCGGTGGAGCTGACTTCAGTCCTCTGCGTGGTGACTCCCAGTCCCTTCTCTCTCCTTCATGTTGTGCAGCAGTGAGTTCCGCATTTTGGACATTTGGATATTCGATTATTTCATTTTGATTTTGGTTTATACAATCCCTTTAATTGTAAGAAGGCTCAGTCTTATTTGTTGTGTTTCTCTCTTTCAAGACTGGGTTTTTGTGTACTTTCCGCATACAGTATTCCTATGGTTACTAGAGGTCTGCGACATCTACATTGCTGAGTCTGTCTACCTTCCTATTTTACAACCATTGAATCTTGTTTTGCTAAGCTTGCACAGGTGTTCAATGAAGCAAGCACTTATGCTAATGAATCTGTTAAACTCTGTGATCTAATGAGGCAGCTTGAAAAACTTTCAGTCCAGGAACAACATACCTGGTGGGACAATAACATGCTCCAAAAATACCTTGAAAAGCAAAAGATCCCCCGTGGTTTACGGATAAAAAAGGTCCCTACCTATATTATTTCTGATGACTTTCTTGTCAAATGGAACTGCAACTTGTCACAATCCTCTTTCAAGCTTATGGAATGGATTACCTCTTTTGAGGAAACCAGATTGCAGGATATCAAGAGAGACATGGAAAGTCTTTCCTAATTCAATGGTACTCCTGATTATGGTAATCTATCCAAAAAGATGGCTGAACATTTAAAATCCTTTGAGGAGAATATTATTAAGATCGAAAAATCAAAATTCGGCAGAAATACAATGGACTATAAAGCCAATAAGGTGTATTCTTGGAATGACAGGTTCTCTCTTGATTCCCGCACCAAAACCATTTCGAGATGGAATATAGCCAACAAACGGACAGATTTTTCACGTCCAAAGACAGACTCTTTCTCCTTATCCGATTACAATGGCACTGATTACAACACAGATACATCTCACATAGGTTCAGATGGTACATATGTAACTTTATTGAGATAAATAGAAATAATACATAAAAGACAAAACAAATGCTTAAAATAATGTAACCACTAGAGAGCGACAAATACAGCAGGAGGAGATGATAATATATACAGGATGATGGCGTATTGACAACATATGAGAATAGGTATGTAATAATAATAGAAAAATAGAGACTGAATAGCACAAAAGCCCAAGTTATGAGATTGCACAGCAAACTGTATTCATCACATAGGATACACTAAGACTGCTATATAAATCACATTGAATACACTGCTATATAAACTTTACATCACATGCTACTATTAACGTTTGTAATTAGCAGCACAGTGGCTCAGTGGTTAGGACTGCAGCCTTGCAGCACTGAGGTCTTAGATTCAAATCCCACCAAGGACAATATCTGCAAGCAGTTTGTATGTTTGCCCAATATATGAATGGGTTTCCTTTGGGTACTCTGGTTTCCTCCCACACTCCAAAAACATACTGATAGGGAATCTAGATTATGAGCACCAATGGGGACAGTGCTGATAATGTATTTAAAGTGCTGTGAAATTAATGACACTATATAAGTGAGTAAAACAAACATAGGATACACTAAGACTGTTGTAAGTCAAAGATAAATTTGGCACTCCCAAATTGTATGATGCAAAAAGTAAAGTTGAAATTTTATTAATGAAATAGTATCCACTGCAGACAAAAATGTTGACTTTTGGCCAATTCTTAGGCCTACATCAGAACGCTAACAGATAAGCACAGATAGAGGAATTTATGTCAGTTTATTACATACACATCATAAATTGATCATATATAAATCAGTAACAGTGGGAAATAATAACAAATGAACCAAGAAAATAATTAAAAAAAAAAAAATATATAGCAACAAAATACAAATGCATTGCATAATTGGGATATAGAAGCTCAGCAGTTGGTGATGATTTTGAACCCTCAATAAGAACTTGAGGTTACCTAAGTAGTAGTCCACCTCAGAACGATATATATACCGAAATAATGTATATTATTGTAGCTTAATTTAGTATTTAGCAAGAAGTAATGGTACCAGTGTACACTTAGATGCACCAATATGTCTGGGTTTAATATCCCTCACAAAAATTAAATTGTTAGATAGTGAAATAGATCCCACCTATAGAATAATGGACAGAGGCGGAGCAATGTAAGGTATCATGAATATAAATATAATCACATACATTGTCTTCAGTGATTGCAGACAGCACAGTAGGTCAAAAAGGGAGCTAGAAAAAGGAGATATATGAAATTTCAACATAATAGAATAGTTACAAAATATACAGTGTTTGCACACAAGCAAGAATAGCACATATAGCATTAAATGGCCCCTAAATGGTAGGTGATCTAGCTCACCAATAGAGATCAAGTGTCCGTACGCTGTGGTGAATGGCACAGAAGTGCTGGAGGAGATAGCGTCATGTTGGTGGAGTTAGGATTCGTTTAAATATGTACTTCAGCGTGTAGGGCATCTGTGGCGGTCATGATTAAGGGAGCTTAGTCTCCAGAAACGCGTTGAGATTCTTACCCATATGGCTTGTGCTGAAGTCTGTATCCTCTATGCTTAAAAGCTTGTGAATAAAGAAAACTCTTTTTTACGGATTCGGTGAAGCTGGACATTCTTTTCTTTTTTCATCTGTGGCGCCACTGTATCACAAACCCAGAAGTTCCGATTAAAGTTATGTTACAGGCAGTGACGTAGTGGGCCCGGGGACTCACGAGATGGGTTTGACCTCTGGGGATATTTACAAGACATGCGCTGTGCAACCGCTTGTAGGGCGTCTATGGCGCCATTGTATTATGATCCCGGAAGTTTTGGGTAGAGCTCCGTCACAAGAGGTGACATGGCGGGCCCAGGGAGTAACGTAATAGATCCGTGAGAAAAAAATGTTACTCCTAGAGATGTGTACAAAACGGTAAACTTGATGGGGTATTTGAACAATAAATTTTGAGTATCAAGAAAAGTAAAAGGATATGATAAAAGGATATAACAAACGGATATGGATAGAGCTCCAGACGTACCTAGAGGAGAGATATAAAATGATTAATTATACGTGTAAGTAATGGACTGGAGAAAATAATTAACAATAAAAAATATACAAAAATAAAAAATAAAAATTTATAAAAATAATGAAATAATAATTATGAAAAAATAAACAATATTAAACTCAGAGCGGATGTTAGGGAAATATATATAAAAAAACCTGAAATTGTAAAATGAGAAAATAGAAATAAAAATAAAATTAAATTATGAAAAAAAAATCATAGAAAAATTATATAAAAAATTGTATCGAAAAAGAAGAATATACTTGTTCATTCGACACTAGATTATATTTCAGCTTACACATGTCTGTAAGAAAATAGAGGCAAAAAATAGATTAATGACATATCAAATGAAACTGGATATCTCATAATCCCTATTTAATCCTTGTGGCTCTAAGGTGTCAAGCTTATTGATCCAGAAAGCCTCACAATGCTTAAGTATTTCAACCCTATTGCCACCTCTTCTAGGGCAAGGAATTTGTTCCAACACCTGGAAACATAATTGAGAAATATTTTGTTTCTTTTGGGTAAATTGATATGGTAGAGGAAGATAAGTCTTTCCACAGCGTGTACTCGACATATGCTGTGAAACCCTGTCGTGTATATGTTGGGTGGTTTCTCCAACATGCCCCAGACCACAGGGGCATTTTATAGCATACACAACGAAAGATGAATCGCATGTATAGAAGCCCCCAATTTTGATACCCTCACCAGTATGTGGGTGAAAAAATCTATCACCTTTTTGTACATTCCCACATTGTGGGCAATGAAGGTATGGAAATGTGCCTTTTTTCGGTGTCCAGGAAAGTTTCTAGCGGCAATTTCTTGATGGAACCAACATCTGCATATACTAGTTTGTCATGCAAGTTAATAGGTCTCCTTAAATGATAAAAAAGGGACCTGAGATTCATTAACTCTAGGATAGCTGGCCTTCAATAAGTGCCAGTGTTTTCTAATGCTTTTATGCATACAATACATAAAGGGATGAAAAGTGTGGACAAGGGGTACCTTAATGTTGGTATTAGATTCTTTGGGTGGCCTAACAGAAGGGGTGCATAAATTGTTAAGAAGTTTAGTTGGATAACCCCTGTTTGAGAATTTTTTGGCATCTCGTTGAGTCTGGTTTCTCGATTAGTTGGATTAGATACAATCTTTGTTACTCTACTGAATTGTGAGAGGGGAATAGACTCCTTGGTAACTTTATATGGAGACTGTTGCAATCAGTCTCCTTCACATGTAGATCAATCTCCAAGGTTCCCCCAACTTCTTTAATGATGTTAGTATCTAAAAATTTCACCAAGTTCAAGTCATAATGTATGGTAAACTGTAGTTCTGGCCAGATTTGGTTAAGATGCTTATGGAAAGAGAGAAGGGAATCTAAAGAGCCCCGCCAAATGCAAAAAATATCATCAATATAGCGGCACCAAAAGGTGGCATAGGTCTTAAAGTTGTGGTTTGGGTGGATGTAGCATTCCTCAAAGTATGCCATATACCAATTAGCATATGGTGGGGCCACATTGAATCCCATAGCAGTACCTTGCTTTTGCAGAAAAAAGTCATCACCGAACATAAAGAAATTTTCTCAAAGTACCAAATTGCGGAGCTACATACAAAATCTAATGGCGTTCTGGTCCAACGACGAACCATTGAGTAATTCTTGGACTGCTGTTAGACCTTTTCCATGTTGCATAGAGGTATACAGGCTGTTGACATCCCATTTGAATAAGTATGAGTCACATGGGACCTGTTTCACATCTTTAATCGAATTGATAAAGTCGCCTGTGTCCAAAATAAAAGACTTTGTAAATCTGACCAAGGGAGTGAGAATCGTCTCTAATAGTATAGATAAAGGGGACAAAATTCAATTCGTGGAAGTGACAATAGGGCACCCTGAGGGTTTGTCAAGCCACTTTTGTACTTTAGGAAGTACATAAAAAACAGGAATGATTAGGTGATGATTGATCAAAAAGTCATAGACTTTTTTATCTATGGCATTATTCTGTAAAAAAGGTTAGATAGTACTGCAGATTTTTTAAGCAATAGAAAAAGTGGGGTTAGAAGGGAGGAGTTCATAAACAGTATTATCGGCTAATTGTCTGTGGATTTCTGCAGATAATCTCTTTGATCCATGATCATGATTGCCCCACCTTTATCTGCAGGTTTAACTGCAATGTCCTTTTCTCTAATAAAGGACTGTAGAGCAGGGGTGTCAAACTCAATTCCTCAAGGGCCGCAAACAGGTCATGTTTTCAGGATTTCCTTGTATTGCACAGGTGATAATTTAACCACCTGCACAGATAATGATTCCTGCACCTTGTGCAATGCTAAGGAAATCTGGAAAACACGCATGGTTTGAGGCCCTCGAGGAATGCAGTTTGACACCCCTGCTGTAGAGCCTCCTGTTCTAGATTGGACATGATTGAGGGGCAGTGTAATTTACCTTTAGCAATATCTTGCTTGAAAAGCTCCACATCCCTATTGATGAGTTCGATAAAGGTTTCCACAGGATGATCATTTTTAGGGGGCATGAAGTTACTTGGTGAAGAAACTGAAGGCGGGACATAGATAAATTATAATCATCAGATTTATCAAAAAAGACTTTCAATCTAAGTGATCTATAAAATCGTTGTAAGTCCATATCGAGTTGGAATGTGTCCAATCTGTAAGATAGACAAAATGAGAGTCCCTTTTGTAATAGAGACCTTTGAGAGGGGCTTAGAGTACTAGAAGAAATGTTAATGATTAGGGATGTATCCCTACCTGAGATCTTGTCTGAATCATTGTTGAAGATGTTCCTAGTCCATTGTCTGCCCCTCCTTGTCTTCTTCTTGGGGATCACCATTTCTTGTTGCCTAGAAAAGGACCTCTCCTGTTGGGGAATCTCTTGTTATCCGAGCTTGAGTATGTGGAATTGGATGGTGCTCTTCTGGGTCGGTAGGTGCTTTGTGAGAAAAAAGAGTCAATCTGTACACTCGATTATTTTTATAATCTTGTGCTTCACGTAGAAACTTCTGCCATTTCTTCTGTTCAGAATCCTGCTGGTGTTGTGAGAGGATGTTGGATATCCTTGTTTTCAAAATCGAATCCTCGCTGGTCATAGAAGTAGATAATTGAGATTCTGCAGATTAAATCTTTTCTCGAACCTATGTTATCGACTTCTGTAGAGTATCAATGGTGAGAGTCGTCAGATCAAACAAGCATTTATTGAGGATTTGCTCAAACCTTTTACAAAAATCTTCATTTTCTTTAAAGATGGTAGGGCGTAAGGAAACTCTCAAGCCTCAGGGAATCCTTTCAGCTTTAAGATGCTCAGCTATTGTTGCACAATGGAGCTCTAAGTTGATTAGGTGACGGGAGTCATGCTCGAAGTCTCTGGTCCTATATTTATTAGATAGAATCTGTAAAAATTCACTGGAGCTATTCACATTTGCTATGATAGCTGCTGCTTCATTAGTACTGTAGGAAAACACTTCTTTGGGCATAGTCCAGTAACAGGTGCTCGCGTAATGGTAAAACTTGTAAAACATAAGGCTGCGCTGCACTCCGGTACTTTTTTATAAGACTCTTGTATACATCATAGCGGATACTCTGAAAATGCTGTATACATCATATAGAATACGCAGAGACTGCTGTACACATCACACAGTATACACAAAGACTCATGTATATACATTACATAAGATACATTGCGTCTGCTGTATATGCATCAAATAGGATACACTAAGAATATTGTATGTACATCACATAGGATGCACTAATACTGTTGCTTTGTGCATCATATAGGATACACTATGACTGCTGCATATACATCACATAGGATACCATAAGACTTCCAAATGCATTACATTGAGACTTAGACTGCTATATATTCTGGAACAGGACAGGGGGGCAGAGTACACTAACTCTGCCCACACACAGTATCCTGACATTGGCCAGCATTGGACTTAATCCAGCATTGTGTGTACCGTGTGTGTACAGTAGTGAGTGATGCATACAGGGTCGGACTGGGGTGTCTAGGGCCCACAAGGAAAATTGACCCTAGGGGCTCACCCTGCAGTTATATGCAAATATCTGTTAGCCATTATCCCTGATATAGTGGAGCGTCGACTGTAAGACCCACATGGCTTCTGCAGATCTACTGTGCGCCACCATAACTGTGTTGTACAATTAGCGTATTTTGCATTAATGGTTCTTTGATAAAAACAGGTTATTACCGCTCCACAGTTTAGGTAAGTGATAACTTATTGATCTGTGGAATTCAACCATTGGAAACCGCAATGATAGGGAACTTTTAAGAATGAGGAACTTTTATCCCTGACAGGGCACTTTTATCCCCATTTTAAAATGGAGCAGCAGGTGGGATGTCTGACCACAGCAACTATCATCCTCTTTGTGGGCTTAAAGAAAAAGCCAAGTGCAGCCACTTAGGGAATTAAAAAAATCAGTGGTCGAGTCGTACATGACTCTCAATACTAATGGGGATAAATGTTGCGCATTCTGCAGATTGCTGCAGATTGGTGCAGATCAGTGCAGGTCCCAGTAGTCGGACCCCCACCAATCTATAAGTTATCACTTATCCTTTGGTCTCATTCACATGTACATGTTCAGTATTTGGTCAGTTTTTCAAATCATTATTTGTAAGGCAAACCCGGAGTGGAACAATCAGAGGAAAAGTATAATAGAAACACATCACCACTACTGAATTTATCCCCCACGACTGGTTTTGGCTTACAAATACTGAGATAAAATATTGACTAAATATTGAACGTGATTACTTGTTTTCACCGTAGAACTTCTGTAAGTGCATATTTGCTACTGTGTAATAGTCACAGGACAGGGAGGACTTAAACGTTCAAGCATTTAATCTCTATTGGAAATCAAGAATCTACTGCTGAGGGATTAAATACAACTTTCTGTCTCCCGCTGGTTTAATAGGCGACTAGTCCAAGTATTTAATCTCTATTGGAAATCAAGAATCTTCTTCTTGATATCAGAGAAAACAAGTGACCTCCATACACAACACAATCTTTGCTGTCACAAGTTCATGATCAGTTCCGCAGTCATCAGAGTCCTTGGTAATCAGAGATGGAGTCAATCTGATTTGAAAAGGCCATATTCGTTGATTTCCATGTGTAGAGTCTCTATTTGTAATTTTGGAAGAAGGTGTTCATGATGGACAGTTGATTTGTCATACCAAAGTCAATGAATCTTCCTCCAGACTCGTTTTGCTCAAGTCCAAAGTTTCTAACAATTGTTCCTTTTTTGCTTTGGCCCACTTTGGCATTAAAGTCTCTCATGATAATAAGTAAGTCTTGTTTTGTTGTCTTGACAATTTCTTCTTGTACATGATAGTAGACTATTCCTGCCCCAGTTAGAAGGGAAATTTGGAATAAAAAATGTTTTTATGATCTTATGGCTAAAAACTAATGTAGTGTAAAGCGGAACATAATTTAAAAATTATTTTAACAACTTCTATTTGTCTTAATAAATATGCTGGAAAAATGTTTTTTTACATGTCATAAGAATTAAGCCTCGAGTATCACGTGAAAAGGAAGCAAAAAATATTTTGAATAACTGAACAAGAAAAAATAATAACCACATGTTTGAAAAATCCCAAATGTACTGTATCTGGTCATGAAAAGAAAAAAATGCCTTGGTCTTGATCTTTTTAGGATCCGAATTTTGCTATCAGTTTTTAATATTTAAAATCTGAATTGAAAAGATGTTCTTATTATGTGACAAAAAAAATATAAAAGAACAGAACATGATTAAACTTGAGACTTTAGTACTTTAGGTCACCAGTTTATGATGTGTCTATAAAATTTTGATATACCCTATAATTTAGAAGCGTATGCAGAATACAGTGTTTGTTTTAAGTAGGAGTATGAAGTGGTTATCAGTGCTCTACAGAAAGGACCAGAACTACTTACACTAGTCGCCTATTGAACCAGCGGGAGACAGAAAGTTGTATTTAATCCCTCAGCAGTAGATAAAACCCTTACCAATTATAGCTGCATAATAAGGACTGTACTAGTGTATTATTTGAATCTCTAAAGAGCTTTGTGATCCAGAGATGAAACGTGCAACGCTACTGCATGGCTATTATTACTTCTATTCAATGAAACTCATCTCTCTTTGCCATGTACAGAGATAGAACTTTGTCTAGAATATATTTACTCTCATTGTAAAAGATTGGTTCAAATAACAAAACTGTAATCTTTGCTCAAGAATGTAAGGGAGTCTCGACATCAAAACCTGTCTTTTATCATCCAGCTCAACAGATAACCTACAAGAATCATGTTCATGCTAAAATATATGCCAACATAAGTAGAAATGCAGTACTTCATTTATATTGTCAATAAAGTAGAGCATTGCAGAAATTGAGTAAAAAAATATATTGTCTCAAACAAGAAGCAAAGCAAACGGGCGGCACTGCCTTCCACATGTAGACCTTCAGCTACGCAAAAATCGGGTGCATTCGTTAAGGGAAACAACATATAATCCACCTCCAGTTACAGGGTGCTCCTCCAGAAAACTTCAGACAGTACAATTTGTTGCAAAGGAAAAAGGAGAGGAAGGCACTCACTGAACTGGAACTTGACTTGTCTTTATTAAATGTCCATTAAAACATCATGGCAGGGAGAATGAACAAGGAGCTCTTGTGAGTAGTGTATGGACGACGGCCGTTTCGCGCTGTCTCTGCCTTTCCACGGGTCTGTATGTACAGACCCGTGGAAGCGCAGAGACAGCGCGAAACGGCCGTCGTCCGTACACTGCTCACAAGAGCTCCTTGTTCATTCTCCCTGCCATGATGTTTTAATGGACATTTAATAAAGACAAGTCAAGTTCCAGTTCGGTGAGTGCCTTCCTCTCCTTTTTCCTTTGCAAAAAGATATATTGTGGCACAACAAATGTGTGATGTCATGCCGCGGCTACTAATCAGAAAAGTCTGTTATGTCGTCAGGTAGGAAGAGGTTCATAGGGCTTTAGTCAGGCTGGTGACCTAGCTGCTGAACCAGGCTTCTGCAAATAATTTTGATCACCTCAAAGAAGCACCTCAAAAACAAATTGACAAAAAGACTATTAAAATTATGAACTACAAGCATGTATAGCACACCATCAAAATGATTCAGTCTGCTGTTGTTTTTATAGGCACAAAGGGATGTTATTTGTTGAAGAGCTTTGATCAGAGAACTGTGCAGGAAGATATTGAGAAAATTGCTTTGAATAATCTCTTCAGTTATCAGACTGAGTATTGTGAGAAAGACAATGGCTAATTTTGCTGTAAGATAATTTTTTTTTGGATGCAACCTTTTATGTAAAACTGACCACGAGTCAGATTAAACCATTTGCTATGTCTGTGAAGTCTGACTTGCTTTGGTGTCCTTTGAATGCAGTAAATGTAACCTTGATGAATAGAAAATATCACAGTTCACATGAATGACATTCTACCGTAAATGTGAATTCTGCACACAAAATTTGCAAAAAAACCAGACACGATTCCCTTAATAAAGCATATTAAACTTTTTTAATTGGAAACATAATTTCATTCATCATAAATTCATCACTGGATTCTACTCATAGTTTACCAAAAGTTCTGTAGGAAAAAAAGGCTAAAAAGAGATTGTAAATTTTACAAAACATCCTAGGTATGTATACCACCACAGGATTAAGGGAGTGAATCAAAGCAGATAGTTAAAAAAATGATAATTTTTATTAGATCAATAACATGATAAAATACATAAGTAAAACAATTAAGAAAGGTGCAGAAATAGAAAAGAGGGACTTATGACTCAAAATTGTAAAATTTGCTGTCTGGTAAAATAACGTTACCCAACATAGAGCTCAAAGTAACCACAATGAGACTGCAAGCGATTTTGTGCTAAGTGCTACAAACACTAGAATTAATTTTTGCCCTTAAATAAAATAGCATATAAATTATAACATATATGTTACCAATTTCCCCCACACAAAATAAATCCCCCCACAGAATAAATGTTCCTCACAGAATAAATCTTTCCCCACAGAATAAGTCTCCTCACCACAGAATAAATCTACCCCCACAGAATAAATCTCCCCCACATAATCAATTCCCCCACAGAATAAATCTCCCCTACACAGAATAAATTCTCCCCCACAGAATAAATCTCTCCCACACAGAATAAATCCCCATAGAATAAATCCTTCTCACAGAATAAATTTGCCTCCCACAGAATAAACCCCATCCCCAAGAATAAATTCTCCTCCATAGAATAAATCGCCCCCACACACAGAATAAATCACCCCAGAATAAATCCTCCTCACAGAAAAATCCCCCTACAGAATAAATTTGCCCCACGGAAAAAATCCCCCTTACAGAATTAATCCCTCCACATAGAATAAATCACTGCCCCGAGAATAAATCTCCCCTCACAGAGTAAATCTCTCCCCACAGAATAAATCTCACTCTCAGTATAAATCCTCCCACTGAATAAATCTCCGATACACAGAATAAATCCCCACACACAGAATAAATCCTCCACTACAAACAGAATATATCCCCCTCAAAGAATAAATCCTCCTCACAGAATAAACCCCCCCACTGAATAAATCTCCCAATCTTTCCCCAACAGTTACATTTGATCTTCTGTGTCTGCAGCTCCAATGTGGAGCACTTACCACCAATGCTCTTTATGTTTCTGGGTGCCGGCAAGTGACATCAGCAGAATGCGTGATAATAACATGACCTGATGACACTGCTTGCGTCAGTCTGACCCTGCAGTCAGAGCTTCGATTGAACTCACATATGTAAGTCGTGAGTACAATTGAACACAGGGAGCCAGCGCTCTGTAGCTTCTCTGTGCTGGTTATCAGCTTGACAATTGGCTCAGAGAACTACCGACTCTCAGTCTGAGGGGTGGCAGAATGCAACCGGCAGGGGAGACAATTTGGACTGCCGCATTAAGGGGCACGACTGTGCTCTCCTGTCAGCTTTTGCCCCCCCCAGATATGCCTCTGAGTTATCAATCTTCTGGTGTGTAGTGGTTTAGCTATCCAACCCTAGGTGTTTAGTAGTTTAGTTCTTGAAACCCTGTTGTCTAGTAGTTTAGTTATTCATCTTCTGGTTTGTAGTGGTTCCATTATCCACCTCTAGGTGTTTAGTAGTTTAGTTCTGCAGCCCTTGTTGTCTAGTAGTTTAGTTCTCCATCTTCTGGTGTGGATTGTTGTTGTGGATTCTGTTTGTGGGCTCCCTCTGGTGGTTACTGCTGGTACTGGGTGACTTTGGTGGGTTGCGGCCTTTGGTTTCCACCTGTCCATCAGAGGCTGGGTGTTTCCTATTTTACCTGGCCTTTCTGTCATTCCCTTGCCGGCTATCAATGTATTCAGATGTGCTCTGTTTGGTTCCTGCCTACCTGCTCCCAGATCTTTCAGGATAAGCTAAGTGCTGATTTTCAGTTGTTGGTTTTTTTGTCCAGCTTGCTTATTATGTCTCTATGCTAGCTGGTAGCTCTAGTGGACTGAGGTTCTCCCCATGTGCCATGAGTTGGCACATGGGTTCTTGTAATCTCAGGATGGTTTTTTGATTAGGGTTTTTTGCTGACCGCTCAGACCCCTTTTGTATCGTTCTGCTTTCTAGTTTACAGCGGGCCTCAATTTGCTGAACCTATATATATCATCTCTATGTGTGTGCCTTCCTCTCATTTCACCGTCAATACATGTGGGGGGCAACTATACCTTTTGGGGTTCATTCCTCTGGAGGCAAGTGAGGTCTTTATTTTCTCTGCAGTACTAGTTAGCTCTTAGGCTGGTGCGTGGCGTCTAGAACCAACGTAGGCACGCTCCCTGGCTATCTCTAGTTGCGTTTGTCAGGCGTAGGGCAGCGGTCAGCCCAGGTTCCATCACCCTAGAGCTCGTCCGATATTTTGTATTACTTTGCTTGTCCCTTGCTATCCCTAGCCATTGGGATTCATGACAGTATAGCCGGACTACAAAGTGTTAATTGTTTGGGCTGAAGCAGGAGAAAAAGAAGTGTTTAAGGGAAATTTTTTTATTTTTTTTTTTTTTCCTTCAGAGTTTTGCTGCCTAGCCCTTAATTGCTGTCTAGCTGCTTCTTACCTCCTCTTAACCCTTGAATGGCTCTGATATTAGCTGTTTAACATGGATGTCCAGAGTTTGGCTTCCAGCCTGAGTAATCTCGCGGCAAAAGTTCAAAACATACAGGATTTTGTTGTTCACACTCCCATGTCTGAACCTAGAATTCCTATTCCAGAGTTCTTTTCTGGAGATAGATCTACCTTCCTGAATTTCAGGAACAATTGTAAATTGTTTCTTTCTTTAAAATCTCGCTCCTCTGGAGACCCTGCTCAACAGGTCAAGATTGTAATATCTTTCCTGCGAGGCGACCCTCAGAATTGGGCATTTGCATTGGCACCAGGGGATCCTGCATTGCTCAATGTGGATGCGTTTTTTCTGGCATTGGGATTGCTCTATGAGGAACCCAACCTGGAGATTCAGGCTGAAAAGGCTTTATTAGCCCTCTCTCAGGGGTATGATGAAGCGGAAATATATTGTCAAAAATTTCGGAAATGGTCGGTGCTTACTCAGTGGAATGAGTGCGCCCTGGCTGCAAACTTCAGAAATGGTCTTTCCGAGGCCATTAAGGATATTATGGTGGGGTTCCCTACGCCTACAGGTCTGAATGAGTCGATGGCTATGGCCATTCAGATTGATCGGCGTTTACGGGAGCGCAAACCCGTGCACCAGTTGGCGGTGTCTTTTGAACAGGCACCTGAGACTATGCAATGTGATAGAATTCAGTCCAGAAGTGAACGGCAAAATTATAGGCGGAAAAATGGATTGTGTTTTTATTGTGGTGATTCAGCTCATGTTATATCAGCATGCTCTAAACGCACAAAAAGGGTTGATAAATCTTTTGCCATTGGTACTCTGCAGCCTAAGTTCATTTTGTCTGTGACTCTGATTTTTTCACTGTCTTCCATTTCCGTCGATGCCTATGTGGATTCGGGCGCTGCCCTGAGTCTTATGGATTGGTCATTTGCTAAACGCTGCGGTTTTAGTCTGGAACCTCTGGAAGTTCCTATTCCTCTGAAGGGAATTGACTCTACACCATTGGCTATGAATAAACTGCAGTATTGGACACAAGTGACCATGCGCATGACTCCCGTTCATCAGGAGGTGATTCGCTTCCTTGTACTGTATAATTTACATGATGTACTAGTGCTTGGTCTGCCATGGTTACAAACTCATAATCCTGTCCTGGACTGGAAAACAATGTCTGTGTTAAGCTGGGGATGTCAGGGGGTTCATGATTATGCACCTCCGATTTCAATCGCTTCATCTACTCCTTCTGAGATCCCTGCGTTTTTGTCTGAGTATAGGGATGTTTTTGAGGAGCCTAAGCTCAATTCGCTCCCTCCGCATAGAGATTGTGACTGTGCTATAGAATTGATTCCTGGCAGTAAGTTCCCTAAGGGTCGTTTATTTAATCTGTCACTGCCAGAGCATACTGCTATGCGGAATTATATTAAGGAGTCCTTGGAAAAGGGAAATATTCGTCCATCTTCATCCCCTCTGGGAGCAGGTTTTTTTTTCGTGGCAAAAAAAGATGGTTCCCTGAGGCCTTGTATAGATTATCGCCTTCTGAATAAGATTACAGTCAAGTATCAGTATCCATTGCCATTATTGACTGATTTGTTTGCTCGCATTAAGGGGGCTAGGTGGTTCACTAAGATAGATCTTCGCGGTGCGTATAATCTGGTGCGGATAAAACAGGGTGATGAGTGGAAAACCGCATTTAATACACCTGAGGGCCATTTTGAGTATTTGGTAATGCATTTTGGACTCTCCAATGCTCCGTCAGTCTTTCAGTCCTTTATGCACAATATTTTCCGTGAATATCTGGATAAGTTTATGATTGTGTATTTGGATGATATTTTGGTGTTTTCTGATGACTGGGAGTCTCATGTTCTACAGGTCAGGAAGGTGTTTCAGGTTCTGCGGGCCACTTCTATGTTTGTGAAGGGCTCAAAGTGTCTCTTCGGAGTCCAGAAGATTTCTTTTTTGGGGTACATTTTTTCTCCTTCTACTATTGAGATGGATCCCGTCAAGGTTCAGGCGATTTGTGACTGGACACAACCTACATCTGTTAAGAGCCTTCAGAAGTTCTTGGGGTTTGCTAATTTTTATCGTCGGTTCATTGCTAATTTTTCCAGTATTGTTAAACCTTTGACTGATTTGACTAAAAAGGGTGCTGATGTTGCTGATTGGTCTCCTGCGGCCGTGGAGGCCTTTCAGGAACTTAAGCATCGGTTTTCTTCTGCTCCTGTGTTGTGTCAACCAGATGTTTCACTTCCTTTTCAGGTTGAGGTTGATGCTTCCGAGATTGGAGCGGGGGCGGTTTTGTCACAGAGAAGTTCTAATGGCTCGGTGATGAAGCCATGTGCATTCTTCTCTAGAAAATTCTCGCCCGCCGAGCGCAATTATGATGTGGGTAATCGGGAGCTTTTGGCCATGAAGTGGGCATTTGAGGAGTGGCGTCATTGGCTTGAGGGTGCTAAACATCGTGTGGTGGTCTTGACTGATCACAAGAATCTCATTTACCTTGAGTCTGCCAGGCGTTTGAATCCTAGACAGGCTCGTTGGTCGTTGTTTTTTTCTCATTTCAATTTCGTGGTTTCATACCTGCCAGGTTCAAAGAATGTGAAGGCAGATGCTCTTTCCAGGAGTTTTGTGCCTGACTCTCCTGGAGACTCTGGGCCTACTGGTATCCTTAGGGATGGGGTAATATTGTCCGCCGTATCCCCAGACTTGCGACGTGCATTGCAGGAGTTTCAGGTGGATAAACCGGATCGTTGTCCACCAGAAAGACTGTTTGTTCCGGATGATTGGACCAGTAGAGTCATCTCTGAGGTCCATTCTTCTGTGTTGGCTGGTCATCCTGGAATATTTGGTACTAGAGACTTGGTGGCCAGGTCTTTTTGGTGGCCTTCCTTGTCTAGGGATGTGCGTACCTTTGAGCAGTCTTGTGAAGTGTGTGCTCGAGCTAAGCCTTGCTGTTCTCGGGCCAGTGGGTTGTTGTTATCCTTGCCCATCCCGAAGAGGCCTTGGACGCACATTTCCATGGATTTTATTTCTGATCTCCCGGTTTCACAGAAAATGTCCGTTATCTGGGTTGTGTGTGACCGCTTTTCTAAGATGGTTCATTTGGTGCCCTTGCCTAAGTTGCCTTCCTCCTCTGAGTTGGTCCCTTTATTTTTTCAGAACGTGGTTCGTTTGCATGGGATTCCGGAGAATATCGTTTCTGACAGGGGATCCCAGTTTGTGTCTAGATTTTGGCGGACGTTTTGTGCCAAGATGGGCATTGATTTGTCTTTCTCATCTGCATTCCATCCTCAGACGAATGGCCAGACGGAGCGAACTAATCAGACCTTGGAAACTTATTTGAGGTGTTTTGTTTCTGCTGATCAAGATGACTGGGTTGCTTTTTTGCCACTGGCCGAATTTGCTCTTAATAATCGGGCTAGTTCTGCCACGTTGGTCTCTCCTTTTTTTTGTAATTCGGGGTTTCATCCTCGTTTTTCCTCTGGTCAGGTGGAGTCTTCGGATTGTCCTGGAGTGGACGTGGTGGTGGACAGGCTGCATCAGATTTGGAACCAGGTGGTGGACAATTTGAAGTTATCTCAGGAGAAGACTCAGCAGTTTGCTAATCGCCGTCGCCGCGTGGGTCCCCGACTTCTTGTTGGGGATTTGGTGTGGTTGTCTTCTCGTTTTGTCCCTATGAAGGTCTCTTCTCCTAAGTTCAAGCCTCGGTTCATCGGTCCTTATAGGATCTCGGAGATTCTTAACCCTGTATCTTTTCGTTTGGATCTCCCAGCATCGTTTGCTATTCATAATGTGTCCATCGGTCGTTGTTGCGGAGGTATGAGGTGCCCGTTGTTCCTTCGGTTGAGCCTCCTGCTCCGGTGCTGGTGGAGGGAGAATTGGAGTATGTTGTTGAGAAGATCTTGGATTCTCGTGTTTCCAGACGCAAATTCCAGTATTTGGTTAAGTGGAAGGGTTATGGTCAGGAGGATAATTCCTGGGTGGTCGCCTCCGATGTTCATGCGACTGATTTGGTCCGCGCCTTCCATAGAGCTCACCCTGATCGCCCTGGGGGTTCTCGTGAGGGTTCGGTGACCCCTCCTCAAGGGGGGGGTACTGTTGTGGATTCTGTTTGTGGGCTCCCTCTGGTGGTTACTGCTGGTACTGGGTGACTTTGGTGGGTTGCGGCCTTTGGTTTCCACCTGTCCATCAGAGGCTGGGTGTTTCCTATTTTACCTGGCCTTTCTGTCATTCCCTTGCCGGCTATCAATGTATTCAGATGTGCTCTGTTTGGTTCCTGCCTACCTGCTCCCAGATCTTTCAGGATAAGCTAAGTGCTGATTTTCAGTTGTTGGTTTTTTTGTCCAGCTTGCTTATTATGTCTCTATGCTAGCTGGTAGCTCTAGTGGACTGAGGTTCTCCCCATGTGCCATGAGTTGGCACATGGGTTCTTGTAATCTCAGGATGGTTTTTTGATTAGGGTTTTTTGCTGACCGCTCAGACCCCTTTTGTATCGTTCTGCTTTCTAGTTTACAGCGGGCCTCAATTTGCTGAACCTATATATATCATCTCTATGTGTGTGCCTTCCTCTCATTTCACCGTCAATACATGTGGGGGGCAACTATACCTTTTGGGGTTCATTCCTCTGGAGGCAAGTGAGGTCTTTATTTTCTCTGCAGTACTAGTTAGCTCTTAGGCTGGTGCGTGGCGTCTAGAACCAACGTAGGCACGCTCCCTGGCTATCTCTAGTTGCGTTTGTCAGGCGTAGGGCAGCGGTCAGCCCAGGTTCCATCACCCTAGAGCTCGTCCGATATTTTGTATTACTTTGCTTGTCCCTTGCTATCCCTAGCCATTGGGATTCATGACAGATTGTATAGTTATCCAACCCTAGGCATTTAGTATTTTATTTCTCCAACCCTTGTTGTCTAGTAGTTTAGTTCTCCATCCTCTGCTGTGCAGTGGTTTAGCTCAATATCCCCAAGAGCCCTGCAAGCCTTGGGGATTTTAAGACTTGTAGAGCAGCCCTTTCCCTGCCTGCCCCCCCAGCCACCAGAGCCACCCAGTACCCTGTCAAGGAGATGTAAGGCTCTTGCCCTTGCTTGCTCGTCTAGGTGTCAGTGGTGAATTGTTATGACCCCAATGGCGAGGGTCTCAGAGGAACGTGGAAGTCTGCAGAATACAAAAAACCAGCTCATAGGGCAGTGGTAACTGGGTTGACCATATATCTACTCCTAACGCCAACACTAGAAGTAGCCGGGGATCATTCCTACGTTGATTCTAGATGACACGCGCCAGCCGGAGAATCTAGCTACCCCTAGTAGAGGAAAACAAAGACCTTTCTTGCCTCCAGAGAAGGGGACCCCAAAGCTGGATAGAAGCCCCCCACAAATAATGACGGTGAGGTAAGAGGAAATGACAAACACAGAAATGAATCAGGTTTAGCACAGAGAGGCCCGCTTTCTGATAGCAGAATAAAGAAAGGTAACTTATATGGTCAACAAAAACCCTATCAAAATCCACACTGGAAATTCAAGAACCCCCGAACCGTCTAACGGTCCGGGGGGAGAACACCAGCCCCCCTAGAGCTTCCAGCAAAGGTCAGGATATAGATTAGGAACAAGCTGGACAAAAATGCAAAACCAAAACAAATAGCAAAAAGCAAAAGGCAGACTTAGCTGATATAACTGGAACCAGGATCAGTAGACAAGAGCACTGCAGACTAGCTCTGATAACTACGTTGCCAGGCATTGAACTGAAGGTCCAGGGAGCTTATATAGCAACACCCCTAACTAACGACCCAGGTGCGGATAAAAGGAATGACAGAAAAACCAGAGTCAAAAAACTAGTAACCACTAGAGGGAGCAAAAAGCAAATTCACAACAGTACCCCCCCCTTAGTGAGGGGTCACCGAACCCTCACCACGACCACCAGGGCGATCAGGATGAGCGGCATGAAAGGCACGAACTAAATCGGCCGCATGAACATCAGAGGCGACCACCCAGGAATTATCCTCCTGACCATAGCCCTTCCACTTGACCAGGTACTGAAGCCTCCGCCTGGAGAGGCGAGAATCCAAGATCTTCTCCACCACGTACTCCAACTCGCCCTCAACCAACACCGGAGCAGGAGGCTCAGCAGAAGGAACTACAGGCACAATGTACCGCCGCAACAAGGACCTATGAAATACATTGTGAATAGCAAACGACACAGGAAGATCCAGACGAAAAGATACAGGATTAAGGATTTCCAATATCTTGTAAGGCCCAATAAAACGAGGTTTAAATTTGGGAGAGGAGACCTTCATAGGAACAAAGCGGGAAGAAAGCCATACCAAATCCCCAACGCGTAGTCGGGGACCCACACCGCGGCGGCGGTTGGCAAAGCGCTGAGCCTTCTCCTGTGACAACTTCAAGTTGTCCACCACATGATTCCAGATCTGCTGCAACCTATCCACCACAGAATCCACCCCAGGACAGTCAGAAGGCTCCACATGACCCGAAGAAAAGCGAGGATGGAAACCAGAGTTGCAGAAAAAAGGCGAAACCAAGGTGGCGGAACTAGCCCGATTATTAAGGGCAAACTCAGCCAACGGCAAGAATGTCACCCAATCGTCCTGATCAGCAGAGACAAAACACCTCAAATAAGCCTCCAAAGTCTGATTGGTTCGCTCCGTCTGTCCATTAGTCTGAGGATGGAAAGCAGACGAAAACGACAAATCAATGCCCATCCTACTACAAAAGGATCGCCAGAACCTGGAAACGAACTGGGATCCTCTGTCTGACACAATATTCTCAGGGATGCCGTGCAAACGAACCACGTTCTGGAAAAACACAGGAACCAGATCAGAAGAGGAAGGCAGCTTAGGCAAAGGAACCAAATGGACCATCTTGGAGAAGCGATCACATATCACCCAGATAACGGACATGCCCTGAGATAGCGGAAGATCAGAAATGAAATCCATGGAGATATGTGTCCAAGGTCTCTTCGGGACAGGCAAGGGCAAGAGCAAACCGCTGGCACGAGAACAGCAAGGCTTAGCTCGAGCACAAGTCCCACAGGACTGCACAAATGACCGCACATCCCTTGACAAGGAAGGCCACAAAAGGACCTGGCCACCAGATCTCTGGTGCCAAAAATTCCCGGGTGACCTGCCAACACCGAGGAATGAACCTCGGAAATGACTCTGCTGGTCCACTTATCCGGGACAAACAGTCTGTCAGGTGGACAAGACTCAGGCCTATCAGCCTGAAATCTCTGCAACACACGTCGCAGATCCGGAGAAATAGCTGACAAGATAACTCCATCTTTAAGAATACCAACAGGATCAGCGACTCCAGGAGCATCAGGCACAAAGCTCCTAGAAAGAGCATCGGCCTTCACATTCTTTGAACCTGGTAAATACGAGACAACAAAATCAAAGCGGGAGAAAAACAATGACCAGCGGGCCTGTCTCGGATTAAGGCGTTTAGCAGACTCGAGATACATCAGATTTTTGTGATCAGTCAAGACCACCACACGATGCTTAGCACCCTCGAGCCAATGACGCCACTCCTCAAATGCCCATTTCATGGCCAACAACTCCCGATTGCCCACATCATAATTTCGCTCGGCAGGCGAAAACTTCCTAGAGAAAAAGGCACAAGGTTTCATAACAGAGCAACCAGGGCCTCTCTGCGACAAAACGGCCCCTGCCCCAATCTCCGAAGCATCCACCTCAACCTGAAAGGGAAGTGAGACGTCAGGCTGGCACAAAACAGGCGCCGAAGTAAACCGGCGTTTCAACTCCTGGAAAGCCTCCACGGCAGCAGGAGCCCAGTTAGCTACATCGGAGCCCTTCTTGGTCATATCTGTCAAAGGTTTCACAATGCTAGAAAAATTAGCAATAAAACGACGGTAGAAGTTAGCGAAGCCCAAGAACTTCTGAAGACTCTTAACTGACGAGGGCTGAGTCCAATCAAGAATAGCTCGGACCTTGACTGGGTCCATCTCCACAGCAGAAGGGGAAAAAATGAACCCCAAAAAGGGAACCTTCTGTACACCAAAGAGACACTTTGAGCCCTTGACAAACAAAGAATTTTCACGCAAAATTTTAAAGACCAACCTGACCTGCTCCACATGCGAATCCCAATTATCAGAAAAAACCAAAATATCATCCAGATAAACAATCAAAAATTTATCCAGATACTTCCGGAAAATGTCATGCATAAAGGACTGAAAAACTGAAGGCGCATTGGAGAGCCCAAAAGGCATCACCAAGTACTCAAAATGACCTTCGGGCGTATTGAATGCGGTTTTCCATTCATCACCTTGCTTAATGCGCACAAGGTTGTACGCACCACGAAGGTCTATCTTGGTGAACCACTTGGCACCCTTAATCCGGGCAAACAAGTCAGACAACAGCGGTAAAGGATACTGAAATTTGACAGTGATCTTATTTAAAAGCCGATAATCAATACAAGGTCTCAAAGATCCGTCCTTTTTTGCCACAAAAAAGAATCCCGCACCAAGAGGGGAAGAAGACGGACGAATATGTCCTTTCTCCAGAGACTCCTTGATATATGAACGCATAGCGGTATGTTCAGGTACCGACAGATTAAACAGTCTTCCCTTAGGAAACTTACTGTCTGGGATCAAATCTATAGCACAGTCACAGTCCCTATGAGGAGGCAGTGCACTGGACTCAGACTCACTGAAGACATCCTGATAATCAGACAAATACTCCGGAACTTCCGAAGGCGTAGAAGAAGCAATAGACACAGGCAGGGAATCCCCATGAATACCACGACAGCCCCAACTTGAGACTGACATAGCCTTCCAGTCCAGGACTGGATTATGGGTCTGTAACCATGGCAGCCCTAAAACAACCAAATCATGCATTTTATGTAAAACCAGGAAACGTATCACCTCGCGGTGTTCAGGAGTCATGCACATGGTAACCTGTGTCCAATACTGCGGTTTATTTGCTGCCAATGGTGTAGCATCAATACCCCTAAGAGGAATAGGATTTTCTAATGGTTCAAGAGTAAAACCACAGCGCTTAGCAAATGAGAGATCCATGAGACTCAGGGCAGCACCTGAATCTACAAACGCCATGACAGGATAAGATGACAGTGAGCAAATCAAAGTTACAGACAGAATAAATTTAGGTTGCAAATTACCAACGGTGACAGGACTAACAACCTTAGCTATACGTTTAGAGCATGCTGAGATAACATGTGTAGAATCACCACAGTAGTAGCACAAGCCATTCCGGCGTCTATGAATTTTCCGCTCATTTCTAGTCAGGATTCTATCACATTGCATTAAATCAGGTGTCTGTTCAGACAACACCATGAGGGAATTTGCGGTTTTTCTATCACATTGCACCGAATTAGGTGTCTGTTCAGACAACACCATGAGGGAATTTGCGGTTTTGCGCTCCCGCAACCGCCGGTCAATTTGAATCGCCAGTGCCATAGTATCATTCAGACCTGTGGGAATGGGAAAACCCACCATAACATTCTTAATGGCTTCAGAAAGGCCATTTCTAAAATTAGCGGCCAGTGCACACTCGTTCCAATGTGTCAGCACGGACCATTTCCGAAATTTTTGGCAATACACTTCAGCCTCGTCCTGCCCCTGAGACATAGCCAGCAAGGCCTTTTCTGCCTGAATCTCAAGATTGGGTTCCTCATAAAGTAAACCGAGCGCCAGAAAAAACGCATCAAGATCAGCCAATGCCGGATCTCCTGGCGCCAGCGAAAAAGCCCAATCCTGAGGGTCGCCCCGTAAGAACGAAATAACAATTTTTACTTGCTGAGCAGAATCTCCAGATGAACAGGGTCTCAGGGACAAAAACAATTTACAATTATTCACGAAATTCCTAAACTTAAACCTGTCTCCGGAAAACAGTTCAGGAATCGGTATTTTAGGTTCTGACCTAGGATTTCTGATAACATAGTCTTGTATGCCCTGCACACGAGTAGCCAGCTGGTCCACACTTGTAATCAAGGTCTGGACATTCATGTCTGCAGCAAGCATAGCCACTCTGAGGTAAAGGGGAAGAAGAAAAAAAAAAAAAAAAACTCAGAATCTTCTTTCTTATAATCCCTCTTCTGCAATGCATTAAACATTTAATCAAGGCCTGGCAAACTGTTATGACCCCAATGGCGAGGGTCTCAGAGGAACGTGGAAGTCTGCAGAATACAAAAAACCAGCTCATAGGGCAGTGGTAACTGGGTTGACCATATATCTACTCCTAACGCCAACACTAGAAGTAGCCGGGGATCATTCCTACGTTGATTCTAGATGACACGCGCCAGCCATAGAATCTAGCTACCCCTAGTAGAGGAAAACAAAGACCTTTCTTGCCTCCAGAGAAGGGGACCCCAAAGCTGGATAGAAGCCCCCCACAAATAATGACGGTGAGGTAAGAGGAAATGACAAACACAGAAATGAATCAGGTTTAGCACAGAGAGGCCCGCTTTCTGATAGCAGAATAAAGAAAGGTAACTTATATGGTCAACAAAAACCCTATCAAAATCCACACTGGAAATTCAAGAACCCCCGAACCGTCTAACGGTCCGGGGGGAGAACACCAGCCCCCCTAGAGCTTCCAGCAAAGGTCAGGATATAGATTAGGAACAAGCTGGACAAAAATGCAAAACCAAAACAAATAGCAAAAAGCAAAAGGCAGACTTAGCTGATATAACTGGAACCAGGATCAGTAGACAAGAGCACTGCAGACTAGCTCTGATAACTACGTTGCCAGGCATTGAACTGAAGGTCCAGGGAGCTTATATAGCAACACCCCTAACTAACGACCCAGGTGCGGATAAAAGGAATGACAGAAAAACCAGAGTCAAAAAACTAGTAACCACTAGAGGGAGCAAAAAGCAAATTCACAACAGTGAATGCAGCCTGACAAACATTCATTTTTTCAAGAAACGAGTGATGTTGTCTGTGACATGCTAGTGTAGTGCAGGCACATAATGGCGACTGAGCAACTGGTACTGGGGGACTGCGATGAGCATTAGCTTTTGGAAAGCGTCTGTATACACCAGGCTGAAAAGCAGCATTTCTGTGGCCAACAGAGTGGAGATGGTGAATGATAGGTGTTGAGTTCCCACCGCTGCACAGGGGGAATCTCAAACCACCTCCGCTGCGGTCTCCCATTCTTCTTCAGCCGCAGTTGAGCCTGCTCAGCGGAGACGTCGGTCCCAGCGTCTGGCTCAGGCAGATACTGTGCGCTTGGTTACTGCTGATCTTCCAGGCTCAGCCATTGTAACCAGCACTGTTCTGCGGTGAGCAGATGATCCTGGGAATAAGTCCTGCTTTTCCGCTATTGAGCATGCCCAAGGGACGACCTCTCATTGGAGGTCGGGGGTCACATGTTCAGGTCCTGAAGCAGTTCCTATTGGACCACTGGGAAGGTCCTGGAGAGCTTTCTCTATAAAAGGTTTGCATGGCCACACGGCCATGCGCTAGTATTAACTTATGTTTATGAGCTTAGCTACCTTGTGGTCTGTGTCAGCATGTGCTCAGGGTCATCTGTATAGCCACTAGAATTCCGGCACCTCCGGAGAGGAGTTGTATGTGTGAATTTAGGGCTGACATATAGCCACTAGAATTCCGGCACCTCCGGAGAGGAGTTGTTTGTGTGCTTATGCTGACTGTATGACCACTGTATGCTACCTGCTCTGTTAGTGAGCTGGAATCCTCTGTGAGGTTAACAGGGCACAGCCTTATCCTAATCCCAGTGACTCTGTGAAGCAACAGAGTTCCCTCCTATACAGACCGGGTGACGGAACACGTGTCTATTCAGGCGTTGTACCGCCATATAGTGCTGCCATTTACTAGCAGCAGGTTCCACTCCTGCACGGTGGACCCTGGGCTGCGAAAGCACCTATATTATCTGAATATTTACTTGGTGCTTTCCGCCAGCCCTAACAGTGAAGTTCAAGCTGTTAGCTTTGCCATGTGTAGGAGGAAACAATCTTTACGTGACCACAACTGTGGGACAGAGGGCTGTCTGGTGTGCTAATTGAGGCTGGAGTAGGGAAAACACGACAAACTGCTGTTATGAGATGTTATGGTGGATTGACAAAGATGTGATGTGCTTCGTGTGTGAGATCTGTGAAAAACAGTAGGCATGTCCACTTCCGTAACAGCTGACAGGCTGTCACTAACCCCAACTGTAGTGGGTAAACAAGTGGATGTTCTGCTGCCAGAGACTTGTGTGAGAACGCTTGTCACAGTGATGGAAGAAGCAGCAGATGCGGATGATGGAGTGGCCAGTGGTTGGAGAGGCACACTAGGTCACATTTTAGCGCAGTGAGATTCCCAGTGTTTGCAGTATTGATCGTACATATGCCAGTTCATGCATGTAGTAGTCACATTATTGCAGTTTTTGCCTCTACTGAGAATTTTTTTTACAAAGTTGGCAGATAACGTGAGTTGGGTCATTCTTTGGGTCTCAAAAAAGGCCAAGGCTAGGCAAACCTTGCAGCTCATGCATGCAGATCCGCCACCACTGCTGGCCACAGCCAGAAACTTTGTATTTGTGAGGGAAGCTACAACATAATCATCACAGTCCTTCTCCACCTCCTCTTCTGAGCTAAAGATTGTCAGAGGCCCATTATGCCCATTATACTATTTCTACTCTGGAGAAATTGATTTCACTTTAGTGGTGTGTGACAATAATTTTTGGAAATGTGGAGGCTCCAAGTTGGGTCTCCATCTGGTGGGTTGCCTGTATTGGAAGGGGTGTCAGAGCGCCATTAAACTATTTCTACTGTATGGAAATTGATGCCACTTTAGTTGTGTGTGGCAATAATTTTTGGAAATGCTTGGACTCCAAGGGGGATCTCCTTCATGTGTGTTGCCTGTATTAGATAAGGCTGTAAGAGCACCGGGCCTACACCTGTCATTCATCTGTCCCAGGCCTTCCCATGCATCCATGCTGCACAATTATACTATTTGCACTCTAGGTCATTTGATGCTACTTTTGCAGGCGTCTACCCCTAATTTAAGCTGTTTTGGCAGCTTTTTTGCCCCCTAAAGGTGTTGTCTATGCATTTGTTTTGCCTACCATGTATGTGTTCGGAGTACTTTTTGGCGAATATTGGGATGTTTGCCAATCTAAACCAAACCTTGAAAGGTTTGCTCATCTCTATTTGAGAGCAAAAAGGATATTATTAGCCCTGAGAACTGGGTTTGGTATTAGTTGCAGACTGCAGCATAAAAAATGTTCAATTCATCCTATCCTGTCCTACACGATCCCTTCAGCACAATCTCTCCCTAAGTGCTGCTAACAGAAATATTACTATTGATTATCATTAGGCCTAACAAGTGCTGTTGTTGTAGTTAATAAAAATATAAATGTGGTTTAATCCCTAGCTAGAATGCTGCTACAATTCTGTCCCTTTCTCATCAGCACCTCTTCCTACACTGCTTGTGTCCAAGGTACAGTTTGTGTCCGGCCAAGCACAGTAATGCCACAACCAAGATGGCTACGGAATTACAGTGACTGGCAGGCAATGCCCACATGTTCAATGGCTGTCTACAATGCAGGTAACATGCGGGGCAGGGACTCGACCTCCCGCTCGAAAATTCAAATACTACTTGAGTAACGAGTAGTGACGAGCACGCTCACTCATCACTAACTACTACCACTACTGGGATAGTTGCTATCAGCACTACCGGGGTTGTTGGTGCTGCTGCTAGCTGCAACCACATTGTTATCTGTAAAGGTACCTTCACACTAAACAACTTTACAATGAGAACGACAACGATCTGTGACGTTGCAGCGTCCTGGATAGCGATCTCGTTGTGTTTGACACGCTTCAGCGATCTGGATCCCGCTGTGATATCGCTGGTCGGAGCTAGAAGTCCAGAACTTTATTTGGTTGTCAGATCGGCGTGTATCATCGTGTTTGACAGCAAAAGCAACGATGTCAGCAATGTTAAACATGGAGCTAACGACCTGTGAGAACGATAAATGAGTCACCGCTACGTCACAGGATCGCTCCTGCATCATTGTGGAGCTGCTGTGTTTGACATCTCTACAGCGACCTAAACAGCGACGCTGCAGCGATCGGCTCGTTGTCTTTATCGCTGCAGCGTCGCTGAGTGTGACGGTACCTTTAGGCCATGTTGGATATTTAGTGACTTTTTTACCTTAATATTTGTAAACTGAAATCAGGAATGTGTGAAAGAATGTAGAAGTGGTATACTTGTTTCAGTTATACTTTTCCTCTGATTGTTCCATTCCTGGCTTTGGCTTATGGATACTGAGGTAAAAAATTCACCAAATATACAAAGTATGAACACGGCCCTATAGTTTTTGCTACGCCCATTGCATGTGCCATGTTTGGGTTTAGCATACATTTTAGACCCAAGTATAATGTTTAATTTGTTTATATACTTTGGTTACAAACTTAATCAATTTTTGGTATAACATTCTTCCACCCGTGACAAAAAAAGCTTAACCCTAAATTAAGAGGTCCAACATAAGTAAAGTGTTGAGCGATACCTTCCGATACTTGAAAGTATCGGTATCGGATAGTATCGGCCGATATCCAAAAAATATCGGATATCGCCGATACCGATACCCGATACCAATACAAGTCAATGGGACACAAGTATCGGAAGCTATCCTGGATGGTTCCCAGGGTCTGAAGGAGAGGAAACTCTCCTTCAGGCCCTGGGATCCATATTCATGTAAAAAATAAAGAATAAAAATAAAAAATATGGATATACTCACCCCTCCGGCGGACCCTGGACCTAGCGGTGTTAACCGTCAGCCTCCGTTCCTAAGAATGAGCGAGTGAAGGACCTTCGATGACGTGGCGGCTTGTGATTGGTCGCGTGACCGCTCATGTGACCGCTCACGCGACCAATCACAAGACTGCGACGTCATCGCAGGTCCTTCACTTGCTCATTCTTAGGAACGGAGGCTGCCGGTTGCAGCGGTTACAACCAGGGCACGGCAGAGGGTGAGTATATCCCTATTTTTATTTTTATTCTTTATTTTACACATGAATATGCATTCCGATCCCGATTCCCGATATCGCAAAAATATCGGAACTCGGTATCGGAATTCCGATACCGCAAATATCGGCCGATACCCGATACTTGCGGTATCGGAATGCTCAACACTAGTCAACGCATGAAAAGTAATTTGCAACAACAGCCAGCAGTATTATTGTGGTGTCTAGAATTGTTAAATGTGACTAGTCAAACAACTGCAAAACCTCAACTTCTTGTTGTTTCTTTCTATGTTTTTAATATAATATTTTTTTTTAAATAATGACTTTCATCCAAAATTAATTAGATTAAGCCCTTTATGACATCTGCTGTACTTATACTGTGCCTTTCGGTAAAATGTCATACATGTACAACATGAGGTTCTCTGGCGCAATAAAAAGCGGATTTCAGCACTATATGAGAGTTCACACCCTGCAGCAATGCCCACAATTGGCGCTAATGCCAATTGTGGGTATTTAACGCCTCTGATGCCACTGTCAATAGTGACAGCAACATCAATCAGCAAAGCAGGAGAAGGGAGCTCCCTCTGCTCCGATCTGCACAACGCAATTGTAATCTCGTTGTGCTGATAGTCTCCATGGTGGTCCCGAACTGAAAGATGTTGAGGGGTCACCCAGGTACGGTGGCCTGACACGCCTCCTCCCTGTGAGACACTGATCTAATGCCCTGCAATTAAAAAGCATTGCAGAGTGTAGCTTAGCAATCGGGGTAGGGAAAGTTATGTTCCATACTTTCCCCCTCTACTCCTCCTTGGTGAGGCATCATCTGGAATACTGTGTCCAGTTCTGGGCATTACATTTTAAAAAAGACATTGAAAAGATGGAGCTATCTTAGAGAAGAGCCACCAGGATGGTGAGCAGACTGCAAAGTAGCGTATAAAGGATCTGGGAATATTTAGCTTGCAAAAAAGATACCTAAAGGGAGACTTAATAGCTGTTTACAAACATCTGATGGAATGTCATAGTATAGAGGGATCATCCTTATTCTCATTTGCACACGGAAACACAAGAAGCAATGGAATTAAACTGAAAGGGAGAAAATGCAGATTAGATATTAGAAAAACTTTTTGACAGTGAGGGTGATCAATGAGTAGAACAGGTTGCTACGACAGATGGTGAGTTCTCATTCAATGGAAGTTTTCAAACAGAGGCTGGACAGAAATGAGATGAGATGATTTAGTGAATCCTGCCCTGCATTGATCCCTTCCAACTCTAACATTCTATGATTCGATCACTCTATGAGAGAAGGTAAAAAAGTAATAACACATTTTTTAAAAATTGTAAAAATATAAAAAAAATCACAAATTAAATAGCGAAAAAGAAAAAATATTATTTTAATAAATACAGATATTTATGTAAAAACAAAAATAAACAAATAAAGTACACGTATTTGTTATCGCTGCACCCGGAATGACCTGACCTACAAAACTGTCCCAATAGTTAGTTCCTTCGGTGAGCATTGCAAAAAAAAGTGGCAAAAAACTATGCTTTTTCATTTTACCGATGATCAAAAAGTGGCATAAAATGCTATATGTTTTCCATTCATGGCCTCAATGCAGTTTGGGAATTGAGAAATTGAGTTTTCTGCAAAAACCATGTGAGATCCGCTCCCAGTTAGGCCTCTTTCAGACATCAGTGTGTTCGGTACATGTGGTGACGCACGTAGCGGAAACACTTACACATGTAGACCCATTCAACTCAATGTGTCTGTGCACGTCAGTGTATTTCCACAGACCGTGTGTCCGTGAGCAAAATACATTGACATGTCCATTTTGTACCAGCAGCACCGGCCACAAAACATCCCGCACACGTGCACACGGATGACACACTGGGATGTCATCCGTGTGACATGTACCGGTGCCTGAAAAGCAGCGGTACAGTTAGCGCTGTTCCCCAGTGCCGGATGCTGAAGACCACTCTCATGATTCCCCCCGCTCTGCCGATGGTCAGCGAGAGCAGGGGAGAATCATGTGAGTTGTATTCAACTGATAACAGCGACAGCAGGTGGCAGCTGATGGGACTATTTGTGATCGCTGCGTCTGGATTGACCTGACCTACAAAACTGCTCCACTAGTTAATCCCTTCAGTGAGCATAAAAAGTGGCAAAAACTATGCTTTTGCATTTAACCAATGATCAAAAGTGGCATAAAATGCTATGTGTCCAATCCAAGGCCTCGATGCAGTTTGGGAATTGAGAAATTGAGTTTTCTGCAAAAAAACATGTGAGATCCACTCCCAGTTAGGCCTCTTTCAGATATCAGTGTGTCCAGTATGTGTAGTGACAGTTTTCTCAAGTATCAGAGGCATTTAATGTACACACATAGACCCATTCAACTGAATGGGTTTGTGCAAATATCACTGAGAACGATGTGAGTTGTATTCAATTTATAACTGCGACAACAGGTGGCGGAAGAAGGGACTATTAATCCCATCAGCGTTCACATGCTGCCGCTAATACCAGTGGGAGCAGGGGTCAGCTCATGGGAGTATTCATCACCTGCTGCCTATAACCAGCATGGCAAATTTGACAGCTGGGGGCTGCAACCCTCAGCTGTCAGCTATAGTAAGGCTGGTTATCAAGAATAGAAGAGTTCCCATGCTGTTCTTTTCATTATTTAAATAAATTATTTAATAAAATGGCATGTAATCCCCCCAATTTTGACAACTAGCCAATATAATCCTGACAGCTGGGGGCTGGTATTCTCAGGTTGATAAGGGGCCATAGATATTGACCCCTCCAGCCTAAAAATAGCAACACACAGCCACCCAGAAAAGGCACATCAATTAGATGCACCAATTCTGGCTCTTTGCCCGGCTCTTTTCACTTGCCCTGTAGCGGTGGCAAGTGGGCTTCAAACTTGTGGGGTTGACCTTTGCATTGTCTGTTGACATCAAGCCACTAGATTAGTAATGGAGAAGCGTCTATAAGGTACCCATCCATTACTAATCCTATAGTTATATGGTAAATAAAGATACAGCAAGTAAGTAACATCCTTTATTTGAAATGAAAACAAAACATAATTTTCCATTTTTATTTAAATATAAGAAACACATATATTGTATACTCACCTAATGTCCATTCCATTGAATCTCTCGTCTTTTCTAATAAAAGAAAAATAAAAAAAAAACAATATCCCTCACCAGTTTGTCATTCTGGCCCACGCCATAAACCATGACTGTTGGATAAATAGATTTCAACCAGGAAGGTGCCAAAACATGACCATCCAGGGTGAGAACCACTGGGGAATAAGCTGCTGCGGTGACTTAATCGAGGTTACTGCAGGTCAGTGAGGCTTCATTTCTGGCCAGGCTGAACTGTGGTGACCTCAGCATCATGGTAAAAAGTCAGTGATGATGTCACAGCAGTTGAGCTCAGTGAATTCACCGCAGATCACTTTGAGAATTTCTGTGATTGGCTGGTCAGGCATTGAACCCTGGACACAAGCAGGTTAGGGAGAGGTGCTGATGAGAGAGGGATAGAATTGTAGGAAGTATCAAGGTGCTCGGATGTACTCATTACTCGGCGATTAATGGGTGGTGCTCTGTGTATAACTCGAATCCCCGCCCCACATTTTTGGCCCCTGTTACACAGCCAATAAGCATGCAGGTATTGCATGCATATCAATGTAGTGCCATAGCCATTTTGGTTGGGGCATTACTGTGATTGGCTGGCTGTGTCACATCAGAGTTCATAAAATAACAGGCGCCGCCCAACTCAGCACACCGATGCCATTGCACAGCTCTGTTACACTTTGGATTGGAGGAAGAAAGTGCTTGTCTAGGCCTCTGTGTGCACAGTGTAACAGATCAGAGGCCTGAAGTGTTGATACTGGTGTTGAAGCTAAAGGCAGAGTCACACATAACGATATCGTTGCAACGTCACGCTTTTGGTGATGTAGCAACGATCCCGCTAACGATCTCGTTATGTGTGACAGCGACCAACGATCAGGCCCCTGCTGGGAGATCGTTGGTCATTGGGGAATGATCAGGACCATTTTTTGGTCACTGATCACCTGCTGTCATCGCTGGATCAGCATGTGTGACGCCGATCCAGCGATGTGTTCACTTGTAACCAGGGTAAATATCGGGTTACTAAGCGCAGGGCCGCGCTTAGTAACCCAATATTTACCCTGGTTACCATTGTAAAAGTTAAAAAATAAACAGTACATACTCACATTCTGATGTCTGTCACATCCCCCGGCGTCCACAGGGTTAAAACTGCTTTTGGCAGGAGCGCTGCTACTGCACGCGCTGCTGCCGAGAGCTTCCCTGCACTGACTGTGTCAGCGCCGGCCGTAAAGCAGAGCACAGCGGTGACATCACCGCTGTTACTGCCGGCGCTGACACATTCAGTGCAGGGAAGCTCTCGGCAGCAGCTCGTGCATTAGCAGCGCTCTTGCCAAAAGCAGTTTTAACCCTGTGGACGCTGGCGGGGGACGTGACAGACATCAGAATGTGAGTATGTAGTGTTTTTTTTTTTTTTTACTTTTACAATGGTAACCAGGGTAAATATCGGGTTACTAAGTGCGGCCCTGCACTTAGTAACCCGATGTTTACCCTGGTTACCCGGGTGCTGCAGGGGGACTTCGGCATCGTTGGAGACAGTTTCAACGATGACGAAGTCGTTCCCCTGATCGTTGGTCGCTAGAGAGAGCTGTCTGTGTGACAGCTCCCCAGTGACCACACAACGACTTACCAACGATCACAGCCAGGTCGTATCGCTGGTTGTGATCGTTGGTAAGTTGTTTAGTGTGACTCCAGCTTAAGCCATCATACTAGCAGCCCTTCTAAGGGCTAATTGTTTGTTTTGCTGTTTGTATCAGATACAATCTACATTTAGCTTAAAGGTACCTTCACACTAAGCGACTTTGCAGCGAGAACGACGACGATCCGTGACGTTGCAGCGTCCTGGATAGCGATCTCGATGTGTTTGACAGGCAGCAGTGATCTGGATCCCGCTGTGATATCGCTGGTCGAAGCTAGAAGTCCAGAACTTTTTTTCGTCGCTTGATCACCCGCTGTCATCGCTGGATCGGCGTGTGTGATGCCGACCCAGCGATGTGTTCACTTGTAACCAGGGTAAACATCGGGTTACTAAGTGCAGCGCGTAACCCTGTGGACGCCGGGGGACGTGATAGACATCAGAAGGTGAGTATGTACTGTTTTTTTTTTACTTTTACAATGGTAACCAGGGTAAATATCAGGTTACTAAGCGCGGCCCTGCACTTTGTAACCCGATGTTTACCCTGGTTACCCGGGTGCTGCAGGGAGACTTTGGCATCATTGAAGACAGTTTCAACGATGCCGAAGTCGTTCCCCTGATCGTTGGTCGCTGGAGAGAGCTGTCTGTGTGACAGCTCCCCAGCGACCTAAACAGCGACGCTGCAGCGATCGGCTCGTTGTCTATATCGCTGCAGCGTCGCTGAGTGTGACGGTACCTTAAGGAGAGAAAGAGAGAGTCTCAGGAACAGGGAGAGTGGCTGAATACAATCAGTATACAGGGATTAGGGCTGTGCAGTCCTTTGCCAAATATATAGCTGCATTTTATTTGGGGAGGGGGGGTGAAAAAATGTAATGCATTTTTGATCAATTGGGTATTACATGACTTGCGTTACTCTTTTGTGGTATATAACCCTCAAAAAACTTGATTAAAGATGTATCGATATTATATTGCTCATTCATAAAGTATTACATATTCTTGGGTAGATTTTGATGGTATACAATCCTCAAAAAACTTGTTAAAAATGTATGTGTGTTATATTGCTTATCATAGACTATTTCATGGCATGGAGTACATTTCCTTTGTATATAACCCTCAAAAAACAAATGTGTTTAAAAATGTATTGATATTATTCTGCTCATCCATAGGGTATTACATATTCTTGGGTACATTTTGGTGGTATATAAGCCTCAAAAAGCTTGATAAAAAATGTATCATTATTATTTTGCTCACCCATAGACTATTCTGTGGTCTGGAGTACATTTTCTTGGTATATAACCCTAAAAAAAAAAATTAAAAATGTATTGGTATTATATTGCTCATCCATAGGGTATTACAACTTCTTGGGTACATTTTGGGGGTATATAAGCATATAAAACTTGTTAAAAAATGTATCGCTATTATATTACTCATCAATAAACTTTTACATAGTCTTGGGTAGATATTGGTGGTACAGTTATATGAAAAAGTTTGGGCATCTTTAGCTTAATGTTTTCTAAAAATTGTTTTTTTTGCAAGAGCTATTTCAGTTTCATATATCTAATAACTGTTGGACACAGTAATGTTTCTGCCTTGAAATGAGGTTTATTGTACTAACAGAAAATGTGCAATCTGCATTCAAACAAAATTTGACAGGTGCATACGTATGGGCACCCTTATCATTTTCTTGTTTTAAATACTCCTACCTACTTTTTACTGACTTACTAAAGCACTTTTTTTGGTTTTGTAACCTCATTGAGCTTTGAACTTCATAGCCAGGTGTATGCAATCATGAGAAAAGCTACTTAAAGTGGCCACTTGCAAGTTGTTCTCCAGTTTGAATCTCCTCTGAAGAGTGACATCATGGGCTCCTCAAAACAACTGTCAAATGATCTGAAAACAAAGATTATTCAACATAGTTGTTCAGGGGAAGGATACAAAAAGCTGTCTAAGAGATTTAACCTGTCAATTTCCACTGTGAGGAACATAGTAAGGAAATGGAAGAACACAGGTACAGTTCTTGTTAAGGCCAGAAGAGGCAGGCCAAGAAAAACATCAGAAAGGCAGAGAAGAAGAATGGTGAGATCAGTCAAGGACTATCCTCAGACCACCTCCAGAGAGCTGCAGCATCAATTTGCTGCAGATGGTGTCACTGTGTATTGGTCAACTATACAATGCACTTTGCATAAGGAGAAGCTGTATGGGAGAGTGATGCGAAAGAAGCCATTTCTGCAAGCACGCCACAAACAGAGTCGGCTGAGGTATGCAAAAGCACATTTGGAGAAGCCAATTTCTTTTTGCAAGAAGGTCTTGTGGACTGATGAAACCAAGATTGAGTTGTTTGGTCATATAAAAAAGCGTTATGCATGGCGGCAAAAAAACACAGCATTCCAAGAAAAACACTTGCTACCCACAGTAAAATTTGGTGGAGGTTCCATCATGCTTTGGGGCTGTGTGGCCAATGTCGGCACCGGGAATCTTGTTAAAGTTGAGGGACGCATGAATTCCTCTCAGTATCAGCAGATTCTTGACAATAATGTTCATGAATCAGTGACAAAGTTGAAGTTACGCAGGGGATGGATCTTTCAGCAAGACAATGATCCAAAACACCACTCCAAATCTACTCAGGTATTCATGCAGAGGAACAATTACACTGTTCTGGAATGGCCATCCCAGTCCCCAGACCTGAATATCATTGAACATCTGTGGGATCATTTGAAGACGGCTGTCCATGCTCGGCAACCATCAAACTTAACTGAACTGGAATTGTTTTGTAAAGAGGAATGGTCAAAAATACCTTCATCCAGGATCCAGGAACTCATTAAAAGCTACAGGAAGCGACTAGAGGCTGTTATTTTTGGAAAAGGAGGATCTACTAAATATTAATGTCACTTTTCTGGTGAGGTGCCCATACTTATGCACCTGTCAAATTTTGTTTGAATGCAGAATGCACATTTTCTGATAGTACAATAAACCTCATTTCAAGGCAGAAACATTACTGTGTCCAACAGTTATTAGATATATGAAACTGAAATAGCTGTTGCAAAAAAAAACAATTTTTATAAAACATTAAGCTTAAGATTAATAGGGGTGCCCAAACTTTTTCATATAACTGTATATAAGATTCAAAAACTTGTTAAAAAAAATTGATGGTATTATATTGCTCACTCATAGACTATTCCATGGTCTTGAGTACATTACATTGGTATATAACCATCAAAAAACTTGTTCAAAAAGATAACATTATTATATTGCACATCCTTAGACTATTCCGTGGTCTGGAGTACATTTCCTTCATATATAACCATCAAAAAACATGTATATAGCCTTTATGAGTCTAGGAGTACCAATATATGACAATTTGAACATAATGTATATGAGGTTCTCCTTTATGGCCCTCCCTCCTTCCTAATACAGGTTGTATTTAAGTCCCTCTGAGTCCCTAATTTTTTATAGCTTTTGCTTCCTTCATAAATTAAACTGAAATTTCCTATTTTTAATAATACAAAAAAATTATTTTGTTTTACTTATGTTATATTTTTTTAAATCATTTTTAAATTTGGCATCATATACATGTCAGAAAAAATGATTCTCAAAATTTGTTTTTCCTTTAAAATGCAATCTCTCATTGGTTTGGAATGTGTTATCGTTTCTCCCTAACGTGGAGTAAAAGTGTGACAGCATTGTTCTCAGCAGCAAACTGAGAGTCAGAGATGCTTCCAGGGGTCTTCCCCATGCTGTTCTTCTTCTATTCAGCACTTTTTCCATCCATTTCAACATTTTCACTGCCCCCAGGCCTCTTTGAAGGTTGTGCCAGAAAAAAACTTGATTTTCCCATTGACTGCCATTATACTAGTTACTTGAAATGAGCATTCGAGCATTAGGAATTGCTCGGTTAAAACAACAAGCACCAAAGCATTTTAGTGCTCACTCATCTCTAGTCTCCACTTAGGTCCATCTTCCATCAATTGAAGTATAGGGGGCTTCCATGTTACTACTAGTACAAAGGTCACCAAAATGTTGTGCTCCCAAATCCAAATGTCATCCCACCCTTCTGAGTCCCAGCGTGTGCATAAACTGCAATTAGCATCCATCTTTAACATCCCACTAAATTTATGGGGTCCATGTCTCCAGAAGCAAAAGCTGGGCACAGTGCATGGGTACTACATCCACATCTTTTGCATTACTGTAGTGAGGATGGCCCACTTAATTTATGGGGTGCGAGTCTCCAGAAGCACGGCCTGGGCACAATGTATGGGTATTACAATGTACTGGGCACTGCAATGTATGGGCATTACAACATACAGCGCACTACAATGGCAAATTTACAATTGTCACTCAGCAACATTCACTCTTGCTTGTTTCTGGCAAATACCCATGGAGTCAAAATCATCACTGCACCTGTAGATAAAGTTCCAGAGGGGTGTAGTTTCTAAAATGTTGGCATTTTGGTCTATGGTGTATAGTGTCTAGAGTAGACAATTAAAACGCGTTCCAAAATTAAAAAGGGACATTTTATATTAAATAGGAATTAAATAACAAAAAAGGCCATAGTATGAGACCAGATAATCTAGGTAAAGTAACGTCTACTAGCAATAGTGTCTATAATGTCCATTAGCAAGCACATGCAAATGGCCACTGTATTCAGGCGGTAAGTGTGTAAGCATCTAATATTAGCAAAAAAGCAGGCTCAAAGAATTATTTTAAACAATGGCCGCATTTTTGTAAGTAAATTAGTGTTTAAGTTTCAGAATTAGGGAGATTCCTCTTTAAAAAGAAAAACAATGGTGCTTCTCAAAAAAGAGGAAACATACATTTATTCATAAAATCTTACATAGGGAGACAAGAAAAAATAATAACGTAGTGTACAACCTTTAGGAAAAGGCTGGATGCTTTTCTCACAAGAAATGGAATGTTGCATATAAATAATCTAGCGATAGAGAATGTATAACTGGTGGAGAAAGGTTGAACTTGATGGCCATATGCGTTTTTTCAACCTATGTTACAATGTATAGTTATATAACATCTCATGACTAGTGTTGAGCGATACCGTCCGATACTTGAAAGTATCGGTATCGGAAAGTATCGGCCGATACCGGCAAAGTATCGGATCTAATCCGATACCGATACCCGATACCAATACAAGTCAATGGGACTCAAGTATCGGACGGTATCCCTGATGGTTCCCAGGGTCTGAAGGAGAGGAAACTCTCCTTCAGACCCTGGGATCCATATTAATGTGTAAAAGAAAGAATTAAAATAAAAAATATTGCTATACTCACCTCTCCGACGCAGCCTGGAACTCACCGAGGGAACCGGCAGCGTTGTTTGCTTAAAATTCGCGCGTTTACTTCCTTACGTGAAGTCCCGGCTTGTGATTGGTCGCGTGCCACCCATGTGGCCGCGACGCGACCAATCACAGCAAGCCGTGACGTAATTTCAGGTCCTTCAGGATTTTAAAATTAAGTTCTGGCTTATGATTGGTCGCGTCGCGGTCACATGGGCGACACGACCAATCACAAGCCGTGACGTCACGAGAGGCTGGACACGCGCGCATTTTAAAATGCGCGCGTGTCCTGCCTCCCGTGACGTCACGGCTTGTGATTGGTCGCGTCGCCCATGTGGCTGCGACGCGACCAATCACAGCAAGCCGTGACGTAATTTTAGGTCCTTCAGGATTTTAAAATTACGTTCTGGCTTGTGATTGGTCGCGTCGCGGTCACATGGGCGACGCGACTAATCACAAGCCGTGACGTCACAGGAGGCTGGACACGCGCGCATTTTAAAATGCGCGCGTGTCCAGCCTCCCGTGACGTCACGGCTTGTGATTGGTCGCGTCGCGTCGCGACCAATCATAAGCCAGAACGTAATTTTAAAATCCTGAAGGACCTAAAATTACGTCACGGCTTGCTGTGATTGGTCGCGTCGCGGCCACATGGGCGACGCGACCAATCACAAGCCGTGACGTCACGGGAGGCTGGACACGCGCGCATTTTAAAATGCGCGCGTGTCCAGCCTCCCGTGACGTCACAGCTTGTGATTGGTCGCGTCGCCCATGTGACCGCGACGCGACCAATCATAAGCCAGAACGTAATTTTAAAATCCTGAAGGACCTGAAATTACGTCACGGCTTGCTGTGATTGGTCGCGTCGCGGCCACATGGGCGGCACGTGACCAATCACAAGCCGGGACTTCACGTAAGGAAGTAAACGCGCAAATTTTAAGCAAACAACGCTGCCGGTTCCCTCGGTGAGTTCCAGGCTGCGTCGGAGAGGTGAGTATAGCAATATTTTTTATTTTAATTCTCTCTTTTACACATTTTTACATTAATGTTGTTTCGATACCGATACCCGATACCACAAAAGTATCGGATCTCGGTATCGGAATTCCGATACCCGCAAGTATCGGCCGATACCCGATACTTGCGGTATCGGAATGCTCAACACTACTCATGACTAAATATCCACTATACATGCCTTGTAGTAAATCACATTTGTGTTTGTGTTAATGGAAGACAGTTCATGTAACTCCTATAATCTTTATGTTATGCCCAGGGGCAAACCTACAGGCTCCCATTCAGTCCCCTATTTATGTGTCTTGTAAAAGGTTGCTTGTTATGCTATGATTATGGGCTTCTATTTGGCTTGAAACGCATGAGCAATTATATCATAAATGAGTACACTATAATGCTTTCATAGATTGGAATACATTGTTGAAATATGATATATTTTTTTGCAGTTTTTGGAATATGGCAAACTATATATTTTGATTATTTCACCTGCAACCAGCCAGGGCTTGCTTCTTTCTCTACATCCCGTGGCGGACATATCATGGGTGCAACCTGTACAGTCACACAATGGCCCAGCAACTGAGGTTGCCCACTTCTACCTTCAAAGTAGCAAGTAGCTACTGACATAGACAGAACTAATTGCCGTAACTGATAAGGGCCCATATACTGTTCTTGCACAGGGACCCTTTTCTCTCTGTGTCTGCTATTATGCACCTGACCAACTAGCAATTCTCACTAGGACACTAAAGGAGCAGTGAGCTGATAAAATAACTTTATTTTTTATTATTGCTCACAATATGTCAGTCTGGAGATAGCACAGCACGACAGTAGAAGGAAGCTGTTATCAGCCGTGCACTTTGCTGTGTTCTCATCCTCAACATGATATCTGCAGCTGCTTATCAGTATTCCTGTCCCTCTACACACTGTCCCGGGATAGAGGTAATGAAGAAGTGAAGCAAAATTAGAAAACCGCCTGTCTAAGGCCGGGTTCAGACAAGTATATGCAAAATTATCTGATTTTCCTCCTAGAAATTTTTTTACACCCATGTACCATCCATATGTCTGTTTTTAATATTGAATGTATATGTATTTTGTATGCAATTTTAAATTAAATACTCTAAATTTGGCGCTAAAACAATTATATAGCCATTTTCAAGATCACTTGGTTGCACAAACATCATTTTACTTTACTTATAGAGCATTGTTTTTGAGTGGGCAAAATTCCACATGGATAAATGTGGAAATTTCTAGTATTGACCATTTTTTTACATTTAGTAATTGCAATGTTTGTTTTATCTGGAAAATTTCTGCTGTGCAGCGAGGTAATAGTGCTGCAGGCAAGAACAGTCATTACGCACATGTACAATAATGTAATAATGATATTGTTTTTATAATCCTTTTAAACTGCATTGATGACTTATCCTAAGGACATTGTCGACCTTTTATATAGATTGGCCATCATTATCACTGTATTGGAAAACAACTTTTTTTCCACTTTTTTAAATCTATGATTATCTAGGCAACAAATAACCTTATCTGGGAGCAACGTCACCACCACGTTATGCCACACCATCCCACATTAGCTAGAGATAGATGAAGGATGCTATGCAGTTTTCTTACTGCCTTGGTGATGTTGATGGAAAACACATCATGGTTAGTGTTGAGCATTCCGATACCGCAAGTATCGGGTATCGGCCGATACTTGCGGGTATCGGAATTCCGATACCGAGATCCGATACTTTTGTGGTATCGGGTATCGGTATCGAAACAACATTAATGTGTAAAAGAAAGAATTAAAATAAAAAATATTGCTATACTCACCTCTCCGACGCAGCCTGGACCTTACCGAGGGAACCGGCAGCGTTGTTTGCTTAAAATGCGCGCTTTTCCTTCCTCCCGTGACGTCACGGCTTGTGATTGGTCGCGTGCCGCCCATGTGGCCGCGACGCGACCAATCACAGCAAGCCGTGACGTAATTTTCAGGTCCTCAATGCCTAATTCTAGGCATTCATGATTTTAAAATTACGTTCCGGCTTGTGATTGGTCGCGTCGCGGTCACATGGGTGACGCGACCAATCACAAGCCGTGACGTCACAGGAGGCAGGAGATGCGCGCATTTTTAAAATTACGTCACGGCTTGTGATTGGTTGCGTGCCGCCCATGTGACCGCGACGCGACCAATCACAGCAAGCCGTGACGTAATTTCAGGTCCTGATGCCTATTTCTGCATTCAGGACCTGAAATTACGTCACGGCTTGCTGTGATTGGTCGCGTCGCGGTCACATGGGCGGCACGCAACCAATCACAAGCCGTGACGTAATTTTAAAAATGCGCGCGTCTCCTGCCTCCCGTGACGTCACGGCTTGTGATTGGTCGCGTCGCCCATGTGACCGCGACGCGACCAATCACAAGCCGGAACGTAATTTTAAAATCATGAATGCCTAGAATTAGGCATTGAGGACCTGAAAATTACGTCACGGCTTGCTGTGATTGGTCGCGTCGCAGCCACATGGGCGGCACGCGACCAATCACAAGCCGTGACGTCACGGGAGGAAGGAAAAGTGCGCATTTTAAGCAAACAACGCTGCCGGTTCCCTCGGTAAGGTCTAGGCTGCGTCGGAGAGGTGAGTATAGCAATATTTTTTATTTTAATTCTTTCTTTTACACATTAATATGGATCCCAGGGCCTGAAGGAGAGTTTCCTCTCCTTCAGACCCTGGGAACCATGAGGGATACCGTCCGATACTTGAGTCCCATTGACTTGTATTGGTATCGGGTATCGGTATCGGATTAGATCCGATACTTTGCCGGTATCGGCCGATACTTTCCGATACCGATACTTTCAAGTATCGGACGGTATCGCTCAACACTAATCATGGTGAATAATGAAAATGTAACTCAACACAGAAAATAGTATCATTTTCAATAATGTCAAATACTAGAATGTCATATTGCAAGTCATGGTACATAATACAGGACTAAATGATGGACTGATCATCAATACTGATAAATATCAAAAAGAGCACACAAAAAAACGATCATAAAGCCCAAAAGTATTGAAACAATGCAATTTGTTTATTAACATCTATAAATACATAAATAAACAGTTGAAACAGGGGAGGGAAGGAGAAAGGCCACAAAGGTGCAGATACAGGAAAAAGGAACATAGGACGTAGTGTGCTTGGCCACAAATCAGTCATAAAATATCAATGTTATACTTATTGCTATCTCTAGAAGCCTAGAAGGCATCGCCGAAATGTGCGTCGGAGTGACGTGTGTGCTACTGGCCTCCCCAGTGTGCTACTCCTTCTGTATGGTATCCAAGCGAGCTATGCGTACTATTATATAGTTTGTCTTGCACACATGCTTTCATTATATATTATGGCGCTTGGGTCACCAGATAATGGAGAAATAAATTATAGGGTATATGATCTTGATTACTCCTTCTAGAGATAGCGATTTGCTAAGTATAACATTGTTATTGTATGACTGATTTGCGGCCAATTTGTTCCTTTTTCCTGTATCTGCACCTATGCACTTTGTGGCCTTTCTCCTTCCCTCCCCTGTTTCAACTGTTTATTTATGTATTTATAGATGTTAATAAACAAATTGCATTTTTTTCAATACTTTTGGGCTATATGTTCGTTTTTTTGTGTGCTCTTTTTGATATTTATCATGGAGAATAAGCCAAACTCAGAGTCCACATACCTCACTAATATACATTCCTTTATGGTAGTGATGTTGATTTTGGCATTCAGCCACTACTGGTTTACAACTGTAGATATTGGGGCAAATGGAAATAGTGCTGCCATGCTGCTTTGCAGTTCTTTTCTATGTTCTCTAGGTTTTTTCTTTTCTTTTAAAACATTGCACCCCTAAGGATTTTACAAGGTAGCTCAAACGTCCCTATGGCCCTCGCACTCCCAATGCTTTTGCTGACTAAAAACCTTTTGTAGGTTTCCAATTATAAGTAGCCACATTGAGAAGGCAGCTATTCATTGTCATATACTGCAACCTTTCAGCGCTGGAGTCCTGGGTTCAAATACCACCAAGGACAACATCTGCAAGGAGTTTGTATGTTCTCCCTGTGTTTGCTTGGGATTCCTCTAAGTACTCCGGTTTCCTCACACATATTTATAGGGAATTTAGATTGGGAACCCATTGGGACAATGATGACAATGTCTGTAAAGTGCTGTGGAATTAATGGTGTTAATTAAGTATAAAAAATAAATATTGGTGCACTGCAGATTATAGGGTCTTCAATGCTTCCAGAATGGGTTAGTATCCTCTTGCCAACCAACATCCTAGAACCTTGTTCACTTCAAGATCCTTCATGACCATCTGCCCCATTGTACATTTTAGTAATTAGTCTTTTGGACTTTCTACTCATTTGCTGTGACTATTTTCACACCATGGCATGATTGAGAAGGCCATTTTTTACTATCATCTAACCAGTGCCAGAAGGCTTGTTGACTGTGCCTTTGCCATTCTGTGAGGAATCATGCCAGGTGTTTGAGACTTACATAAATGGATGAAGCAAATGTAAACTTTGATATTGCTGTATGTGTCATTCTGAAGAATTATATACTAATGTAAGAAAGTTCAATATTTTAGGGAAGAATCATAAAGAAGCTCTTCCATGAAGTGTTATTTTTGCATTAAATCAGTGCATATGTGTATGTAGTGTAGTGTGTGTGTTAGTATACTCCACTGCCGCCCCTATCTCCAGTGTCTAGTGCCATTTTGCTCCTTTTCCGAGAGATGTCATTGCCTTCAGGCCATCCGGATCACTTTATGCTTTATGAGTGAGGCAGAAGTCTCTTTTACAATGTAAGTCAATGGAACCTTGTTATGAGGCTACATAGGCTTACACTGTAAAAGCCACATCCGGGTCACACACAGCACAGTTTGGTATGAAGAGTCTTAAGAGCGGAGACGTCGTTCAGAAGAGGAGAGAAATGGCGCTGTATCTCACAGAAGATGGTTATAGATGAGTATACTAACAAACACACTACACTACATACAGTATCTATAATATAACGCTGGGAGCGTCACTCTGTCCGAAGCCTTTATAGACTGCGCAAGCGCAAGCGCTGGCGCAGCCTGGACCCCACAGAGTGACGCTCCCAGGAGATCGCGGTATGCGTAAGCACTGAACGCACACCGCGATCTCCAACAGAGAAACAGGGACGAGCCAGGAGGCGGAGGGTGAGCATACTTACCTGTCCCGTTCCACCGACGCCATTCCGGGCCATGAATATCCCCCTGCTCCCGGAATCGGTGCCTGCAATGTGTCTTCAAGAAAATGGCGCCGGAAAGCGCGGACTGCGCAGGCGCAGATTCCGGGAGCAGGGGGATATTCATGGCCCGGAATGGCGTCGGTGGAACGGGACAGGTAAGTATACTCACCCTCCGCAAGTAACAAATTGCTGTGCCATGAGGCTGTGGCACTTCATGCCACAGCTATTTGTTACTTACGCCACTTACGTCCACAGCCACCGCACCCACCACAGCCACGCACAGCCGCCGCACCGAGCACAGCCTCCGCACCCAGCACAGCCACGCACAGCCGCCCACAGCCGCCGCACCCAGTACAGCCGCCGCACCCAGCACAGCCACCCCCAGCCGCCGCACCCACCACAGCCACCGCACCCAGCACAGCCACGCACAGCCGCCGCAACCCAGCACAGCCGCCTACAGCCACGCACAGCCGCTGCACCCAGCACAGCCGCCTACAGCCACGCACAGCCGCTGCACCCAGCACAGCCGCCCACAGCCACGCACAGGCACCTACAGCCACGCACAGCCACCGCACAGCCGCCCACAGCCACGCACAGGCGCCTACAGCCACGCACAGCCACCGCACCCAGCACAGCCGCCGCACCCAGCACAGCCACGCACAGCCGCCGCACCCAGCACAGCCGCCGCACCCAGCACAGCCACGCACAGCCGCCCACAGCCACGCACAGCCGTCCACAGCCGCCGCACCCAGCACAGCCACGCACAGCCGCCCACAGCCACGCACAGCCGCCCACAGCCGCCGCACCCAGTACAGCCGCCGCACCCAGCGCAGCCACCCACAGCCGCCGCACCCACCACAGCCACCGCACCCAGCACAGCCACGCACAGCCGCCGCACCAAGCACAGCCGCCGCACCCAGCACAGCCACGCACAGCCGCCCACAGCTACGCACAGCCGCCCACAGCCACACACAGCCGCCCACAGCCACACACAGCCGCCGCACCCAGCACAGCCACCGCACCCAGCAATGCCGTCCACAGCCGCAGCACCTAGCACAGCCATGCACAGCCGCCGCACCCAGCACAGCCGCCGCACCCAGCACAGCCACGCACAGCTGCCCACAGCCACGCACAGCCGCCCACAGCCACTCACAGCCGCCGCACCCAGCACAGCCGCCGCACCCAGCACAGCCGCCACACCCAGCACAGCCGCCCACAGCCGCCGCACCCAGCACAGCCGCCGCACTCAGCACAGCCGTCCACAGCCGCCGCACCCAGCACAGCCATGCACAGCCGCCCACAGCCGCCGCACCCAGTACAGCCGCCGCACCCAGCACAGCCACCCACAGCCGCCGCACCCACCACAGCCACCGCACCCAGCACAGCCACGCACAGCCGCCGCACCGAGCACAGCCGCCGCACCCAGCACAGCCGCCCACAGCTACGCACAGCCGCCCACAGCCACACACAGCCACACACAGCCGCCGCACCCAGCACAGCCACCGCACCCAGCACAGCCGTCCACAGCCGCCGCACCCAGCACAGCCACGCACAGCCGCCTACAGCCACGCACAGCCGCCGCACCCAGCACAGCCGCCGCACCCAGCACAGCCGACGCACCCAGCACAGCCGTCCACAGCCGCCGCACCCAGCACAGCCACCCACAGCCACCCGCACCCAGCACAGCCACGCACAGCCGCGCCACATACAGCCGCCCGCACTCAGCACAGCCGCCGCACTCAGCACAGCCACCGCACCCAGCACAGCTGCCGCACCCAGCACAGCCGCCGCACCCAGCACAGCCGCCCACAGCCGCCGCACCCAGCACAGCCGCCGCACCCAGCACAGCCACCCACAGCCGCCGCACCCACCACAGCCACCGCACCCAGCACAGCCACGCACAGCCGCCGCACCCAGCACAGCCGCCTACAGCCACGCACAGCCGCCGCACCCAGCACAGCCGGCTACAGCCACGCACAGCCGCTGCACCCAGCACAGCTGCCCACAGCCACGCACAGGCGCCTACAGCCACGCACAGCCACCGCACCCAGCACAGCCGCCGCACCCAGCACAGCCACGCACAGCCGCCCACAGCCACGCACAGCTGTCCACAGCCACCGCACCCAGCACAGCCACGCACAGCCGCCCACAGCCACGCACAGCCGCCCACAGCCGCCGCACCCAGTACAGCCGCTGCACCCAGCACAGCCACCCACAGCCGCCGCACCCACCACAGCCACCGCACCCAGCACAGCCATGCACAGCCGCCGCACCGAGCACAGCCGCCGCACCCAGCACAGCCACGCACAGCCGCCCACAGCTACGCACAGCCGCCCACAGCCACACACAGCCGCCCACAGCCACACACAGCCGCCGCACCCAGCACAGCCACCGCACCCAGCACAGCCGTCCACAGCCGCCGCACCTAGCACAGCCACGCACAGCCGCCGCACCCAGCACAGCCGCCGCACCCAGCACAGCCACGCACAGCCGCCCACAGCCACGCACAGCCGCCCACAGCCACGCACAGCCGCCGCACCCAGCACAGCCGCCGCACCCAGCACAGCCGCCACACCCAGCACAGCCGCCCACAGCCGCCGCACCCAGCACAGCCGCCACACTCAGCACAGACGTCCACAGCCGCCGCACCCAGCACAGCCATGCACAGCCGCCCACAGCTGCCACACCCAGTACAGCCGCCGCACCCAGCACAGCCACCCACAGCCACCACACCCACCACAGCCACCGCACCCAGCACAGCCACGCACAGCCGCCGCACCGAGCACGGCCGCCGCACCCAGCACAGCCGCCCACAGCTACGCACAGCCGCCCACAGCCACACACAGCTGCCGCACCCAGCACAGCCACCGTACCCAGCACAGCCATCCACAGCCGCCGCACCCAGCACAGCCATGCACAGCCTCCTACAGCCACGCACAGCCGCCGCACCCAGCACAGCCGCCGCACCCAGCACAGCCGTCCACAGCCGCCGCACCCAGCACAGCCACGCACAGCCGCCTACAGCCACGCACAGCCGCCGCACCCAGCACAGCCGCCGCACCCAGCACAGCCGTCCACAGCCGCCGCACCCAGCACAGCCACCCACAGCCACCCGCACCCAGCACAGCCACGCACAGCCGCGCCACATACAGCCGCCCGCACTCAGCACAGCCGCCGCACTCAGCACAGCCACCGCACCCAGCACAGCCGCCGCACCCAGCACAGCCGCCGCACCCAGCACAGCCGCCCACAGCCGCCGCACCCAGCACTGCCGCCGCACTCAGCACAGCCGTCCACAGCCGCCGCACCCAGCACAGCCACGCACAGCCACCCACAGCCGACGCACCCAGAACAGCCGACGCACCCAGCACAGCCACCCACAGCCGCCGCACCAACCACAGCCACCGCACCCAGCACAGCCACGCACAGCCGCCACACCGAGCACAGCCGCCGCACCCAGCACAGCCGCCCACAGCTACGCACAGCCGCCCACAGCCACACACAGCCGCCCACAGCCACACACAGCCGCCGCACCCAGCACAGCCACCGCACCCAGCACAGCCGTCCACAGCCGCCGAACCCAGCACAGCCACACACAGCCGCCTACAGCAACGCACAGCCGCCGCACCCTGCACAGCCGCCGCACCCAGCACAGCCGCTGCACCCAGCACAGCCGTCCACAGCCGCCGCACCCAGCACAGCCACCCGCACCCAGCACAGCCAGGCACAGCCGCGCCACATACAGCCGCCCGCACTCAGCACAGCCGCCGCACTCAGCACAGCCACCGCACCCAGCACAGCCGCCCACAGCCACGCACAGCAGCCTACAGCCACGCACAGCCGCCGCACCCAGCACAGCCGCCGCACCCAGCACAGCCACGCACAGCCGCCGCACCCAGCACAGCCACCGCACCCAGCACAGCCGTCCACAGCCGCCGCACCCAGCACAGCCACGCACAGCCGCCCACAGCCACGCACAGCCGCCTAGAGCCACACACGGCCGCTGCACCCAGCACAGCCACGCACAGCCACCCACAGCCGCCGCACCCAGCACAGCCGCCGCACCCAGCACAGCCACGCACAGCCGCCGCACCCAGCACAGCCGCCGCACCCAGCACAGCCGTCCACAGCCGCCGCACCCAGCACAGCCACCCACAGCCGCCCGCACCCAGCACAGCCACGCACAGCCGCGCCACATACAGCCGCCCGCACTCAGCACAGCCGCCGCACTCAGCACAGCCACCGCACCCAGCACAGCCACGCACAGCCGCCTACAGCCACGCACAGCCGCCGCACCCAGCACAGCCGCCGCACCCAGCACAGCCGCCGCACCCAGCACAGCCACGCACAGCCGCCGCACCCAGCTCAGCCACCGCACCCAGCACAGCCGTCCACAGATGCCGCACCCAGCACAGCCACGCACAGCCGCCCACAGCCGCCTAGAGCCACGCACAGCCGCCGCACCCAGCACAGCCATGAACAGCCACCCACAGCCGCCGCACCCAGCACAGCCGCCGCACCCAGCACAGCCACGCACAGCCGCCGCACCTAGCACAGCCGCCCACAGCCGCCGCCCACAGCCACACACAGCCGCTGCACCCAGCACAGCCACCGCACCCAGCACAGCCACCCACAGCCGCCCGCACCCAGCAGCGCCACGCACAGCCGCCCGCACTCAGCACAGCCGCCCGCACTCAGCACAGCCGCCCGCACTCAGCACAGCCGCACGCACTCAGCATGGCCGCCCGCACTCCGCACAGCCGCCCACAATGATGGGGGCGCAGGATGGAGCAGTACGTGATAGGATGGGGGCGCGCAGGATGGGAGCACATGACAGGATGGGGATGCAGGATGGAGCAGCACATGACACGGTGGAGCAGCACATGACAGGATGGGGCGCAGGATGGAGCAGCACATGACATGGTGGAGCAGCACATGACAGGATGGGGATGCAGGATGGAGCAGCACATGACACGGTGGAGCAGCACATGACAGGATGGGGGCGCAGGATGGAGCAGCACATGACAGGATGGGAGAGCAAGATGGGAGCAGCACATACCAGGATGGAGACCATATACCAATATAAATGCTCGCCACCCGGGCGTAGAACGGGTTCAATAGCTAGTATATTATAAATATGTACTATATTTATATTATATATGTATATATACTGTATGCATATGTATACATATGTATATGCATATATATTGCACCATTTTTTTCACACCTACCAAAAATGTTGCATAGTGTTGTATATTCATTTTTTATGCAGATGCTAGTTGGCTGCAGAAATTTCTCTTCCATCAGAGATGACATCTGCCTAGTCAGCATCCCATATCCACATGGCACACATCATGATGTCATAATATCCATCGCATCAGACCATAATGGAGGAAGACCACAATGGATCACTCAAATTTAACAAGAAAATTTGATTCTGAACTGCCAAATTCTACTTTCAGTAGAATCATTGTTCACTAAAATATATATAGAACTGATGGGATTGAATATGTGAGTAATTGTTATTTTTTATTACCATTCCTAATTGTTGTGCCATTTTTTTTAAACTTATAATTAAACCCTTGGAAAGGTAAAGTCAAGTGAAGAGCAAGACCACTGAGAGTCACAAATATTGTGATAACCTTAGCTGTCTGAGATACATTACCAGGCTAGATAGGCATAAAAAGGCAGAATGCATTGGCTTGCCAGTACTGTGGCTCCAGTAAACTTTGAGGGCACCAATGACCCTATTGAAGAGCTTCATTCTTATTCTTTATCCACTGTACCAATCCATGAATGAAGTTACCATAATGACCAGCAGAAGGTTTTACTTTTTACATCTTCTATTAGATAAAATTAGTCCACTGTATCTTGTCTGCAATTCCCACATGACCCCTAAACCACAAAGCCGTGGCAGTTTATCTATAGAAAAAAGTAGTAAACATAGCAAACCCCGGATTGACAAAAATATCCTACAACACTCAGGAGAGGAAAAAGCATTGTGAAGGAAACATGAAATGGCGGAATGGTTGCCCTTCTCTGAGGCATAGAACGAAATGCTAAATTTCACTTATTAGAGTCATGATAGAATTGAACTTGGCAACAGATATCCAGTGCCTAAAAGTAGTATTCAACCCCCTGCAGATTTAGCAGGTTTAATAAGATGCAAATAAGTTAGAGCCTTCAAACTTCAAACAAGAGCAGGATTTATTAACAGATGCATAAATCTTACAAACCAAAAAGTTTTGTTGCTCAGTTAAATTTTTATAAATTTTAAACATAAAAGTGTAGGTCAATTATTATTCAACCCCTAGGTTTAATATTTTGTGGAATAACCTTTGTTTGCAATTACAGCTAATAATCGTCTTTTATAAGACCTGATCAGGCCGGCACAGGTCTCTGGAGTTATCTTGGCCCACTCCTCCATGCAGATCTTCTCCAAGTTATCTAGGTTCTTTGGGTGTCTCATGTGGACTTTAATCTTGAGCTCCTTCCACAAGTTTTCAATTGTGTTAAGGTCAGGAGACTGACTAGACCACTGCAACACCTTGATTTTTTGCCTCTTGAACCAGGCCTTGGTTTTCTTGGCTGTGTGCTTTGGGTTGTTGTCTTGTTGGAAGATGAAATGACGACCCAACTTAAGATCCTTGATGGAGGAGCGGAGGATCTTGGCCAATATCTCCAGGTAGGCCATGCTATCCATCTTCCCATGGATGCGGACCAGATGGCCAGGCCCCTTGGCTGAGAAACAGCCCCACAGCATGATGCTGCCACCAACATGCTTGAGCTTGAGTGTAGGGATGGTATTCTTGGGGTCATATGCAGTGCCATCCAGTCTCCAAACGTCACGTGTGTGGTTGGCACCAAAGATCTCGATCTTGGTCTCATCAGACCAGAGAACCTTGAACCAGTCAGTCTCAGAGTCCTCCAAGTGATCATGAGCAAACTGTAGATGAGCCTTGACATGACGCTTTGAAAGTAAAGGTACCTTACGGGCTCATCTGGAACGGAGACCATTGCGGTGGAGTACGTTAATTATGGTATTGACTGAAACCAATGTCCCCACTGCCATGAGATCTTCCCGGAGCTCCTTCCTTGTTGTCCTTGGGTTAGCCTTGACTCTTCGGACAAGCCTGGCCTCGGCACGGGAGGAAACTTTCAAAGGCTGTCCAGGCCGTGGAAGGCTAGCAGTAGTTCCATAAGCCTTCCACTTCCGGATGATCCTCCCAACAGTGGAGACAGGTAGGCCCAACTCCTTGGAAAGGGTTTTGCACCCCTTGCCAGCCTTGTGACCCTCCACGATCTTGTCTCTGATGGCCTTGGAATGCTCCTTTGTCTTTCCCATGTTGACAATGTTTGAGTGCTGTTCACAAGTTTGCGGAGGGTCTTAAATAGTCAGAAAAGGCTGGAAAAAGAGATCTTTAATCCAAACATGTGAAGCTCATTGTTCTTTGTGCCTGAACTACTTCTTAATACTTTAGGGGAACCAAACAGAATTCTGGTGGGTTGAGGGGTTGAATAATAAATGACCCTCTGAAAAGACTTTTCACAATTTTACAAAAAAATAAACAAAGAAATAACATTCTTTTTTGCTGCAGTGCATTTCACACTTCCAGGCTGATCTACAGTCCAAATGTCACAATGCCAAGTTAATTCCAAATGTGTTAACCTGCTAAATCTGCAGGGGGTTGAATACTACTTGTAGGCACTGTAGAATAGCTAATTCAGAAAATACAATAATACATGCATCACTATACAAGCAACAGTGAAATAAAACAATTGTATAATAGTGATCATAACAGACTTTTAATCTGCACCATCTGATTTGTTGGGCTTACTGAAGACAATTGCTATAAATTTGAACAATTTTCTGCTTTGAAAATGTGAGAACTTTTCAGAGTACACATCAAGTGAACTCAGGATAAGGATTCTAGGGACAGTCAAGCAGAGACTCCTATGGGAGAAAGCGTAATGATTATAGCTGTTGTATTTTGAAGCGACATAGTTAGACAGTACCTCGGAGCCGAGTATGACCAATAAGCCATTAGCTTTAGCTGCTCATATAACTTCCTCAGGGATCATTATGAGGTTGGCAAAAGCCGATGTGCTCAGGAAAAGTACATAGCAGTACAGATCAATATAACAAAGCCAATTACAGTTGTAAACCAAACATTGGGTCGTAAAACCATTCAAAGTGTGCAACTTGATATTAAATAACACAATTTACTCTTTAATAAGAAGAAATCTTCTTTACAAGATATAGGACCCAATCTCACGCTAGATGGTGACTCCCACCTTACTAATACAATTCAACTGTTTAAAGGGAACCTGTCACTCCCAAAATCGAAGATGAACAAAGCCCACCAGCATCAGGGGCTTATCTACAGAATTCTGTAATGCTGTAGATAAGCCCCCGATGTAACCTGAAAGATGAGGAAAAAGAGGTTAAAAAGAGATTATACTCACCTGGGCGGGCGGTCCGGGTCCTCCCATCTTCATAGGATGACATCCTCATTTTGTCTTCACGCTGCGGCTCTGGCTCCAGTGTACTTTGTCTGCCCTGTTGAGGGCAGAGCAAAGCACTGCAGTGCGCAGGCGCCGGGCCTCTCTGACCATTCCTGGCGCCTGCGCTCAACAGGGCAGACAAAGTATGCCTGTGCCGGAGCTGCAGCATGAATACAAGAAGAGGACATCATCGTAAGAAGATGGGAGGCCAGACTGGACCGATACACCCATCAGATCGGACCGCAGCAGGACCTCCCCTGGGTGAGTATAATCTAACCTCTTTTTCTCATCTTTCAGGATACATTGGGGGCTTATCTACAGCATTACAGAATGCTGTAGATAAGCCCCTGATGCCGGTGGGCTTAGCTTATCTTCGATTTTGGGGGTGACAGGTTCCCTTTAACTGCAAAATTAAAAGTGTCACTTCACTCATGTGCTAGTACTTGAATGGCGTTGCAAATACACTATGATACTGTGCAATAAAAGTAATATTTCATATGAAAGAGAACAAGAAGTGGAAACAGGTAAGAACAATCTTCAAATTTAAAAGCAGCTTAAAGAGAACCCTGCTGTTTTAGAAAAAAAATATATAATTGAAATAGTATGCTAATGAGTTGCCAGTACAGTGAGGTGGATCCTGCACTTACAGCTCTCCGGCCTCTCTCTGTATTCCCCACCCACTGCCTGCCTCTGTGTATGATTGACGGGTCACTCGTCAGTCAGAGACAAAGACATTAACTTTTATTTTTTGTTTACTTTATTTTCATTTTAGAAGAATAATACAGCAGACAGACAACATCAGGAAATGATGGAAGATGCTTGATACAGTATACAGTAAGGAATCAGACAACATAACCTATGATGAGCAGATAGCAGACATTCAAATATCTACTCTGTCAGTAAAAGAGCTCCATGATGACTGTGTCTCCAAAAACCTATTGTTAGAATTATAAAGAAGGGCCATAAGATTTTCTATTGAACAAATGTCTCTTATGTAAGTAAATAAATCAACTATAGAAGGGGAGTTCTATTTGCTACTATGTCCTCAGGTGTCAATGGTGGACAGGTGACTTGCAATCCAGCTGTCCAACCGGTTTCTGCTGTGAGACGTAGAGTACTTCACAACCTTGGTCTTCCGGCTACCGGTATCTGCGCTCAGCATGGTGGAAGCCCAGTCGCAGCTTCTCTCTCCAGCTCTTCACATTCCTGCGCTCCACATCCCCTTCACTGTCTCTACAAACTGTTCTCTTCACATACTTTCTAGGAGCTGCAGCAACTCTCGTGGCTGCACGGCCCCCTCCTCTTTCATTTTGTTCATTCTGCCTCACAAAAATCAGAATAAAAAGCGATCAAAAAATGTCTTGTGCCCGAAAATGGTACCAATAAAAACATCAACTCGTCCCGCAAAAACAAGACCTCACATGACTCTGTGGGCCAAAATATGTAAAAATTATAGGTCTCAAAATGTGGTGATGCAAAAACTATTTTTTGCAATAAAAAGCGTCTATTAGTGTGTGACAGCAGCCAAACATAAAAACCCACTATAAGGCCTTTTTCACACGTCCTGATATTTCCGCTACCGGAGATGTCAGTGTCCATGTGTGTAACACTTGTGGCACACGTGTGGCATGCTTGTGCTGCATCAGTACCACAAGGACGGGCACCAGGGAAGAAGCATTACAATAAGCGCTGTTCCCCGGTGCCGGGTGCTGAACACTGATCTCATTATTCTCCCCTGCTCTGCCGGCGATCGGTACAAGTAGGGCAGAATCATTCTCCCCTGCTTATGCTGATCTCTGGCAGAGCAGGGGAGACTGATGAGAGCCATGTTCAGCACGAAACACACATGACATCCATGTGTGTTATGCGTATGCACATGTGCTGGATGTTTTGTGGCCCGTGCTGACATAAAAAAATGGAAATGTCATTGTGCTTTGCCCATGGACACACAGTCCGTGGAAACGCACTGACATGTGCACAGACCCATTCACTTGAATAGGCAAATAGCACTCTGTTCCTCCCGAGTCTCTCTGCATGGCTGCCCAATGGTATAAAATTCTGTGACACACCCATGATGTCAATATGATCACTGCACACCTAGATGAATTCATTGAGCAGTGTAATTCACTTATGGGGTTCTGCTGTTTTGGCACCTCATGGGCTCTCCCAGTTGGTCAGGGCACCTGGAAACCATAACAGTAAAATCTGGCGCTCTTTCCTTTCTGAGCTCTGCCATGTGCCCAAACAGTGGTTTACCCCCACATATAGGGTATCAGCATACTCAGGACAAATTGCACAATAACTCATGGGGTCCAATTTCTTCTGTTACCCTTGGGAAAATAAAAAATTGAGGGTGAAAAATAATTTTTGTGGAAAAAATATGATTTTTTATTTTTATGGCTCTACGTTATAAACTTCTGTGAAGCACTTGGGGGTTCAAAGTGCTCAGCACACATCTAGGTAAGTTCCTTGGGGGGCCTAGTTTCCAAAATGGGGTCATTAGTGGGGGAACTTCCACCGTTTAGGCACATCAGGGGCTCTCTAAATGTGACAAAATGCCTGCAGACCATTCCATCAAAATCTGTATTCCAAAGCGTCACTAATTCCCTTTGGAGCCCTGACGTGTGCCCATACAGTAGTTTTCTCCCACATATGGGGTATCAGCGTACTCAGGACAAATTGGACAACAACTTTTGGGGTCCAATTTCTCTTGTTACCCTTGGGAAAATAAAAATTGAGGACTAAAAGATCATGTTTGTGGAAAAAATATGATTTTTTTATTTTCATGCCCGGGCGTTATAAACTTTAGTGAAACAGCTGGCGGTTCAAAGTGCTCACCACACATCTTGACAAATTCCTTTGGTGGGTCGTTCCCAAAATGGGGTCACTTGTGGGGGATTTCTACTGTTTAGGCACATCAGGGGCTCTCCAAATGCGAAATGACGCCGGCAGACCAATGCATCAAAGTCTGCATTCCAAATATGATTTTTTTATTTTCACGCCTGGGCGTTATAAACTTTACTGAAATACCTGGGGTTTCAAAGTTCTTACCACACATCTATATAAGTTCCTTGGAGGGTCTAGTTTCCAAAATGGTGTCATTTGTGGGGGGGTTTCCACTGTTTAGGCACATCAGGGGCTCTCCGAATGCGACATGGTATCCGATCTTAATTCCAGCCAATTTTGTGTTGAAATAGTCAAACGGCTCTCCTTCCCTTCCGAGCTCTGCCATGCGCTCAAACAGTGGTTTACCCCCACATAATGTATATCAGCGTACTCAGGAAAAATTGCACAACAACGTTTGTGGTCCAATTTCTCCTGTTACCCTTAATAAAATAAAAGAAATTGGATGTGAAGTAATTTTTAGTGAAAAAAAGTTAAATATTCATTTTTTTAAACATTCCAAAAATTCCTGTGAAGCACCTGAAGGGTTAATAAACTTCTTGAATGTGGTTTTGAGCACCTTGAGGGGTGCAGTTTTTAGAATGGTGTCACTTTTGGGTATTTTATATCATATAGACCTCTCAAAGTGACTTCAAATGTGATGTGGTCCCTTAAAAAATGGTGTTGTAAAAATGAGAAATCGCTGGTCGGTCAACTGTTACAACAAAGGTCAAGTAGGATTGTCCACTTCTTGGACAAGGCGAATATTGTATATATACTTATCCACTTACACATTATACTGCTTATCGTTCTAAATTACTGTTTTCCAGTTTTAAAGCTTTACAAGAAGGCATTTTTGCCTTGTTTTGTTTATTTGTGCAGTTCATAACAGTAATAACTCTTGGTCTGCACATTTGTTGCGTGGCTTGCCATCCTGTCTATCTGGGAAGGCGCGAGCACGCTCATATTACATATTCCATAGTTTTTACCTTTTACTGTACCGGGTTCATGACATGCGCACGTGCATTTGTATTGGCTGTGATGTTCTAGCTCATGCGCGTTCGACACTTCATGCGTCTTTGTTAAAGACTTGGACAAACCCTTTCTGTCCGGGCATGCGCAGCTTTCACTGACTCGACCCGGATATCATTACCCTTCATTGTACTCCCGGATGTAACGGTATCGCCATATTGAAACTCCCGTCTCTTGGATCAGTGACGACTTCTATGGTAACGGGGGTTGTAGCTTATTAAATACTTAGTGTTCAGCAGGCAGGCTGTTCTTTCTCTATCTTGTGCACTTGCGGATATATATTTATTGTAAATATTGGTGCTCCCCACCCGGTGAATCTGGAAGCGATTTTTACCACTCTACTTCCGTCTTCATTTGTTGGCTCCTGACTGAAGCACTCCCCGGTGTTTCATCTCTATCACAGCTACTAGTGTTTTATTATCAAGGTATGAGGGTATTTAAGGTAAGACGAGTGCACACAGACCATACCATTCACCAATGAGGAAGCCACGGCAGTGGTGACACGCGTCGGGTGTGCTCCCTAGGCCCTCTGACACTTATTTTTCATGAACAGGTCTTGTGCTATGAGCATTCCATTCTTCCATGGGTGGGTATTAGCATTATGTGGATATCTCTTTTGTCTTGTTTAGAGGTTTAAACCGCTCTTTATGCCTCTTATTGAATTCTTCAAGCTATGTAGCACAGAACTGTTCCTTCACTCTATATTGTTTATATTTTGTTGTTCCATTTGGGCATAGTGCATTATTCCATAGGTTATTGTGAACTCTATTGTCAGTAGGGTCTCAGGGGAACATGATATTTTTTGAAGTTTTTAGATGTTTTTACTGTGTGTTTTTTTTGGACTTTTTGTATAAAATAAAAATTGTGAAAAATACTTTGATATCGCATTTCTGTATTTCAGTGGTCCCTATTTCCATGGTATGTCTCTTCCTCTAACTTTTGACTGTATATCAGGTATTTGTGCTAATGTCAGTAGGCATGGAGAATACTCCCCATTCCCTCCTATCAAGTGAAGCCAACCCAGACAGACCTATCAGGGATTAGTTGTACAGACCTGCGCAGTGTGAAGCGCGCACACTTAAAAAAAGGAGGCATGTGAATGCCCGCCAGGGCCGTGGGGTACTCGGTACTGGGTCTGGTACTTATAGGGATGTGTCAAGGCGGCGATGACCCATTCCATGGCCCTGGGCACCCATGTAAAAGGGAAAGTCTTTAAAGGGGTTTGAATAAAGTTTGTTTGTTATGCTACCTGTGTTATTCGGTCAGGAGTGACCGACGCTGCTTAAAGAGGTCCTCTGGAGTGATGTTGTGGCAGCAGGGATGGTATGGCTTCTCATAAGGTGAAGCTGGGTCCCCAGGGCTCCCAGTGTAGTGGGGACAGGTGGAAGGTGGCATAGAAAGAAACGGAGGACACAGGGTTGCAGTCTCTTTACTTCTTTACTTGTTTCCAGGCAGCCACAATCCAGGGTACCGGATCACAGGTGCTGGTATTGTCCGGTCGGCTTAGAAGCGAATCTAGGTTCCCCCTTACCAGGTGGGGTTGGAAGCCTTCCCTCTTGTGCTGTGCTTTAGTCCCTTGCTGCCTTAGACCTCTCACAAGGTCCTCACATGTTCTCTATGTCCCCCTTTAGGTAGGGCACTACCCGTATGACAGGTAGCTTGAGCCTTTTTACAGGATCTCTATCATGACCCGGGCTCTATTTGCTACTATGTCCTCAGGTGTCAATGGTGGACAGGTGACTTGCAATCCAGCTGTCCAACCGGTTTCTGCTGTGAGACGTAGAGTACTTCACAACCTTGATCTTCCGGCTACCAGTATCTGCGCTCAGCATGGTGGAAGCCCAGTCGCAGCTTCTCTCTCCAGCTGCTCTTCACTCTCCTGTGCTCCACATCCCCTTCACTGTCTCTACAAACTGTTCTCTTCACATACTTTCTAGGAGCTGCAGCAACTCTCATGGCTGCACGGCCCCCTCCTTCTCTTTCAGACTCTCACTGTCTGCTTCCTCTCCGTTCTGCTCTGACTCCTCCCCCAGACCAGAATATATATATATATATATATATATATATATATATATATATATATATATATATATATATATAATATATATATATATGTTACGGCTAGCGGAACGCACCGAATAAATAGAGATGTTTTTATTGATATTGGTGCGTTCGCAGCCCGGGGTCCACCGTGCAGGAGTACCTGCTGCTAGGGTTGAGCGACCTTTAGATTTTTAGGGTCGAGTCGGGTTTTGTGAAACCCGACTGTCTTAAAAGTCGAGTCGAGTGAAATCGGCCGACCACAGTGAAAAGTCGGGTTTCGGCCGAAACACGAAACCCAGTGAAAATATTATTATAATATTTTTTTTTTTTTTCTTTTTTTCTCTCTCTCTCTCTCTCTCTCTCTTTCTCTCTCTCTCCCCCCTCCGTCCCAGAACAGAAAATTTCGATTTGCACATTCCAAATCGCTACTGCGCACAAGCGATAACATGACGATAGGCGTTCACTCCCCTAACACCTATGTCATCACTCTGCCCACGCTCATTCATTGGCTGAAAAAATGGCGCTAATCGCGTCATACGAAACGCGACTTTGGCGCCAAGATCGTGTACCGCATGGCCGACCCCCACAGGGATCGGGTCAGGTTTCATGAGACGCCGACTTTGCCAAAAGTCGGCGACTTTTGAAAATGAACGACCCGTTTCGCTCAACCCTACCTGCTGCTAGCAACGGCGGCACGATATAGCGGTATGGACTAACTCAGTTACTTCACCGAGTAGTCGTGAAAGAAAAGCACTGTGCCCTGTTAGGCTTCACAGAGGCACAGGCTAACTGCCCACACAGAGAGCAGTCAGTGGTCACGCATGCACACAAAACTCCTCGCCGGAGGTGCCAGCATTCTAGGGGCTTATTTCAGCCGGGTCCCTGAACACATTCAAACACAAACTCCTCACCGGAGGTGCCAGCATTCTAGGGGCTTATTTCAGCCGGGTCCCTGAACACATACTCTCGTGTCCACACTGGCGCAAAGCACTTAACAAAGAACAATACTAGCGCATGGCCGTGCGGTCATGTGAACCTTAAATAGCTGCAGCACATACAGGACCTTCCTAGAAGGACCAATGAGAAGCTACACCAGAGTGTGAGCACCTACAGGACCTTCCTGAAGGAGCCAATGACCTTAGCTGCAGTATCAGATCATGTGACCCTCGATCTCCACTGAGAGATCTTACTCTGGGCATGCTCAGAACGAGCAAAGCAGGACTTAGACCCAGAAGCATCTGCTCGCCGCTGCCCAGCACCGACTTCAATGGCAGAAGCAGGAAAGGAAGCAATAACTCTTAGCACAGAGTCAGACTGAGCGAGATGCTGGGACTGACATCTCCGCTGAGCAGGCTCCACTGCGGCAGGAGAAGAATGGGAGACCGCAGTGGAGATGGACCAAGAGTCCCCCTGTGCAGAGGAGGGAACTCGATCCCTAACATATATATACAGGGAAGCTCACCCTTCTGGCCTGGAGTCATAACTGTGTTGCATGTATGTGAATACCTGATAAAGAGATCCTTCATCGCTTCTAAGCGTGACACCACTCTCCCCGTGAGGAAAGCAATTCCACTGTAACAACCAGTAACCTCGGGTGTTACACATGTGTATTTCAAGAGTCCATCATCATGCGTGTGAGCTGATGTCAGTAGTAGGGTTGAGCGACTTTTATTTTTACAGGATCGGGTCGGGTTTCACGAAACCCGACTTTCTCAAAAGTCGGGTCGAGTGAAATCGGCCGATCCTATAAAAAGTCGAGGTTGGGGTCGGCCGAAACACGAAACCCAATGCAGTGCAATGGGATACTATGTTTCCCAGGGTCTGAAGAAGAGGAAACTCTCCTTCAGGCCCTGGGATCCATATTAATGTGTAAAATAAAGAATCAAAATAAAAAATATTGATATACTATTAGGTATATACTCACCCTCTGACGCACCCTGCTTATTTCCGGCAGCCTTCCTTCCTAAGAATGAGCGTGTGAAGGACCTTAGATGACGTCGCGGCTTGTGATTGGTCGCGTGACCGCCCATGTGACCGCTCACGCGACCAATCACAAGCCGCGACATCACCGCAGGTCATTCACTCGCTCATTCTTAGGAAGGAAGGCTGCCGGTTAGTACCAGGGCGCGTCCGAGGGTGAGTATATCAATATTTTTTATTTTGATTCTTTATTTTACACTTAAATATGGATTCCAATACCGATTCCCGATATCGCAAACATATCGGAACTCGGTATCAGAATTCCGATACCAGATTCAGAAGATCGCCGACCTCATGGCCGACCCCACACAGGGGTCGGGTCGGGTTTTATGAAACCCGACTTTGCCAAAAGTCGGCGACTTCTGAAAATGGCCGACCCGTTTCGCTCAACCCTAGTCAGTAGGCATCAAGAAGACTCCTTGTTCCTTCCTGTCAAGTGATGAACACACACAGACTGTCACTTTGTCCACACTGAAGCAGATCTGGATTCATAGTAACTTGTGTAGCAGGGTAGGCCCAGCAAAGTAATATACAAATCAGAGAAGCAGAGCTGAGTTGCATAGGAAGTTAGATGTCACAGAGGTGACATAGTGATACAACATATCTGATGCAGTTGACACACTGATGTAGCAAAGCTGAGTTTGCACAATCATTCATTTGCGCACAGCTGGACCAGTAACATAGCAAATCTAAATCAGAGATATGACAGAGCTGAATTTGCACCCGAGTTCAATATGGCAATGCTAGCACTAGAAAAGAGCAGCGTTGACTGAGTAGTGTAGCAAAGCTGATTTTGCAGCAGAGTTCAGTCTTGAAGAGCTTAATTCAACACCAACAGTACTGGAACCACACAATAGCAAAGTGCTGAAACTACAGGATAGCAGAGTTGTGCATAGTGTTGAGCGATACCTTCCGATATTTGAAAGTATCGGTATCGGATTGGATCAGCCGATATCCAAAAAATATCGGATATCGCCGATACCGATACCCGATACCAATACAAGTCAATGGGACACAAATATCGGAAGTGATTCTGGATGGTTCCCAGGGTCTGAAGGAGAGGAAACTCTCCTTCAGGCCCTGGGATCCATACTCATGTAAAAAATAAAGAATAAAAATACAAAATATGGATATACTCACCCTCGGACGAGCCCTGGCTGTCACCGCTGCAAGCGTCTGCCTCCATTCCTAAGAATGCAGAGTGAAGGACCTTCGATGATGTCGCGGCTTGTGATTGGTCACGTGACCGCTCATGTGACCGCTCACGCGACCAATCACAAGCCATGACGTCATCGCAGGTCCTACACTCACTGCATTCTTAGGAACGGAGGCTGCCGGTTGCACCGCTGAGGTCTAGGGTCTGTCGGAGGGGTGAGTATATCCATATTTTTTTTTTTTATTCTTTATTTTTTACATGAATATGGATCCCAGGGCCTGAAAGAGAGTCTCCTCTCCTCCAGACCCTGGGAACCATACGCACCGCACACGCCTGGGAACTTATAGGAACTTCCGATTCCAATTTCCGATATCACAAAAATATCGGAACTCGGTATCGGAATTCCGATACAGCAAATATCGGCCGATACCTGATATTTGCAGTATCGGAATGCTCAACACTAGTTGTGCAGCAAAAAGTAACATAGCAAATTCACATCCTACTCCCTGAGCCCACTACATGACCAAGAGAACAATATTACTGTTAAAGCTCAGCAAACTGACAAGCAGAAGAGATGAGGACACAACACGAGTTTGAGTTGAATTTCTTGAAATTTGCAGTTTCACATAAATTCCAGCATTTTGAGATTCAATACACAGTGCGAAAAAAAGCTTGTCTGGCACCAGTTTCAACACAGCTGAAGCATCAGAGAATAGGCTAACATCCTTTTTGTAGGTTTCCCCATAATGTTCTGCTCTTATGGTCAGCAAGGTTTTCTCCTTCCTTCTCCTCTTCCCCAGGGGTATTTTATGAGCAGTTAGTTGCGAGACTTCCAGTATTGAAATTCATGCAAAGTTATTTGCCGAAAATCTAATTTTGGGGGAAACATTCAAAAGATTTATTCATTTCTAGGGAGCGGCACCTGCTGTAGAGTTTGCTTTACTTAAAAATCACACTTGTACTTGTGCTGGGAGAGAACAGTTTCTGACTAGAGATGAGCGAACCTTTCTGTTCGGTTCAATGAACATCTCAATGTTCACCAAACACTTCGTTGAACGTACTTGAACCCCATTAAATTCAACATGAGGCAAAACCAAATGCATAGACAGCATCTTAAGGCTGGCCAAAAAGCTTCCTAAACAGCTCAAATTAGGGGCAGACACCAGGAAAAGTGGCAACAATTGACTCAGCGTACAAATAGTATAATTGCATAGCATAGATGCATGGGACAGGACTTGAACCAGCATTTCAAGTTAAAGCATTGATCAGTAACAGGTGGATGAGTGTCACGTGAAGGACTGGTGCTCTGAGAGGTTTGCCAAATTCAGACAACACACATGAAAGAGACCCAACTTAGAGTCCAAATATTTACAAAAATTATGGGCAAACACCAGGAAAAGTGACATCAATTGACTCACAGTAGAAATTTGATAAAGGCCCAGCAGCAGTCAACCATTGGCCATGCATGAGGTGTAAGGGTCTGGGTCAGCACTTAAAACTCTGAATTGAAGTTTCATTTAAGATTAGGTGGATAAGGCTACTTTCCCACATCAATTTTTTCTGTCAGGCTGGATCCAGCATCGCGCCGGAGCGACGGATCCAGCGTAAATTGTGAAAAACGGATGAAACAAATCCGTTTTTCCGCCGGATCTGACTAGCGGATCCGTTTCATCAGTTTTCCATCCATTTCGTCCATTTTTTTATCTGTTTTACGACAGATCCGGTTTTTAAAAACGCCTATGGGAGTCTCCCAAACATGATTGGCTCCTGAAAACCTATATATACTGTGTTCCTACAGCTCATCTTTGACAAGTTGTAGAGGAGCAAGTGGCTGGAGAGCAAGATGGAAGGCGTTATTGCAAATATTCTGAAGCTCAACATGGATTTTACTGTGGAGGCGAATCGTTTGAGAGTGATTGTTCTGGAGAAGGAGCAAGACAGACAACAGCGCATCATGCGTCAGCAGCGATGGCATTTGTGGATCCATCCCATCACAGCACAGAGAATGATGCTGGGAGTCTTTTCAACTTTATACATGGAGCTACAAGGAGACCCAGAGAAGTTTTTCAGCTATGTTCGGATGAAAGCTGAGAACTTTGATCTATTGGTGGACCGAATTGGACATCTCATCCGAAGGAGTGACACGTATTGTCGATTCTTCATTTCACCGGTGGAGCGTCTGATGGTCACTCTTCAGTAGGCCATTTCTATTGTTTTTAAATATTACTTTTTTTGTATCTCCAACTGTTGTAGCTGACTCATAACTGTAATTTTATTACTGGTATTTGTACTAATTTTTCCCTTTTTTGTCACAGATTCCTTGCAACTGGAGAATCCCTTTAGTCACTACATTTCCAGTTCCGACTTGGGATTTCAACCATATCCGGAATTGTCAAGCACACCTGCCATGCATTGTGGGACTCTCTACATGCGGAATTTATACCACATCCCACAAAGAAGAGTTGGCTGGAGATCGCGGACAAATTCCTACAAATTTGTCAGTTTCAAAATTGCCTGGGAGCTGTGGATGGGAAACATATCCGCATAGTCAAACCTGCTGGATGGGGAATATTTTAATAACAAAAATATTTCTCCATCGTGCTCATGGCCATTGCAGATGCTGAGTACAAATTTATTGTGGTCAATATTGAGGCGTATGGATGCTCAAATGATTCACAAGTGTTTAAAGTGTCTGCTATGGGGCGTCATCTGTATGGAAACACCTTTGAATTTCCACCTCCAAGACTGCTTCCTCAAACCTCTGGGCCACCAATGCCATTTTTTTGTGTTGGAGATGAAGCCTTTCAACTATCTGAGCACCTGCTGAAACCATACTCCAGTAGTAGATTAACGGCAACAAAATGCATTTTAAATTAGCACCTAACACGCGCACAAAGAATGGTGGAGTGCGCTTTTGGGATTTTAACTGCAAAAAGGAGAGTTCTCTTGACTGCTATCAGCCTCAAGGCTGACACTGTTGATGAGGTGGTAAAAGCTTGTGTGGTCCTGCACAATTTTGTTATTTGCAAGGAACAGATTTCCATTGAAGACCACTCTGAAGTAACCACCTTGCATGACTATCAGAACATTACTTTTAGAAGTTCTGTGGCAGTTTCAAGAATGAGGGGCAAATATGCTGAATATTTCGTGTCACCTCAAGGAAGAGTAGACTGGCAGGATGATAGAGTTTGAAAAGTGTTTTTTACATTTTTGTCAAAATTATTTCACCTTGTGTTACCCAAAGTATTATACCAGGTTTGGAATATCCCAAAGTTTATTACCTCTTTCCCAATGCATTGTATTGTACCTGATTGAGATTTTCCCAATGTTTATTACATTTTTAACCACTATTACCTTGTTTATTACCTTTTTAAACCAATGTACTGTACATTATTGGGTTTTCCCAAATGTTTATTACCTTTTTAAAACCCAAAGTATTGTACCTGTTTTACCCATAGAAAACCTTATCATGTAATAAATGACACATTTTTTTAAACCAAAAAAAGTGCTTTATTTTATAAAAATTAACAAAACTTTTATAAATTTAAAAACAGGGGTGGAGATAAAACTGGAGGGGCTGTCAGATTGGGACACTTCGACAGTGGGAGTGTGGAGAGAGGATAGTGGTGGAGAAGGATCAGGATGAAAAACAGAAGGTGAAGGTGTGGAGAAAGTAAGAGAACGGGTGGACATGAAACCGGGAGTGGTGTTTGGAATTTGGAAGGTTTGAGGGGTGGAGTGGAGGGATAGGGAGACAGAAGAAGTGAAGGGTGGAGAAGAGGTATGGGTTTGGGGCAGGATGGGTGGTGTAGGAGACTGGTGGTACAGGCCATGGAGTGCAGGTTGGGCAGGGAGTGGAGGCACAGATGTGGTAGGGAACTGGTATGGGGCAGGATGCTGGTATGGGGCAGTATGCTGGTATGGGGCAGGATGGTACTGGGCAGTGTGCTGGTATTGGAAAGGAGGTGGCGGAGGGACAGTGGCTCGAGGGGGGGGCAGGTGCAGGAGCAACTACCGGGGTGGGTGGAGGGTCTTGGGAGCTAACCTGCACTAGAGCAAACTGACAGTCTTGCATTACATGCATCTGCTGGTCAGGAGATAGCTTGTCTATGCGCTCAACAACTACCTGGAAAAACAAGTGGTTAGTAGTGTTGAGCATTCCGATACTGCAAATATCGGGTATCGGCCGATATTTGCTGTATCGGAATTCCAATACCGAGTTCCGATATTTTTGCGATATCGGAAATCGGAATCGGAAGTGTTCCCAGTCATCTTCGGCGTGTGCGGTGAGTATGGTTCCCAGGGTCTGAAGGAGAGGAAACTCTCCTTCAGGCCCTGGGATCCATATTCATGTAAAAAATAAAGAATAAAAATATTCTCCGTTCCTAAGAATGCAGAGGGGGAAGGACCTTTGATGACGTCGCGATCTTGTGATTGGTCCGTGACCGCTCATGTGACCGGTCACCTGACCGCGACGTCATCGAAGGTCCTTCACACTCTGCATTCTTAGGAACGGAGGCAGACGCTTGCAGCGGTGACAGCCAGGGTTTTCGGAGGGGTGAGTATATCCATATTTTTTATTTTATTCTTTATTTTTTACATGAATATGGATCCCAGGGCCTGAAGGAGAGTTTCCTCTCCTTCAGACCCTGGGAACCATCCAGGATAGCTTCCGATACTTGTGTCCCATTGACTTGCATTGGTATCAGGTATCGGTATCGGCGATATCCGATATTTTTTGGATATCGGCCGATCCAATCCGATACCGATACCTTTGAGTATCGGAAGGTATCGCTCAACACTAGTAGTTAGGCGATCGACTTACATCTGAATGCATCCTATCCAGACGTGTGTGCAACTCCATAATACTGTTGCTGAGCAAATTAAAACTTTCAGTCATTTGCTCAGAAAACAGTTTCAGACAGTTCTGGAAGGATGCATTCAGATGCAAGAACTCTGGCACATAGCTCTGTACCTGACCCCTCTGCGCTGTTGCCCAAAACCCACAGGTGTTCTAGAGGTGGCAGCATCAGAGGGGTAGGTGTTGTGAAATTGGATTTTGGGCTCCCCCGGTGGCCACTGGTGGAATTGAACTTGTGTGCATCATCCCCTCTGTTCACCTGTTCCCATCAGGATTTGGGAGTCGCTATTTAACCTTGCTCCTCTGTCACTTCCATGCCGGTCAACATTGTAATCAGAAGCCTTTCTGTGCATGTTCCTGCTACCAGACAACTTCCAGCTAAGTCGGACTTTTGTCCTTGTTTGTTTTTTGCATTTTGTTCCAGTTCACAGCTGCAGTTTCGTTTCTGTGTCTGGAAAGCTCTTGTGATCTGAAATTGCCACTCTGATGTTATGAGTTAATACTAGAGTCTTAAAGTAATTTCAGGATGGTGTATTGATAGGGTTTTCAGCTGACCATGAAAGTACCCTTTCTGTCTTCCTGCTATCTAGTAAGCGGACCTCGATTTTGCTAAACCTATTTTCATACTACGTTTGTCATTTTCATCTTAAATCACCGCCAATATATGTGGGGGCCTCTGTCTGCCTTTCGGGGAAATTTCTCTAGAGGTGAGCCAGGACTATATTTTCCTCTGCCAGGATTAGTTAGTCCTCCGGCCGGCGCTGGGCGTCTAGGGATAAAACGCAGGCTACGCTACCCGGCTACTGTTAGTTGTGTGGCAGGTTTAGTTCATGGTCAGTTTAAGTTTCCATCCTTCCAAGAGCTAGTTCCTATGTATGCTGGGCTATGTTCTCTTGCCATTGAGAACCATAACAGTTTGACCGGCCCACAAAGGGTTAAATTAATTGGCAGAGAAAGGAGAGAAAAAAGAAGTCTGCTGAAAATTTTTTTTTTTTTTTTTTTTTTCCTTCAGTTCTGAGTGTGCTTTCAATTGAATCACTTGCAAGTCTGCCTATATTGCAGCCTTCCTCTCTCTCTCTCTCCTTCTAATCCTGGAATGGCTCTGTGTTCACCTGTTTAAAATGGATATTCAGAGTTTAGCTGCAGGTTTGAATAATCTCACCACGAAAGTTCAAAATTTACAAGATTTTGTTGTTCATGTTCCTATATCTGAACCTAGAATTCCTTTGCCTGAATTTTTCTCGGGGAATAGATCTTGCTTTCAAAATTTCAAAAATAATTGCAAGTTGTTTTTGTCCCTGAAATCTCGCTCTGCTGGAGATCCTGCTCAGCAGGTCAGGATTGTGATTTCCTTGCTCCGGGGCGACCCTCAAGATTGGGCTTTTGCATTGGCTCCAGGGGATCCTGCGTTGCTCAATGTGGATGCGTTTTTTCTGGCCTTGGGGTTGCTTTATGAGGAACCTCATTTAGAGCTTCAGGCGGAAAAAGCCTTGATGTCCCTATCTCAGGGGCAAGATGAAGTTGAAATATACTGCCAAAAATTCCGTAAATGGTCTGTGCTTACTCAGTGGAATGAGTGCGCCCTGGCGGCGAATTTCAGAGAGGGTCTCTCTGATGCCGTTAAGGATGTTATGGTGGGGTTCCCTGTGCCTGCGGGTCTGAATGAGTCCATGACAATGGCTATCCAGATCGATAGACGTCTGCGGGAGCGCAAACCTGTGCACCATTTGGCGGTGTCTACTGAGAAGACGCCAGAGAATATGCAATGTGATAGAATTCTGTCCAGAAGCGAACGGCAGAATTTTAGACGAAAAAATGGGTTGTGCTTTTATTGTGGTGATTCAACTCATGTTATATCAGCATGCTCTAAGCGTACTAAGAAGCTTGATAAGTCAGTTTCAATTGGCACTTTTCAGTCTAAGTTTATTCTATCTGTGACCCTGATTTGTTCTTTATCATCTATTACCGCGGATGCATATGTCGACTCTGGCGCCGCTTTGAGTCTTATGGATTGGTCCTTTGCCAAACGCTGTGGGTATGATTTAGAGCCTCTTGAAACTCCTATACCTCTGAAGGGGATTGACTCCACCCCATTGGCTAGTAATAAACCACAATACTGGACACAAGTAACTATGCGAATTAATCCGGATCATCAGGAGATTATTCGCTTTCTTGTGCTGTATAATCTACATGATGTGTTGGTGCTTGGATTGCCATGGCTGCAATCTCATAACCCAGTCCTCGACTGGAACGCTATGTCTGTGTTAAGCTGGGGATGTAAGGGGATGCATGGGGACGTACCTTTGGTTTCCATTTCGTCATCTATTCCCTCTGAGATTCCTGAATTCTTGTCTGACTATCGTGACGTTTTTGAAGAACCTAAGCTTGGTTCATTACCTCCGCACCGGGAGTGCGATTGTGCCATAGATTTGATTCCGGGTAGTAAATACCCTAAGGGTCGTTTATTTAATCTGTCTGTGCCTGAACATGCTGCTATGTGAGAATATATAAAGGAGTCCTTGGAAAAGGGACATATTCGTCCTTCGTCATCTCCCTTAGGAGACGGTTTTTTCTTTGTGTCTAAGAAAGATGGCTCTTTGAGGCCGTGTATTGATTATCGGCTTTTGAATAAAATCACGGTTAAATATCAATATCCGTTGCCACTGCTGACTGATTTGTTTGCTCGCATAAAGGGGGACAAGTGGTTCTCTAAGATAGATCTCCGTGGGGCGTATAATTTGGTGCGAATTAAGCAGGGGGATGAGTGGAAAACCGCATTTAATACGCCCGAGGGCCACTTTGAGTATTTGGTGATGCCTTTTGGCCTTTCAAATGCCCCTTCAGTCTTTCAGTCCTTTATGCATGACATTTTCCGTGATTATTTGGATAAATTTATGATCGTGTATCTGGATGATATTCTGATTTTTTCGGATGACTGGGACTCTCATGTCCAGCAGGTCAGGAGGGTTTTTCAGGTTTTGCGGTCTAATTCCTTGTGTGTGAAGGGTTCTAAGTGCGTTTTTGGGGTTCAAAAGATTTCCTTCTTGGGATACATTTTTTCCCCCTCTTCCATCGAGATGGATCCTGTCAAGGTTCGGGCTATTTGTGATTGGACGCAACCCTCTTCTCTTAAGAGTCTTCAGAAATTTTTGGGCTTTGCTAACTTTTATCGTCGATTTATTGCTGGTTTTTCTGATGTTGTTAAACCATTGACTGATTTGACTAAGAAGGGTGCTGATGTTGCTGATTGGTCCCCTGCTGCTGTGGAGGCCTTTCGGGAGCTTAAGCGCCGCTTTTCTTCCGCCCCTGTGTTGCATCAGCCTGATGTTGCTCTTCCTTTTCAGGTTGAGGTCGACACTTCTGAAATCGGAGCTGGGGCGGTTTTGTCGCAAAGAAGTTCCGACTGCTCCGTGATGAAACCTTGTGCTTTTTTTTCTTGTAAATTTTCGCCCGCCGAGCGGAATTATGATATTGGGAATCGGGAGCTTTTGGCCATGAAGTGGGCTTTTGAGGAGTGGCGTCATTGGCTTGAGGGGGCTAGACATCAGGTGGTGGTATTGACCGACCACAAAAATTTAATTTATCTTGAGTCCGCCAGACGCCTGAATCCTAGACAGGCGCGCTGGTCGTTGTTTTTCTCTCGGTTTAATTTTGTGGTGTCATACCTACCGGGTTCTAAGAATGTTAAGGCTGATGCACTTTCTAGGAGTTTTGAGCCTGACTCCCCTGGTAATTCTGAACCTACAGGTATCCTTAAGGATGGAGTGATATTGTCTGCCGTTTCTCCAGACCTGCGGCGGGCCTTGCAGGATTTTCAGGCGGATAGACCTGATCGTTGCCCACCTGGTAGACTGTTTGTTCCTGATGATTGGACCAGTAAAGTCATTTCTGAGGTTCATTCTTCTGCGTTGGCAGGTCATCCTGGAATCTTTGGTACCAGGGATTTGGTGGCAAGGTCCTTCTGGTGGCCTTCCCTGTCACGAGATGTACGAGGCTTTGTGCAGTCTTGTGACGTTTGTGCTCGGGCCAAGCCTTGTTGTTCTCGGGCTAGTGGATTGTTGTTGCCCTTGCCTATCCCGAAGAGGCCTTGGACGCACATCTCGATGGATTTTATTTCGGATCTTCCTGTTTCTCAGAAGATGTCTGTCATCTGGGTGGTGTGTGACCGTTTCTCTAAGATGGTCCATTTGGTTCCCCTGCCTAAGTTGCCTTCTTCTTCCGAGTTGGTTCCTCTGTTTTTTCAAAATGTGGTTCGTTTGCATGGTATTCCGGAGAATATCGTTTCTGACAGAGGAACCCAATTCGTGTCTAGATTTTGGCGGGCATTCTGTGCTAGGATGGGCATAGATTTGTCTTTCTCGTCTGCTTTCCATCCTCAGACTAATGGCCAGACCGAGCGGACGAATCAGACTTTGGAGACATATTTGAGGTGTTTTGTGTCTGCGGATCAGGATGATTGGGTTGCTTTTTTGCCTTTAGCGGAGTTTGCCCTCAATAATCGGGCCAGCTCTGCCACCTTGGTGTCTCCTTTTTTCTGTAATTCGGGGTTTCATCCTCGATTTTCCTCCGGTCAGGTGGAATCTTCGGGTTGTCCTGGAGTGGATGCTGTGGTGGAGAGGTTGCATCAGATTTGGGGGCAGGTGGTGGACAATTTGAAGTTGTCCCAGGAGAAGACTCAGCTTTTTGCCAACCGCCGGCGTCGGGTTGGACCTCGGCTTTGTGTCGGGGACTTGGTGTGGTTGTCTTCTCGTTTTGTCCCTATGAGGGTTTCTTCTCCTAAGTTTAAGCCTCGGTTCATCGGCCCGTACAAGATATTGGAGATTCTTAACCCTGTGTCCTTCCGTTTGGACCTCCCTGCATCTTTTTCTATTCATAATGTTTTTCATCGGTCATTGTTGCGCAGGTATGAGGTACCGGTTGTGCCTTCCGTTGAGCCTCCTGCTCCGGTGTTGGTTGAGGGCGAGTTGGAGTACGTTGTGGAAAAAATCTTGGACTCCCGTGTTTCCAGACGGAAACTCCAGTATCTGGTCAAATGGAAGGGATACGGTCAGGAGGATAATTCTTGGGTGACTGCCTCTGATGTTCATGCCTCCGATCTGGTCCGTGCCTTTCATAGGGCTCATCCTGATCGCCCTGGTGGTTCTGGTGAGGGTTCGGTGCCCCCTCCTTGAGGGGGGGGTACTGTTGTGAAATTGGATTTTGGGCTCCCCCGGTGGCCACTGGTGGAATTGAACTTGTGTGCATCATCCCCTCTGTTCACCTGTTCCCATCAGGATTTGGGAGTCGCTATTTAACCTTGCTCCTCTGTCACTTCCATGCCGGTCAACATTGTAATCAGAAGCCTTTCTGTGCATGTTCCTGCTACCAGACAACTTCCAGCTAAGTCGGACTTTTGTCCTTGTTTGTTTTTTGCATTTTGTTCCAGTTCACAGCTGCAGTTTCGTTTCTGTGTCTGGAAAGCTCTTGTGATCTGAAATTGCCACTCTGATGTTATGAGTTAATACTAGAGTCTTAAAGTAATTTCAGGATGGTGTATTGATAGGGTTTTCAGCTGACCATGAAAGTACCCTTTCTGTCTTCCTGCTATCTAGTAAGCGGACCTCGATTTTGCTAAACCTATTTTCATACTACGTTTGTCATTTTCATCTTAAATCACCGCCAATATATGTGGGGGCCTCTGTCTGCCTTTCGGGGAAATTTCTCTAGAGGTGAGCCAGGACTATATTTTCCTCTGCCAGGATTAGTTAGTCCTCCGGCCGGCGCTGGGCGTCTAGGGATAAAACGCAAGCTACGCTACCCGGCTACTGTTAGTTGTGCGGCAGGTTTAGTTCATGGTCAGTTTAAGTTTCCATCCTTCCAAGAGCTAGTTCCTATGTATGCTGGGCTATGTTCTCTTGCCATTGAGAACCATAACAGGTAGGGTGAAGGAAAAGCTATATCCTCACCAGCAGCTTCATGTAATGCAGCCGGCCACGGTGCTCCAGCACTGGTGGATGGGACTGAGGGATCGCATGTGAGGGAAGGCTGGGTGGGTTCAGAGGGGTCTGGTCTGTCGGAGTGTCCCTCGGTGACGGACTCCTGAGGGATCGCTTCAGAAGGATTCAACTCGGCAGGCTCCCGAGTACTGCAGACGGTGCTGTGGAAAAAAGAAAAAAAAATGAAATTAATATATTGTTATTGCTTGGCCCTGCCAGAAACCAAAAGTAAGGTTAGACATGTAAACATGTTAAAATGGGGGTTAATATTTACCTTCTGCTCACCATCGTTGTCCTGAGGAACGACAGGGCTCGAGCATATTTATATCTCCACCTGCGTCCTCCGGAGCATGCATCCCTTTGTTGAATTCTTTCTTGAAGCGATCCCTGATTGACTGCCACCACTTGACAATTCTTTTGCCTGTAAAGTGAAAACACAAATTGGTTAGTATTCAACACATTACATCCAGCAACATAACTGAACTGTGAATACTTACGTGCTTGATTCTGGGCTCGAACATCGAGGTCCTCCCAGTGGTCCACAAGCTGATCGCATACTTCCTCTCAGAGCCGTCAGGTAACACCAGTGATCAGTGTGGCAGTGGTCACCCATGTTCCACAGGGGTTTCCGCTCTCAAACTAAGTCAATGAGGAGGTCAATGTTGAGACCGGCCTCCTCACCGTCTGAATCAGGAGCCCACTGTGAAGCCTGTTAAGACATTAGACTCAAATAAAAAAAAGTGGGGGGAAGGGAAAAAAAAAGTACTCGGTGGTGACCACCACGATGCTCACGCCGACGACCCTGGGAGGTGCTTTGATGACCTCTGGATTGAGCCCCAGAATTGGAAGACTAAAAGAGAAAAGAAAAACAAAAAAAAATTATGTGCTTGGATGTTGGCTTATGTGTTGTGTGTTCTGTGATGTCTGTGATGATGTGCTTCTGCGATGCATTTAGATACTTACTACACGCTTGCCCGCTCTGGGTATCTCTCCACCCCTTCCGTCTCCTTCGAGAAGCACCTCTGATGCTGCAGGTTCCTGTTAAGAATTAAAGCATATTGTTAGGTGCACATCACCAAAAATAAATTAAAAAATATATATATATTTACCTCACAGCGCTGACGATTCGAGGGAGGGCTCCCAGAAGAAGACATGGCTTGCTGCTGCTGGCTGGCTGTGGCTGTAGCTGGCTGGCTGTGGCTCTAGCTGGCTGGCTGGCTGTGGCTGTAGCTGGCTGACTGTGGCTCTAGCTGGCTGGCTTGCTGCTGGCTGTGGCTGGCTGGCTGCTGGCTGTGGCTGGCTGGCTGCTGGCTGTAGCTGTAGCTGGCTGGCTGGCTGGCTGTTGCTGTAGCTGGCTGGCTGGCTGCTGGCTGTGGCTGGCTGGCTGCTGGCTGTAGCTGGCTGCTGGCTGTGGCTGTAGCTGGCTGCCTGGCTGTGGCTTGCCGGCTGGCTGTTGCTGGCCTGGGGCAGGTTCAGCTCTGGTGGCTGGAGGCTCTGGCTGGCAGCAGGTTCAGCTCTGGATGGCAGCATGTTCAGCTCTGGATGGCAGTAGGTTCAGCTCTGGATGGCAGCAGGTTCTCTGTGTCTCTTGATGGCTGGTAAATGGTTGAGTGAAGGCCTGCCTGGCTTTAAATATGTTTCCTAATTGGGGCGTGCCAATGTTATCTGAGCATGCTCAGATAAGAAAACCAGAATCCGGCGCCGATAGGCTTCCATTCTATCAAAAAGCCTGAAGCGCCGGATTCAGCAGAACGTTACTGTGTATGTTTTCGCCAGACGCCGGAAATTACATTTTTGCCGGAAGGCGAAACCGGACGAAACGTAAGGTCATCCGGCACAATCCGGCGCTAATACAAGTCAATGGGGAAAAACCGGATCCGGCGGCATCTTTTGCCGGATCCAGTTTTTCAAAAATTTGCCAGATCCAGCCCGACGGAAAAAACCTGATGTGTGAAAGTAGCCTAAGGGAGCCGTATAAGCCTTGTTTGCTGGGAGCCCTCATCCCATCCAACAGCTGAAATTGTTTTTTTTGCCCAGCGACACTGAGGTGGCATAAATATCAGTTTCATAGACTAGTATTTGTAGAAAATGTAAGGATAGTAGCACAGTTAGATGACTGATCAATTGACCCGCAGTAGATCATTTTACAATGGCACAGAATCAGTCAGCCATTGGCCATGCATGAGGTATCAAGGTCTGGGCCAGCATTTACAGATTTGAATTGCCTTTTCAATTAAGATGATATGGGTAAGGGAGCGATGTAAGCCTTCTTTGCTGGAAGCCTTAAAACCTTCTGCAACAGCTCAAACAGATTTTTTTTTCCCAGTCACGCTCAGATGGCACAAATATCACCTTGGTAGAGCAATAATGTTAGAAAAATGTAAGAATAGTAACATAGTAACACAGGTAGTTGACTGATAATAAGTGCAGGCCTGCTAGTCTGGGAGCCCTACTGCTACAGACTACAGACATGAGGGAGACCCAACTTGAAGTGCAAATGTTTCAAACAATTATTGCACACACCACTAAAGTGGCATAAATTTCCACAGAGTAGAAATATTATAATGGGCCTCTGACACCCCTTCCACTACAGGCAATCCAGCAGATGGTGACAAAACTTGGAGTCTCCTCATTTAAAAAAATTATTGTCACACACCACTAAAGTAACATCAATTTTCACAGAGTAGAAACAGTATAATGAGCCTCTGACATCCCTTCCATAACAGGTAACCCCCCCAGATGGAGACCTTGGAGTCTCCACATTTCAAAAATTATTGTCACACACCACTAAAGTGACATCAATTGTTTGTAACATCAGCAGCTGTAGCAACAGCTGGCACAGAAGCCACAACAAAGATCTGAAAGACTGCAATAATGCCAGATCAATGCATGACACTAAAAATGGCATCATTGCCTAGTCTCCCATGTCCACGAGTGTGGTACAAAAGTCATTCGAGATTGATGACTTGTTCATTTTGATATGCGCTGATCCATCAGGACACCACCAGAAGTGCTGAAAACACATTTTGAGAGAATACTGGCTGCCGGGAATGAAAAAACCTCCAAGGCATGACAGGTGGGCTCAGGCCACTCTTCCACTTTTCAGACCAAAGTGCAAAAGGGTCCAATTCCCTCTTATGACTTTGATTTTGAGCTCGAGATACTCCTGCACCATCCTCTCCAGTCCTTCACAACATGTCAGACTTGTACTCTGTTCTACTGGTGCACGGGCTTGTTTAAAAAATGTGTGAAATTACTCACGCAAACTGCTTATGCCACTACTGCTGCTGCTAATGTTTTTGCAGTGACGACTTTACTTTCCAGGATTGGAAGTCTAGAACTGTGATGCACACTGTGCCTCACTGCTGTCTTGGGGAAAATCACTCTCAAGATTTTCTACAAGCGTGTTTTGATACCCCAGCATGCATGCATCCCTTTCCAGGGGGGCAACATCTGGTAAAATTTACTCATACTGTGTGTTAGGGTTGGCGGAACGCACCGAATATATATATTTATTAGAAGAAGTTGGTGCGTTCGCAACCCGGGATCCACCTTGCAGGAAAGCACCTGCAGCTAGATATGGCGGTACAATTTAGTAATATAAACAGACTCTGTTACTTCACAGAGTCTGTTAGCAAGGATAACGCTGTGCCCTGTTTGGCTCACAGAGGAACACAGCTACTTAGTAGAGCAGATGGTGGTCATGCAGTCAAATGCAAACACGCAGCTCCTCGCCGGAGGTGCCAGCATTCTAGGGGCTTATGTCAGCCGGGTCCCTGAATACACACACACCAAACTCCTCGCCGGAGGTGCCAGCATTCTAGGGGCTTATTGCAGCTGGGTCCCTGAATACACACACAAACATGACCACACTGGCGCTGAGCTCGTACATAAATTGACACTAGCGCATGGCCGTGCGGTCATGCGCACCTCTTATAGCTGCAGCAAGTACAGGACCTTCCTAGAAGGACCAATGAGAGACTGCAACAGACGTTGAACACCTTCAGGACCTTCCTAGAGGACCAATAGGATTTGCTGCAGTACCTTCGCATGTGACCCTTGATCTCCAATGAGAGATCTTACCCTGGGCATGCTCAGAAGAGGAAAAGTAGGACTTAGTCCCAAAGACGTCTGCTCGCTGCGGACCAGTATTGGCCACAATGGCAGAAGCTAGAAGGACAGCAGTAACCCTTCGCACAGTGTCAGACTGAGCATGACGCTGGGATCGACGCCTCCGCTGAGCAGGCTCCACTGCGGCAGGAGAAGAATGGGAGATCGCAGCGGAGATGGATCGAGATTCCCCCTGTGCAGAGGCAGTAACTCGACCCCTAACACTGTGGATCTAGCAGCCCAGTAGTCAGCACTATTTGTAACCCTTGTAATATGAGTATCATGTTGAAGATAGTGCAGCAAGAAGGCACTCATGTGTTGGCCGTTTCCATGAGGTTCAAGTCCATGGTGTGTTGCTGGTGGTGTAACACACAAGCTTGCTTCCTGCATCCACTCCCAACAACCACGGAGAACAGAGAGGGGATCATTATCTTCATCTCCGAACTGTTGCGTGCCCATCACCTCTTCCTCCTCATCTTCCTCTGCTTGTTCCTTGGCTCCTGCACCTTCACTAACAGTTTGTCTGGTACAATTTGTCTGTAATCCAAGCTCCCATGGCACCCACATGAGTGACGACAGTCCGAAACTTCGAGATATTGTTATCCCTTCCGCATCCTCCTCTGCTTCCACTTCTTCCTCTGGGATCACCCCTTCCTCCCGCAGACTATTCAAAGTCTGCTTCAACATGTAGATGACCAGAATAGTGATGCTGATGAAAGCATCGTCAGCGCTAACCATCTTAGTAGCCATTTCAAAATGAGTAAGCATAATACCCAAGCCCATTTTCTTCATACAGGGAGTGAGCAACACGCCATACATTAATAGATCAAATAGATCATGTCACTATTATGCAGCATATAGATCAAGAGTGTCACATAAACAAGAAGTAAAATCATATTAATTTAAACACTGCCTGATTGTGGTGAGCCTTGGCTGAGCAGTTCGAAGGTGGGGAAGATTCTTTCTGTGATAATGTGTGCAAACTGTAAAGCGCTGCAGAATATGTTAGCGCTATATAAAAATAAAGATTATTATATTATTATTATTTCTGTGAGGTTAAGGGCACAGGTGGAGGACCTAGAGAAGGTGGAGGAGCCAGAAGCAGTGGAGGCATTGTTAGATACAGAGGTTTGTCCAGCAAGCCTTTGAGATTTGAAAACTTGTGGAGCAGCCCATTGACCGCCTACCCCCACAGTCACTCAGTGCTTAGTCAGCAAGCTGTAAGGCCTGACCATGTTTGCTGGTCCAGGTGTCAGTGGTGAAATGCACCCTGGCAGACATAAATTCTTTCAGGGAATGGGCGATGTTGTCTGTGACTTGCTGGTGTAGCGCAGGCACAGATTTTTAGAGAAGTAATTGCAACTGGGAAATTGGTACTGGGGGATTGCGACGGCCATAAACTTTCAGAAACCATCTCTATCCATCAGACGGAAAGGCAGCATTTCCGTGGCCAACAAATTGGAGATGGTGAAGTTCAAGCTGTTAGATGCTTGAAAGTCGATTTCACACAGGATAGGATCCTTATCTAACTAAATGACAAGTTCACTTGCAGCAGCATCAGGAGCGGCCTCTCTGCGCTGTTACACTGAGAAAATGGTGTGAGCAATACAACATGTGTGCTTTTTATATGTACATATGACTTCAGCAGCCAATCACAGTAGAAATTGTGTCATGACATTGTGGATAGTTTCTGCACCTTGATAGGCTGCTGAAATGTACACACATTAAGTTATTAAAATAATAAATGACACTCCACCACTCGACGGACCTATGCACACCCTCTCACCTCATAAAACACATACCTCCTGCTCATCATACTACACCACTATCCTAGCCAAAGTAAAAACAAAAGCATTAGGGGAAATATGATCATTTAATGATCTGTGAATGAGTTTTGCCGACTTTGAGGAAAAATGCTCAGGAAACCGCACACGAATCCGAATGTGCTACGTTCGTGTCGAATTTGAGATTGGCAAATGTTTTCCCAACTAGTTCTCTCATTTCTATTACGTCCTACCATTATTATCAAGAGAACTATCCTGTCAAGTCAGCATTAGATTAGGCAGAGCAGGCAGTACAATACAATGCAACAAATGTTGCTGGGTAAGAGATGTGGCTGCTGGTGATTTAGGAAAAGGAACCTAGTCTCTTCTCCGGAATAGGAGATTAGAAGCATTTCGCCAACAACAACCATATTGCTTAGCCAGCAGCAATAGGAGGTACAAGAATGGGGAGAATGCAGTCTGCACTAAACTACTAAGTTTAGATTTTTAAACCACCTCAACCCTCACTGAATAAAATCCTGTGTCTATGCCATACCAATCATTGTTTTATAGCACAAACAAAGAAAAAAACTCGCGGGCGGCACTGTCTTGCTGAATGCCGGCTTGTCAGTGGGGATTACAGACGCGTATCCTACTCAGCCACTCAAAGAGGAAACTTTCAGGTGCTCCGTCTTGGAAAATAGTCTCTTAAATAGAATACCCCATAAGAAATGCAGAGAGGGCACTCACCAGTTTCTACAAAATGATTCCTTTATTCACGAGACAACATCCAGAGGGCCGTAGTAGCCGGGGGAGAGAGAGAGGGCCTCAGCCCGTGTGAGCAGAGGAGATGGACGACGGCCGTTTCGCACCTGGTTGTGCTTCTACGGGACCCGTAGAAGCACAACCAGGTGCGAAACGGCCGTCGTCCATCTCCTCCAATCATTGTTTTATTGCTCTGATTTTCTTAAAAAATCCTTTTTGCATTTTCACTAATACCTTTTGTTACAATTATATTCATTTTAAAACTGATTAAAAACAATTTATTTACATCAATATGTTATATCCTTATAATAATTTAATACATTGTTGTTGTTTTTCTGAAATAGTTATTAGACAGAGAATAAATATTTTATGATTGAACATGGCAATAATGATTATGCACTGACAAGACAGTCTTACCCCAGAACATCCTCTAATTATGTAATCTGGACTTGTTGAATAACTTACTAGATGGCAAAGTTTAGTGCATATGTTTCATTTTCCGACATTAATGTCTATCTAGAGAATGTATGAGTGTATTAACGCAAGCATGCATCAGTTGCTTAGATGTAACAGTAGAATTTTTTTTAGATTAATTAGGTTGGGGCTACGTGGAGACCTTGGCCATGACACAGGTCGCATAGCTATAGATTGGTATATGTGCTGCTGCTATACTGCAGCATAATGCAGGACTGTGAACAGTGAAGAACAATTTGCAAAAAATCCAACTAATTCCAAAAATTTGCACACATCAGTGATTTTTCTTCACCTGTGAAAAACAGCATATAATTACTCAGGAAAAATAACATGTAAGGGAAAGGAAAGAGAGACAAAGAACTCTGCCAATCATATGAGCTTGCACTCTATAGGAGATGACCTAGCTGTCCATAACAACTTACACATTACAGAAGAGCGATAGAGAGGAGCCGCTGATCATAATATCTTACACTGTATACGAGAGAGTGAGTGAGGCTCAGCTGACTATACGGGCTTACACACTGCAGAAGAGAAAGAGGACCCAGCTGACCATAAGAGCTGACACTCTACAGGAGAGACAGACTAGGCCGCATAGTGAGGAGTGTGTGAAGGGAGAAGCAGAACAGAGATAGCAAGATTCTGTAACTGCATCTAGTAGCAGAGTAATACGGCCAGAGCATCTTGGACCCCATGTGGTGAAATGGAGAAAGACAGAAAGACAGTTCAGATAGAGTGGAGAGGACCAGGAGCCCAGAGGAGGTAGAGCTGTGGGTTTTTCGAATAAGGGCACAGACAGACGGCCATATAACTCATGCGATGATCGCATCACAGTGCACAGACTGGCCCTGCACCTCTTCTGACCTGAGCATGACAGCGTGATGTATTTCCATGCAGCTGTCAAACTTAGGTCAGGAGAGCAGGCAGCCGGTATGAAGATTGAGATGCGATTGGCACAAGTTATGCGGCCGTCTGTCTGAGCCCTAAACCTGAGGCAACACAGGCAAAGTGTGGCTGAAGAGACGGAACTTGTAGGTCAGACCTGTGAATTATACTGAATAAATACTGGGCTTACCAGACTGGGGTAAGAGTATCACTGCACAGAGCTGTGGTCAGTGAAGGTCAGACAAAAGGAATGAAGTATTTAAGTAAAGCAAGCAGTATTTCTGAAATGTAATTTATAAGTGAAGTGCTGCCACATGTAACTACCATGTTTCTGCCTCTGTGTAAAACAGATGAAGATGTGAATGCTAAGCTTTGTGCTTGCTATCTGTCATGATGTGACCGCAGCAGTGTGACACGACCTAACAATTGGTCGGTCACCAGATGGAAAGACACACCAGGGAACACCATGGAAACTTTAACAATGGTGGGCCCTGTCAGTAGGGAATGAGGGAGTGGACACCTCCTGCACTCACCTGAGGATGTGCCCTGATCTTGCTATAGTCCCTATACGGGTTCTTTCACCTCGTTGCCGACCAGGATACCTAGTCCCTCACTTGCCCTGCTCTTATCCCTACGTAGGGAACTGGCAGGTGAGAGCACTGGTCCCACCGATGCACTAATACAACAAGAGGTAAGGAAAGACAGACACTAAAAGGGACTGGGTATTAAAACACCACACTTAGCTTTCTGCTGCAAAGCACCGCACATCAAGAAAATGATACCAGGAAAATTGAACTCAGCTGAAGAACCACTGCTCTCAGAAAGCTCCTTCTGCCAGCTAGGTTGCTGCAGAATGAACTAACACCGACAGTCAGCTGATGCATCAGGGGACCTCTTAAAGGATGGTGGGAGTGGTCACCACCCACATCAGCTGACCCAGCAGCAATGCAATGCAATACACCAGCAGGCCACCGCGGAAACTGCATTAACCCCTGATGACCTGAAAGGAAAAAGGTTTTGAACTGAGGGAAACCAGATCTGCCACAAATCCAAAAATGGATTGTGACACTATCACTTATACATGCTTAACACCAGTTTTATCAGTAAATACTTTTAAGTTTATAAAATATACTGATTTCTTCATTTTGATTGTATTACACTGGGGGGTTCCTATACCCTCTAAATGTATGTGGCATGAATGGAGAACATTTCAATCCACTAACAACACCCCCACACTCAGAGGAACCCATTTGACTGGTGACTAGGATAAGTCCTTAGGACAGGTTATCAATGGCTGATCTGATTTTTTCTAGCAAAAATTTTAAAAGATAGTTCTAGATACAGACAGCATGCTAATGCAAGCATTTTCCTTCACTTTTCAGACCAAACTTAGTGCTCATTCATGGATCATCATGCTAAATACACGCTATTTAGATAATGAACAAAACACATGAAAAAGTAGGGAGTAGAGGTTCTCGGATCTTATAGTGATTGCAACAAGTGTGACTCACTTCCAAGCTAATCACTTAAGAGCCACCCATACACATAGACAGACATTTAAAAACATAATACATTGTAGAAGATGACTAAAATCATAATGATAAAAATGCAAATATCTTATGGTATTATAGTATTGATAGGCCTGCTATGTTACCATGCACACCTTGAGAAAGTAAATCATAAGTTGAAAGATTGGTATGATATGATCAGTTCTGCTAAATGCATGGTGGATTTTAGACAGTGAGAAGTTCTTTTATTTCGGAAGAGAGATCACTGTCAAGCCAACCCCAAACCAACTTTGGTTTTGAAGTATAGTGGTAAATTTTCTCAAATAAAAAACATAGTCTTAAAATACTAACTGGTATTATTTGAGAAAGATAAACTTCTTCACATACTGATTTCAGACTGGCAGTTAGTTGTCCATCGTATGCGCATACATTGTCTCGCAGTCACATTGAAGGCGCAGTCAGACGGCTGTGTAACATAGACAAGGATGTCATCGCAATGCTCTGAATACAATACCATATATGTGGGATGTACCATAAGATCCTTGAAGAAATGCATACTTGAGTGTATTAATGGAACTGAGCATTCATCTGATCATTGAATTTCCAATGAGGCAAAACATTTTATTTCACATCATTCATGCAGTATCAAAAGTTTACAGGTTTTTGGCATTGAAAAGCCTATTAAACAAAGAGGTATGGTGAGAGTGATTTGAAACATCTCCTCCTCATGAAAGAAAGTTTTTGGATTCTAAACTTGCAAACTAGAATTCCTAACGGAATGACTCTTAAGAGAGACTTGCTATTTCATTACTAATAGAACGAATGTCCTCTTATTCATGTCAGTTAATCACACATTATAGAACTTTGCATCGTTTAATACATATGAACCTTACTAATTCTGTGTTTGTATGCAACTTAATTGTGATCATTGCCACTGTATTTTTTGGCTTAAAATATATATGATTTCTGGTAGCCTTTTGTACGTAATTGTCATCAAGGTTCTGCTATGATAGATCAAGTATTATGCCTATGATATTAGGATTATGAATTTAATTTGTTGCATTTTTTATATGTTATAATATCATAAGGGACTGGTAATTGCTTTTTTATTATTATTATTATTATTATGCTTTTACTTATATGCTACCATTTATTATATCTTCATATGTCGGTCTGTTTATTTGTATAGGTGGTCAGCTTGGAAGTAAGTCCCATTTTTTCCAATTACTATCAGATTCCCTTCCTTCTTTTTTGTAAGGAGTTTTGTTCTTTATTTAACAGCATAATTCAAGGACAAGGACTAATTTTGGTCCAAAACGTATAGCAACATGTTTGTACTAGCATGTTATCTGTACTTGTAACAATGTTTTTAATCTTTTGCTGAGATTAAGATTTCTGAAATACTTTTTAATTGAAACAACAACTGGAATATTTGTCTGCATTTGTCATTCTTACCACCATGTCCCAGAAGAAGCCATGCAGGGTGAAACATTTGGACTTACTTTGCAGACAGCATGATAGCAGCTGTATATTTGAATCCTAAAACACTTTTCAATGTCATAATTGTGAGTATACAAGATGAAAGGATCTGAATTTTTTCATATGGTGGATTGTCTGAGCTATGTGGTCTTCTTCTAGAAGATGAAAACACTAAATCCATGTGCAGCTGAGATGGGGATGCTTTCCTGCTCCACAGACCTTATGCGTGAACATACCTTAATAAATAAGCTGGGGTGGCTGTTGTAGCATACAGATGTAATCCTCCTAAATTGGTAGGCTTGGGCTGTTGGATCACCTGGGCATGCCAATTCTGCTACACCCTATACTATGTGGATCAGGTGACTAGTCTGTCCTTATCATCAATGAGGTGACTTTATAATTTAAGGAGGGGTGAACCAGGTCAGAACTACAACAGTTAAAAGTGCTTGACCATTACAATAAAGATATAACTATTATAAAGAAGCATATAGTCGGATTGGTCACCATATCACCTACAATACAACTTATTCCTGGTCTATAGGGGTGCTGAGTGATTTGTGCTCTCTGGAGCTGGAAATGTAGCCACCATAACTACTAGCAGCTTTTTGTAGTAGGCATAAGGAGCATCCCCCCTCTTAATTTTAGTTTTATTTTACTCTACAGACTTGTCCCTCTATTCAGAACTGGCTCCATGTGGTACTGATTGGAGATCAGGGCTAAAGTCAAGTATTCCAAATGACTTTCATCTTCTTTATATTTCATGGCGTTACAGGTATTGTTAATCCTTTCTTTGGTAAGTCGATATGTGGTGCGACACTTGAATGTTAAAAAATGTAAACAGTTCTATTAAATGGGAAAAAAAATCTATTCCTCATGTTTACATTGAACCATAACAAATCTCCCTCTGCAAAGATCAATATGCTTATGTAGCCATTGATTTTTTTAATGAGATCATAACATTTTGGGGTTTATTATTCAACAGTCAGTGCTATGCTGTGAGACATTTTAAGCTAATAAGTATTTCTAATTTCCATATGAATGTTACAGATTTTGCCATGTGCAGACAGAAGGGTTTGCTTAATTAGCACCGACAGCAGGGAAATAAAAAGGTCAATTTAAGTTTCAAAACTAAAAATTATATTATTTCTACAGAAATAAATATTTATTAGTACTAATATTTCCTTATTGAACAAATTGTTGCTTTTTATTAATCACAATGGAAAATGTCACATCAACATGTATGAAACTGCATCACAAACATCTTTAATTCAGCAAAAATTGAGGTAATATACAGTTGAAACCAGAAGTTTACATACACTATATAAAAAGACACATATGCATGTTTTTTTCAATATCTGATATGAAATCAGAATAAACCTTTCCCGTTTAGATCAATAAGGATTACCATAATTATTAATATTTGCCAAATGCCAGAATAATGAGAGAGAGAATGTTTTAAGGCATTTTTATTACTGAAAAGTTAAGAGTTTACATACATTTCATTAGTATTTGGTAGTGATGAGCGAATATACTCGTTACTCGAGATTTCCCGAGCACACTCGCGTGTCCTCTGAGTATTTTTTAGTGCTCGAAGATTTAGTTTTCATCATTCACGATTAACATCTGTTAGCCAGCATAAGTACATGTGGGGGTTGCCTGGTTGCTAGGGAATCCCCACATGTAATCAGGCTGGCTAAGAGATGTAAATCATTCAGCTTTTTTCAATTTTACCAAACGCGGAACGGAATAAACGCCTCCCCCAAAAGAAATTCATGTATAGCTGGTTGTTGGGCATTCTGCCTCACAAAAATCGGAATAAAAAGCGATCAAAAAAATCTCCCGTGCCCGAGCATGTTACCAATAAAAACGTCAACTCGTCCCGCAAAAAACAAGACCTCACATGACCCTGTGGACTCAAATATGGAAAAATTATAGCTCTCAAAATGTGATAACACAAAAAATACTTTTGGCAATAAAAAGCGTCTTTCAGTGTGTGACGGCTGCCAATCATAAAAATCCGCTAAAAAACCCACTATAAAAGTAAATCAAACCCCCCTTCATCACCCCCTTAGTTAGCGAAAAATAAAAACATTTAAAAAATGTATTTATTTCCATTTTCCCATTAGGGTTAGGGTTAGGGCTAGGGTTAGAGCTAGGGTTAGGGTTAGGGCTAGGGTTAGGGCTAGGGTTAGGGTTAGGGCTAGGGTTAGGGTTAGGGTTAGGGTTAGGGTTAGGGTTGGGGCTAGGGTTGGGGCTAGGGTTAAGGCTACAGTTAGGGTTGGGGCTAAAGTTAGGGTTAGGGTTGAGGCTAAAGTTAGGGTTAGGGTTTGGATTACATTTACAGTTGGGAATAGGGTTGGGATTAGGGTTAGGGGTGTTTCTGGATTAGGGTTTCAGTTATAATTGGGGGGTTTCCACTGTTTAGGCACATCAGGGGCTCTCCAAACGCGACATGGCTTCCGATCTCAATTCCAGCCAATACTGAGTTGAAAAAGTAAAACAGTGCTCCTTCCCTTCCGAGCTCTTTCGTGCGCCCAAACAGGGGTTTACCCCAACATTTGGGGTATCAGCGTACTCGGAACACATTGGAGAACAACTTTTGGGGTCCAATTTCTCCCGATACCCTTGGGAAAATACAAAACTGGGGGCTAAAAAATAATTTTTGTGGAAAAAAAAATATTTTTTATTTGCATGGCTCAGCGTTATAAACTGTAGTGAAACACTTGGGGGTTCAAAGCTCTCACAACACATCTAGATGAGTTCCTTAGGGGGTCTACTTTCCAAAATAGTGTCACTTGTGGGGGGTTTCTACTGTTTAGGTACATTAGGGGCTCTGCAAACACTATGTGACGCCTGCAGACCATTCCATCTAAGTCTGCATTCCAAATGGCGCTCCTTCCCTTCCGAGCCCTCCCATGCGCCAAAACGGTGGTTCCCCCCCACATATGGGGTATCAGCGTACTCAAGACAAATTGGACAACAACATTTGAGGTCCAATTTCGCCTGATACCCTTGGGAAAATACAAAACTGGGGGCTAAAAAAATAATTTTGGGGGGAAATTTTTTTTTTATTATTTTCACGGCTCTGCGTTATAAACTGTAGTGAAACACTTGGGGGTTCAAAGTTCTCACAACACAACTAGATAAGTTCCTTGGGGGGTCTAGTTACCAATGTTAGGTCACTTGTGGGGGTTTCTACTGTTTAGGTACATTAGGGGCTCTGCAAAGGCAATGTGACGCCTGCAGACCAATCCATCTACGTCTGCATTCCAAATGATGCTCCTTCCCTTCCGAGCTCTGCCATGCGCTCAAACGGTGGTTCCCCCCCACATATCAGGTATCAGCGTACTCAGGACAAATTGGACAACAATACTTAGGGTCCAATTTCTCCTGTTACCCTTGGAAAAATACAAAACTGGGGGCTAAAAAATAATTTTTGTGGAAAAAAAATATTTTTTATTTGCACGTCTCTGCGTTATAAACTGTAGTGAAACACTTGGGGGTTCAAAGCTCTCACAACACATCTAGATGAGTTCCTTAGGGGGTCTACTTTCCAAAATGGTGTCACTTGTGGTTTTTTTTTACTGTTTAGGTACATTAGGGGCTCTGCAAACGCAATGTGACGCCTGCAGACCATTCCATCTAAGTCTGCATTCCAAATGGCGCTCCATCCCTTCCGAGCCCTCCCATGCGCCCAAACGGTGGTTCCCCCCCACATATGGGGTATCAGCGTACTCAGGAAAAAATTGGACAACAACTTTTGGGGTCCAATTTCTCCTGTTACCCTCGGGAAAATACAAAACTGGGGGCTAAAAATAATTTTTGTGGGAAAAAAGTTTTGTTTTATTTTTACAGCTCTGCATTATAAACTTCTGTGAAGCACTTGGTGGGTCAAAGTGCTCCCCACACCTCTAGATAAGTTCCTTAGGGGGTCTACTTTCCAAAATGGTGTCACTTGTGGGGGGTTTCAATGTTTAGGCACAACAGTGGCTCTCCAAACGCAACATGGCGTCCCATCTCAATTCCTGTCAATTTTGCATTGAAAAGTCAAACGGCGCTCCTTCCCTTCCGAGCTCTCCCATGCGCCCAAACAGTGGTTTACCCCCATATATGGGGCATCTGCGTACTCAGAACAAATTGTACAACAACTTTTGGGGTCCAATTTCTTCTCTTACCCTTGGGAAAATAAAAAATTGGGGGCGAAAAGATAATTTTTGTGAAAAAATATGATTTTTTATTTTTACGGTTCTGCATTATAAACTTCTGTGAAGCACTTGGTGGGTCAAAGTGCTCCCCACACCTCTAGATAAGTTCATTAGGGGGTCTAATTTACAAAATGGTGTCACTTGTGGGGGGTTTCAATGTTTAGGCACATCAGTGGCTCTCCAAACGCAACATGGCGTCCCATCTCAATTCCTGTCAATTTTGCATTGAAAAGTCAAACGGCACTCCTTCCCTTCCGAGCTCTCCCATGCGCCCAAACAGTGGTTTACCCCCATATATGGGGCATCAGCGTACTCAGAACAAATTGTACAACAACTTTTGGGGTCCAATTTCTTCTCTTACCCTTGGGAAAATAAAAAATTGGGGGTGAAAAGATAATTTTTGTGAAAAAATATGATTTTTTATTTTTACGGTTCTGCATTATAAACTTCTGTGAAGCACTTGGTGGGTCAAAATGCTCCCCACACCTCTAGATAAGTTACTTAGGGGGTCTACTTTCCAAAATGGTGTCACTTGTGGGGGGTTTCAATGTTTAAGCACATCAGTGGCTCTCCAAACGCAACATGGCGTCCCATCTCTATTCCTGTCAATTTTGCATTGAAAAGTCAAACGGCGCTCCTTCCCTTCCGAGCTCTCCCATGCGCCCAAACAGTGGTTTACCCCCACATATGCGGTATCAGCGTACTCAGAACAAATTGTACAACAACTTTTGGGGTCCAATTTCTTCTCTTACCCTTGGGAAAAAAAATTGGGGGCGAAAATATAATTTTTGTGAAAAAATATGATTTTTTATTTTTATGGTTCTGCATTATAAACTTCTGTGAAGCACTTGGTGGGTCAAAGTGCTCACCACACCTCTAGATAAGTTCCTTAGGGGGTCTACTTTCCAAAATGGTGTCACTTGTGGGAGGTTTTAATGTTTAGGCACATCAGGGGCTCTCCAAACGCAACATGGCGTCCCATCTCAATTCAGTCAATTTTGCATTGAAAAGTCAAATGGCGCTCCTTCGCTTCCGAGCTCTGTCATGCTCCCAAACAGTGGTTTACCACCACATATGGGGTATCTGCGCACTCAGGACAAATTGTACAACATCGTTTGGGGTCCATTTTCTCCCGTTACCCTTGGTAAAATAAAACAAATTGGAGCTGAAGTAAATTTTGTGTGAAAAAAAGTTAAATGTTCATTTTTATTTAAACATTCCAAAAATTCCTGTGAAACACCTGAAGGGTTAATAAACTTCTTGAATGTGGTTTTGAGTACCTTGAGGGGTGCAGTTTTTAGAATGGTGTCACACTTGGGTATTTTCTATCATATAGACCCCTCAAAATGACTTCAAATGAGATGTGGTCCCTAATAAAAAATGGTGTTGTAAAAATGAGAAATTGCTGGTCAATTTTTAACCCTTATAACTCCCTACCAAAAAAAATTTTTGGTTCCAAAATTATGCTGATGTAAAGTAGACATGTGGGAAATGTTAATTATTAAGTATTTTGTGTGATATATCACTGTGATTTAATTGCATAAAAATGCAAAGTTGGAAAATTGCAAAATTTTCAAAATTTTAGCCACATTTCCATTTTTTTCACAAATAAGCGCAGGTAATATCAAAGAAATTTTACCACTATCATGAAGTACAATATGTCATGAGAAAACATTGTCAGAATTACCAGGATCCGTTGAAGCGTTCCAGAGTTATAACCTCATAAAGGGACAGTGGTCAGAATTGTAAAAATTGGCCTGGTCATTAACGTGCAAACCACCCTTGGGGGTGAAGGGGTTAAGCATGTCAATCTTAATTTACCTTATAATAATAGTTAGTCATTGAAAATTGGGAGTGATTTGGCTAAAGTTGTGGGGAGTTAGGGCTGGTTCAAGTTTTTCGTGGTCCCAGGAAACGCGGACTACGTCACGGCGGTGGAGCAGGGAGAGGTAAGTATTTCAACTTTACAAGTGCTGTGATCCTGAACAAGCAGGGGGGGCGCTCATTCACATTGGCACTGGCACAGGGCCCCTCAAAGTACAGCGGTGTGTTTGACGGCGGGGCGCCTCCCACCGGCAGAGACACTTTTGCGTACTATGAGGGGCCCTGTGCCTGTGTATGTCCCCCCACCTGATGAAGGAACCTGCACTTTCATCTGCACCTTCCTCTTTGTCCCCGTGTAAGGTGGTATAGTATGCGGGAAGGGGAACATGACTTTCAGCAGGGTCAGATTCTGGCTGTGTAAAGTGCAAGGGGAATATAGTGGTCTGGGTCAATGTACCAGCAGACTCATCTAGCAGTGGCTGGGCAATGGGCAGGATGATGAGGAAACACAGATAAAGGCACAAATAATAAAGCAGGCTAAATGCAGTTCAAATGTGGTAACAGGACTAAACAGGTGGCATTGCTTTGTTCAGTGGAGGACAACTGTAATGAGTGGCAGACACAGTTAGTAGGCCCAAGTAAAAAAGTGGGCCAAATGCAGTTCAAAATTGGTAACAAGAGTAAACAGGCGGCACTGCTTTGTTCAGTGGAGGAGAACAAGCAGTGCCAGACACCGTTAGTAGGCCCAACCAAACAAGTAGGCCAAATGCAGTGTAATATCCAAAACAGGATGAAAATTGAGGCTCAGCTTTGTTCAGTGGAGGAGTACAACACGCAGCAGCAGATACCGTTAGTAGGCCCAATCAAACAAGTAGGCCAAATGCAGTGTAATATCCGAAGCAGGAGGAAAATTGAGGCTCAGCTTTGTTCAGTGGAGGAGAAAAGCAAGGAGCGGCAAACACCGTTAGTAGGCCCAACCAAACAAGTAGGCCAAATGCAGTTTAATATCCAAAATAGGATGAAAATTGATGCTCAGCTTTGTTCAGTGGAAGAGAACAACACGCAGCGGCAGACACCGTTAGTAGGCCCAACCAAACAAGTAGGCCAAATGCAGTGTAATATCCAAAACAGGATGAAAATTGAGGCTCAGCTTTGTTCAGTGGAGGAGAAAAGCAAGGAGCGGCAGACACCGTTAGTAGGCCCAACCAAAGAAGTAGGCCAAATGCAGTTTAATATCCGAAATAGGATGAAAATTGAGGCTCAGCTTTGTTCAGTGGAGGAGAACAACACGCAGCGGCAGACACCGTTAGTAGGCCCAACCAAACAAGTAGGCCAAATGCAGTTTAATATCCGAAATAGGATGAAAATTGAGGCTCAGCTTTGTTCAGTGGAGGAGAACAACACGCAGCGGCAGACACCGTTAGTAGGCCCAACCAAACAAGTAGGCCAAATGCAGTTTAATATCCCAAACAGAGAACAAAAAAAGAGGAAAGATATGCACACTAGTGGGATCAACCAATCATAATAGTCTTTATTACAAATAGCATTACAAAAACAGGCAAAGAAAAGGACACGCAATTAAAAACATTTAAAAGACCAAAAGGGCCAAATGGACCAACTATGATCCCCCAGGGAAGAAAAACAAATCAACAAAAAAATATGTTATCTTATATACATATGGGCAAATCTGGCAATAAATAGAACAATATATGAGCGCATAGCAATATGTGTAACTAAATATGAAACAAGTTAACACACAGGGATAAATAGATTTACATAACAAAAACCAATAACCTGTGCTGCCAGCTGACCTCAAATGGATGCCATAAACCCATATATAAGTTGGTAACCCATGATTTACATGCAAGAATAGACAAAATGTCACAATACCGCCTATTTGAATAGTGCACAGTTGCCTGCCACAACCAATAACCATATAATATAAAACAGGAAACCAAATAGTTAGAACCTAACCCACAATGCTGGAACGTTTTTGGTCTAATAGAGGGAAAGGAGTCCCCCCAGGACTTTGGTAACCCTGGCATGCATCTTATTCATCTTAAGACAGGTCTATGTGCACTGGTTGTCCAAGGGGCAACCTAGGGAATTTATGACTCCATAATATGGTTATTGGTTGTGGCAGGCAACTGTGCACTATTCAAATAGGCGGTACCGCCGCCCACGAGAGAGTGTTCCCCCCAGGTCGAACAGTGCTCTACCACTTGCAAAACTTACCTCTCCCTGCTCCACCACTGTGTAGTCTGTGCTGTTAAATCCTTCAATGGCACTGCCAATAGAAATTTGTTGAAATGATAGATGATAGTAAAAATATACAGGGGACCTGGCCACCATTTAGACCAGTTAATACTTTGCTCCAACCACCGGCAGAGGAGCCCACCCCTGTACCTAGCTATGCCACCTGTTTATTTATGAACATTTTTTTGGCAGATATTTACCTCACTTTATTATTTTGGCCCCCTATTAGTTGCTCCCCTGGATACAATATGACATGCCTAGTCTGTGTGTTCAGAAAATCTCTGCATTAAAGGGAACCTGTCACCCCGTTTTTTCAATATGAGCTAAAAATAGTGTTCAATAGGGCCTGAGCTGTGCTGTACAATAGTGCCTTTATTATCCCCTGATTCCCCACCTTTGCTGCCAAAATACTTTAGTAAAGTCGCCGTTTTCGGCTGTCAATCACGCAGGTCTGGTCAAATGGGCATTCTGAAATCGCTGTTTCTACCTTATTGAACACCATTTTTACCTCATATTGAAAAAACGGGGTGACAGGTTCCGTTTAAACTAGGGTCATACCAGTCTACTGTATATTTATTCATCCGAGAGAATTGGGTCAATTATACTAATCACACTCTGTATGTTCATAGTGTGATTTAATTATCTTGGAAGAAGAGAATTCCAATCTTCCCATTCTGCACTCATTCTATCATCTGAATGCAGTACAATATTTTCCTCGACCTCACTGACTTTCATGGCCAAGTGTGATCTGAATATTGGATCAACTCAGGCATGCTGCAACTTTCTATTTGGACCGGCACAGTCCAAGGAAAAAATTGGACATGCGCATGGTGGCATAGAATAACATTGGTCTGTGAGCAATCTGATGTTTTCTCGGATCACACTCTTGGTTTTCTGTTTGAGCCCTAACATGGGAGATTGGATGGTAAATGGTTTTCTTCTGAAGTGACACTAGGCTGATTTATTTTTTGCTAAACTTTCCACTGCATAAATACTACTGTTGAGATTGAACATCTGAGCTTTCTATGTTCACTTTTAAGACAATACCAGTCGGTCTTTCTGAATTTACATAGGGCCTGCTACCCAGTCCAAAGTTTTACACTGTTCTTCGCCAGCCAAATTATGGACTATGCGCCATCATTTGTGGGTTATTTTGCATCAGTTTTCTTTTTTGTCTTCTGATATACAGCGCTGAGAACAGATTACTGCCGGTTTACCTCAGCGGTAGGTAATTCGCTGACAGTTCATGGTGAGTGAAGTCACTCTAGTCCAAGTCCAAGCCAAGACAAAAAAAATCCCAATCTTATGAGTTTCAAAACCTACGAATTTCTTCATCAGGGTATATCAGCTTATTTTATTTACTATTTACATGATTTTTTTTTCACCTTTTCATTTAGATAGACCACAGCAACTTTTTTTGTTTTGTCAAGTATATACATGTCATTCAAAGCGAGTGACAAATCAAATTAAAATACCAATGCAAAGAACATGTATAGCACCTACTGAGATGCAGGGACAGGGACGAAGGAGCCTACCACCATAAGAATGTGTAGCTGGAAATGTGGCCCAGAGGTTCTCCTGATGGTGCCGTCTCCACTGGTGATCACAGGAAGGTAGATAAAAAATTGGGAAAGATTCCAGCACAACCATCCAGGGATAAAATGGACTCTGTATTCAAATGAAGTTAAAACATTAAATGGCGAGGCCTCGTACCTGACGCGTTTCAGGTGTATACACACCCTTAGTCATAGGCTAACAGTATCTAGTAATCCTACAACACAAGTTTTATAGTAACAAAAAAATGAATATTTTGGCTATAATTCCAAGTGGGCTCTCCAGTAGAGTTAAATGCATATGTATTCATACGTCCCATTTCATTGGTCAAGACTAGGGTTGAGCGAAATGGATCGGACATTTTCAAAAACCGCCGACTTTCGGCAAAGTCGGGTTTCGTGAAACCCGTCCCGAACCCAGCGCGGGATCGGCCATGCGGTCGGCGATCTTCACGCCAAAGTCGCGTTTCGTATGATGCTTTAAGCGCCATTTCTCAGGTGGACGCAGAGTGTGGGCAGCGTGATGACATAGGTCTCGGTCCCCACCATCTTAGAGAAGGGCATGACAGTGATTGGCTTGCTTTCTGCGGCGTCGCAGGGGCTATAAAAGGGTGTGCACGCCGACCGCCATCTTACTTCTGCCGATCTGAGCATAGGGAGAGGTTGCAGCTTCGTCAGAAGCAGGGATATTGTTAGGGAGGAAATATTAACCCCCAAACCGCTTGTGCTGTAGCGATTTCCACTGTCCAACACCACCTTTTCTTTGCAGGGACAGTGGAGGCTAGATTTCTCTGCATCAGCTCTGTAGCTTATAAGGCTAATAATAATCTTTATTTTTATATAGTGCTAACTAGGGTTGAGCGACTTTCATTTTTTTAAGATCGAGTAGGGTTTTGGGAAACCCGATTTTGTCCAGAGTCGAGTCGAGTGCAGTCGGCCGATTATCGCTAAAAGTCGGGGATCGACCGAAACACGAAACCCAATGCAAGTCAATGGGGAAGCATAGTCGGCAGTGAGTGGAGGCCAGGAAAACACCTACAGTGCCCATTTTAATGCCAAAAACATCCATTCTTGTTTCTGAAGCTTGTCAATCTTAATTAACTTTATAATAATAGTTGGGCATAGGGAATTGGGGGTCATTTGGCAAAAGTTGTGGGGGGAGTAGGGCCGGCTCAAGTTTTTCGTGGGCCCAGGAAATGCGGACTACGTCACGGCGGTGTTGCAGGGAAAGGTAAGTATTTAAAAGTTGCAAGTGCTGTGATCCTGAGCAAGCAGGGGGGGGGCCCACTCGTTCGCATTGCCACTGGCACAGGGCCCCTCAAAGTACGGCGGTGTGTTTGCATGGCGGGGGCGCCTCCCACCAGCAGCGACACTTTTGCGTACTCTGAGGGGCCCTGTGCCAGTGACGTCGCCAACGAGTATGCCCCCCCACCTGATGAAGGAACCTGCACTTTCATCTGCACCTTCCTCTTTGTCCCTGTGTAAGGTGGTATAACATGCGGGAAGGGGAACCTTACTTTCAGCAGGGACAGATTCTGGCTGTGTAGAGTACAAGGGGAATGTAGTGGTCTAGGTCAATGTACCAGCAGACTCATTTAGCAGTGGCTGGGCAATGGGCAGGATGAGGAGGAAACAGATATAGGGCCAAAGAATAAAGTAGGCTACATGCAGTTCAAAATTGGTAACAGGACTAAACAGGCGGCATTGCTTTGTTCAGTGGAGTAGCAAACCCAAGAGCAGCAGACACTGTTTCAAGGGCCTAACCACACTAGTAGGCCAAATGCAGTTTAATATCTGATAGTATAGGGCGAAAGCCAGAATGTGGAAGCTCAGCTTTGTTCAGTTGAGGACAACACCAGGGAGTGGCAGACACCTTTAGTAGGCCGGAAAAGCCTATTGCATTTTTTAAAATGGTAATTTGGAGCAGAAGGTTGAATGTTGTGAATTTGGTTTCTGGGCTCCCCCGGTGGCCGCTTGTGGAATTGGATTTGTCATCCTCTTTCCTGTTTCACCTGGTTCCATCAGTAGTGGGTGTCGCTATTTAAGCTCATTTCTCTGGTGGTTTCTTGCCGGTCAACAATGTTATCTGATGCCTCTCAGTGCTTGTTCCTGCTTCTAGACAACTACTAGATAAGTTGGACTTTTGTCCATGTTTCATTTTGCCTATTTGTTCCAGTTCACAGCTGAAGTTTTGTTACTGTGTCTGGAAAGCTCTCGTTGATCAGGGATTGCTACTCTGGCGTTATGAGTTAATGCCAGAGTTTAAGGTAATCTCTGGATGGTGTTTTGTTAGTGTTTTTCTGCTGACCATGAAAGTATACTATCTGTCTTCTGCTATCTAGTAAGCGGACCTCAAATTTGCTAAGACTATTTTCCTGCTGCGTTTGTTGTTTCATCTGAACTCACCGTCATTATATGTGGGGGGCTACTGTCTTCTTTGGAATATTTCTCTAGAGGTGAGCCAGGTCTTATATTTCCCTCTGCTAGCTATTTAGGTCTTAGGCCAGAGCTGGGCATCTAGCTATAAATAGGAAATGCTACCTGGCTATTTCTAGTTGCGCGGCAGGCTTAGTTCATGGTCAGTATAGTTCCATCTTCCGAGAGCTTGTCCCTCTATAGGCTTGCTATGATCTCTGCCTGCAGAGATCATGACAGTTTGACCGGCCAATAAAGTGTTAAAGACCCAGGTTGAGAAAGGAGAGTTATAAGAAGTCTGCTGGAATTTTTTTTTTTTTTTTTTTTTTTTTTTCCTCCAGTTTGCCTTGCTGCAGTCTTTTTTCTCTCTCTCCTCCTAATCTCTGTATGGCTCTGTGTGCACCTGACAATAATGGATCTTCAGAGTGTAACTGCGGGTTTGAATAATCTCATCATGAAAGTACAAAATTTACAAGATTTTGTGGTACATGCTCCGGTATCTGAGCCGAGAATTCCTTTGCCGGAGTTCTTCACAGGGAATAGAGCTAGCTTCCAGAATTTCCGAAATAATTGTAAGCTTTATTTGTCCCTGAAGTCTCGTTCAGCTGGAGACCCTGCTCAGCAGGTTAGGATTGTGATTTCCTTGCTCAGGGGTGACCCTCAAGATTGGGCCTTCTCATTGCCAGCAGGGGATCCTGCGTTGCGCGATGTGGATGCGTTTTTTCTGGCCTTGGGCTTGCTTTATGAGGAACCTCATTTGGAACTTCAGGCAGAAAAAACTTTGATGGCACTATCTCAGGGGCAAGACGAAGCTGAAGTTTACTGCCAAAAATTCCGTAAATGGTCTGTGCTTACTCAGTGGAATGAGTGCGCCTTGGCGGCAACTTTCAGAGAAGGCCTCTCTGATGCCGTTAAGGATGTTATGGTGGGGTTCCCTGTGCCTGCAGGTCTGAATGAGTCCATGACAATGGCTATTCAGATTGATAGGCGTCTGCGGGAGCGCAAACCGGTGCACCATCTGGCGGTGTCTTTGGAAAAGACGCCAGAAAGTATGCAGTGTGATAGAATTCTGTCCAGGAGCGAGCGACAGAATTTTAGACGGAAGAATGGATTGTGCTTCTATTGTGGGGATTCTACTCATGTTATATCAGCATGCTCTAGGCGTACAAAGAAGCTTGATAAGTCTGTTTCCATTGGCACCATTCAGTCTAAGTTTATTTTGTCTGTAACCCTGATTTGCTCTTTGTCATCCATTGCCACGGACGCCTATGTTGACTCTGGCGCCGCTCTGAGTCTTATGGATTGGTCCTTTGCCAATCGTTGTGGTTTTGATTTAGAGCCTTTGGAGACTCTTATTCCTCTGAAGGGGATTGACTCCACCCCATTGGCTAATAATAAACCACAATACTGGACACAAGTAACCATGCGTATCAATCCGGATCACCAGGAGATTATTCGTTTCCTGGTGCTGTATAATTTACATGACGATTTGGTACTGGGATTGCCATGGTTGCAGTCTCACAACCCAGTCTTGGACTGGAGAGCAATGTCTGTGTTGAGCTGGGGATGTAAGGGTATTCATGGGGACTTACCTTTGGTTTCTATTTCGTCGTCCATTCCCTCTGAAGTCCCTGAGTTCCTCTCTGATTATCAAGACGTCTTTGACGAACCCAAGCTTGGGTCGTTACCTCCGCACCGTGAGTGCGATTGTGCCATAGATTTGATACCGGGTTGCAAATATCCAAAGGGTCGTTTGTTTAATCTGTCTGTGCCGGAACATGCTGCTATGCGGGAATATATAAAGGAGTCTTTGGAAAAGGGACATATTCGTCCATCTTCTTCTCCCTTGGGAGCTGGGTTTTTCTTTGTCTCAAAAAAGGACGGCTCTTTGAGACCATGTATTGATTATCGGCTTCTGAATAAGATCACTGTTAAGTATCAATACCCATTGCCATTGCTTACTGATTTGTTTGCTCGTATAGAGGGTGCTAAGTGGTTCTCTAAAATTGATCTTCGTGGGGCGTATAATTTGGTGCGGATCAGGCAGGGGGATGAGTGGAAGACCGCATTTAATACGCCCGAGGGCCACTTTGAGTATTTGGTCATGCCTTTTGGTCTTTCTAATGCCCCTTCAGTTTTCCAGTCTTTTATGCATGATATTTTCCGCGATTTTCTGGATAAATTTATGATAATATATCTGGATGATATTCTGATTTTTTCTGATGACTGGGACTCTCATGTCCAGCAGGTCAGGAGAGTTTTTCAGGTTCTGCGGTCTAATTCTTTATGTGTGAAGGGGTCTAAGTGCGTTTTTGGGGTCCAGAAAATTTCCTTTTTAGGGTATATTTTTTCTCCCTCTTCCATTGAGATGGATCCCGTCAAGGTGCAAGCTATTTGTGACTGGACTCAGCCCTCCTCTCTTAAGGGTCTTCAGAGATTTTTGGGCTTTGCCAACTTTTACCGCCGATTTATTGCTGGTTTTTCGGATGTCGTTAAACCACTGACTGATTTGACCAGACAAGGCGCTGATGTTGCTAATTGGTCCCCTCATGCTGTAGAGGCCTTTCAGGAGCTTAAGCACCGTTTTGCCTCTGCCCCTGTGTTGCGTCAGCCTGATGTGAATCTGCCTTTTCAGGTTGAGGTTGACGCTTCGGAGATCGGAGCTGGGGCAGTGTTGTCGCAGAAAGGTTCCGACTGCTCCGTCATTAGGCCTTGTGCCTTCTTTTCTCGCAAATTTTCGCCCGCAGAGCGGAATTATGATGTTGGGAATCGGGAGCTTTTGGCCATGAAGTGGGCGTTTGAGGAGTGGCGCCATTGGCTAGAGGGGGCTAAGCATCAGGTGGTGGTATTGACTGACCACAAAAATTTGATTTATCTTGAGACTGCCAGGCGCCTGAATCCTAGACAGGCGCGCTGGTCTTTATTTTTTTCTCGCTTTGATTTTGTGGTGTCGTACCTACCGGGTTCTAAGAATGTTAAGGCAGATGCCCTTTCTAGGAGTTTTGACCCGGACTCTCCTGGTAATTCTGAACCCACAGGTATCCTTAGGGAGGGAGTAATTTTGTCGGCCGTTTCTCCTGATCTGCGGCGGTCCTTGCAAGAGTTTCAGGCGGATAGACCGGATCGTTGTCCGCCTGATAGACTGTTTGTTCCGGATGATTGGACCAGTAGAGTCATCTCTGAGGTACATTCTTCTGCATTGGCAGGTCATCCCGGAATTTTTGGTACCAGGGATTTGGTGGCAAGATCCTTCTGGTGGCCTTCCCTGTCACGAGATGTGCGAGTCTTTGTGCAGTCATGTGACATTTGTGCTCGGGCCAAGTCTTGTAGTTCTCGGGCTAGCGGACTGCTGTTGCCCTTGCCTATTCCTAAGAGGCCTTGGACACACATCTCGATGGATTTTATTTCAGATCTGCCTGTTTCCCAGAAGATGTCTGTCATCTGGGTGGTCTGTGACCGTTTCTCTAAAATGGTCCATTTGGTTCCTCTGCCCAAGTTGCCTTCTTCTTCTGAGTTGGTTCCTCTGTTTTTTCAGAATGTTGTCCGATTGCACGGTATTCCTGAGAATATTGTTTCTGACAGAGGTACCCAATTTGTGTCTAGATTTTGGCGGGCATTCTGTGCTAGGATGGGCATAGATTTGTCTTTTTCATCTGCTTTTCACCCTCAGACTAATGGCCAGACCGAGCGGACTAATCAGACCCTGGAGACATATCTGAGGTGTTTTGTCTCTGCTGACCAGGATGATTGGGTTGCTTTTTTGCCATTGGCAGAGTTCGCCCTCAATAATCGGGCCAGCTCTTCCACCTTGGTGTCCCCGTTTTTCTGTAATTCGGGGTTTCACCCTCGATTTTCCTCCGGTCAGGTGGAATCCTCGGATTGTCCTGGAGTGGATGCGGTGGTGGAGAGATTGCATCACATCTGGGGGCAGGTTATGGACAATTTGAAGTTGTCCCAGGAGAAGACTCAGCGTTTTGCCAACCGTCATCGTCGTGTTGGTTCTCGGCTTTGTGTTGGAGATTTGGTGTGGTTGTCTTCTCGTTTTGTCCCTATGAGGGTCTCTTCTCCTAAGTTCAAACCTCGGTTCATCGGCCCTTATAGAATATTGGAGATTCTTAATCCTGTTTCTTTCCGTTTGGACCTCCCTGCGTCCTTTTCCATTCATAACGTTTTTCATCGGTCGTTATTGCGCAGGTATGAGGTACCTGTTGTGCCTTCAGTTGAGCCTCCTGCTCCGGTGTTGGTTGAGGGTGAGTTGGAGTACGTTGTGGAGAAAATTTTGGACTCTCGTGTTTCCAGACGGAGACTCCAGTATCTGGTCAACTGGAAGGGTTACGGCCAGGAGGATAATTCTTGGGTCAATGCATCTGATGTTCATGCTTCTGATCTTGTTCGTGCCTTCCATAGGGCTCATCCTGGTCGCCCTGGTGGATCTGGTGAGGGTTCGGTGCCCCCTCCTTGAGGGGGGGGTACTGTTGTGAATTTGGTTTCTGGGCTCCCCCGGTGGCCGCTTGTGGAATTGGATTTGTCATCCTCTTTCCTGTTTCACCTGGTTCCATCAGTAGTGGGTGTCGCTATTTAAGCTCATTTCTCTGGTGGTTTCTTGCCGGTCAACAATGTTATCTGATGCCTCTCAGTGCTTGTTCCTGCTTCTAGACAACTACTAGATAAGTTGGACTTTTGTCCATGTTTCATTTTGCCTATTTGTTCCAGTTCACAGCTGAAGTTTTGTTACTGTGTCTGGAAAGCTCTCGTTGATCAGGGATTGCTACTCTGGCGTTATGAGTTAATGCCAGAGTTTAAGGTAATCTCTGGATGGTGTTTTGTTAGTGTTTTTCTGCTGACCATGAAAGTATACTATCTGTCTTCTGCTATCTAGTAAGCGGACCTCAAATTTGCTAAGACTATTTTCCTGCTGCGTTTGTTGTTTCATCTGAACTCACCGTCATTATATGTGGGGGGCTACTGTCTTCTTTGGAATATTTCTCTAGAGGTGAGCCAGGTCTTATATTTCCCTCTGCTAGCTATTTAGGTCTTAGGCCAGAGCTGGGCATCTAGCTATAAATAGGAAATGCTACCTGGCTATTTCTAGTTGCGCGGCAGGCTTAGTTCATGGTCAGTATAGTTCCATCTTCCGAGAGCTTGTCCCTCTATAGGCTTGCTATGATCTCTGCCTGCAGAGATCATGACAGTTGAAGCTCAGCTTTATTTAGTTGAGGGCAACACCAGGGAGGGGCAGAAGCCGTTAGTAGGCCCTAACCACCATTTTTTTTTTAAAACCACTTAATGAGAGCCGGAAGGTTGAAGCTCAGCTTTATTTAGTTGAGGACAACACCAGGGAGGGGCAGAAGCCGTTAGTAGGCCCTAACCACCATTTTTTTTTTTAAAACCACATAATGAGAGCCGGAAGGTTGAAGCTCAGCTTTATTTAGTTGAGGACAACACCAGGGAGGGGCAGAAGCCGTTAGTAGGCCCTAACCACCATTTTTGTTTTAAAACCACTTAATGAGAGCCGGAAGGTTGAAGCTCAGCTTTATTTAGTTGAGGACAACACCAGGGAGGGGCAGAAGCCGTTAGTAGGCCCTAACCACCATTTTTTTTTTTAAAACCACATAATGAGAGCCGGAAGGTTGAAGCTCAGCTTTATTTAGTTGAGGACAACACCAGGGAGGGGCAGAAGCCGTTAGTAGGCCCTAACCACCATTTTTGTTTTAAAACCACTTAATGAGAGCCGGAAGGTTGAAGCTCAGCTTTATTTAGTTGAGGACAACACCAGGGAGGGGCAGAAGCCGTTAGTAGGCCCTAACCACCATTTTTTTTTTTAAAACCACATAATGAGAGCCGGAAGGTTGAAGCTCAGCTTTATTTAGTTGAGGACAACACCAGGGAGGGGCAGAAGCCGTTAGTAGGCCCTAACCACCATTTTTGTTTTAAAACCACTTAATGAGAGCCGGAAGGTTGAAGCTCAGCTTTATTTAGTTGAGGACAACACCAGGGAGGGGCAGAAGCCGTTAGTAGGCCCTAACCACCATTTTTTTTTTTAAAACCACATAATGAGAGCCGGAAGGTTGAAGCTCAGCTTTATTTAGTTGAGGACAACACCAGGGAGGGGCAGAAGCCGTTAGTAGGCCCTAACCACCATTTTTGTTTTAAAACCACTTAATGAGAGCCGGAAGGTTGAAGCTCAGCTTTATTTAGTTGAGAACAACACCAGGGAGGGGCAGAAGCCGTTAGTAGGCCCTAACCACCATTTTTGTTTTAAAACCACTTAATGAGAGCCGGAAGGTTGAAGCTCAGCTTTATTTAGTTGAGGACAACACCAGGGAGGGGCAGAAGCCGTTAGTAGGCCCTAACCACCATTTTTTTTTTTAAAACCACATAATGAGAGCCGGAAGGTTGAAGCTCAGCTTTATTTAGTTGAGGACAACACCAGGGAGGGGCAGAAGCCGTTAGTAGGCCCTAACCACCATTTTTGTTTTAAAACCACTTAATGAGAGCCGGAAGGTTGAAGCTCAGCTTTATTTAGTTGAGGACAACACCAGGGAGGGGCAGAAGCCGTTAGTAGGCCCTAACCACCATTTTTTTTTTTAAAACCACATAATGAGAGCCGGAAGGTTGAAGCTCAGCTTTATTTAGTTGAGGACAACACCAGGGAGGGGCAGAAGCCGTTAGTAGGCCCTAACCACCATTTTTGTTTTAAAACCACTTAATGAGAGCCGGAAGGTTGAAGCTCAGCTTTATTTAGTTGAGGACAACACCAGGGAGGGGCAGAAGCCGTTAGTAGGCCCTAACCACCATTTTTGTTTTAAAACCACTTAATGAGAGCCGGAAGGTTGAAGCTCAGCTTTATTTAGTTGAGGACAACACCAGGGAGGGGCAGAAGCCGTTAGTAGGCCCTAACCACCATTTTTTTTTTTAAAACCACATAATGAGAGCCGGAAGGTTGAAGCTCAGCTTTATTTAGTTGAGGACAACACCAGGGAGGGGCAGAAGCCGTTAGTAGGCCCTAACCACCATTTTTGTTTTAAAACCACTTAATGAGAGCCGGAAGGTTGAAGCTCAGCTTTATTTAGTTGAGGACAACACCAGGGAGGGGCAGAAGCCGTTAGTAGGCCCTAACCACCATTTTTTTTTTTAAAACCACATAATGAGAGCCGGAAGGTTGAAGCTCAGCTTTATTTAGTTGAGGACAACACCAGGGAGGGGCAGAAGCCGTTAGTAGGCCCTAACCACCATTTTTGTTTTAAAACCACTTAATGAGAGCCGGAAGGTTGAAGCTCAGCTTTATTTAGTTGAGGACAACACCAGGGAGGGGCAGAAGCCGTTAGTAGGCCCTAACCACCATTTTTGTTTTAAAACCACTTAATGAGAGCCGGAAGGTTGAAGCTCAGCTTTATTTAGTTGAGGACAACACCAGGGAGGGGCAGAAGCCGTTAGTAGGCCCTAACCACCATTTTTTTTTTTAAAACCACATAATGAGAGCCGGAAGGTTGAAGCTCAGCTTTATTTAGTTGAGGACAACACCAGGGAGGGGCAGAAGCCGTTAGTAGGCCCTAACCACCATTTTTGTTTTAAAACCACTTAATGAGAGCCGGAAGGTTGAAGCTCAGCTTTATTTAGTTGAGGACAACACCAGGGAGGGGCAGAAGCCGTTAGTAGGCCCTAACCACCATTTTTTTTTTTAAAACCACATAATGAGAGCCGGAAGGTTGAAGCTCAGCTTTATTTAGTTGAGGACAACACCAGGGAGGGGCAGAAGCCGTTAGTAGGCCCTAACCAAAGTTGAAGGCCAAATGCAGTTTAATTTCTGATACTATAGGCCGAAAGCCAGAAGGTGGAAGTTCCGATTTAGACAGTGGAGGACAATTTGAATTAGGGACTGCAGACAGACTTAGTAGGCTGTCCCCTGTGGACCATGCATCCACCACATTAACCCATTGCGCCGTAATGGACACGTAATCTTCCGTGGCCATGCCTACAGGTCCATGCGTCTGTTGTCAGGTGCACCTTTGTACTCACAGATTGCCAGAGTGCATGGACAATGCGGTCTTCTACATGCTGGTGGAGGGTTGGGATGGCTTTTCTCGCAAAAGAAGTGTCGACTGGTTAGCTTGTAGCGTGGTACAGCGTAGTCCATCATGGCCTTATTAATAGTAAATAAAATATATAACTAGGCTCTATGAACTTTTAAATAGGTTCCAGGGGTACACGGGCAGCATTGGTGTGGTCAGTGGAGGAGTATTGCAAGTAGGGGCTGCAGACAGGCTATCAAAGGCCTAAAATAACAAACAGTAGGCAGTCATGGCAGTTTTACATCGGTTACATGGATACACAGGCAGGCACTCCAGGCAGCATTGTGGTCAGTGGAGGAGTATTGCAAGTAGGGGCCGCAGACAGGCTATCAAAGGCCTAAAATAACAAACAATAGGCTCATGGCAGTTTCACAGCGGTTACATGGATACACGGGCAGGCAGCTTGGTGGTGGTGAGTGGAGGAGTATTTAAAGTAGGGACCGCAGACAGGCTTCAAAGGCCTAACATAAGAAAATGGGCTGGCTGTAGGCACTTTATAATTGGTTCCAGGGGTACACGGGCAGCAGTGGTCTGGTCAGTGGAGGAGTATTTAAAGTAGGGACCGCAGACAGGGTTCAAAGGCCTAACATAAGAAAATGGGCTGGCTGTAGGCACTTTATAATTGGTTCCAGGGGTACACGGGCAGCAGTGGTCTGGTCAGTGGAGGAGTATTTAAAGTAGGGACCGCAGACAGGCTTCAAAGGCCTAACATAAGAAAATGGGCTGGCTGTAGGCACTTTATAATTGGTTCCAGGGGTACACGGGCAGCAGTGGTCTGGTCAGTGGAGGAGTATTTAAAGTAGGGACCGCAGACAGGCTATCAAAGGCCTAACATAACAAACAATAGGCTCATGGCAGTTTCACAGCGGTTACATGGATACACGGGCAGGCAGCTTGGTGGTGAGTGGAGGAGTATTTAAAGTAGGGACCGCAGACAGGCTATCAAAGGCCTAAAATAACAAACAATAGGCTCATGGCAGTTTTACAGCGGTTACATGGATACACAGGCAGCTTGGTGGTGAGTGGAGGAGTATTTAAAGTAGGGACCGCAGACAGGCTATCAAAGGCCTAAAATAACAAACAATAGGCTCATGGCAGTTTCACAGCGGTTACATGGATACACGGGCAGGCAGCTTGGTGGTGGTGAGTGGAGGAGTATTTAAAGTAGGGACCGCAGACAGGCTTCAAAGGCCTAACATAAGAAAATGGGCTGGCTGTAGGCACTTTATAATTGGTTCCAGGGGTACACGGGCAGCAGTGGTCTGGTCAGTGGAGGAGTATTTAAAGTAGGGACCGCAGACAGGCTTCAAAGGCCTAACATAAGAAAATGGGCTGGCTGTAGGCACTTTATAATTGGTTCCAGGGGTACACGGGCAGCAGTGGTCTGGTCAGTGGAGGAGTATTTAAAGTAGGGACCGCAGACAGGCTTCAAAGGCCTAACATAAGAAAATGGGCTGGCTGTAGGCACTTTATAATTGGTTCCAGGGGTACACGGGCAGCAGTGGTCTGGTCAGTGGAGGAGTATTTAAAGTAGGGACCGCAGACAGGCTATCAAAGGCCTAACATAACAAACAATAGGCTCATGGCAGTTTCACAGCGGTTACATGGATACACGGGCAGGCAGCTTGGTGGTCAGTGGAGGAGTATTTAAAGTAGGGACCGCAGACAGGCTATCAAAGGCCTAAAATAACAAACAATAGGCTCATGGCAGTTTTACAGCGGTTACATGGATACACAGGCAGCTTGGTGGTGAGTGGAGGAGTATTTAAAGTAGGGACCGCAGACAGGCTATCAAAGGCCTAAAATAACAAACAATAGGCTCATGGCAGTTTCACAGCGGTTACATGGATACACGGGCAGGCAGCTTGGTGGTGGTGAGTGGAGGAGTATTTAAAGTAGGGACCGCAGACAGGCTTCAAAGGCCTAACATAAGAAAATGGGCTGGCTGTAGGCACTTTATAATTGGTTCCAGGGGTACACGGGCAGCAGTGGTCTGGTCAGTGGAGGAGTATTTAAAGTAGGGACCGCAGACAGGCTTCAAAGGCCTAACATAAGAAAATGGGCTGGCTGTAGGCACTTTATAATTGGTTCCAGGGGTACACGGGCAGCAGTGGTCTGGTCAGTGGAGGAGTATTTAAAGTAGGGACCGCAGACAGGCTATCAAAGGCCTAAAATAACAAACAATAGGCTCATGGCAGTTTTACAGCGGTTACATGGATACACAGGCAGCTTGGTGGTGAGTGGAGGAGTATTTAAAGTAGGGACCGCAGACAGGCTATCAAAGGCCTAAAATAACAAACAATAGGCTCATGGCAGTTTCACAGCGGTTACATGGATACACGGGCAGGCAGCTTGGTGGTGGTGAGTGGAGGAGTATTTAAAGTAGGGACCGCAGACAGGCTTCAAAGGCCTAACATAAGAAAATGGGCTGGCTGTAGGCACTTTATAATTGGTTCCAGGGGTACACGGGCAGCAGTGGTCTGGTCAGTGGAGGAGTATTTAAAGTAGGGACCGCAGACAGGCTTCAAAGGCCTAACATAAGAAAATGGGCTGGCTGTAGGCACTTTATAATTGGTTCCAGGGGTACACGGGCAGCAGTGGTCTGGTCAGTGGAGGAGTATTTAAAGTAGGGACCGCAGACAGGCTATCAAAGGCCTAACATAACAAACAATAGGCTCATGGCAGTTTCACAGCGGTTACATGGATACACGGGCAGGCAGCTTGGTGGTCAGTGGAGGAGTATTTAAAGTAGGGACCGCAGACAGGCTATCAAAGGCCTAAAATAACAAACAATAGGCTCATGGCAGTTTTACAGCGGTTACATGGATACACAGGCAGCTTGGTGGTGAGTGGAGGAGTAGTGCAAGGAGTGTCTGTCCCAGTACTCCCAAAATATAAATAGATGTTAATGTCTCGCAAAACAACCAAAACAAAAAAAAAAGGTGGCATACTTAGGTACAGGGGTGGGCTCATCTACTGAGTTTCTGACATAGTAATTTGGCAGTAACTATTTAATGGTGCCAATATAGGACACAGACACAGACTACTTTAAGTTGCATCATAGATGTCTACAAATTTGTATTGTCAGTGCCAGACATTGAATGATGTCAGCGAATAGACTAAAGATTGGTGGAGCTGTGCGACATAATTTTGCACGTGGTAGAGCACATTTTGAGCTGGGGTAGGGGGGAACTCTCTTGAGGCCGGCGGGACCGCCCCAGGGCCCCTCATGTTACAACGGTGTGTCTGACGTTGGGTGCGCACCACCACCGCCAGAGACACTACATTGTACTATGAGGGACCCAGTAGCAATGCCGTCAACCAAAAGCGAGCACACCCACCTCTTCAGACAAACAGCAGTCTCACGGGTGCTTGCGCCAAGTCGCGATACCACGGCCCCGTGTGGGGAGTTTTGCCATTTAGGGAGGTGTAAACATGTCGTATGCTGTACAATCAGCTGCAGCAAATTAGACATTAGAAAAGTAATTCACAGGCAAGAGCTTTTCATAGGAAAGCTAGGTGTCGGCCGGGCAAGGTGGGGCAAAAGATTTCGAAATCCAGTTGTGGTTCATTTTAATGAATGTTAGATCGTCAACATTTTGGGTAGCCAGACGAGTCCTTTTTTCGGTTAATATTGAACCTGCAGCACTGAATACTCTTTCTGATAGGACACTTGCTGCCGGGCAAGCAAGCTCCTGCAATGCATATTCTGCCAATTCTGGCCAGGTGTCTAATTTGGAGGCCCAGTAATCAAATGGGAATGACGGTTGAGGGAGAACATCGATAAGGGATGAAAAATAGTTAGTAGCCATACTGGACAAATGTTGTCTCCTGTCACTTTCAATTGATGCAGCAGTACCTGTCCTGTCTGCGGTCATAGCAAAATCACTCCACAACCTGGTCAGAAAACCCCTCTGTCCAACGCCACTTCTGATGTGTGCACCCCTAACACTCCTAGTCTGCTGCCCCCTGGAGCTTGTGTGAGAACGATCACGTGCGCTGTGTGCTGGGAATGCCTGAAGCAAACGGTCAACAAGAGTTGATTGTTTGGTTGCTAATATTAGTTCCAAGTTCTCATGTGGCATAATATTTTGCAATTTGCCTTTATAGCGTGGATCAAGGAGGCAGGCCAACCAGTAATCGTCATCGTTCATCATTTTCGTAATGCGTGTGTCCCTTTTTAGGATACGTAAGGCATAATCCGCCATGTGGGCCAAAGTTCCAGTTGTCAAATCTCCGGTTGTGATTGGTTGAGGGGCAGTTGCAGGCAAATCTACGTCACTTGTGTCCCTCAAAAAACCAGAACCCGGCCGTGACACGCAACCAATTTCCTGTGCCCCCGTGAAAGTTTCCGCATTAAAAATATACTCATCCCCATCATCCTCCTCGTCCTCCACCTCCTCTTCGCCCGCTACCTCGTCCTGTACACTGCCCTGACCAGACAATGGCTGACTGTCATCAAGGCTTCCCTCTTCCTCTGGTGCAGACGCCTGCTCCTTTATGTGCGTCAAACTTTGCATCAGCAGACGCATTAGGGGGATGCTCATGCTTATTACGGCGTTGTCTGCACTAACCAGCCGTGTGCATTCCTCAAAACACTGAAGGACTTGACACATGTCTTGTATCTTCGACCACTGCACACCTGACAACTCCATGTCTGCCATCCTACTGCCTGCCCGTGTATCCTCCCACAAATAAATAACAGCACGCCTCTGTTCGCACAGTCTCTGAAGCATGTGCAGTGTTGAGTTCCACCTTGTTGCAACGTCTATGATTAGGCGATGCTGGGGAAGGTTCAAAGACCGCTGATAGGTCTGCATACGGCTGGCGTGTACAGGCGAACGTCGGATATGTGAGCAAAGTGCACGCACTTTGAGGAGCAGGTCGGAGAACCCAGGATAAGTTTTCAATAAGCACTGCACCACCAGGTTTAAGGTGTGAGCCAGGCAAGGAATGTGTTTCAGTTGGGAAAGGGAGATGGCAGCCATGAAATTCCTTCCGTTATCACTCACTACCTTGCCTGCCTCAAGATCTACTGTGCCCAGCCACGACTGCGTTTCTTGTTGCAAGAACTCGGACAGAACTTCCGCGGTGTGTCTGTTGTCGCCCAAACACTTCATAGCCAATACAGCCTGCTGACGCTTGGCAGTAGCTGGCCCATAATGGGACAACTGGTGTGCAACAGTGTCATCTGCCGATGGAGTGGTTGGCCGACTGCGTTCTGTGGAAGAGCTGTAGCTTCTGCAGGAGGACGAGGAGGAGGAGGAGGGGGTGCGAACGCCTACAGCCAACTGTTTCCTAGACCGTGGGCTAGGCACAACTGTCCCTAAATTGATGTCGCCTGTGGACCCTGCATCCACCACATTCACCCAGTGTGCCGTGATGGACACATAACGTCCCTGGCCATGCCTACTGGTCCATGCATCTGTAGTCAGGTGCACCTTTGTACTCACAGATTGCCTAAGTGCATGGACGATGCGCTGTTTAACATGCTGGTGCAGGGCTGGGATGGCTTTTCTGGAAAAAAAGTGTCGACTAGGTAGCTCGTATCGTGGTTCAGCGTACTCCATCAGGGCTTTAAAAGCTTCGCTTTCAACTAAACGGTAGGGCATCATCTCTAACGAGATTAGTCTAGCTATGTGGGCGTTAAAACCCTGTGTACGCGGATGCGAGGATAAGTACTTCCTTTTTCTAACCAGAGTCTCATGTAGGGTGAGCTGGACTGGAGAGCAGGAGATCGTGGAACTTTCGGGTGTGCCGGTGTACATGGCAGACTGAGAGACGGTTGGAGACGGTATTGTTTCCGCCGGTGCCCTAGATGCAATATTTCCTCCTACTAAACTGGTGATTCCCTGACCCTGACTGCTTTTGGCTGGCAAAGAAACCTGCACAGATACTGCCGGTGGTGCGGAAAATGGTGGCCTTACAGTGACGGAAGGGATGTTGCGTTGCTGACTAGCTTCATTGGCCGAGGGTGCTACAACCTTAAGGGACGTTTGGTAGTTAGTCCAGGCTTGAAAATGCATGGTGGTTAAGTGTCTATGCATGCAACTAGTATTTAGACTTTTCAGATTCTGACCTCTGCTTAAGCTAGTTGAACATTTTTGACAGATGACTTTGCGCTGATCAGTTGGATGTTGTTTAAAAAAATGCCAGACTGCACTCTTCCTAGACTCGGATCCCTTTTCAGGGATTGCAGACTGAGCTTTAACCGGATGGCCACGCTGTCCTCCAACAGGTTTTGGCTTTGACACGCGTTTTGGGCCAGATACGGGCCCGGCAGATGGAACCTGTTGCGATGTTGATGCCTGCTGCGGCCCCTCCTCCACCTCCGCTTCTGAACTACTGCCGCCTGCACCCTGTTCCCCCAATGGCTGCCAATCGGGGTCAATAACTGGGTCATCTATTACCTCCTCTTCGAGCTCGTGTGCAACTTCGTCTGTGTCACTGTGTCGGTCGGTGGTATAGCGTTCGTGGCGGGGCAACATAGTCTCATCAGGGTCTGATTGTGGATCTGTACCCTGAGAGGGCAATGTGGTGGTCTGAGTCAAAGGAGCAGCATAGTACTCTGGCTGTGGCTGTGCATCAGTGCACTCCATGTCAGAATCTACTTGTAATGGGCATGGCCTGTTAAATGTTTCACTTTCTAAGCCAGGGACGGTATGTGTAAAGAGCTCCATGGAGTGACCCGTTGTGTCGCCTGCTGCATCCTTCTCTCTTGTTGTAGTTTTTGCTGAGGAGGACAAGGAAGCGACTTGTCCCTGACCGTGAACATCCACAAGCGACGCGCTGCTTTTACATTTACCAGTTTCGGAAGAGGAGGCAAAAGAGCTAGAGGCTGAGTCTGCAATGTAAGCCAAAACTTGCTGTTGCTGCTCAGCCTTTAAAAGCGGTTTTCCTACTCCCAGAAAAGAGAGCGTTCGAGGCCTTGTGTAGCCTGACGACGAAACTGGCTCCACAGCTCCAGACTTAGGTGGAATATTTTTATCCCCACGACCACCTGATGCTCCACTACCACTACCATCATTACCAGCTGACAATGAACGCCCACGACGACCTCTTGCACCAGACTTCCTCATTGTTTAAAAATCGTAACCAAACTAACTTTATTTGTTGCTGTCAAACAACTTACACGGTGAGCTATAACTTCAGTATGATTTCAATATCCCTTAACAGGTTGGTGAGACCACAAGGAAAATCAGGCACAATGTTACACACTCTGTTTTCTGTGACACCAAATCACAGAGATGACACACACGCAGGACTGTCACTCAAGCACTAATGTCAATATTAATCTCCCACCTAATTTTTTTTTTTTTTTTTCTCTGTGAGACTTTAGAAACCAAATAATATTTAAAAAAAAACAAAAAAACAAGGCTTTCTATGGCCCACTGAATGAGAGATGGCACGCACAGGAGTGGCACACAAGCCCTGACTGAGGCCAATATTTTTCTCCCACTGATTGATGTAGTGTTTTTGTGTTGAGGTTGATTTTAAAACACAAATGAAGGAAAAAAATAAAAAGGCTTTCTATGGCCCACAATTAGAGAGAGAGGTGGCACACCCAGGAGTCAAGACTGGCACACAAGCTGAAATGGCAATATTACTCTCCCACTGTTTTTTTATGTATTTTTTTTTTATTTTCAGGGAGACTTTAGAAACCAAATAATATTAAAAAAAAAACAAAAAAACAAGGCTTTCTATGGCCCACTGAATGAGAGGGACAGAGGTGGCACACCCAGGAGTCAAGACTGGCACACAAGCTGAAATGGCAATATTACTCTCCCACTGTTTTTTTATGTATTTTTTTTTTATTTTCAGGGAGACTTTAGAAACCAAATAATATTAAAAAAAAAACAAAAAACAAGGCTTTCTATGGCCCACTGAATGAGAGGGACAGAGGTGGCACACCCAGGAGTCAAGACTGGCACACAAGCTGAAAGGGCAATATTACTCTCCCACTGTTTTTTTATGTTTTTTTTATTATTATTTTCAGGGAGACTTTAGAAACCAAATAATATTTAAAAAAAAACAAAAAAACAAGGCTTTCTATGGCCCACTGAATGAGAGGGACAGAGGTGGCACACCCAGGAGTCAAGACTGGCACACAAGCTGAAATGGCAATATTACTCTCCCACTGTTTTTTTATGTATTTTTTTTTTTTATTTTCAGGGAGACTTTAGAAACCAAATAATATTAAAAAAAAAAAAAAAACAAGGCTTTCTATGGCCCACTGAATGAGAGGGACAGAGGTGGCACACCCAGGAGTCAAGACTGGCACACAAGCTGAAAGGGCAATATTACTCTCCCACTGTTTTTTTAGGTTTTTTTTTTTTTTTTCAGGGAGAATTAGAAACCCAATAATATTAAAAAAAAAAAATAAATAGGCTTTCTATGGCCCACTGAATGAAAGGGAGAGAGGTGGCACACCCAGGAGTCAAGACTGGCACACAAGCTGAAAGGGCAATATTACTCTCCCACTGTTTTTTTATGTATTTTTTGTTTTTTCAGGGAGACTTTAGAAACCCAATAATATTTAAAAAAAAAAATAAATAGGCTTTCTATGGCCCACTGAATGAGAGGGAGAGAGGTGGCACACCCAGGAGTCAAGACTGGCACACAAGCTGAAAGGGCAATATTACTCTCCCACTGTTTTTTTAGGTTTTTTTTTTTTTTCAGGGAGACTTTAGAAACCAAATAATATTAAAAAAAAAAAAAAAAAAAATAGGCTTGCTATAGCCCACTGAATGAGAGATAGCACACACAGCAGTGGCACACAAGCCCTGACTGAGGCCAATATTTTTCTCCCACTGATTGATGTAGTGTTTTTGTGTTGAGGTAGATTTTAGAACACAAATCACGGAAAAAATAAATAGGCTTTCTATGGCCCACTGAATGAAAGGGAGAGAGGTGGCACACCCAGGAGTCAAGACTGGCACACAAGCTGAAAGGGCAATATTACTCTCCCACTGTTTTTTTATGTATTTTTTGTTTTTTCAGGGAGACTTTAGAAACCCAATAATATTTAAAAAAAAAAATAAATAGGCTTTCTATGGCCCACTGAATGAGAGGGAGAGAGGTGGCACACCCAGGAGTCAAGACTGGCACACAAGCTGAAAGGGCAATATTATTCTCCCACTGTTTTTTTAGGTTTTTTTTTTTTTTTTCAGGGAGAATTAGAAACCAAATAATATTAAAAAAAATAAATAAATAGGCTTTCTATGGCCCACTGAATGAAAGGGAGAGAGGTGGCACACCCAGGAGTCAAGACTGGCACACAAGCTGAAAGGGCAATATTACTCTCCCACTGTTTTTTTATGTATTTTTTGTTTTTTCAGGGAGACTTTAGAAACCCAATAATATTTAAAAAAAAAAATAAATAGGCTTTCTATGGCCCACTGAATGAGAGGGAGAGAGGTGGCACACCCAGGAGTCAAGACTGGCACACAAGCTGAAAGGGCAATATTACTCTCCCACTGTTTTTTTATGTATTTTTTGTTTTTTCAGGGAGACATTAGAAACCCAATAATATTAAAAAAAAAAAATAAATAGGCTTTCTATGGCCCACTGAATGAGAGGGAGAGAGGTGGCACACCCAGGAGTCAAGACTGGCACACAAGCTGAAAGGGCAATATTATTCTCCCACTGTTTTTTTAGGTTTTTTTTTTTTTTTTCAGGGAGAATTAGAAACCAAATAATATTAAAAAAAAAAAAAAAAAAAAAAAATAGGCTTGCTATAGCCCACTGAATGAGAGATAGCACACACAGCAGTGGCACACAAGCCCTGACTGAGGCCAATATTTTTCTCCCACTGATTGATGTAGTGTTTTTGTGTTGAGGTAGATTTTAGAACACAAATCACGGAAAAAATAAATAGGCTTTCTATGGCCCACTCAGTGAGAGATGGCACACACAGGGATGGCACTGTAGCAGAAATGCCAATCTTAATCTCCCACAAAAAAAAAACAAAAAAAAAAAAAAAACTGTCCTACAATTACTATCTCCCTGCAGTAATGTAAGCCAGGTATGGCAGGCAGCAATAGGAGTGGACTGATGCACAAATTAAATAAAAAGTGTGGACAAACAGAAAAGATAGCTGTGCAGAAAGGAAGGAACAAGAGGATATGTGCTTTGAAAAAAGCAGTTGGTTTCCACAGTGGCGTACACACAGCAATACAGCTATCACGGAGCCTTCTAGGGCAGCCCAATGAGCTACAGCGCTGAGGGGAAAAAAAAAAAAAAATAGCTTCCACAGTCCCTGCACACCGAAGGTGGTGTTGGACAGTGGAAATCGCTGCAGCACAAGCGGTTTGGTGGTTAGTGGACCCTGCCTAACGCTCTCCCTGCTTCTGATGAAGCGGCAGCAACCTGTCCCTAAGCTCAGATCAGCAGCAGTAAGATGGCGGTCGGCGGGAACGCCCCTTTATAGCCCCTGTGACGCCGCAGACAGCAAGCCAATCACTGCAATGCCCTTCTCTAAGATGGTGGGGACCAGGATCTATGTCATCACGCTGCCCACACTCTGCGTTCACCTTCATTGGCTGAGAAATGGCGCTTTTCGCGTCATTGAAACGCGACTTTGGCGCGAAAGTCGCGTACCGCATGGCCGACAAGCACAGGGGTCGGATCGGGTTTCATGAGACGCCGACTTAGCCAAAAGTCGGCGACTTTTGAAAATGATCGACCCGTTTCGCTCAACCCTAGTGCTAACATATTCCACAGCGCTTTACAGTTTGCACACATTATCATTGCTGTCCCCGTTGGGGCTCACAATCTAAATTCCCTATCAGTATGTCTTTGGAATGTGGGAGGAAACCCACGCAAACACGGAGAGAACATACAAACTCTTTGCAGATGTTGTCCTTAGTGGGGTTTGAACCCAGGACTCCAGCGCTGCAGGGCTATCCACTGCGCCACCGTGCTCCCTGATAGCTGCATTGCTGTTTGTACGCCGCTGTGCAAACCGAATGCTTTTTTAAAAGCAAAAGTCCTGTTGCTCCTTTCTGCACAGTTCTATTGTTTATTTGTCCCCACTTTTGTGTGCAGCAGTCCTTTTTATTGCTGGCTGCCATACTTGTCCTGAGATCATTGTAGGGAGATTGTTATTGTAGTACAGTCCCTTTTTTTATATATATTTCTAGCCACTTTCTGCCACTTATACCGTGTAGTGTAATACAGTGGGCCTGGTTTTTTTTGCTGCAGTGTCCCACACAAAAAAAGGGAGATTTATATTGCTACTAAGTGCATCTGCGTCAGTTCTGTTTGGCGTAGATCTGCCAGCCACTTTCTGCCACTTATACTGTGTAGTGTAATACAGTGGGCCTGAATATTGCAGCAGTCTCCCACACATAAAAAGGGAGATTTATATTGCCACTAAGTGCATCTGCGTCAGTTCTGTTTGGCGTATATCTGCCAGCCACTTTCTGCCACTTATACTGTGTAGTGTAATACAGTGGGCCTGAATTTTGCAGCAGTGTCCCACACAAAAAAAGGGAGATTTATATTGCCACTTAGTGGATCTACGTGAGTTCTGTTTAGTGTATATCTGCCAGCCACGTTCTGCCTTGTACATTGTGTGGTTTAATACACAGGGCCTGTTTTTCCCTGCAGTCTCCCCCCCACTAAAAAAGGGAGCTTTAAATTGCCACTTAGTGGATCTATGTGAGTTCTGTTTGGCGTATATCTGCCAGCCACGTTCTGCCTTGTACATTGTGTGGTGTAATACACAGGGCCTGTTTTCCCCTGCAGTCTCACCCCACAAAAAAAAGGAGCTTTAAATTGCCACTTAGTGGATCTATGTGAGTTCTGTTTGGCGTATATCTGCCAGCCACGTTCTGCCTTGTACATTGTGTGGTGTAATACACAGGGCCTGTTTTTTCCTGCAGTCTTCCCGCCAAAAAAAGGGAGATATAAATTCTCCAAAAGTTAATATAAATCTTCTACCTTGTTTAACAGTAGCATATAACGGTTTTTATATTGGTAACATTTCCGCAAAAATTAGGAAGTCTGGTCGAAGAGGCCGTGGGCGGTCGTTGCCAGCTGGTACTGATGGTGGTGGTGGTAGTGGAGCATCTGGTGGTACTGGGAAAAGCAAGATTGCACCAAAGGCTCGAGGTGCTGAGGGAGCATCATCGTCTGGCTACACAAGGCTTCGAAGGCTCCCTTATCTGGGAGTTGGAAAACAGCTTTTAAAGCCGGAGCAGCAGGAACAAGTTTTGGCTTTCCTTGCTGACTCAGCCTCTAGCTCTTTCACCTCCTCTTCAGAAGCTTCAAAATCTAAAACCAGCGAGTCGTCAGTGGCTGCTTCAGGTCCGGAAAAAGTTGCTTCCTTGTGTCCTTCACCCAAAACAAAAGTGAAGGATGCTGCAGGCAACACTACACTTTACTCCATGGAGCACTCTACACATACCGTGCCTGGGTTAGAGAGGGAAATTGTTAAAAGCCCATTACAGGATGAATCGAACATGGAGTGGACAGATGCACAGCCACAGCTTGATTATTATGCTGTTCCATTGACTCGGATCACTACATTGCCCTCGCAGTGTACTGAGCCAGAATCTGACCCTGATGAGACTATGGTGCCCAGTCCCGAACGCTATAGCACCTTACACGTTGACACAGAGGATGGTGCACATGACATTGAAGAGGAGGTGGTAGATGACACAGTTGTTGACCCTGATTGGCAGCCATTGGGCGAAGAGGGTGCCGCTGCCTGTAGCTCAGAAGCGGAGGACGATGATCTGCTGCATCCATCTACATCGCAAAAGCTGTCATCTGGCAGGCCCGCATCAGGCCCAAAACGTGTGTCAAAAAACACAACAGGTGTAGGACAGTTGCAATCCGGTGACAGTAGCACGGCGTGCAAAGCCTGAAAAGATATTCCATAGTAGGACCAGTGCAGTGTGGCAATTTTTTAATCAAGATCCGAATGGTCAGTCCAAAGTTATATGTACAAAATGCTCCAAGACCTTTAGCAGAGGGAAGAATCTACAAAGTTTAAATACAACGTGCATGCATAGACATATAACCAGCAGGTACTTGGAAGCATGGACTAACTACCAAACTTCCCGTACCGTTGAGGCACCTGCTCATATTGAAGTTAGTCAGCAACGCAACTTTGCTTCCCTCACTGGAAGCTCTCCGGTTATGGCACCACCAGTAACAAATGTGGAGGTATTGTCGCAAGGCCAAAGCAGTCAGGGAATCACAAGGTTCTTGGTTGGAAACTCTGTAGGTAGGCCCACATCAAGAATACCATCACCAAGCCTCTCTCAATCTGCCATGTCCACCACCACCCCCGCTAGTTCCACCATATGCAGCTCTCCAGTTAAGCTCAGCCTACAAGAGACTCTAGATAGGAAAAGAAAGTACTCTTCCTCATTGCTCGACTAATCTCGTTAGAGATGATGCCCTACTGGTTGGTTGAAAGCAAAGCTTTCAAAGCCCTGATGGCCTACGCAGTACCACGCTATGACCTACCCAGTCGACACTTCTTTGCGAGAAAAGCCATCCCAGCACTCCAACAACATGTCAAAGAATGCATTGTCCATGCACTGAGGCAATCGGTCAGTAGAAAGGAGCACCTAACAACTGATGCATGGACCAGTAGGCATGGCCAGAGACGTTACGTGTCCATCACGGCACACTGGGTTAATGTGGTGGATGCAGGGTCCACAGGGGACAGCCATAGTGGCACAGTCCTGCCTAGCTCACGGTCTAGGAAACAGTTGGCTGTAGGTCTTTGCACCTCCTCCTCTTCCACAAGCAGAAGCTCGTCCACAGAGCTCAGTGGCACGAACACTTCATCCGCAGCTGCCAGTGTTGCACCGTGGTGTCCTATTATGGAACAGCTAGTGGTAAGCGTCAGCAGGCTGTGCTGCAAATTAAGTGTTTGGGCAACAACAGACACACCGCGGAAGTACTGGCTGAGTACTTGCAGCAAGAAACTCAGTCATGGCTGGGCAGTGTACATCTTGAGGCAGGCAAGGTAGTCAGTGATAACCGAAGGAATTTTATGGCTGCCATAGCCCTTTCCGAAATGATACCTTGCCTGGCTCAGACCTTGAACTTTGTGGTGCAGTGCTTCCTCAAGAATTACCCTGATTTACCAGCCCTGCTCCTGAAGGTGCGCAGACTTTGCTCACACATTCGCCGGTCGCCCGTACACTCCAGCCGTATGCTTAACCATCAGCTATCGCTGAATCATCCCCAGCACCGCCTAATAATAGACGTTGCAACAAGGTGGAACTCTACAATGCACATGCTTCAGAGGCTGTGCGAACAGAGGCGTGCTGTAATTTACTTGTGGGAGGATACACATACACGGGCAGGCACTTGGATGGCAGACATGGAGTTGTCAGGTGTGCAGTGGTCGAAGTTCCAAGACCTCTGTCAAGTCCTTCAGTGTTTTGAGGAATGCACACGACTGGTAAGTGCGGACGACGCCATCATAAGCATGAGCATCCCACTAATGCGTCTGCTGATGCAAAGTTTGAAGCACATTAAGGAGCAGGTGTCTGCAACCGAGGAGGAGGGAAGCCTTGATGACAGTCAGCCATTGTCTGGTCAGGAAAGTCTCCGGGACGAGGTGGCGGATGAAGAGGAGGAGGAGGAGGATGATGGGGCTGAATATTTATGGGAGGAGGATGCTTCTCAGGGGCAATAAAAACTGGTGGCATTGCAAGGTCAGGTACAGGGTTTTTGCGGGCCACAAGTGATGTAGATTTTCAAGAAAGTGCTCCTCAACCCAGCACAAGCAGTGAATTGACACCTGGAACTTTGGCCCACATAGCAGAGTATGCCTTGCGTATCCTAAAACGGGACCCTCGCATTATCAAAATGAGGACCGATGATGATTACTGGTTGGCCTGCCTCCTGGATCCATGATACAAAGGCAAGTTACAAAATATTATGCCACATGAGAACCTGGAGCAAATATTGGCTTCCAAACAAGCAACTCTTGTAGACCGTTTGGTTCAGTCATTCCCAGCACATAGCGGCGCTGATGGTTCTCACACGAGCTGTAGGGGGCAACATGGCAGAGGTGCTAGAAGTGCACAAAGCCGAAGTGGCATTGGACAGAGGGGATTTCTCACCAGGTTGTGGAGTGATTTCGCAATGACCGCAGACACGACAGGTACTAATGCATCGATTCAAAGTGACAGGAGACAGCATTTGTCCAGTATAGTTACCAACTATTTTTCCGCCATTATCGATGTTCTCCCTCACAGGTCATTCCCCTTTGATTACTGGGCATCTAAACTAGACACCTGGCCCGAATTGGCAGAATATGCATTACAGAAGCTCGCTTGCCCAGCTGCTAGTGTGCTCTCAGAAAGAGTCTTCAGTGCTGCTGGTTCAATACTGACCAAAAAAAGGACACGTCTGGCTCCCCGAAATGTTGATGATCTAACCTTCATTAAAATGAACCAATCATGGATATCAAATTATTTTGCCCCACCTTCCCCTGCTGACACGTAGCTTGCCAGAAAAAATTCTTGGTTTTGGCCTCCTCTTACTGACTGCTCCAATTCCGCCATTTGCAGATGCCGAATGTCCACCATAGGCCATTTGTATACCTCCCTAAATGGGCTGACTCCCCCCACAGGGCCGTGGACACAACATGGCGCAAGCACCCGTGCGAGTGCCGTTTGCCTGGACAGGTGGGTGTGCCCATTCTTGGGCCACGGCACTGGCACAGGGTCCCTCATAGTACAATGAAGTGTCTCTGACGGTGGTGGTGCACAGCCAACGTCAGACACACCATCATAATATGAGGGGCCCTGGGCCAGTACCCCTTAATAATTTGCGCCAACTACCCCTGTCTGCAACTCTGCAGAGGAGCCCACCCCTGTACCTCGCTATGCCACCAGTTTATTTATGACCAATTCCTTGGCTGACATTTAGCCCACTTTAGTATTTTGGCCTACTAACTGTGTCAGCCACTTCTAACAGTTGACCTCCGCTGAACAAAGCTATGCCACCTCTGTACTCCTGTTACCAATTGTGAACTGCATGTAGCCTACTTACTTATTTGTGCCTAGTATCTGTGTCAGCCTCTCCTAACAGTTGTCCTCCCACTCTGAAACAAGCTAGGCCACCTGCTTAAGGTACCGTCACACTTAGCGACGCTGCAGCGATACAGACAACGATGCCGATCGCTGCAGCGTCGCTGTTTGGTCGCTGGAAAGCTGTCACACAGACCGCTCTCCAGCGACCAACGATGCCGAGGTCCCCGGGTAACCAGGGTAAACATCGGGTTGCTAAGCGCAGGGCCGCGCTTAGTAACCCGATGTTTACCCTGGTTACCAGCGTAAAATGTAACAAAAACAAACAGAACATACTCATCTTCACGTCCCCCGCTGTCCGCTTCCTGCACTGACTGTGAGTGCCGGCCCTAACAGCAGAGCGGTGACGTCACCGCTGTGCTGTACTTTCACTTTACAGCCGGCGCTCAGTCAGTGCAGTTACACTGGTTACCAGTGTAAAACATCGCTGGTATCGTTGCTTTTGGTGTCAAACACGACGATACTCGCCGGTCTGACGACCAAATAAAGTTCTGAACTTTCTTCAATGACCAGCGATATCACAGCAGGATCCTGATCGCTGCTGCCTGTCACACTCAACGATATCGCTATCCAGGACGCTGCAACGTCACGGATCGCTAGCGATATCGTTTAGTGTGAAGGTACCTTTAGTCCTGCTAGCAGTTTTGAACTGCATTTAGCCACCTTTTTTTATGTTAGGCCTCTGTCTGTCTGTCTGTCTGTCTGCTCCACACATTACACCTGTCCCCCCCGAAACAAGCTAGGCTGCCTGGTTAGTCCTGCTAGCAGTTGCAGTAGCAGCATGAAGAAACCGTTTTTTATTTTAGGCCTCTGTCTGTCTGTCTGTCTCTCTGTCTGTCGGCGCCACACATTACAACTGTCCCCCCCTGAAACAAGCTAGACCGCCTGGTTAGTCCTGCTAGCAGTTTTGAACTGCATTTAGACACCGTTTTTTTAGGTTAGGCATCTGTCTCTCTGTCTGTCGGCGCCACACATTACAACTGTCCCCCCCCCTGAAACAAGCTAGGCTGCCTGTGTACTCCTCTTACCAATGTAGAACAGCATTTAGCCTAGTTATTTATTTTGTCCTAGTAACTGTGTCAGACTCTCACAACAGTTGTCCTCCACCGCTGAACACAGCAAGGCCGCCTGTGTACTCCTCTTACCAATTGTGAACTGCATATATCGTTCTTTTTTATTTTATGCCTACTCAGTGTGTCAGAGCCACTAAGTACACTTGTCCTTGTCCGCTGAACCACGCTATGCCGACTGTGTACTCCTATTACAAATTTTGAACTGCAATTAGCCACCTTTTTTAATTGTTGCCCTACTCTCTCTGAGCCACTTATTACAGTTGTCCTCCGCTGAACAAAGCTATGCCGCCTGTATACTCCACTAACCAATTTTGAACTGCATTTTGCCTACTTTATTATTTATGCCTACTAACTGTGTCTGCCTCCCATTACAGTTGTCCTCCACTCAACAAAGCTGAGCCTCAGTTTTCATCCGATGTCAGATATTAAACTGCATTTGGCCTACTTGTTTGGTTGGGCCTACTAACGGTGTCTGCCGCTGCTTGGCGTTCTCCTCCACTGAACAAAGCTGAGCTTCAATTTTCAGGCTTTCGGCCTACATCAGATACTGAACTGCATTTGGCCTACTAGTCTGCTCCACACATTACAACTGTCCACCCCGAAACAAGTTTGGCCACCTGGTTAGTCCTGCTTGCAGTCTAGAACTGCATGAAGCCACCGTTTTTTATTTTTGGCCTCTGTCTGTCTGTCTGTCTGTCGGCGCCACACATTACAACTGTCCCCCCCTGAAACAAGCTGGCCACCTGGTTAGTCCTGTTGGCAGTTTTGAACTGCATTTAGACACCTTTTTTTAGGTTAGGCATCTGTCTGTCTGTCGGCGCCACACGTTACAACTGTCCCCCCCCTGAAACAAGCTAGGCCGCCTGTGTACTCCTCTTACCAATGTAGAACAGCATTTAGCCTACTTATTTATTTTGTCCTAGTAACTGTGTCAGACTCTCACAACAGTTGTCCTCCACCGCTGAACCCAGCAAGGCCGCCTGTGTACTCCTCTTACCAATTGTGAACTGCATATATCGTTCTTTTTTATTTTATGCCTACTCAGTGTGTCAGAGCCACTAATTACACTTGTCCTCCTCCGCTGAACCACGCTATGCCGACAGTGTACTGCTATTACAAATTTTGAACTGCAATTAGCCACCTTTTTTAATTGTTGCCCTACTCTTTCTGTCTGAGCCACTTATTACAGTTGTCCTCCGCTGAACAAAGCTGTGCCGCCTGTATACTCCACTAACAAATTTTGAACTGCATTTTGCCTACTTTATTATTTATGCCTACTAACTGTGTCTGCCTCCCATTACAGTTGTCCTCCACTCAACAAAGCTGAGCCTCAGTTTTCATCCGATGTCAGATATTAAACTGCATTTGGCCTACTTGTTTGGTTGGGCCTACTAACGGTGTCTGCCGCTGCTTGGCGTTCTCCTCCACTGAACAAAGCTGAGCTTCAATCTTCAGGCTTTTGGCCTACATAACACATGAAACTGCATTTGGCCTACTAGTTTGGTTGGGCCCTAGTAATGGTGTCTGCCGCTCCTTGCTTGTCTCCTCCACTGAACAAAGCTGAGCTTCAATTTTCAGGCTTTCGGCCTACATCAGATATTAAACTGCATTTGGCCTACTAGTTTGGTTGTGCCCTATTAACGGTGTCTGCCGGTCCTTGCTTGTCTCCTCCACTGAACAAAGCTGAGCTTCAATCTTCAGGCTATCGGCCTATAGGAAATTTTAAACTGCATTTGGCCTACTTGTTTGGTTGGGCCCTAGTAACGGTGTCTGCCGCTCCTTGCTTTTCTCCTCCAGTGAACAAAGCTGAGCTTCAATTTTCAGGCTTTCGGCCTACATCAGATATTAAACTGCATTTAGCCTACTAGTTTGGTTGGGCCCTAGTAACGGTGTCTGCTGCTCCTTGATTGTCTCCTCCACTGAACAAAGCTGAGCTCCAATATTCAGGCTTTTGGCCTATAGGAAATTTTAAACTGCATTTGGCCTACTTGTTTGGTTGGGCCCTAGTAACGGTGTCTGCCGCTCCTTGCTTTTCTCCTCCACTGAACAAAGCTGAGCTTCAATTTTCAGGCTTTCGGCCTACATCAGATATTAAACTGCATTCGGCCTACTAGTTTGGTTGGGCCCTAGTAACGGTGTCTGCCGCTCCTTGCTTGTCTCTTCCACTGAATATAGCTGAGATTCAATTTTCAGGCTTTCGGCCTATATCAGATATTAAACTGCATTTGGCCTACTTGTTTGGTTGGGCCTACTAATGGTGTCTGCCACTGCTTGGTGTTCTCCAATGAACAAAGCAGTGCCGCCTGTTTACTCCTGTTACCAATTTTGAACTGCATTTAGCCTACTTTATTCTTTGGGACTATATCTGTGTTTCCTCCTCATCCTGCCCATTGCCCAGCCACTGCTAGATGAGTCTGCTGGTACCTTGACCCAGACCACTACATTCCCCTTGCACTCTACACAGCCAGAATCTGACCTTGCTGAAAGTCAGGTTCCCCTTCCCGCACACTATACCACCTTACATGGGGACAAAGAGGAAGGTCCAGATGAAAGTACAGGTTCCTTCATCAGGTGGGGGAGCATACTCATTGGCGACGTCACTGGCACAGTGCCCCTCATAGTATGCAAAAGTGTATCTGCCGGTGGGAGGCGCCCCGCCGTCAAACACACCGCAATACTTTGAGAAGCCCCGTGCCAGTGCCAATGCGAACAAGTGGGCCCCCCATGCTTGCTCGGGATCACAGCACTTGCAAAGTTTTAATACTTACCTCTCCCGGCTCCACCACCGTGACGTATTACACGTTTCCTGGGCCCACAAAAAACTTGAGCCAGCCCTACCCCCTCCCCACAACTTTAGCCAAATGACCCCCAATTTTCAATGCCTAACTATTATTATAAGGTAAATTAAGATTCACAAGCTTAAGTGACAAGAATTGATGTTTTTGACGTTAAAATGGGCACTGTTGGTGTTTTCCTGTCCTCCACTCACTGCCGACTTTGATTCCCCATTGACTTACATTGGGTTTCGTGTTTCGGTCGATCCCCGACTTTTCGCGATAATCAGCCGATTTCACTCGATCCGACTTTTTTTTTTTTTCCAGTTTAATATTTATTTTATTTTCAAAAAGTGACACATAACAACAAAAACATAAATTATTTCCATTACAAATTATAATTACATTAAAAAAAAAATAAAAAAATTTTAACAGCTAAGACAAATAATATTTACTCACAGTCCAGGTTTGCCAAATCTTTGCTACCTTTTTTCTCCTAGTGCGAGACTGAGACAACATTAATTCATATTTACAATTCACATTCAGCTTTTCGGTCAGCTCTATTAGGGTTGGAGGAGAGGTCTCCTTCCATTTTCTAGCCAACAGTATCCGAGCCGCTATCAATATATGTGATATCAACCCTCTAATTTGTTTAGGAAATATTTCCAAACTGATGTGTAAAATCGCCATTGAGGGAGTAATTTGTGCCTGCCATTACCCCTGTAATCTCCATAATCAGCTTCAACACACCGCCCCAGAAGGATAAAAGCTTCGGGCACAAGTACCAGATATGTCTCTGGTTGCCTACTAGTCCACATCCTCGCCAACATAAATGGGAGGATTGCGGATTAAATTTTGCAATTCTCTCTGGGCATAGATACCATCTCATTTGAGTTTTCTTTAATTGTTCCATGTGATTTATACAGGATGATACTCTCTTAACCTCCTTTATGCTATTTCCCCATAGTTTTAATTCTAATACCTCCCCTAACTCTAATTCCCATTTTTTCATATAGGGCAGTTTAATCTCTTCCACTGGATTAATTAAAGCTCTATAAAACACTGATATTCCTTTTATAATTGGACCTGCTGTTACTATAAGTTTACCCATCTTTCCCTCTCCCGTAGTACCAGAGTGTCTCGCTATTACAATTTTATTTAGAAAATTCCTAATTTGTAAATACTGATAAAAATATTTTCGTATTCCAATATATTTATTAGCCAATTGATCAAAAGGGATAACTCCAGTGATTTCCATTATATCTGCTAAAGTTTGTATACCTGCCCCTCGCCATTGTTGGAGGTTTAAATAAGGAATATGGGGCTCAATGGCATATATTGATAATATTTCACATGGTATCCCTATCAGCGAGGGCAATAACAGTCTCCATAACCGGATTGCCGCCTGCATTGTTGGCAATAAGGGGGAGGTGGGTCCGGTTTGAATTAACTCTGTCTCTAGCGCCAGACGCGTGGAACCCCGTCTAGAATAAAATTTTTCTATCTGCATCCATCTGTGGTTTCCAGTCATCTGCCACCATTCTTTTAAACCCACTAATATTGAGGCTCTATGATATGCCATTAGATCCGGAACTCCCATCCCCCCTTCTTCCATAGGTAGATATAGTAACGCCCTTGCTTCGCGTGGTTTCTTATATGCCCATATGTATTTACTAACTAATAATTGTAGATCATAAATATATTTTTTCGGTATATTTAGGGGGAGGGTTCTGAAATAATACAAGATCTTTGGTAAGGCTATCATTTTGAAAGCATTAATACGGGCTATCCAAGAAGTGGTGATTTTATGCATATCTTCTAGTAAAATTTTAATTTGTGTATGTAGATTTGTAAAATTTACTTTTATTATCTGATCTGTAAGTTGTCAACATTATCCCTAAGTACGGAATTCCTTCTTTTAACCACTGAAATGAAAATAATTTCTTCATATCTTGTATGGACTCTATTGATATTGCCACCGGGAGAATTGATGATTTATTCAGGTTTAATTTATAGAACGATATCTCACTAAATTCCTTCAGCTCCTCTAAGACTGTCGATAAGGACTGTTTGATGTTCACACAAGAAATAATAATATCATCCGCATAAAGACTTATTTTATGAGCTTCCTTTCCTACCATTACCCCTGAAATTAAAGGCAAAATCCTAATCCTTTCCGCCAGTGGTTCCATACATAGGACAAAAATTATTGGGGACAGGGGGCAGCCCTGTCGTGTCTCGATCCGACTTTTGACAAAGTCGGGTTTTGCGAAACCCGACTCGATCCTAAAAAAGTAAAAGTCGCTCAACCCTAGTCAAGACTATAGTCGGTGATTATTGAATGAGTACAGGTGTATCACCTCTTAACCTGTTGGCATCTGCAGCTCTTCTTTTGATAACCCGGCCTGCTGTGACTACGTCATCGCTGTGACACGGCACATGTCACGTCACACCAGGCCTGCTCTTCAAAAGATGGTGGAGGTAAAACGTGGCACTCTCATTCTTGTTATTATGGTAAGGCTTTCATATATTCTCATCTATATATATAATTGTCTAAGGGTTTTTCCGTCTGTCTGTCTTTCTGTCTGTCTGTCTGTCTTTCTGTCTGTCTGTCTGTCTGTCTGTCCTGGAAATCCTGCATCTCTGATTGGTCGAGGCCGCCAGGCACAGCATGGCGATGATGATGTCATAATGGAAATCCCGCGTCTCTGATTGGTCGAGGCCGCCAGGCCTCGACCAATCAGCGATGGGCATAGCATGGCGACGATGATGTCATAAAGGCTGCCTCGACCAATCAGCGACGGGCACAGCATGGCGATGATGATGTCATAAAGGCTGCCTCGACCAATCAGCGACGGGCACAGTCTGCCGTGAATTCGCCTCGACCAATCAGCGACGGGCACAGTCTGCCGCGAATTCTGGAATCATCATTGTCCATATACTACGGGGACATGCATATTCTAGAATACCCGATGCGTTAGAATCGGGCCACAGTCTAGTTTAGTTATACCCATTTTGTTTAGATTGTATACGTCTTGCTCATAAAAGCAGTGAAACAGGGCATTATCGTACAGGAAATTGTTTCAAGGCCAAGAAACACAATGTAGAAAGAAATGATTTACAGTTGTATTTTGCTAAGTTAAGAACTTTATTGGTAAGAAAAGTATTTTCTTCTTTATTTGGCAATGATATAAGATCTTCCTGTTTCACAATTACTTCCTAAAAACCTCTGTCTCTTCCAGCAAGACAGAAACTGCCACTGGTCCCTTTGTATTTCTTGTTTCCGATCCATCGTTCCCTTATTTGACCTGCGTTTGTAGACCGAGAGACCACTTGTGTCTCCCCCGAAGGGGTTTCTGCAACATTTTTCTGTGGCTACAGACCTTTATCATGGCCAGTGGAATGGGATACGTAAATTTACTTACAGCAATCTACTAAGCAACCTCAATGTCTTCCCATAGGGAGAAAACATTGCAAGTATCCTTGCAACCATTGCATTATGTAGAAAAGTGCAATGTCACGAAGACTAAACCTTTTATATTCTGCTCTAAATTTCCAAGCCATAGGGACCTCTTATGATTCTGCTTTGTACCCACATTTGAAGTCATGAGAATCTGCTTACTGTAATGTAAATGCAAACATCAAATAGATTTCTAGTTTGTGTTCTGTTCAGATACCAATGATCTTTGAAAATCCTGTCTTAGATCTGAATATTGAAAGGTAACCAATAGGGAGCGAGTAAAAAAAATTATATCAAAGGCTTTAGATGTACCATGAAACTCTGAACGATTATCAGTGTACTAAGAAAATGCTACATGGTAGGCAGGGAAGCTAAAGGCAACATGCATAAGCAATAGAGAATACAGAATGTTTTTAATGTGAAAAACTGATGTAATCTTAGTCCTTTTGCTCACAAGTGGAAAAAGTTTACAATCTATAGATATTATTTTATGGAAATCCACACTTACTACCCAGTGATTCTGTATTTTTTTTATAAATGGAAGAAAAGCTTCTAACGTGTTATTTTTCCTCTATACAGTGCCTTGCAAAAGTATTCGGCTCCCTGGAACCTTTCAACCTTTTCCCACATATCATGCTTCAAACATAAAGATACCAAATGTAAATGTTTGGTGAAGAATCAACAACAAATGGAACACAATTGTGAAGTTGAACTAAATGTATTGGTTATTTTACATTTTTGTGGAAATTCAAAAAATACATTTTTTTTTAATTTTGGCATGATTCAATAGCCTCCATGGGAGGCTAGTAGCATGCACTACTCGATCGCCTCTGATTCATAGAGATGATGCACAGATCACCTCTATGCAGCAAAAATGCAGGCTTGCTATGAGCGCCAAGCACAGGGAGGCGCTCATAGCAATCTGCCATCAACATCCATAGAGGTCTCAAGGAGACTTCTGGTTGTGATGGCAATGCACCGATGACCCTGATCATGTGACGGGGGTCAGTGGTGCGAGTACCACCGGCCGCGCGGCTGGGAGCGCTTGTAGAAAACAGTTGAAATGTCTTGGCTTTGAGGTGGGCTCACCGCCAGAGCCCACCTCAAAGCGGGGGATACTGCCAGCTGACGTACTATCCCGTCAGCTGGCAGAAATGGGTTAAAGTTTGAAGGCCAAGGCAATGACTGGGATCTCGAAAATGGAGTGACGTGATCTAAGACTGTCCATGGTTGCCATTTTAGAGCTGCCAAATGAAGACTGACAGACTCACATAACTGAAAACTCTTAAATTAATTTCGTACAACTTTACAATTGTGTTCCACCTGTTGTTGAGTCTACACTAAAAACTCACATTTGGCATCTTTATTTTTGAAGCATTATATGTGGGAAAAGTTTGAAAAGCTCCAGGGGGCCGAATACTTTTGCAAGGCACTGTATATATACATATATATATATATATATATATATATATATATATATATATATACAGTACAGAGTAAAAGTTTGGACACACCTTCTCATTTAAAGATTTTTCTGTATTTTCATGACTATGAAAATTGCGAATTCACACTGAATGTATCAAAACTATGAATTATGTGGAATTATATACTTAACAAAAAAGTGTGAAACAACTGGAAATATGTCTTATATTCCAGGTTCTTCAAAGTAGCCACCTTTTGCTTTGATGACTGCTTTGCACACTCTTGGCATTCTCTTGATGAGCTTCAAGAGGTAGTCACCGGAAATGGTCTTCCAACAATCTTGAAGGAGTTCCCAGAGATGCTTAGCACTTGTTGGCCCTTTTGCCTTCACTCTGCAGTCCAGCTGACCCCAAACCATCTTGATTGGGTTCAGGTCTGGTGACTGTGGAGGCCAGGTCATCTGGTGTAGCACCCCATCACTCTCCTTCTTGGTCAAATAGCCCTAACACGACCTGGAGGTGTGTTTGGGGTCATTGTCTTGTTGAAAAAGAAATGATGGTCCAACTAAACGCAAACCGGATGGAATAGCATGCCGCTGCAAGAGGCTGTGGTAGGCATGCTGGTTCAGTATGCCTTCAATTTTGAATAAATCCCCAACAGTGTCACCAGCAAAGCACCCCCACACCATCACACCTCCTCCTCCATGCTTCACGGTGGGAACCAGGCATGTAGAGTCCATCCGTTCACCTTTTCTGCGTTGCACAAAGACTCGGTGGTTGGAACCAAAGATCTCAAATTTGGACTCATCAGATCAAAGCACAGATTTCCACTGGTCTAATGTCCATTCCTTGTGTTCTTTAGCCCAAACAAGTCTCTTCTGCTTGTTGCCTGTCCTTAGCAGTGGTTTCCTAGCAGCTATTTTACTATGAAGGTCTGCTGCACAAAGTCTCCTCTTAACAGTTGTTGTAGAGATGTGTCTGCTGCTAGAACTCTGTGTGGCATTGACCTGGTCTCTAATCTGAGCTGCTGTTAACCTGCGATTTCTGAGGCTGGTGACTCGGATAAACTTATCCTTAGAAGCAGAGGTGACTCTTGATCTTCCTTTCCTGGGGCGGTCCTCATGTGAGCCAGTTTCTTTGTAGCGCTTGTTGGTTTTTGCAACTGCACTTGAGGACACTTTTAAAGTTTTCCCAATTTTTCAGACTGACTGACCTTCATTTCTTAAAGTAATGATGGCCACTCATTTCTCTTTACTTAGCTGCTTTTTTCTTGCCATAATACAAATTCTAAAAGTCTATTCAGTAGGACTATTTGCTGTGTATCCACCAGACTTCTGCACAACACAACTGATGGTCCCAACACCATTTATAAGGCAAGAAATCCCACTTATTAAACCTGACAGGGCACACCTGTGAAGTGAAAAGCATTCCAGGTGACTATCTCCTGAAGCTCATCAAGAGAATGCCAAGAGTGTGCAAAGCAGTCATCAAAGCAAAAGGTGGCTACTGTGAAGAACCTAGAATATAAGACATATTTTCGCTTGTTTCACACTTTTTTGTTAAGTATATAATTCCACATGTGTTAATTCATAGTTTCGATGCTTTCAGTGTGAATGTACAATTTTCATAGTCATGAAAATATAGAAAAATCTCTAAATGAGAAGGTGTGTCCAAACTTTTGGTCTGTACTGTATATATATATATATATATATATATATATATATATATATATATATATATATATATATATATACATACTGTATATTAGTTGGGATCATCGTAGTTGGAACCATAACGGTTTGTAAGAAATACCATATTGTGGCAATGTGCCATTACTTGCTATGATGGAAAAACAAGTTTATTTCAATACCGACAAACTTTTTTTGCATAGAATTAATGACTCTTCTTGTAATTGCTAAACTTTAGAAACCTATAAAATACAGCCACAAACTTTGATGTTTAACTTTTTAGTATAATAATCATGTAGATAGAAAAAGAACGCAGAGATGATGCACTAAAAACATTCTTCCTACTAAATTATTCAAGTCCTTTGTTAGGAAGTTGAGAATTTATGAATGATTTTGTGGTGTTGAAGTGTAAGTACACATTGGCTGTGAAGAACGGGAAGCAACTAGCTAAGACTTTTTTTTAAAGCCCTGGTTATTCGAAGAGTATACACAGTCAATGCTTTGCTTAATCACCACCTCTTCCCCTCCGAGACTCGTATAGTATTGAGTCCTTTTCAAAAGGCCATTGAAGGCATAATCCTCCATAACGTTAAAAATACCATAAATATTTTTATGTGTAACAGCAAATCAATGCTTTGTTAAAGCAATGGTCTCTGGTTACTATGGCAACTCACGCCCCAGGAAAAGAAAAGGATTTTTAACTCATTATCTGTTAGTAGTGGAGTCTTGTCTGGATTTAATGCAATCCCTTCTGAGCCAGAGGGTTACTTGTTACTGTAGTGTGTGCACTTTGTAGAAGCAGATTAGAAACATCTAATTCTTTCTCTGTCCATTTTTCCTTCTTCCATACCTTAAATGACAGGTAACCCTTGGCCTAAGCTAAATTCAGGTTAACCCACGGCGCCTTGCAATGAATGGTATTAGATTATAATGCTCATCTGGGATTTTGCTCTAATTGAACAGCAATGTAGTAATTTCAGAGAATGGCTTTGTTTCAGGAGTAATGTTAAAGTCAACATCATGATACTATGCTGGATATGGCAGTAATGTAGCTGGAAATATTTTTCTATTAATATATTAATACATATCCTACAGAATGTCTTTTTTAGCTATTGAATATTTATGCAGAATGCGTTGAGGTAGATTTTGTTTTACAGATCCAGATTGATACGATCAGTATTTGAGCACTATTTCATAATAGTTACTAATATTGAAATCATATGATTTAGAACTTCAGTATTTTAGAACTTCTATATTTCGAAGAAATTATGTAGGTAAGTAATATATTGGGTGCCGAAAAGTGATGACACAGGCAGAAAAGGCCACGGCAATACTTTCAGAGGATGATTGCAATTAACACACAGCCTATTACAAGAATGATTACAAAATAGAAACAGAAGGCGCTCCAGCTCCATAAAAAGACGATTCTTTATTTAATTATTAAAATCTTCAGACATGATGAATCCTTGCCTTGATACAAATGTTAGGGTGCAGAGCACATGCAACGCGTTTCGATCGCTCCCGATCTTAGTCAATGCATGCTTTCAAAGAGAAACGGTAACTATTTTATACTAATAATGAACCAATGCTATGAATGGTTCAGGTCACATGACTTGTACCACAGGTTTAACCAATGAAATAACCCTGCTTAAGAATTGCAAGTACCGAAAATACATATAAATTACCATAAAATATTATTACAAAAGAAGTTGTTAATTAAAAGAAAACACAAAAAAAGGGGGAAAAATGGAAGGTTAGCAAGATTTTAATAATTAAATAAAGAATCGTCTTTTTATGGAGCTGGAGCGCCTTCTGTTTCTATTTTGTAATCATTCCTCGTCTGGATCCGAGACGAAGCTCCGTGCACCTGCAGTGATCGGTGAGCTGGCCATGGCTTTTTAGCCATATACTGTATTTTGTTTTGTTATTACAAGAATGACTAGGATTGGCGATAACTCCAGTACTGGCAAGTTTAATTGTTTAGATGCCACAGTCAATAGTTACCACTAGGGTTGATCGAAACGGATCGTTCTTTTGGCAAAGTCGGCGTCTCATGAAACCCGACCCGATCCCTGTGTGGGGTCGGCCATGCGGTACGCGACTTTCGCGCCAAAGTCGCGTTTCAATGACACTAAAAGCGCCATTTCTCAGCCAATGAAGGTGGACGCAGAGTGTGGGCAGCGTGATGACATAGATCTCAGTCCCCACCATCATAGAGGGCATTGCAGTGATTGGCTTGCTTTCTGCCGCGTCACAGGGGCTATAAAGGGGCGTTCCCGCCGACCGCCATCTTACTGCTGCTGATCTGAGTGTAGGGAGAGGTTGCTGCCGCTTCTTCAGAAGCAGGGATAGTGATAGGCAGGGTACATAAAGCCACAAACCGCTTGTGCTGTAGCGATTTCCACTGTCCAACACCACCTTTTGTTTGCAGGGACAGTGGAAGCTACATTTTTTTTCCTCAGCGCTGTAGCTCATTGGGCTGCCCTAGAAGGCTCCCTGACCCTGATAGCTGCGTTGCTGTGTGTGTACGCCGCTGTGCAAACCAACTGCTTTTTTCAAAGCACAAATCCTGTTGTTCCTTCCTTTCTGCACAGCTATCTTGTGTGTTTGTCCACACTTTTGTGTGCAGCAGTCCTTTTTATAGTTGCCTGCCATACTTTCTGAGATTACTGCAGGGAGATAAAGATTGGCAAGTCTGCCTCTGTGCCATTGCTGTGTGTGGCATCTGTCTCTCATTGTGTGCCACCAAAAACCACTGTGTAATACTGGGCCATTTTTTTTTTTTCTAAATTTTCACTGTAAAAAAAAAATAATTAGTGGGAGATAAAGATTGGCAAGTCTGCCTATGTGCCATTGCTGTGTGTGGCATCTGTCTCTCATTGTGTGCCACCGAAAACCACTGTGTAATACTGGGCCATTTTTTTTTTTTTTTAAATTCTCCCTGTAAAAAAAAAAATAATTAGTGGGAGATAAAGATTGGCAAGTCTGCCTCTGTGCCATTGCTGTGTGTGGCATCTGTCTCTCATTGTGTGCCACCGAAAACCACTGTGTAATACTGGGCCATTCTTTTTTTGGGGGGGTAAATTCTCCCTGTAAAAAAAAAAATAATAGTGGGAGTCTGGGAGATAAAGATTGGCAAGTCTGCCTCTGTGCCAGTCCTGTGTGTGGCATCTGTCTCTCATTGTATGTCACCGAAAACCACTGTGTAATACTGGGCCATTCTTTTTTTGGGGGGTAAATTCTCCCTGTAAAAAAAAAATAATAGTGGGAGTCTGGGAGATAAAGATTGGCAAGTCTGCCTTTGTGCCAGTCCTGTGTGTGGCATCTGTCTCTCATTGTGTGCCACCGAAAACCACTGTGTAATACTGGGCCATTCTTTTTTTGGGGGGTAAATTCTCCCTGTAAAAAAAAAAAATAATAGTGGGCGTCTGGGAGATAAAGATTGGCAAGTCTGCCTCTGTGCCAGTCCTGTGTGTGGCATCTGTCTCTCATTGTATGCCACCGAAAACCACTCTGTAATACTGGGCCTTTTTTGGGGGGGTAAATTCTCCCTGTAAAAAAATAAATAATAGTGGGAGTCTGGGAGATAAAGATTGGCAAGTCTGCCTCTGTGCCAGTCCTGTGTGTGGCATCTGTCTCTTATTGTGTGCCACCGAAAACAACTGTGTAATACTGGGCCATTCTTTTTTTGGGGGGTAAATTCTCCCTGTAAAAAAAAAATAATAGTGGGAGTCTGGGAGATAAAGATTGGCAAGTCTGCCTCTGTGCCAGTCCTGTGTGTGGCATCTGTCTCTCATTATGTGCCACCGAAAACCACTGTGTAATACTGGGCCATTCTTTTTTTGGGGGGTAAATTCTCCCTGTAAAAAAAAAATAATAGTGGGAGTCTGGGAGTTAAAGATTGGCAAGTCTGCCTCTGTGCCAGTCCTGTGTGTGGCATCTGTCTCTCATTGTGTGCCACCGAAAACCACTGTGTAATACTGGGCCATTCTTTTTTTGGGGGGTAAATTCTCCCTGTAAAAAAAAAAAAATAATAGTGGGAGTCTGGGAGATAAAGATTGGCAAGTCTGCCTCTGTGCCAGTCCTGTGTGTGGCATCTGTCTCTCATTGTGTGCCACCGAAAACCACTGTGTAATACTGGGCCATTCTTTTTTGGGGGGGGTAAATTCTCCCTGTAAAAAAAAAAAATAATAGTGGGAGTCTGGGAGATAAAGATTGGCAAGTCTGCCTCTGTGCCAGTCCTGTGTGTGGCATCTGTCTCTCATTGTGTGCCACCGAAAACCTAGTGTGTAATATATTTTTTTTTTAAAATTCTCCCAGACAAAAAAAAAATAGTGGGAGATTAAGATTGGCATTTCTGCTTGAGTGCTGGTCCTGTGTGTGCCATCTGTCTCAAATTATTGGGGCACAGAAAACCTAATGTGTGACATTGGGCCTGATTTTCCTTTCAGTGTCAGGCACCTATAAAGGTATATATAAATCCAACAGAAGTTTGAGTTCACCTTATAAGTTGTTTTACAGTAACAAATACCATTACTTTGGTTACGTTTTGCAAACAATGAGGAAGTCTAGTGGAAGAGGTCGTGGCCGTGGGCGGTCATTGTCAGCTGGTAATGATGGTAGTGGTGGTGGAGCATCAGGTGGTCGTGGTAAAAGCAGTACAGCACCTAAATCTCGAGTTGTTGAGCCAGGTTCATTGTCTGGCTACACAAGGCCTCGAACGCTCTCTTTTCTGGTAGTAGTAAAACCACTTTTGAAGCCGGAGCAGGAGAAACAAGTGTTGGCTTTCATTGCTGACTCTGCCTCTAGCTCTTTCGCCTCCTCCTCGGAAAGTGCCAAATGTCAGAGCAGTGCATCGTCAGTGGATGCTCCTGGTCAGGAACAAGTCGCTTCCTTGTGTCCTTCACCCAGAACAACAGTGAAGGATGCGTCAGTCGACACAACAGGTTACTCCATGGAGCTCTTTACACATACCGTTCCTGGGTTAGACAGTGAAACAGTTAACAGGCCATGCCCATTAGAAGTTGAATCGGACATGGAGTGCACAGATGCACAGCCACAGCCAGATTACTATGCTATTCCTTTGACTCAGACCAGAACATTGCCCTCGCAGTGTACTGAGGCAGAATCAAACCCAGCGGAGACTATGGTGCCCCGTCATGAACGCTATACCACCGGCTTACACGGTGACACAGACGAAGTTGCACACGACATAGAAGAGGAGGTCATAGATGACCCAGTTGTTGACCCCGATTGGCAGCCATTGGGGGAACAGGGTGCAGGCGGCAGTAGTTCTGAAGCGGAGGAGGAGGAGCCACAGCAGGCATCAATATCACAACAGGTTCCATCTGCCGGGCCCGTATCTGGCCAAAAACGCTTGGCAAAACCAAAACCAGTTGGAGGACAGCGTGGCCATCCGGTTAAAGAAGCTCAGTCTGCAATGCCTGAAAAGGTATCCGATAGTAGAAAGAGTGCAGTCTGGCATTTTTTTAAACAACATCCAAATGATCAGCGCAAAGTCATCTGTCAAAAATGTTCAACTACCTTAAGCAGAGGTCAGAATCTTAAAAGTCTAAATACAAGTTACATGCATAGACATTTATCCACCATGCATTTGCAAGCCTGGACTAACTACCAAACGTCCCTAAAGGTTGCAGCACCCTCGGCCAATGAAGCTAGTCAGCAACGCTATATCCCTTCCCTCACTGTAAACCCACCATTTCCCGCACCACCTGCAGTATCTGTGAAGCTTTCGTCGCCAGGCCAAAGCAGTCAGGGAATCACCAGGTTTGCAGTAGGAAACACTGCATGTAGGGCACCGGCAAGAATACCATCTCCAACCCTCTCTCAGTCACCCATGTCCACCGGCACCACCGCTAGTTCCACGATCTCCAGCTCTCCAGTCCAGCTCACCCTACATGAGACTCTTGTTAGGAAAAGGAAGTACTCATCCTCGCATCCGCGTACACAGGGTTTGAACGCCCACATTGCTAGACTAATCTCATTAGAGATGATGCCCTACCGGTTAGTTGAAAGCGAAGCTTTCAAAGCGCTGATGGACTATGCTGTACCATGCTACGAGCCACCCAGTCGACACTTCTTTTCTAGAAAAGCCATCCCAGCCCTCCAACAGCATGTTAAAGACCGCATCGTCCATGCACTCAGGCAGTCTGTGACTACAAAGGTGCACCTGACAACAGATGCATGGACCAGTAGGCATGGCCAGGGACATTACGTGTCCATCACGGCACACTGGGTGAATGTGGTGGTTGCATGGTTCACAGGGGACAGCAATATTGGGACAGTTCTGCCTAGCCCACGGTCAAGGAAAGAGTTGGCTGTAGGCGTTCACCCCCCCTCCTCCTCTTCCTCGTCCTCCTGCAGAAGCGAGAGCTCGTCCACAGACCGCAGTCGCACATCCACTCCATCCGCAGCTGCCACTGTTGCACACCAGGTGTGCCATTATGGGACAGCTAGTGGCAAGCGTCAGCAGGCTGTATTGACAATGAAGTGTTTGGGCGACAACAGACACACCGCGGAAGTTCTGTCCGAGTTCTTGCAGAAAGAAACTCAGTCATGGCTGGGCACTGTACATCTTGAGGCAGGCAAGGTAGTGAGTGATAACGGAAGGAATTTCATGGCTGCCATAGCCCTTTCCCAACTGAAACACATTCCTTGCCTGGCTCACACCTTAAACCTGGTGGTGCAGTGCTTCCTGAAAAGTTATCCGGGGTTACCCGACCTGCTCCTCAAAGTGCGCAGACTTTGCTCGCATATCCGCTGTTCGCCCGTACACTCCAGCCGTATGCAGAACTATCAGCGGTCTTTGAACCTTCCTCAGCATCGCCTAATCATTGACGTTGCAACAAGGTGGAACTCCACACTGCACATGCTTCAGAGACTGTGCGAACAGAGGCGTGCTGTTATGTTTTTGTGGGAGGATACACATACACGGGCAGGCAGTTGGATGGCAGACATGGAGTTGTCAAGTGTGCAGTGGTCGAAGCTACAAGACCTGTGTCAAGTACTTCAGTGTTTTGAGGAATGCACACGGCTGGTTAGTGCAGACAACGCCATAATAAGCATGAGCATCCCCCTAATGTGTCTGCTGATGCAAAGTTTGACGCACATAAAGGAGCAGGCGTCTGCAGCCGAGGAAGAGGAAAGCCTTGATGACAGTCAGCCATTGTCTGGTCAGGGCCGTGTAGAGGACGAGGTAGCGGGCGAAGAGGAGGAGGAAGACGAGGAGGATGATGGGGATGAGTACTTTTTTAATGAGGAAGCTTCTCCTGGGCCAACAGAAATTAGTGGCGTTGCAAGGCCGGGTTCTGTTTTTTTAAGGGAGACAAGTGACGTAGATTTGCCTGTAACTGCCCCTCAAACCAGCACAACCGCAGATTTGACAACTGGAACTTTGGCCCACATGGTGGATTATGCCTTACGTATCCTCAAAAGGGACCCACGCATTATTAAAATGATGAGCGATGATGATTACTGGTTGGCCTGCATCCTTGACCCTCGCTATAAAGGCAAATTGCTAAATATTATGCCACATGAGAACCTCGAACAAATATTAGCAACCAAACAAGCTACACTTGTAGACCGTTTGATTCAGGCATTCCCGGCACACAGCGCCGGTGATGGTTCTCACACAAGCTGCAGGGGGCTACAGGGCAGAGGTGTTAGAGGTGCACAAATCAGAAGTGGCGTTGGACAGAGGGGTTTTCTGACCAGGTTGTGGAGTGATTTCGCAATGACCGCAGACAGGACAGGTACTGCAGCATCTATTCAAAGTGACAGGAGACAACATTTGTCCAGTATGGTTACTAACTATTTTTCATCCCTTATCGATGTTCTCCCTCAACCGTCATTCCCATTTGATTACTGGGCATCCAAATTAGACACCTGGCCTGAATTGGCAGAATATGCATTGCAGTAGCTTGCTTGCCCAGCAGCTAGTGTGCTATCAGAAAGAGTATTCAGTGCTGCTGGTTCAATATTAACCAAAAAAAAGGACTCGTCTGGCTACCCAAAATGTGGATGATCTCACCTTCATTAAAATGAACCACTCCTGGATTTCAAATTATTTTGCCCCTCCTTTCCCGGCTGACACCTAGCTTTCCTATAAAAAGGTCTTGCTTGTGGACTGGTCTTACTGAGTGTTCCAATCTCTTAATTTGCAGCAGCTGTTTGTCCAGCATACGACATGTTTACACCTCCCTCAATGGGAAAACTCCCCCCACGGGGCCGCGGTCTCGCCACTTGGCGCAAGCACCCGTTAGAGTGCCGTATGTCTGAAGAGGTGGGTGTCCCCGCTTTTGGTCGACGGCACTGCCACTGGGTCCCTCATAGTACAATAAAGTGTCTCTGGCGGTGGTGGCGCGCACCCAACGTCAGACACACCGTTGTAACGAGGGGCCCTGGGACGGTACCGCCGGCCACAAGAGAGTTCCCCCCCCCAGCTCAAACTGTGCTCTACCACGTGCAAAATTATCTCGCACAGCTCCACCAATGTTTAGTCTATGTGCTGACATCATTCTATGCCTGGCACTGACAATACCAATTTGTTGACATCTATGATGCTAGTTAAAGTAGTCTGGGTCAGTGTCCTATATTGACACCAGTAAATACTTACTGCCAAATTACTTTGTCAGAAACTCAGCAGATGAGCCCACCCCTGTACCTAAGTATGCCACACTTTTTTTTTGGTTGTTTTGCGACACATTAACATCTATTTATTTTTTGTGAGTAGTACTAACTGTGTCAGACACTCCTTGCAATCCTCCTCCGCTGACCACAATGCTGCCTGTGTATCCATGTAACTGATTTAAAACTGCCTTGAGCCTATTTTTAGTTATTTTAGGCCTTCGTTAGCCTGTCTGCGGTCCCTCCTTGCAATCCTCCTCCGCTGACCACAATGCTGCCTGTGTATCCATGTAACCGATTTAAAACTGCCTTGAGCCTATTTTTTGTTATTTTAGGCCTTCGTTAGCCTGTCTGCGGTCCCTCCTTGCAATCCTCCTCCACTGACCACAATGCTGCCTGTGTATCCATGTAACCGATTTAAAACTGCCTTGAGCCTATTTTTTGTTATTTTAGGCCTTCGTTAGCCTGTCTGCGGTCCCTCCTTGCAATCCTCCTCCACTGACCACAATGCTGCCTGTGTATCCATGTAACCGATTTAAAACTGCCTTGAGCCTATTTTTTGTTATTGTAGGCCTAGTAAGCCTGTCTGCGGCCCCTCCTTGCAATCCTCCTCCTCAGCTGACCACAATGCTGCCTGTGTATCCATGTAACCGATTTAAAACTGCCTTGAGCCTATTTTTTGTTATTTTAGGCCTTCGTTAGCCTGTCTGCGGTCCCTCCTTGCAATCCTCCTCCACTGACCACAATGCTGCCTGTGTATCCATGTAACCGATTAAAAACTGCCTTGAGCCTATTTTTTGTTATTTTAGGCCTTCGTTAGCCTGTCTGCGGTCCCTCCTTGCAATCCTCTTCCACTGACCACAATGCTGCCTGTGTATCCATGTAACCGATTTAAAACTGCCTTGAGCCTATTTTTTGTTATTTTAGGCCTTCGTTAGCCTGTCTGCGGTCCCTCCTTGCAATCCTCCTCCACTGACCACAATGCTGCCTGTATATCCATGTAACCGATTTAAAACTGCCTTGAGCCTATTTTTTGTTATTTTAGGCCTTCGTTAGCCTGTCTGCGGTCCCTCCTTGCAATCCTCCTCCACTGACCACAATGCTGCCTGTGTATCCATGTAACCGATTTAAAACTGCCTTGAGCCTATTTTTTGTTATTGTAGGCCTAGTAAGCCTGTCTGCGGCCCCTCCTTGCAATCCTCCTCCTCAGCTGACCACAATGCTGCCTGTGTATCCATGTAACCGATTTAAAACTGCCTTGAGCCTATTTTTTGTTATTTTAGGCCTTCGTTAGCCTGTCTGCGGTCCCTCCTTGCAATCCTCCTCCACTGACCACAATGCTGCCTGTGTATCCATGTAACCGATTTAAAACTGCCTTGAGCCTATTTTTTGTTATTTTAGGCCTTCGTTAGCCTGTCTGCGGTCCCTCCTTGCAATCCTCTTCCACTGACCACAATGCTGCCTGTGTATCCATGTAACCGATTTAAAACTGCCTTGAGCCTATTTTTTGTTATTTTAGGCCTTCGTTAGCCTGTCTGCGGTCCCTCCTTGCAATCCTCCTCCACTGACCACAATGCTGCCTGTGTATCCATGTAACCGATTTAAAACTGCCTTGAGCCTATTTTTTGTTATTGTAGGCCTAGTAAGCCTGTCTGCGGCCCCTCCTTGCAATCCTCCTCCTGCGCTGACCACAATGCTGCCTGTGTATCCATGTAACCGATTTAAAACTGCCTTGAGCCTATTTTTTGTTATTTTAGGCCTTCGTTAGCCTGCCTGCGGTCCCTCCTTGCAATCCTCCTCCACTGACCACAATGCTGCCTGTGTATCCATATAACCGATTTAAAACTGCCTTGAGCCTATTTTTAGTTATTTTAGGCCTTCGTTAGCCTGTCTGCGGTCCCTCCTTGCAATCCTCCTCCGCTGACCACAATGCTGCCTGTGTATCCATGTAACCTATTTAAAACTGCATTGAGCCTATTTATATATTTTATTTAATATTAATAAAGCCATGATGGACTACGCTGTACCACGCTACAAGCTAACCAGTCGACACTTCTTTTGCGAGAAAAGCCATCCCAACCCTCCACCAGCATGTAAAAGACCGCATTGTCCATGCACTCTGGCAATCTGTGAGTACAAAGGTGCACCTGACAACAGACGCATGGACCTGTAGGCATGGCCACGGAAGGTTACGTGTCCATTACGGTGCAATGGGTTAATGTGGTGGATGCATGGTCCACAGGGGACAGCCTACTAATTCTGTCTGCAGTCCCTAATTCAAATTGTCCTCCACTGTCTAAATCTGAGCTTCAACCTTCTGGCTCTCATTAAGTGCTGTTTTTTAAAAAAATTGGTGGTTAGGGCCTACTAACGGTGTCTGCCGCTCCCTGGTGTCATCCTTAAGTGAATAAATCTGAGCTTCAACCTTCTGGCTCTCATTAAGTGCTGTTGTATAAAAAAAATTGGTGGTTGGGGCCTAATAACTCTGTTTGCCGCTCAAAGGTGTTGTCCTCAACTGTATAAAGCTGAGCTTCCGTCTTTAGGCTTTCGGCCTAAAGTATCAGATATTAAACTGCATTTGGCCTTCAACTTTGGTTACGGCCTACTAACGGTGTCTGCCGCTCCCTGGTGTTGTCCTCAACTGAATAAAGCTGAGCTTCAACCTTCTGGCTCTCATTAAGTGTTTTTTTTTTAAAAATGGTGGTTAGGGCCTCCTAACGGTGTCTGCCGCTCCCTGGTGTTGTCCTCAACTGTATAAAGCTGAGCTTCAACCTTCTGGCTCTCATTAAGTGCTTTTTTAAAAAAAATTGGTGGTTGGGGCCTAATAACTCTGTTTGCCGCTCAAAGGTGTTGTCCTCAACTGTATAAAGCTGAGCTTCAGTCTTTAGGCTTTCGGCCTAAAGTATCAGATATTAAACTGCATTTGGCCTACTAGTGTGGTTGGGCCCTTAAAACAGTGTCTGCTGCTCCTGGGTTTGCTACTCCACTGAACAAAGCAATGCCGCCTGTTTAGTCCTGTTACCAATTTTGAACTGCATTTAGCCTACTTTATTCTTTGGCCCTATATCTGTGTTTCCTCCTCATCCTGCCCATTGCCCAGCCACTGCTAGATGACTCTGCTGGTACATTGACCCCTTGCACTCTACACAGCCAGAATCTGACCCTGCTGAAAGTAAGGTTCCCCTTACCGCATGTTATACCACCTTACACAGGGACAAAGAGGAAGGTGCAGATGAAAGTGCAAGTTCCTTCATCAGGTGGGGGGGCATATTCGTTGGCGATGTCACTGGCACAGGGCCCCTCAGAGTACGCAAAAGTGTTGCTGCTGGTGGGAGGCGCCCCTGCCGTGCAAACACACCGCTGTACTTTGAGGGGCCCTGTGCCAGTGCCAAAGCCAACGAGTGGGCCCCCCCTGCTTGCTTAGGATCACAGCACTTGCAAACTTGACATACTTACCTCTCACTGCTCCACCGCCGTGACGTAGTCCACGTTTCCTGTGCCCACTAAAACCTTGAACCAGCCCTACCCCCCACAACTTTTGCCAAATGACCCCCAATTTCCAATGCCCAACTATTATTATAAAGTTAATTAAGATTGACAAGCTTCAGAAACCAGAATGGATGTTTTTGGCATTAAAATGGGCACTGTAGGTGCCTGGCCTCCACTCACTGCCGACTATGCTTCCCCGTTGACTTGCATTGGGTTTCGTGTTTCGGTCGATCCCCGACTTTTAGCGATAATTGGCCGACTGCACTCGACTTGACTCTGGGCAAAGTCGGGTTTCGCAAAACCCGACTCGATCTTAAAAAAATGAAAGTCGCTCAACCCTAGTTACCACATCATCTCACCTAAGGATTTTCAAATTTAGGGGGGTACATTTGCTGTCTAGCTTTCCAATGGCCATAAACAGAGGGATGAATGGTTAAACATGGCAGTTGGGAGCCTAAGAAAGACACTCAAGGGATATGTGGTTGTCTTGTAGACAATGCCTTGGGCAAAGCCCTATAGGCGTCTATTAGTTTTTCACTAAAGTCTCTAATATTTTAATGATTCATAATTAAGTCAACATGTTTTTTTGCAGATGTTGACAACCATGAATGGAAGTCATTACAGTGTTGTTAAGAGTTGTCATTTCTATAGACCCTTGTTGACATTCAGCCTCTGGTTCCCCCCACAAACAGCTATCCCAGTCACACAGTAAGGACACATAGGACACAAAAGTAACAGCATATGCTTTGTTCTTTCTGTGGCTCAAAGTCAGTCATTCATAAAAAAATATGGATACCACTAGCATGCCTTAATGTCATCATGTGTAATCAGAGTTATGACTGTCTCTATGCAAAAACAAAACTTGGGATTTTTTAAAAGATGTATGACTTCCTTATCCAATCTTCATTTAAAAATAACATCACATTAGCATTAGTATAATAGCGTTAATAAACTTATGAGTCATAAGTTATGATGCATTTTGATAAAGTGTAAGTCTTAGACATAACATGCCTGTTACACACCTGTTCGGGTCTGGGCCTTGCTCCATCTGCCTCGATCCATAGAACATTCTGGTGCTCCATGTGGAGCTTTGCAGGTGACCTCGTGTGCTTCCATTTGCTGATCAGCCTGGGCCTATTTAAGGGCTTCTAGACACATACTAGGGCCTTGATATTGAATCTGTGACTGACTTGTAGTTTGTGTGCACAACAGCTTGGCTGTGGGTTGTCTCCTGAAGACCAGCAGTTTCTAGTGCTTCTTCCTACTTGTCTTTGGCTTTTAGTAACTCGTTCTGTCGGCTACCTGTCCACAGGACTCTTGGATCTCTTCCCTGTGTCCGCCTGTGGTTTTCAGGACTCTACCATTACTCCAGAGTGTTATCTGCTACCTGCCTGCAGTGTCCTGGGCTCCACTTGCTTGCCAGCAGTTTCCTGACACCCTTTGCCTGCTTGCGGTTTCCTGCACTTCACTTGCTCAGGACTGCGTGTGCAGGTCATGTATCACTCTCACGTTCTCTCTAAACTCTGCATTTGTTAGAACTTGGATATGGGGCTTTTTCCCCTTGAATCAGCTTTCTTACACTGCTATTAATACTTTGTTTTACTGATCTCCATTTCCTATATACCTCTCATTAGTGATTAATATTTTTGTTTATCTGACATTAGTTTATTCATTGGGGTATATAAAATGAATTTTGTATGCATTATGCAATTAAAAAGCACTAAGCACATTTTTTCACCCATAAAGGTGTACATATGCACCAAGCACTTTGTGTAGTTTTTTCTTTTCTCTATGAGAGGTACCAATTGGGTATTCTAGTCTGTTAAGAGATACGTTCTTTCTTAAATAGTGGTCCGCTTGTTAATGTAACTTATGCTAGATTAATTGTTCACATTGATTTACTTGAAAAAATGTATATTTTTGAAGTGGTGAATTAGGACCTATAATATTTATTGTGATTGTCTTTGATACTGATCGGCATATGGCGGTTTTATCTGCATTTGTATCTCTATTGTTACTAAATATATTTAAAGTGAATAATTTTAAAAGAGATTTATTAAATAAAGATGTTATAATTTTTGGAACTTTGGCATCTGCTTCCATTTGTTTGTAGGAATTATTTACAAATTCTGTTATTGACCAACAATACAATACAAATGTAATAGATTATCAACATTCTTGACAGTCTGCAAAATATATCACTACCACTAGATGGCCACAAATTGGCATATATTACACTTCCATATCCTAAAAGAATATAGTAAAATCATATTTTTTCAAAGCCAGTATCATGTACTGTAGTCAGATATCAATGCTGCAGCCAGTCAACAAAGGGCAAAACAGTATCATGTAGGCAGCGCTTGATGTTGTAAGCATAAGTATAGGTGAGTTTGTTTTTTTCTACATCTGTAACCTCATGGGGAAAAAAATATACCAGAAAAACCCTTTTAGGGTTTGCTCAAACTGGTGAGTAGCCAGCGAATAACTCAGACAAGTGTTAACTGATGTTTCATCGTATATAACTCTCTCCAATGTTACACTATGGAGCAGTGCTGACTAATGCAGAGTTGGCATGAGAAAAAAATTGCTGCATGCTGCTATTGGCAGAGTTCACTCTCACTTGCATATAAATCGTGCGAGTGCAATCAGATAAAAAATCGAATTGCGTTTAGACACATTATTTAATGAGTATTAGAAATGGTATGACTCTGTTGTCAGGTGTCACGAGGATGAGGGACTTATTCCCTGTCCCTAACACTGGGGGCACCCTAGCTCACCCTGTTCCCCAGATTACTTCTGATGTTGAAGAAGTCAGGGCCACGTACATTGTATTAGCTACTGAATCTGTCCTCGGTATGTACCCTTCCCTCACCCAGGCAAGAGAGGAGTCGTAGTGTACTGTAATAATACACTAACCAGACTAACAAGGTAATATGAACAGGGATAAAGGAAAATACCAGTCATGCAAATATGCTCACTCATACAGCAGAGGTAAACACTGTGGAGTGGAGAATGGGGTTAAATTAAAGTACGAGAAGAAAGGGAATTATTACACACTCAAAAACTAGCAAAAGTCACAGATAAATCCACCAAACACCTTCTCCAACAATAACCACAAACAACCTCCAGCCATGCAGTATAAGTTTTCTGTGACAATGAGTGCTAGCCAGGGCCCAGATTATGTAGGAGAGGGAAGTGGCTAACAGTGCACAGCTGAAAACCTTAATGCAGGAAAGCTTCCAGGAGCTCTTAACTGAGCAGATTAACCCCTGTACTGTAAAAATAAACCTGTGCTGTTACATATGAAGATGAAGTGCTCTAATCAGTGCAGGAGTAGGAGAAATCAGACACTGTGGTCTTCTGGCCCGTGACAGGTGATTTGTATATTTTTTCTTAGCTGTATTCGGCATGAGAAAAAAATTCTCAGCATCCTTCAATTTCACTCCAAAACCTGATGGGTGTGAGAAAAAAATTGCACTCTATATGGACCATCAGTGTGGCATCTGATTTTTACAGATACATTACAATTCTGTATCATAGGAAACCATAAATGGTTCTGTAAATGATTGATAGCTGCTGATTAAAAAATTGGATTGCATACGGACTGCACAGCGACAGCCATTGGATGACACATGAGAAAAAAAATCCTCCCACTCACTAAAATGGGACTGTTTTTTATATGCTAGTGTAAGCGAACCCATACAAGTCTATGGGTGCATGAAAATCATCGGACTGCTCATCAGACATCATTCGGATGTCATCAGAGTGCAGTCCGACATACGCTGACTAAGGCAATGGAGAAGATGGAAAATTGATGTTCTCCATCTTCCTCACACCTGTGATCTGATTCTCGCATGCGAGAGAATCGGATTACAGTAAAATGACACTCTGCTAACACTCGCAGCAGAATTTGAGCATCTGATTGCCTTGCATGAGAGAGTCATAGGATGAAATACACAAATGTGAGTGAACCCTTAAAGTAGCAGTTGAGTGAAAATCTTTACATTTAGGCCTTTTGAAATGTTTATTGTGTATAAAATATTGGTGTTAATGAAGTCGCTAATCATCACATTCTGCCATTATTAGTTCTGTTCTGGCCCTTTTGTGCATCATTATTTGTGGACCAGACATAAATTTTTCAATAGTTTCCTATGAAGCTTCAATGTGAGTCTCATAGGTTTCTATTGAGGAAATGACTTCATAGAATCCTAGTGATTTAACTCATCATAATGACTTTAAAATAATGTTAACAACTTCAAAGCAAACAAATGAAGTGTTTCCACAGACATCCAATAGCAGAGTCTTGTAATTTCAAGCATTAATATTTTGCAAATATGAACAATTCTAAATTTGTTTTTAGATATTTTATTTATACAACTTCAAATTAATATATTTCTTGTAACTTGTAACTTTGAATTTTACAATAAATGCTATACATAAAAATCATCCTGATTTTAAACAATAATATTGAAAAGGTGCTTACGAGTGATGAGCGAACGCGCTCGGAAAAGGTGCTATCCGTGCATGCTCAGGTGCTAACCGAATGTCTTCGGTGTGATTGAATAACATGTTCAAGTCCCTGCACCCTAATGCCTAGTGTCTGTTCAACAGTGACAACTTATGCTGGGATTGCCTAGCAAAGAATCAATCCCTACATGTGTTGTGGCTGTCAAACAGCTGCAAGACTTCCAGACGCGGAGACTCAAACATATTATTTGAGCACGCCAAAAACTTTCGGTTAGCACCAGAGCATGCGCAGGTAGCACCATTTCCTAGCACATTTGCTCATCATCACTAGTGCCTACTTCATTGATTTCCATACTACATAATAGTGGCATAGAGCTTGTCAGTTTCACAAGAATGGTGCTAGAAAGCTTAGTGCTCACAGGAATGAGGATCAGAACTTTGCAATTACATATGTAAATCATGGAACAGAGCTTGGCAGTTGGCACTAGCAATGCCTACAGCCTGATGGCCCAGCATGCAGGGTAATCCACTTAAACTTATTGGTGTAGCACATGCAGAACAGTCAACTCTTTTTTGCTCACTTGGTACATTCAGCAGAAAGCCACAGCAGTAGAGCTGAATGAATTTATTCACTTGGAACTAAATTCTGCTTGAATTTTACATTTTTTTTTAACAAATTAGCGGCAATCTGGCTACTGTATTGTACAGGACCAGCCATCGATTAAAAAACAAAAACAACACTAATTCTGACCTCACCATTCACCTCCACTCCTCACACTCCCCCGTTCAGTCCTTGTCACCTTTTCCCACCACCGATTCTTCTCTGCACTTGTGCTAGGATGTACTGAGCTCAGACATGGACGAAAGAACCAGCCAACTCTAGGCTTGAGGCTTTGTGCACAGTTGCTATAAGGTTGGAGAAACCATGACCTTATGATGCATTCCATAGACCAGGACTTCTGGCTTTGACTAGCTCCATGACATCTCTACGCATATGCAGGGATATCCTAGACCTATTTTTGCTGAAAGTCCTGGCCAAGAGTGCAGGTGCCTGGGGTTTCAACACGAGGAGGCAGTATAATAAGTGGCTCTGAGGACTGTATGGGGAAATTGAGCAGGGGAGGTACATGGTCAAGTATTTGTTTTTTTGCCTCTGACAACTTACATTTATTATACCGTGGGGTATCTTCAGACCCGCAAGCATAATAAGGGCCATTCCATTCACGAAGAATTAATTTACTGCAAATCAAATTTCCTGTTAAAACCGTACAATATGGCAAATTCGAATCTTGTTCTATCTGTTCATCTCTACACAATAGTACTGAATTACATAGATCAAATTGCAATTAAACAGAGTAGGCCACAGTTTTTCTCACTGTCTCAGCCAATAACAGAGCTCAATAGTACAGGCCACATTTACCTTTACTGTCTCAGGCCACAATGAAACAATAGGATGTAAGCAACAGTCTTTTGATATCTTTGGCCACAATATGTTCACCACAGATGAGTGCATGGTAGGTAAGCTGGGGAAGTCAAAAGTTGTAGGTTATTTAATGGCATACTTAGCTACACTAGGTACTACATCCCTAAAATATCCAGTTGACGGTAAAGCTTCTATATCCACACCCTGATATCATGCTTACAGTGCACATGACTACTGGAGCTGATCTCTTGACTCAGAAGTCTCAAGTAGAGTAGCCAACCATTAATAGTGAGCCAATGATTGGCTGCAATGGTCATGTGCCCTGTAGTCGTAATGTGCCTGCAGTAGCAAAGACTGGGGTCAAAAGTAGACAGGTAGCGCTAAGCAGCAGTGGGTGAGTAATGTTCAGTTTATTATTTTAAAAGTTGAATAGTCTGGGGCATAAAAAAAAATATTGGTAAACCCTTTTAAAGGCACGGTGCTTGCATTTTTCACAGTTACATTGATCATTTATTATTTTCAATAAAGAAAAAGGTTATACAATGTACCAAGAAAATTAGGTAGTGTACAATAAGTGACATTTATTTTTTTAACTTATGCTTAGAGAAGAGCAAGCACTAAGATGCTCAGGTGCTCGTTGCTTTAACCGAGCAATTGCTAATATTTGAATGCTCCTTTTAAGTAACAAGTACAATGGGAGTCACTGGGAAAGCTGAGCTTTTTTTTCTACAGACCCTACAAAAAGGTCTGGGGGCAGTGAAAATGTTCAAATGGATGGGAAAAGTGCTGAATGGAAGGAAAACAGCATGAAGAAGACTCCTGGAAGCACCTTTGACTCCCACATCACTGCTGAGAACAATGGGGTCACACCTTTACCCCACTTTAAAGACTGGCAATAAAACATTGCAAACTGACAAGCTATTGCAGTTAACACAAAAAAATTAAGGCAATATATATATTATAGGTATATAAGGAAAAATGTAAAAAATGATTAATATATATATATATATATACTGTATATATATAATGAAGGTAAACCAAATTTGATTTTTTTTATTAAAAAGTAGGAATTTTCAGTTTAGTTTGTGAAGAAAGCAAGAGCTGCCAAGAATTGGAGACTCAGATACACCCTGTATTAGACATAAAGGAGGACCTCATGCACATTCTTTTCTAATTGTCATGTATTGGTACTCCTGCACTCATAAAGGCTATGCACTATGTTTCTGAGGGCTTTATACTCACAAAATGTACTCCAGACCACACAATAATCTATGAGTGAGTAATATAATGCAGATAAGGGTATGTGCACATGTTGAGCAAAATTTCTACACCATTTCTGCATCTCTTGGCAGGAAAAAACGCAGCTGCAAAATTGCATGTTTTTGTTATGTTATTGCCTGCGTTTTTGTCTGTGTTTTTGATTAATTTGAAAAAGAGAATTTAAAGAGAATTGACAAGCTGCAGATTATTTTCTGCTTCAAATCTGCAAGTCAAAAATATTTGTCATGTGTATGACACATTAGGTTTCTCATTCTCTTTGCTGGCATCAGGTTTTGCCAATAATTTTTGCCGAAAAAACAAAAATTAGAGGGGTCCCCTCGCCATATTTGTAAATTATTTAAATAAATAATTTTTAAAAAAATTGTGGAGTCCCCTCCCTCTTTCCCTTTCTTGATAACCAGCCAAGCTGGGGGCTGGTATTCTCAGACTGGGAAGGGACCATGGATATTGACCCTCCACAGCCTAAAAATATCAGCCCTCATCTGCCCCAGAAAAGGCACATCTATTAGATGCTCCAATTCTGGTGCTTTGACCGGATTTTCTCACTTGCCGTGGTGTGGTGGCAAGTGAGGTAATATTTGTGGAGTTGATGTTAGCTTTATGTTGTCAGCTGACAAGAAGCCCACAGGTTAGTAATGGAGAGGCATCTATAAAACTCCCATTACTAACCCCATTGTCGTATTGTAAAAAATACACAGCCAAAACAAAAGTCCTTTAATGGAAAGAAAGATACAGACTCCTTTATTTTAAATCATCCTCTTTTACCCATTTGTTCACAAAAACCTTTCCGCTGAACATGCATTGATGCCAATTTCCCACTCTAAAAGACAAAAAAGAATAAAACACCATTTTCCTCACTTGTCCGATAATAATCCATTGATGCCGTTTTCCCACTGTAAAAGACAAAAAAATAATAAAACACCATATTCCTCATTTGTCAGATGTTAATCCATTAACGGCCATGTCCCATGACAATCTAGATGATTTGGTATGATATGATTACGTTGCCGTCAAGACACAATCATTGATATCAAGGGTCTAAGTAAGAAAATTATTATGCTCTCTAAGCAAGAGACCAGTAATTCAGTATGAAGCTCATATCAGTATGATTCATTTCATTAATATAACTTAAATATTGCATTCTTAAATCAATTCAACAGTACAGTATAAGCCTGACATACTCTATCAGCTGAAAAATCTGATATGGATTATTTGATACCAATTTCGTATTTAGTGTTCGACGGAATAATAACTTCATTACATACAAAGCCCTTTTACTTGGGCACAATAAACATTCGTTTGACTCATTCCAGATCAGTGGCCCATGTAAGCATGGCCGCAAACAGCTGACAAAGAATAAATGCTTGTTTATTGGCTGAATACATCTTTTATGTGGTCTAAAAATAATCTTTATTGCCAGCTCAATCCCTTGTGCAAACAGGAAATATGCTACCTACAATGTACAATTTGTATGAGGTCCGAACGATGGCAACAGTTGTTCATCCCCACATAAGTTGCATAGGCCCATGTAAAAGGCCTTTCAAAAAAGTGCAAATCACCTTGGTGAATTGTGAATGAAAGTACGTTTAACTAACCCTGACACTTTAACTTACATTTGCTGTGACACTAACTAGTCTGTGTCTGACCACAGTGTGTTGCTGTTAAGATTGTACCTGCAGAAATGCTGTACATACAGAATATTAAATAAAGATATGTATCATCCACGTGACTGTCACATGTTTACCGTGACAGAAATGAGCAAGTGGACCGCAGTGCCTGATTTCTCCTACTCCTGCATTGATAAGAAGCACTTCACCTTCATATTAAAGGGTGTAAATTTATTTTAGCAGTGCAGGGGTTAATCTGCTCAGTTGAGAGCTCCTGGAAACTTTCCTGCATTAAGGTTCAGTTGTGCACGGTTAACCACTCCCATTTCCTATATATTCTGGGCCCTGGCAAGCACTCATTGTCAGAGTTAGCTTATGCTGTAAGGCTGGAGGTTGTTGTTGGTTTTTGCTGGAGAAAGCGTTTGGTGTATTTATATGTGACTGTTCCTAGGTTTTGAGTGTGTGATAATTCCCTTTCTTCTCCTATTTGGTTTAACCACATCCTCCACTCCTTGGTGTTTACCTCTGTTGTTTATGTGTGTATATTCAGATATTCAGAATCATAGAATGTTAGAGATGGAAGGGACCTCCTGGGTCATCTGGTCCAACCCCCTACTCAAAGCAGGATTCACTAAATCATCCCAGACAGATGTCTGTCCAGCCTCTGTTTGAAAACGTCCATGGAAGGAGAACTCACCACCTCTTATGGCAGCCTGTTCCACTCATTGATCACCCTAACTGTCAAAAAGTTTTTTCCTAATATCCAATCTGTGCCTTCTCCCATTCAGTTTCATCCCATTGCTTCTAGTCTTTCCTTGTGCAAATGAGAATAAAGATGATCCTGCTACAATGTGACAGCCCTTGAGATATTTGTAGACAGCTATTAAGTCTCCTCTCAGTCATCTTTTTTGCAAGCTAAACATGGCCAAATCCTGTAACCACTCCTCATAGGACATGGTTTGCAGACCAGTCTCCATTCTGGTCACTCACTTTCTCAGTTTGTTGATGTCTTTTTTAAAATGTTTTTTAACAAGTTGGATTCCGTGCGGTCGGCGGGCGCGTCAAAACAATGCATCCACATACATCCGCATGTCCTGCGTACCCAATGTAATGTCCTCTCAGACACATAACTTTTGCACCTGTATATTTGTATGATTGGTATTTTTCTTTATCCCTGTTCGTATTACCTTGTTAGTCTAGTTGGTGTATTACGGTACACTACTACTCCTCTCTTCCTTGGGTGGGGGAGGGCACAGACTGAGGGCAGATTCAGCCACTAAGGCAAGGTACGTGGCCCCGGTATCTTCACCATCAGAAGTAATCCGGTGAACAGAGCGACGGAAGGAGCCCCTGGTCCTGGTGACACCTGAAAACAGTTGTGGCAGTGATTTTATGCTAACTCTTAGAAACAATTCCATTCAAGTTAATGCAACTGTGCAGCCATAAAAACAATATACTATAAAAAATAATGAAAAATTATAAAATACCTTACCAGTCCCATAACATTGTTTCAAATACTTCCCAGTTCCCTCCAGTTTTTTCACTTCACTGGAGTTCTATAGACATATGACTACTCTAGCCAACCATTGAGTGGCTGCACTGGTCACTGGCTGTAATAGGCTGTTGGGAAGTACCAATATGGGTGGGGGGCTAGGAAGAAGTGAATTAGAATGGTTAAAAATTAGTAAAGGAATTATGATTTTTTTTATTAGGGTCATTTTCTACAATTCCAACCAGTTTTCACAATTCTAGGAAATATAAATGAAAGAAGATTAGTCGGACCTAAATGACCATGGTACTCCAGAACATAACAATAGGGGGTGCTGAGGTGGCAGTCATACACAGACCAAGGCGGCCGAGTGGATAACAAAACCCATACAAGAAGACCTAGTAAAATGGCACACGGATGATTTGTGACCCTTTTATAAACTTGTTTTCTGATTGGGGCCCAGAACCATTGAAGTTTTGATTCTGAAAATACTTTTTCATACATTTATGACAAGTAGTGTTGAGCATTCCGATACCGCAAGTATCGGGTATCGGCCGATATTTGCTGTATCGGAATTCCGATACTGAGTTCCGATATTTTTGTGATATGTGAAATCGGAATCGGAAGTTCCCAGTGTATGGTTCCCAGGGTCTGGAGGAGAGGAGACTCTCCTTCAGGCCCTGGGATCCATATTCATGTAAAAAATAAAGAATTAAAATAAAAAATATGGATATACTCACCCCTCCGGCGGCCCCTGGACCTTACCGATGTAACCGGCAGCCTCCGTTCCTAAGAATGAGGAGTTTAGGACCTGCAATGACGTCGTGGCTTGTGATTGGTCACGTGAGCGGTCACATGAGCGGTCACGTGACCAATCACAAGCCGCGACATCATCTAAGGTCCTAAACTCCTCATTCTTAGGAACGGAGGCTGCCGGTTACATCGGTAAGGTCCAGGGGCCGCCGGAGCGGTGAGTATATCCATATTTTTTATTTTAATTCTTTATTTTTTACATGAATATGGATCCCAGGGCCTGAAGGAGAGTTTCCTCTCCTTCAGACCCTGGGAACCATCCAGGATAGCTTCCGATACTTGTGTCCCATTGACTTGCATTGGTATCGGGTATCGGTATCGGCGATATCCGATATTTTTTGGATATCGGCCGATCCCATCCGATACCGATACCTTTGAGTATCGGAAGGTATCGCTCAACACTAATGCCAAGTAATATGTTGGGTTACATAATTATTTAATACAATCTGCTGTCAATATAACATACAGTATTGAGCAAGTGTCGAAAAAATGTGCACAGTAAGAATGTTTTCAAGCATAGAAGTGGTAAAGGGACTCTGTTACCAGATTTTTGCTATGTAATCTGAGAGCAAAATGATGTAGGGACAGAGACCCTGATCCAGTGATGTGTCACGTACTAGTCAGCTTGCTACAGGTTTGATAAAATCTCTGCTTCATCTGATGTAGATCTACAAATTCTCTGGACGCTGAGATCTGTATAACCCACCCACATCACTGATTGATAGATTTCTTTGTACACTGTATATTGAGGGAAAGCTGCTAATCAAGGAATGGAAAACATTACATAGATCAGGAGGATAACATGGCAACAGAAAACTAGTCTTCTAGTGATGATCTCCTCATGATAATACACTGAGTACACGTATCCCATTAAGCAAAGTGGGGCGGATACTGAAAGCTTGGGGCCCCTGTTTCAGAAATGTGTTTTGGGCCCCCTCATTTTATCACAACCAAGCTATAAATATAATATATAAATATATATATATATATATATATATATATATATATATATATATATATACTGCTCAAAAAAATACAGGGAACTCTAAAATCCCACTTCCTAGATATCACTGAATGAAATATTCTTGTTGTAAATCTTCATTCATTACATAGTGGAATGTGTTGATAGCAATAAACCCTAACAATTATCAACGTAAATCACAACTAATATCCCACGGAGGTCAAAATCAAAGTGGAAAATGAGGTTACAGGCTTATCCAACTTCAGTGGAAATGCCACAAGACAAGGAAATGATGCTCAGTAGTGTGTGTGGCCTCCACGTGCCTGTATGACCTTCCTACAAAGCCTGGGCATGCTCCTGATGAGGCGGCGGATGGTCTCCTGAGGGATGTCCCCCAGACCTGGACTAATGCATCCACCAACTCCTGGACAGTCTGTGGTGCAACGTGACGTTGGTGGATGGTGTGAGACATGATGTCCCAGATGTGTTCAATCGGATTCAGGTCTGGGGAACGGGCGGGCCAGTCCATAGCTTTAATGCCTTCATCTTGCAGGAACTGCTGACACACTCCAGCCACATAAGGTCTGGCATTGTCCTGCATGAGGAGGAGCCCAGGGCCAACCGCACCAGCATATGGTCTCACAAGGGGTCTAATGATCTCATCTCGGTACCTAATGGCAGTCAGGCTATCTCTGGCGAGCACATAGAGGGCAGTGCGGCCCTCCAAAGAAATGCCACCCCACACCATTGCAGACCTACTGCCAAACCGGTCATGCTGAAGGATGTTGCAGGCAGCAGATCGATCTCCATGGTGTCTTCAGACTCTGTCACATCTGTCACATGTGCTCAGTGTGAACCTGCTCTCATTTGTGAAAAACACAGGGTGCCAGTGGCGAATTTGCCAATCCTGCTGTTCTGTGGCAAATGCCAAGAATCTTTCATGATGTTGGGCTGTGAGCACAACCCCATCTGTGAACGTCGGGCACTCAGACCATCCTCAAGGAGTCGGTCTCTAACTATTTGTGCAGACACATGCACATTTGTGGCCTACTGGAGGTCATTTTGCAGTGCTCTGGCAGTGCTCCTATTCCTCCTTGCAAAAAGGCTGAGGTAGTGGTCCTGCAGCTGGGTTGTTGCCCTCCTATTGCCCCCTCCATGTCTCCTCGTGTACTGGCCTGTCTCCTGGTACCACCTCAAGCCTCTGGACACTATTCTGACAGTCACAGCAAACCTTCTTTCCACAGCTCACATTGATGTGCCATCCTGGACGAGCTGCACTAACTGAGCCACTTGGGGGGTTGTAGAGTCTGCCTCATGCTACCACGAGTGTGAAAGCACAACCAACATTCAAAAGTGACCAAAACATCAGTCAGAAAACATTGGTACTGAGATGTGGTCTGTGGTCCCCACCTGCAGAACCACTCCTTTATTGAGTGTGTCTTGATAATTGCCAACAATTTTAATCTGTTGTCTATTCCATTTGCACAGCAGCATGTAAAATTGTCAGTCAACAGTGTTGCTTCCCAAGTGGACAGTTTGATTTCACAGAAGTTTGATCTACTTGGAGTCATATTCTGTTGTTTAAGTGTTCCCTTTATTTTTTTTAGCAGTGTATATATATATATATACCTACTATATAATTTTCTAAGGGTCACTTCCGTCTTTCTGTCCTTCTGTCTTTCTTTCTGTCATGGATATTCATTGGTCGCGGCCTCTGTCTGTCATGGAATCCAAGTCGCTGATTGGTCGTGGCAAAATGCCCACGACCATTGCCACGACCAATCAGCGAAGCGCACAGTCCGGAAGAAAATGGCCGCTCCTTACTCCCCGCACTCAGTGCCCGGCGCCCGCATACACCCCTCCGGTCACCACTCACACAGGGTTAATGCCGGCGGTAACGGACCGCGTTATGCCGCGGGTAATGCACTCCGTTACAGCAGCTACTAACCCTGTGTGACCAAGTTTTTACTATTGACGCAGCCTATGCAGCATCAATAGTAAAAACATCTAATGTTAAAAATAATTTAAAAAATAAAAAAATCATTAAATCATTATATACTCACCTTCCGCCGCCTTTCCCGCTCCTCGCGATGCTCCGGCCGGTCCATGCAAGCGGCACGTTCCGGTGGCAAGGATGGTCTGGGAGAAGCACCTGCCATGATGTCACGGTCATGTGACCGCGACGTCATCACAAGTCCTGCACGCCTGCGCGAGAAGGACCTGCCGTGACATCACGGACATGTGACCGCGACACGGTCATGTGACCGTGACGTCATCACACCCTGGGACCGGAAGCTGCCGCCTGCACCGCACACAGGTGACAGAACTACAACGCGCCTGCGGAAGGTGAGCATATGTTTATTTTTTATTTTTTTAACCTGTGACATACGTGGCTGTGCAATATACTACGTGGCTCTGTGCTGTATACTACGTCACTTGGCAATATACTACGTCACTGGGCAATATACTACGTCACTGGGCAATATACTATGTCACTGGGCAATATACTACATTACTGGGCAATATACTACGTCACTGGACAATATACTATGTCGCTGGGCAATATACTACGTCGCTGGGCAATATACTACGTGGCTGGGCAATATGCTACGTGGCTGGGCAATATACTACGTGGCTGGGCAATATACTACGTCACTGGGCAATATACTACGTGGCTGGGCAATATACTACGTGGACATACATATTCTAGAATACCCAATGCGTTAGAATCGGGCCACCATCTAGTATATATATATATATATATATATATATATATATATATATATATATATATACAGTATATATATATATATATATATATATATATATATATATATATATATATATATATATATATATATATACAGTACAAACCAAGAGTTTGGACACACCTTCACCCTTAAAGATTTTTCTGTATCTCCATGAATATGAAAATTGTACATTCACACTGAAGGCATCAAAACTATGAATTAACACATGTGGAATTATATACTTAGCAAAAAAGTGTGAAACAACTGAAAATATGTCTTATATTCTAGGTTCTTCAAAGTTGCCAGTTATTTTGCGCCTTTTTTGCCCAACACTCTTCTTGCGACCCTGTTAGCTATCTGCCCTGAAGCGCTTGATTGTTCGGTGATTACACTTCAAAAGTTTGGCAATTTCAAGACTGCTGCATCCTTCTGCAGTACATCTCACAATTTTGGACTTTTCAGAGCCCATCAAATCTCTCTTCTGACCCATTTTGCCAAAGGAAAGGAAGGTGACTAATAATTGCGCACACCTTATGCAGGGTTTTGATAATAATTACGGACACCCCTCCTCATTACAGAGATGCACATCACCTGATTTACTTAATTGGTAGTTGGCTCTCAAGCCTGAACAGCTTGGAGTAGGACAACATGTATAAAAAGTATCATGTGATCAAAATACAACCTGCCTAATAATTCTGCACACAGTTTATTAACCCCTTCACCCCCGGAGCTTTTTCCGTTTTTCCGTTTTCGTTTTTCGCTCCCCTCCTTCCCAGAGCCATAACTTTTTTATTTTTCCGTCAATTTGGCCATGTGAGGGCTTATTTTTTGCGGGACGAGTTGTACTTTTGAACGACATCATTGGTTTTACCATGTCGTGTACTAGAAAACGGGAAAAAAATTCCAAGTGCAGTGAAATTGCAAAAAAAGTGCAATCCCACACTTGTTTTTTGCTTGCCTATTTTGCTAGGTTCACTAAATGCTAAAACTGACCTGCCGTTATGATTCTCCAGGTCAGTACGAGTTCATAGACACCTAACATGACTAGGTTATTTTTCACCTAAGTGGTGAAAAAAAATTCCAAACTTTGCAAAAAACAAAACAAAACAAAATTGCGCCATTTTCCGATACTCGTAGCGTCTCCATTTTTCGTGATCTGGGATCACGTGAGGGCTTATTTTTTGCGTGCCGAGCTGGCATTTTTAATGATAGCATTTTGGTGCAGATACGTTCTTTTGATCGCCCGTTATTGCATTTTAATGCAATGTCGTGGCGACCAAAAAAACGTAAATCTGGCGTTTCGATTTTTTTTCTCATTACGCCGTTTAGCGATCAGGTTAATGCTTTTTTTTTATTGATAGATCGGGCGATTCTGAACGCGGCGATACCAAATATGTGTAGGTTGGGGGTTTTTTTTATTGATTTATTTTGATTGGGGCGAAAGGGGGGTGATTTAAACTTTTATATTTTTTTTATTTTTTTCACATTTTTAAAAACTTTTTTTTTTTACTTTTGCCATGCTTCTATAGCCTCCATGGGAGGCTAGAAGCAGGCACAGCCCGATCGGCTCTGCTACATAACAGCGATCATCAGATCGCTGTTATGTAGCTAAAATGCAGGTGTGCTGTGAGCGCCGACCACAGGGGGGCGCTCACAGCCACCGGCAATCAGTAACCATAGAGGTCTCAAGGACCTCTATGGTTACAATGGAGGAGCATCGCCGACCCCCGATCATGTGACAGGGGTCGGCGATGCGCTCATATCCGGCCGCACGGCCGGATGCGGTAGTTAAATGCCGCTGTCTGCGTTTGACAGCGGCATTTAACTAGTTAATAGCGGCGGGTGATCGCGATTTCACCCGCCGCTATTGCGCGCACATGTCAGCTGTAAAAAACAGCTGACATGTCGTGACTTTGATGTGCGCTCACCGCCGGAGCGCACATCAAAGCGGGGGTCCCGACATGTGACGTACTATTCCGTCACATGTCGGGAAGGGGTTAAACCTGACAGGGCACACCTGTGAAGTGAAAACCATTCCCGGTGACTGCCTCTTGAAGCTCATCAAGAGAATGCCAAGAGTGTGCAAAGCAGTCATCAAAGCAAAAGGTGGCTACTTTGAAGAACCTAGAATATAAGACTGTTGTGAATTTGGATTCTGGGCTCCCCCGGTGGCCGCTTGTGGAATTGGACTTGTCATCCTCTTTCCTGTTTCACCTGATTCCATCAGTAGTGGGTGTCGCTATTTAAGCTCATTTCTCTGGTGGTTTCTTGCCGGTCAACAATGTTATCTGATGCCTCTCAGTGCTTGTTCCTGCTTCTAGACAACTACTAGATAAGTTGGACTTTTGTCCATGTTTTGTTTTGCCTATTTGTTCCAGTTCACAGCTGAAGTTTTGTTACTGTGTCTGGAAAGCTCTCGTTGATCAGGGATTGCTACTCTGGCGTTATGAGTTAATGCCAGAGTTTAAGGTAATCTCTGGATGGTGTTTTGTTAGTGTTTTTCTGCTGACCATGAAAGTATACTATCTGTCTTCTGCTATCTAGTAAGCGGACCTCAAATTTGCTAAGACTATTTTCCTGCTGCGTTTGTTGTTTCATCTGAACTCACCGTCATTATATGTGGGGGGCTACTGTCTTCTTTGGAATATTTCTCTAGAGGTGAGCCAGGTCTTATATTTCCCTCTGCTAGCTATTTAGGTCTTAGGCCAGAGCTGGGCATCTAGCGATAAATAGGAAATGCTACCTGGCTATTTCTAGTTGCGCGGCAGGCTTAGTTCATGGTCAGTATAGTTCCATCTTCCGAGAGCTTGTCCCTCTATAGGCTTGCTATGATCTCTGCCTGCAGAGATCATGACAGTTTGACCGGCCCATAAAGTGTTAAAGACCCAGGTTGAGAAAGGAGAGTTATAAGAAGTCTGCTGGAATTTTTTTTTTTTTTTTCCTCCAGTCTGCCTTGCTGCAGTCTTTTTTCTCTCTCTCCTCCTAATCTCTGTATGCTCTGTGTGCACCTGACAATAATGGATCTCCAGAGTGTAACTGCGGGTTTGAATAATCTCATCACGAAAGTACAAAATTTACAAGATTTTGTGGTACATGCTCCGGTATCTGAGCCGAGAATTCCTTTGCCGGAGTTCTTCACAGGGAATAGAGCTAGCTTCCAGAATTTCCGAAATAATTGTAAGCTTTATTTGTCCCTGAAGTCTCGTTCAGCTGGAGACCCTGCTCAGCAGGTTAGGATTGTGATTTCCTTGCTCAGGGGTGACCCTCAAGATTGGGCCTTCTCATTGCCAGCAGGGGATCCTGCGTTACGCGATGTGGATGCGTTTTTTCTGGCCTTGGGCTTGCTTTATGAGGAACCTCATTTGGAACTTCAGGCAGAAAAGACTTTGATGGCACTATCTCAGGGGCAAGACGAAGCTGAAGTTTTCTGCCAAAAATTCCGTAAATGGTCTGTGCTTACTCAGTGGAATGAGTGCGCCTTGGCGGCAACTTTCAGAGAAGGTCTCTCTGATGCCGTTAAGGATGTTATGGTGGGGTTCCCTTTGCCTGCAGGTCTGAATGAGTCCATGACAATGGCTATTCAGATTGATAGGCGTCTGCGGGAGCGCAAACCGGTGCACCATCTGGCGGTGTCTATGGAAAAGACGCCAGAAAGTATGCAGTGTGATAGAATTCTGTCCAGGAGCGAGCGACAGAATTTTAGACGGAAGAATGGATTGTGTTTCTATTGTGGGGATTCTACTCATGTTATATCGGCATGCTCTAGGCGTACAAAGAAGCTTGATAAGTCTGTTTCCATTGGCACCATTCAGTCTAAGTTTATTTTGTCTGTAACCCTGATTTGCTCTTTGTCATCCATTGCCACGGACGCCTATGTTGACTCTGGCGCCGCTCTGAGTCTTATGGATTGGTCCTTTGCCAATCGTTGTGGTTTTGATTTAGAGCCTTTGGAGACTCTTATTCCTCTGAAGGGGATTGACTCCACCCCATTGGCTAATAATAAACCACAATACTGGACACAAGTAACCATGCGTATCAATCCGGATCACCAGGAGATTATTCGTTTCCTGGTGCTGTATAATTTACATGACGATTTGGTACTGGGATTGCCATGGTTGCAGTCTCACAACCCAGTCTTGGACTGGAGAGCAATGTCTGTGTTGAGCTGGGGATGTAAGGGTATTCATGGGGACGTACCTTTGGTTTCTATTTCGTCGTCCATTCCCTCTGAAGTCCCTGAGTTCCTCTCTGATTATCAAGACGTCTTTGACGAACCCAAGCTTGGGTCGTTACCTCCGCACCGTGAGTGCGATTGTGCCATAGATTTGATACCGGGTTGTAAATATCCAAAGGGTCGTTTGTTTAATTTGTCTGTGCCGGAACATGCTGCTATGCGGGAATATATAAAGGAGTCTTTGGAAAAGGGACATATTCGTCCATCTTCTTCTCCCTTGGGAGCTGGGTTTTTCTTTGTCTCAAAAAAAGACGGCTCTTTGAGACCATGTATTGATTATCGGCTTCTGAATAAGATCACTGTTAAGTATCAATACCCATTGCCATTGCTTACTGATTTGTTTGCTCGTATAGAGGGTGCTAAGTGGTTCTCTAAAATTGATCTTCGTGGGGCGTATAATTTGGTGCGGATCAGGCAGGGGGATGAGTGGAAGACCGCATTTAATACGCCCGAGGGCCACTTTGAGTATTTGGTCATGCCTTTTGGTCTTTCTAATGCCCCTTCAGTTTTCCAGTCTTTTATGCATGATATTTTCCGCGATTTTCTGGATAAATTTATGATAATATATCTGGATGATATTCTGATTTTTTCTGATGACTGGGACTCTCATGTCCAGCAGGTCAGGAGAGTTTTTCAGGTTCTGCGGTCTAATTCTTTATGTGTGAAGGGGTCTAAGTGCGTTTTTGGGGTCCAGAAAATTTCCTTTTTGGGGTATATTTTTTCTCCCTCTTCCATTGAGATGGATCCCGTCAAGGTGCAAGCTATTTGTGACTGGACTCAGCCCTCCTCTCTTAAGGGTCTTCAGAGATTTTTGGGCTTTGCCAACTTTTACCGCCGATTTATTGCTGGTTTTTCGGATGTCGTTAAACCACTGACTGATTTGACCAGACAAGGCGCTGATGTTGCTAATTGGTCCCCTCATGCTGTAGAGGCCTTTCAGGAGCTTAAGCGCCGTTTTGCCTCTGCCCCTGTGTTGCGTCAGCCTGATGTGAATCTGCCTTTTCAGGTTGAGGTTGACGCTTCGGAGATCGGAGCTGGGGCAGTGTTGTCGCAGAAAGGTTCCGATTGCTCCGTCATTAGGCCTTGTGCCTTCTTTTCTCGCAAATTTTCGCCCGCAGAGCGGAATTATGATGTTGGGAATCGGGAGCTTTTGGCCATGAAGTGGGCGTTTGAGGAGTGGCGCCATTGGCTCGAGGGGGCTAGGCATCAGGTGGTGGTATTGACTGACCACAAAAATTTGATTTATCTTGAGACTGCCAGACGCCTGAATCCTAGACAGGCGCGCTGGTCTTTATTTTTTTCTCGCTTTAATTTTGTGGTGTCATACCTACCGGGTTCTAAGAATGTTAAGGCAGATGCCCTTTCTAGGAGTTTTGACCCGGACTCTCCTGGTAATTCTGAACCCACAGGTATCCTTAGGGAGGGAGTAATTTTGTCGGCCGTTTCTCCTGATCTGCGGCGGTCCTTGCAAGAGTTTCAGGCGGATAGACCGGATCGTTGTCCGCCTGATAGACTGTTTGTTCCGGATGATTGGACCAGCAGAGTCATCTCTGAGGTACATTCTTCTGCATTGGCAGGTCATCCCGGAATTTTTGGTACCAGGGATTTGGTGGCAAGATCCTTCTGGTGGCCTTCTCTGTCACGAGATGTGCGAGTCTTTGTGCAGTCATGTGACGTTTGTGCTCGGGCCAAGTCTTGTAGTTCTCGGGCTAGCGGACTGCTGTTGCCCTTGCCTATTCCTAAGAGGCCTTGGACACACATCTCGATGGATTTTATTTCAGATCTGCCTGTTTCCCAGAAGATGTCTGTCATCTGGGTGGTCTGTGACCGTTTCTCTAAAATGGTCCATTTGGTTCCTCTGCCCAAGTTGCCTTCTTCTTCTGAGTTGGTTCCTCTGTTTTTTCAGAATGTTGTCTGATTGCACGGTATTCCTGAGAATATTGTTTCTGACAGAGGTACCCAATTTGTGTCTAGATTTTGGCGGGCATTCTGTGCTAGGATGGGCATAGATTTGTCTTTTTCATCTGCTTTTCACCCTCAGACTAATGGCCAGACCGAGCGGACTAATCAGACCCTTGAGACATATCTGAGGTGTTTTGTCTCTGCTGACCAGGATGATTGGGTTGCTTTTTTGCCATTGGCAGAGTTCGCCCTCAATAATCGGGCCAGTTCTTCCACCTTGGTGTCCCCGTTTTTCTGTAATTCGGGGTTTCACCCTCGATTTTCCTCCGGTCAGGTGGAATCCTCGGATTGTCCTGGAGTGGATGCGGTGGTGGAGAGATTGCATCACATCTGGGGGCAGGTTATGGACAATTTGAAGTTGTCCCAGGAGAAGACTCAGCGTTTTGCCAACCGTCATCGTCGTGTTGGTTCTCGGCTTTGTGTTGGAGATTTAGTGTGGTTGTCTTCTCGTTTTGTCCCTATGAGGGTCTCTTCTCCTAAGTTTAAACCTCGGTTCATCGGCCCTTATAGAATATTGGAGATTCTTAATCCTGTTTCTTTCCGTTTGGACCTCCCTGCGTCCTTTTCCATTCATAACGTTTTTCATCGGTCGTTATTGCGCAGGTATGAGGTACCTGTTGTACCTTCAGTTGAGCCTCCTGCTCCGGTGTTGGTTGAGGGTGAGTTGGAGTACGTTGTGGAGAAAATTTTGGACTCTCGTGTTTCCAGACGGAAACTCCAATATCTGGTCAACTGGAAGGGTTACGGCCAGGAGGATAATTCTTGGGTCAATGCATCTGATGTTCATGCTTCTGATCTTGTTCGTGCCTTCCATAGGGCTCATCCTGGTCGCCCTGGTGGATCTGGTGAGGGTTCGGTGCCCCCTCCTTGAGGGGGGGGTACTGTTGTGAATTTGGATTCTGGGCTCCCCCGGTGGCCGCTTGTGGAATTGGACTTGTCATCCTCTTTCCTGTTTCACCTGATTCCATCAGTAGTGGGTGTCGCTATTTAAGCTCATTTCTCTGGTGGTTTCTTGCCGGTCAACAATGTTATCTGATGCCTCTCAGTGCTTGTTCCTGCTTCTAGACAACTACTAGATAAGTTGGACTTTTGTCCATGTTTTGTTTTGCCTATTTGTTCCAGTTCACAGCTGAAGTTTTGTTACTGTGTCTGGAAAGCTCTCGTTGATCAGGGATTGCTACTCTGGCGTTATGAGTTAATGCCAGAGTTTAAGGTAATCTCTGGATGGTGTTTTGTTAGTATACTTTCATGGTCAGCAGAAAAACACTATCTGTCTTCTGCTATCTAGTAAGCGGACCTCAAATTTGCTAAGACTATTTTCCTGCTGCGTTTGTTGTTTCATCTGAACTCACCGTCATTATATGTGGGGGGCTACTGTCTTCTTTGGAATATTTCTCTAGAGGTGAGCCAGGTCTTATATTTCCCTCTGCTAGCTATTTAGGTCTTAGGCCAGAGCTGGGCATCTAGCGATAAATAGGAAATGCTACCTGGCTATTTCTAGTTGCGCGGCAGGCTTAGTTCATGGTCAGTATAGTTCCATCTTCCGAGAGCTTGTCCCTCTATAGGCTTGCTATGATCTCTGCCTGCAGAGATTATGACATAAGACATATTTCCAGTTGTTTCACACTTTTTTGTTAAGTATATAATTCCACACATGTTAATTCACAGTTTTGATGCCTTCAGTGTAAAGGTACAATTTTCATAGTCATGAAAATACAGAAAAATCCTGAAATGAGAAGGTGTGTTCCAAATTTGTGGTCTGTACTATATATATATATATATATATATATATATATATATATATATATATATATATATATATATATATATATATAGCTCTGGGTATAGTGCAGCTCCCCTCATAGAGTATAATGCAGCCCCCCTCATAGGGTATACAACAGCCCCCCCATAGGGTATAATGGAGCCCTTTCATTTGGTATAATGCAGCCTCCCCCCACAGAATATAATGCAGAGCCTCATAGAGTATAATGCAGCCCCATATGGAATATAATGTATCCATCCCCCTCATAGAATATAATCCAGCAGTCCTATAGTCTTATGGCCACCAGGAATCGCTCACTGATGCTCACTGAGTTGAAACATTAGTATTGTTGTTTCTAAATTATTATGAACTTGTTTTCTTTGCATTATTTGAGGTCTGAAAGCGCTGTGTTTTTTTAAATTTTGACAATTTTTGTCAGAAAAAACAAAACAAAAATTATTGCTTGGAAATTCTTAGACATGTTGTCAGAAGTTTCTAGAATAAAAGAACAATTTACATTTTACTCAAAAATATACCTGTAAAGAGAATTATCAGACAAACTGAACATTTTGCAGTGGTCTCTTAATTTTTGCCAGAGCTGTATATAACAACATATTATGACAGGGTCACTGGCACAGTGTATGAAGAGAGATATGCATCACTGCGCATATTAGCGTCAGTGATGTAAAACCAGAATAGTGTTCCTCCAGCACGCTATATGTTGAGATGGTTAATAGGAACCTATGTTATGGGCTGATTTTAGTGGACCTCCATAGAGCAGGTTGGAGGGGTTCTACTGTATCCCCACCTGCAGAGTCCTGACAGGACCTGTGTGATGTCAAGGTCATGTGATCATCACATGGGGTGTTAAATACCTGGCCATGAGAGTCAGTGGGTGTTGTGTCTTTGGAGAGCAGGAACTCCCACATAGTTCCCAGAGGAGCTAAGGACTGTGCGGGTTAACTTCAGGGGAACCCTGCAGGAAATGGACTCTTATGAACTGTATTTTGTTTGTTTTACCATTATGCCAGTAAGGCTCTGTTTATTTTACTGAACCCTGCCAAGGTTTATGCTATCCACAATAAACCAGCAGGCAATATTCTATCAGAATGGTTCCTGTATCTACCTGGGAAAGCAACTGAGTATGTCAACCCCTCACACGTGGTGTTTTGAGTGCAGGCAGCATTCCAGGAACACACATAGAGGTGGAGGACAACTGGTTGTCCTGGGAGAAATCTACCATTCAGAGCGAGATGATCTGCAGCATGGAGGAGCTTGTGAAACATCTTACCCAGGTACAGCAGCAACAACAGCTCACCAGTCAGCAATAGAATTTAGCACAACAGGAGATGAACAAGCTGTTAGCACAGCAGCTTCAACAACAGCTGCAGCAGCAACAGCAACAGGAGGCGATAACGCAGCAAATGGAGCTCCACGCAGAGGCTGTTCATGAAGGGAAAGCGGTCTCATCTCCATCTTCAGGTGATGATGCACACGTCCGGAAAAAGGTAAGACGAGCCATACAGAAAATGACCCTGGGGGATGATGTCAAAGCATTTTTGACTGTGTTTGAGCGGGTAGCAGAGCGTGAGAGGCTACCGCCAGAGCAGCGGGCAGATGTGCTGGCCCCATATTTGACTCTTGAACCTCAAAAGGTGTATTATGACCAAGCCCTCCAGGATGCCAAAGAGTATGGCAAATTAAAAATTGAAACTCTGGCACGCCTGGGAGTGACAATGTCTGTAAGGGCTCAGCATGCCCACCGCTGGGCGCATGCTTGCGACAAAACCCCATGCTCCCAGATGTTTGATCTGTTGCACCTGGTTCAAAAGTGGTTTCAGCTAGAGACTTCCAATCCAACTCAAATGGTTGAGTGTGTGGTGATGGACAGGTTCATCCACTCCCTCCACAGGCCAATACAGACCTGGGTTGCCCAGTGCGACCCCCAGAATGCAGACGACTTGGTCGGCCTGGTTGAGTCATACCAAGTTGTGGAGAAATTCCTCAGGACACCAGACCTCGCTACTTCCCTGTACTGGGATACCCAAAAGGGGGTGGGCTCACAAGGGAGGATGGCTAGACCCACAAATGGGGGGCATCCCAATCCTGCTGAGGGGTCCCCTAAGGCTTTTGTGAAGGATATGGTCTGTTGGCGGTGTCACAGCCATGGACACATAGCCGCCCAGTGTCATATGTCCCCTGAACCCATGGACTGCAGCCTAAGCAGGTGTATTGCTGGTATTATGCCTATCTGGCCTGCAGTGTTGACTAGCAACCCAGAGAGGGTCCTCAGTCTTGTACCATGTCTGTAAATGGGGTAATAGTTCTGGTCAAAAGTCAGGCCCATCTGAAGGCAACTCCGTTAAAATCAGAGGTGACATCATTTCCCCTATGTGTCTTCGCTGGAGAGGAGGATGAGACGGTAGCAGAGGAGCCCAGCTTCCCTAACCTAGAGGTGCCCGAAGAACACTTTGGGACTGCTTAACTTTGGGATTTTACACTGAAGGGGCATTTGAAAATGTGTCTGTATGTAACGGGGTTGCTCAAGAGCTGGGGGCTGACACCAGATTCCCTCATTTTGCAGTACATGGCAATTTATTGTACTGTGTGACCAAACTGAGGGGAGGAGAGACAGTAAAACAATTGTTATTTCCAGGACCCTGCTGGCGGAAGGTTTTAGACAAGGTCCATTTGCATGTTTTGGGTGAACATCCAGGGGTGGAGAAAACTCAGGCGAGAATGTTACTAAAGGTTTTATTGGCCAGGGTTTTACCGATAGATCCTGACATATTGGAGGTTCTGCCCCACCTGTCAGATAACTGTTCTTACTTCTCACTTCCAAAGCCCCTTAGTTCCCTTACCTGTGATAGAAATCCTGTTCGATAGCATTGCTATGGACATGGTAGGTCCCCTCATTAAATCAGCATGCGGCCATCAGTACATCTTATTGGTCATGGACTACGTGACCCAGTACCCAGAAGCAGTGCCACTGAGGAATGCTTCAGCTAAGGGTATCGCACTGGAGCTTGTCCATACCTTTGCCAGGACCGGTTTGCCCAAGGAGATTTTGACGGACCAGGGGACCCCGTTTATGAGCAAAGTGATACGGGAGCTGTGCAGAGTCCTCCAGATTGCCCAGGTATGAACCTCCATTTACCATCCACAGACCGATGGGCTACTGGAGCCTTTCAGCAGTACCTTGATGGCCACGCTCAAGAGGCATATGTACAGCTGACATGTGTGTGCAATAGCGGCAGGTGGAATCGCGATCCACCTGCCGCTATTAACATGTTAAATGCCACTGTCAAACGCTGACAGCAGCATTTAACTACCGCTTTTGGCCGCGCGGGCGGAAATGAGCGCATCGCCGACACCCGTCACATGATCGGGGGTCAGCGATGCGTCAGGATAGTAACCATAGAGGTCCTTGAGACCTCTATGGTTATTGATGCCAGCTAGCTGTGAGCTCCACCCTGTGGTCGGCACTCATAGCAAGCCTGCAATTCAGCTACATAGCAGCAATCTGATGATCGCTGCTATGTAGCAGAGCCCATCAGGCTATGCCAGCTTCTAGCCTCCCATGGAGGCTATTGGAGTAAGCAATAGTAAAAAAAAAGTTTTAAAAATATGAAAAAAATATAAAAGTTTAAATCACCCCCCCCCTTTTGCCCCATCCAAAATAAAACAATAAAAAAAAAAAAATCAAAACTACACATATTTGGTATCACCGCATTCAGAATCGCCCAATCTATCAATAAAAAAAAGCATTAACCTGATCGCTAAACAGCGTAGGGAGAAAAAATTCGAAACGCCAGAAGTACGATTTTTGGTCAACACGACATTGCATTAAAATGCAATAACGGGCTATCAAAAGAACGTATCAGCACAAATGTAATATCATTAAAAACGCTCCCGACCCCAGATCACGAAAAATGGAGACACTATGGGTATTGGAAAATGGCACAATTTTTTTTTCTTAGCAAAGTTTTAATTTATTTTCAAAACTTAGATAAAAAGTAACCTAGACATGTTAGGTGTCTATGAACTCGAAATCACCTGGAGAATCATAATGGCAGGTCAGTTTTAGCATTTAGTGAACCTAGCAAAAAAGCCAAACAAAAAACAAGTGTGGAATTGCACTTTGTTTGCAATTTCACCACACTTGGAATTTGTTTCCCGTTTTTCTAGTACAAGACATGGTAAAACCAATGCTGGTGTTCAAAAGTACAACTCGTCTTGCAAAAAATAAGCCCTCACTTGACCATATTGACAGAAAAATAAAAAAGTTATGGCTCTGGGAAGAGGGGAGCAAAAAACGAAAACGCAAAAACGAAAAAGGGCCGCGGCGTGAAGGGGTTAAGATAAAAGATGAGTTTCATCCAGTATCAGGGACCCACTATGTAGCTACATAGAAATAAATTAAAGACTACCAATTGTGTGGTAAAACATGCTAGTATCAGGGCATAATATAAGGTAGTACACGTCTTAATTATGTAGCAGAGGTTTGGGTAGCCCCCACTCCACGCAGGGAGAAAATGAGTATGAGAGGCAAAAGATATAACAATATGGGAAGTGGAGGGGAGAACGGGGTAAACAGGTGTTAGGTGAATGTTCAAAAAGGGGAAAGAAGAGCACAACTTATCAGTCTGTCGGCTTCTTGATTGCAGCATCTCGGCACCGACAACAGCGGCACGTGATGTCTCAGGGTGGTCCTGGATAGACGGAGGTCCGGTTCCTCAATGCAGATAGAGAGTCTTTGCTACACTAGGCGAGTTCCTGTACCCGTGGTTTTCTCATACTCGCCTCAGTTCTTTATACGGTATCACCGGAGTGTGGCTGTGCTCCACAGTGCAGGTGGGGAAGGAGTCAGTACATTCTGGCTCAGTCAATGGTACAAGGCTAGGCTGCACGCATGCAGCAGTCACTGGTCTCACGTGTAAGTAGCTTACTGGCAAGGGGGACGTCAGAAGAGTCGCTGTCTGATGTCCATGAGCTGTGGTCACAATTACAGGGGTTGCGCTAGGTGGACCTAAGCTTACAAGATTCTCCGCTATCAAGGCCTGCACCTCATCCTGCTGTGTGCTCAGTCTTTCTGCCAGAACTCCTGCCTTTCTCCTGTGTGCAGCCCTTTTTATCTCTGACCCGCCCCCTGCTGATAAGTGTAATGGTCGGTATGGGCAAGTAAGCTCTCCCCCCGTGCAACAACGGTGACAGTCCCGACAGTTCCTGGACCGGCACAAAGAGGCACCCCAGTCCGGTTCTTCTTCTTACATTCCCCCCTCTTTTTGCTCATTCGGAGTGCCGTAAGTCGAAAGGAGTAGTCAAGTCCATTTGTGTAGTCAAATCAGGCTGTACAGGTGAGGCGGGGGTATAGCTATTTCCTCTGCGGTGGCTGCTTTGGACACCGCAGGAATTTGCCTCTCTGCTAGTTCTACCGGAAGTTGTTCAGGGCCTTTTCTTTGCCTTCACAATTGGCTACAACTGGTGTAACCATTTCAGGAACATTTTACACTTCCTAAACCGAGTCAGTTTCCTTGGAAAGGCAGGGACGTAACATATTTCGATGAACTATTTGAGTGGGAGCATCTTGATTTCCCTCAGGTTGAATCTCGTAGATGGGTCCTTCAGAATTGACTCTCTGCTTCACACGATAAGGGTTATTTTCCCACCTGGACTCCAGCTTTTCTCGAGGATGTTTATCTCACACCAACACACGGTCCGCAGCCTGAAGGGCTGTCCCATGCAGAGGAGCTTTTTCTGCATGTTCTAGTTCCTGGTACCTGGTTCGTACTAGACGATGTAAGGTCTGCAGCCGACGACGATGTTCCCGGACCCAGGTGGACACCCCCATCCATGGGTAGTCCTTATCTGGTTCCAACTCCAACTCGGTATTCTCTCTTCCTGGTCAGCTGAACAATAGGGTATAAGGCATGTAGCGGGTGGTGCTATGCCTTCAGGTGTTGTACACCCACACTAACTCTGGTACTAACTCAGGCCACCAACCTTTTCTGCCATCTTCCAGTGTCCTTAACATCTGAATCAGAGTTCGGTCGAGCCATTCACAAACCCCATTCCCTTTGGGGTGGTAAGGCATCATCCGAGACTTCCCTATCTGATACAACTGGTGTAACTCTTCCATCACTTTACCGAGAAAGTTGGCACTTTGATCAGAGTGAATTCGCTTTGGACAGCCGTACACTTGGATGAAGTTTTTACAGATGCGTATGCAGTGGATTTGGTGGTCTGGTCTCGCGTCGGGGTCACAACAGCAAACTTTTGTGGCCACCTTGGACAGCAATGCTTCATGGATCAACGTTTGCCATTTGATGCCCAGCTCCCACTGTAGCTGGACTCTCCAACACAATATTCCATCTCTCATCTGTAGTCTTTCCCACTGTCGCAACATCTGTAAGAATCCCGGGGACAGAGCATCTCTCTCCAGCTGGCTGGGTAATCGCTTTGTTGACACTCATTGTCTCATTCGAGGGAGATCCTCGTCTATTTGGCTCTTTTTGGACCCACTCATCACGAGATTGCCCCAAACTGCACTCTTGAGGCCCTATCCGCACCTGTCCCATCGTTGCTGCCATCATCCTGGCAAAGTCCCAAAACTCAGGGACTTCTTCAGCCTCTAGCTCTTCACCCCGGTTAGGCCCAGGCTTCCTATGGGACACTCGGGACAAGGCATCAGCATGGGTATTCTCAGCCTCTCTCTTATAGGTGATCTTATATTGAAACTTTGCCATCCCAGCCACCCAGCATTGTTCCAACGCCCCAAGTTTCGCCTTTTCCAGAAGGGCCAAAGGGTTGTTATCTGTGCATACCAGGACTTCGGAGCCAGACAAATATTCAGAAAACTTCTCTGTCATGGCCCACACTAACGCCAACAATTCCAGCTTAAAGAAACTGTAGCTATCCAGGTTTCTTTCGGAGTCATGGATTGACTGACTCACGTAGGTGATCACTCGTTCTTTACAGCCCTGGATTTGAGACAGCACAGTTCCAAGTCCATGTAAGCTCCCGTCAGTATGAAGGCTAAACAGCTGGGAGAAGTCAGCATAGGCCAGCACTGGTGCCTTGGTCAGAGCCAGTTTCAGGGCTTGAAATGACTCCTCCTGAAGCTGCCCCATTGGACAGCTGTTTTTTGCACTGGATGGTACCCCCTTCAACAGTTCTAACAATGGGTTCACAATGTGAGTGAAGTTCTTCACGAATCATCTGAAGTATCCAGTGAGTCCTAAGAAAGCCCACACACCCTTTACAGTCTTGGGGGTGGGCCAATCTTGCACTGCCGCAATTTTTCCGCTAGATGGTCTCACTCTTTCCGCAGAGACTACATGTCCCAAGTATTCGATTTGGGTGCAAAACAGTTGGCACTTCTGAGGTTTTATATTTAATCCATGCTGTTGTTAGCGGCTCAAGACCTGTTCCAACTTTTGGAGATGTTCCTCAAATGAAGCCGCATAAAAGATGATATTGTCTAGATAAATGAGAGTGGCCTTGAAATTCAGTTCACCTAAACACATTTCCATTAGATGTTGAAACGTACCCGGAGCGTTAGCCAGGCCGAACGGCATTCGATTGAACTCACATAACCCCATGGTGAGTATAAAGGCTGTTTTTGCTCGATCCTGCTCGGACATTGGCACTTGCCAGTATCCACTGGCCAGATCTAATATGGAGAAATATTTGGTGTTACCCAATGCGGACAGTGACTCTTCAATGGATAATGGTAATTGATAGGAATCTTGTACAGTACAAGCGTTGAGTTTACAATAGACCACACAATCAAGCAGCGTACCATATTTCTTCCGCACCACCATGATAGCGGCAGCCACGGGCTCTGACTCTCTCGAATTATACCATTCTTCAGCATGTGAGACAGCATTATTTTCACCTCCTGATACATTTGCGGAGGAATTTGGCGGTATCGCTCTCTTATGGGCGCGGTGTTTTCAGTGAGAATCTCGTGTGTGATTGCAGTGGTGCAACCAAAATCATCTTCATGATGCGCAAACACACCTTGATATCGCCCTAACAGAGCTTGCACTTGCTGGACCTGCTGTGGCGTGAGTTCAGTGAGTTTGGCGCGCATTTGTTCTAGAATTCGCCATCCCTCTTGCAGGTGTTGAGGCTCAGGCACCAGAGCAGTATCTGCAGCTACTGTCCAAGGATCTCCCTGTTTTACTATCAATTGCATGGCCTGTGATGATATTAATTTTTCTGGACAAACAAGAAAAGAGACTATGCATATAAGGCGCACTCCCAAAATACAATTAAATACCAAAAATACAAAATTTTTATTAGGGAAGACAGAAAACACAAGAAAAAACATATATTAAAATACAACCAACACACCACTGGTCCTATAATAAGTCAATATGACTTCCCCTGACAAAGCTGCATCCTGCAGCGATGCGCGGGGGGCTCTCCCCACACTACTTGGGTCCCGGGACCATTCCCTTTCTGACTCTATGACGGCTGATGTCACGCACTGGACTGCCTGATATGGTGATGTTCTTTTTTCACATTTAGCCTTTTGGCCCACTTTCCTGACATAGATCTGCCCTTTTTCCTTCCATTTTGATGGCATATGTCGGCAGGTGAACCCTAAACGCTCCCTACACTACTCCAACAGGCTTATCTCTCTGCCGCAGTGATAGCTTTGCCTTTCCATAGGAGCTGTTTCTGGTATAAAACTCCATTTTTTATTTTTTTTTGAGGGATTTATGCTTATTTCCTTTGCTGCAATTTAGTAGGCTTATCGGGGCCCCCTAGATAGCATTAGCCCCTTTACTTATATAGGGGCACTCCCGCACTATATGGTACTCTGGGGATGCCCAGAGTTTACCTGCTGCCTTGCTCTGTGCACATAAGCTATTGTGTACACAAGCCATTGTTCGTGCATATGTGTGGTGCTATTTGTGATACATCATTGTACCCTAGGTTGTCCTTCTATATATTTCATGATAGTACCAATAGTGTGTTGGTGGCGTGATTTACGATATACTATTGTACCTTAAGCTATCTCAATATATTGACTTATTATAGGACCAGTGGTGTGTTGGTTTATTTTAATATATGTTTTTACTTGTGTTTTCTGTCTTCCCTAATAAAAATGTTGTATTTTTGGTATTTAATTATATTTTGGGAGTGCTCCCTATATGCATAGTCTCTTTTCTTGCTTGTCTGATATATGCTGCTGCTATGCATTGAGTTGCACCCCTCACTATACTTACCCTATAGGTTGTGATTGGCTCCTTGCCCATTGGTAGTGCTCCCTAGCTTTCCCCTTTTTTTATATTAATTCTTCCGGCATATACATGACTTGGGCCAATTCACTTCTGGGTGGGAGCGTGATGTCACTTTTCCCTAAATTGAGACAACATACAAGGACCGTACCATCATGCACAGTAGCTAGCGTACGCGCCACTGATATTCCCGGAGGTAGTTGTTCGGAATTGGTAGGGCTCAACCTGAACTTCAACTCCTTCCAAAGAGGTACAGGCCTGGGTGGGAAGAGTAAGCACTGTTTGTCCTGGTGGCAGAACTCGATTGATTGAAGCTGGAGCACTTACCTTCCCCAGTGTCTTCCCATCGCTGAAGGTTTCTTGGGCTTGTACCACCCTGATTAGTTGTTGGAAGACCCTCCTCTGTGGAATGCGAGGGCTCCACTGTTGTAGAAACATGTCTGGACACACATTAATAAGAAGACTCCCGAATTATTTTAACATGTTCATGCAGAATGTAACAGTGTGTGCCTTATTCACATCTTCAGCTGTCAGTACTGCTCCTTTTCGCCTTAGATCTTTACCGCAGACCGTAATGTGCATCCAGACCACCTGTGCAACTGGGATGGGCAGGTGACTGGCAGCCATCAACTTGATCACTGGGCCCCATTCAGGCCACATTGCCTTTGTGAAATGTTGTCGAAAGTATGCTTTGGGCATCGTGGTCACCTGTGAGCCCGTATCAACCAGACAGTGTACAGCCCAGCCATCCATTTCAGCCCAGACAAGAGGATACATGGAAACGAGATTTGTGGGACTCAGGCACAGAGCCCCCTATTTAATGGATGGCGTTGCAGAGGCCTACTCCGTCGGGTACAGCCCCAAGCTATATGTCCGGTTTCTCCACAGGTGTAAGGTGGGGGGTCCTTCTCGACAAGGCATCCTCGCCTCACAGCGGGGGACCGGCTCACTTCTGTACCTCTGTGGACTTGGGGGGATGGGGGGCTTTGTTTTAATCAGGCAACTCTTCACATATATGCTCGATTTATTTTCTTAACTCTTCCACCCATTGGGGTGTAGTAGCCATCACTGCAGATACTTCTCCACTCTGGACCTTCCCCACCAGAACTGTCACCTCCTGCTCTTGATCCCGCATGCGTGCTTCACTCCCTACTTTGGAAAAAGTAATGTGTGGGTTTACACCCAAGAGCTCCCGCAGGGCCTGTTTCAACAACAAGTCACCCGACAACAAACCCGTCACTAGCTGGTCCCGCAGTACTATGTCAGTAGACCTCGCTTCTACACCGTCCTTCCTAGCAATGGCCATGTAGATCTCCTGTAGTGCATTAATGTACTGGGTTACCGTCTCCCCCTCTCTTTCAACCCGGCAGAACAACTGCATACTCAACTCCCCTACGTCCCTGGGGTCCCCATGGGTCTCCTCTAAAATCTGTAATACTGGAAGGGGGGGTCACAGCATGACAGAGTCCCTTGCTTCCCCCTCTAAAGTCATCATGGCAGCCTCAGCCTCCAGTGCAGGGGTCAAAGGATGCATCCTTATCATTCCCCTGACCCGTTCAGTCCAGCTCCACAGCATAGTATTTTTCCCAGCAAACTTCGGGAGGTTGTTTAGCATGGCCCCTAGGAATATACTAGACCTAGGGCACCCCAACTGCTTGGTCTGCTCTCCCCCGTACAACAATGGTGACAGTCCCAACAGTTTAGGGACCTGTGCAAAAGAGGCATCTCAGGTCCGGTTCATCTTCTTACATCAGTGCCTGGGTACTCAAGAGAATCCCCCGGTTCTCCGATGGACAAGTCCGACCCTGGTTTCATTAACACATCAGGAGGAAAAAAAGGAGGAAAAAACCTCCACTATTCTAGAGAAAACACCACAGAAAAAAACAGGCAAAGGTGTTTACCTGTCCAAGCCTCAAATCAAATGTACTAACATAGTGGAGTGGGCCAAGTATAGATGACGACTACAGAGGTGCGGTAATACCAAATGAGACAGCCAGCCTACAATCAGGGATTGGCCACTTGGCACACCAGTGCAAATAACTAGTCTGCAGCAGTGTTCACACAGAGTATGCAAAGCATCCGGATCATAGCTTATTAGTAATGCCCTGTGGCAGGCTGCCCAGTGCTAACTGTAATGCGTCCCGTGTGAACAGAGGCCACAACTTACAAAATCATAAGGGCCCAACTGTATCTCAAAAAGTAAAAATAAAAAAGTACCCAAGAACATATCAAAATATGTAAGGTATTAGTTAATATTACGGCCACAATACGTAAGCTGGCAACCCACGTCACGGGTCCTCAAGCTTGCCAGTCCTACTGTAACAGCAAAAACCACAACAGGAGGAAAAAAAGGATGAAAAAAACTCCACTATTCTGGAGAAAACACCACAGAAAAAAACAGGTAAAGGTGCTTACCTGTCCAGGCCTCAAATCAAATGCACTAACATGGTGCAGTGGGCCCAAGTAAAGATGGCGACTGCACAGGTGGAGTAATATCAAATGAGACAGCCAGCCTACAATCAGGGATTGGCCACTTGGCACACCAGTGCAAATAAATAATCTGCAGCAGTGTTCACACAGAGTATGCAAAGCATTAACACATATATAATTTTAGTCAGCGCCAACCTGACAGTGTCAAAATCCTGCTGACAAGTTCCCTTTAAGATAGACAGACTACAGCCAGTCTACCATTAATGGTATTCCAATTGGACAACATTTAAGAATTAAGCGCATTTGCTCTGATCAGGATAAATTTCGGAGTCAGGCTCGTGAACTATATTGTCGCTTTAGAGAACGTGGCTATAGCCACCGACAAATTCGTCGGGGCTACAAAAGAGCAGCTTCAACCCCTCGGAATGATCTTCTATATCGAACTACATCTAAGGACAAAGATGATAAGCAGGTGAGGTTGATTACCCCATTTAATAGTCAGTGGAAACAGTTTGTTCAAATCATCAACAAACATTGGGGAATCTTGCGGTCTGACCCCATTTTGAGCACTATACTATCTGATAGGCCATTAATAACAGCCAAGAGATCTGATAATCTTCGGGATTTGTTAGTTCAAAGCCATTATTCTCCTGATAGGAGTAGGATGAAAGAAGTAAGTGACTTCACACATGGTTTCTTTCCCTGTGCACTCTGTAAGGGTTGCCAGAATCATGTCAAAAGCAAAGAATTTTCCAATCCTCAGGGTGGTCCATCTTTCAAAATTCGCCATAGACTGACATGTGCGTCTATAGGCGTAATTTATCACGCACAATGTCCATGTAACAAGGTATATATCGGGATGACAACCCGTGAACTGAAAATCAGGACAAGAGAACATGTGCTGGATATAGAGAAGGCCAAAAAGGTCAAAGATCCCAGTACTTTAAAAACACTGCCCCGACATTTTTTCCAATATCATGCGTGTAATGCCAACAAACTTAAAATCAAGGCTATTGACCAGGTTTCCCTTGGTCCAAGAGGCGGAGATTTGTTTCGAGCATTGGCTAGGGTTGAAAGCCGCTGGATATATCGTCTTAATACAGTGGCTCCTGGTGGTTTAAATGAGGGGTTCGGGTTCGGATCATTTCTTTGAGACATCTTTCACGTTTTTTATGGGGGTGGGGTTCTTTTTAATTGATCAATGTATTTAGTCATTTTATTTTTACTCATTGTCATATTTTTATTCTATAGTTCCGATTAATCGATCCATGTTTCATATATTCTGGTTGGCACCTAGAGATGCGGTTGGATGGGGAGGACAGTGTTCCCTTGGACGGAGCAATGCTGCTGAATATTGCTACTTATCGCCATTTTATTTTTCTGCACTATATATCCTCATGTTTTTTATGTGTATGTATATATTTTTTTAAGTATTTATATATATGTATGTGTGTGTTTATATTTCTATATATACATGTATTGTGTATTTATAATATCAATATGCATGTCTCGCATTGTATAACTTTTCTAATGATTCTCATCTATTGTAAACACCAGATTTTGGGGCATCTGATGATTATGTTTTCTAAATTTTGCACTTACCGCACTTTATTTAATATGATGTCACTGCATATTTTGCTCTGTAATTTTATCCCCACGTTCTACACCACACACATGTAGTTATTTTTGGGTAATATATGGTAACTTATTGCCCCTTGAATACCCTAAGTACTGTATATTATTCACTGCGTAGGGTTGCACTGTGTAGTTGTCTTTAACTCTCACCACTTCAATGCAGCATTTGCTCCTTAGTTTCCTCGGTCCTGTTTCTTCCTCCTGTCCGATGTGCGCATGCGCCTCATCCGCAGCGCCGGGTCATCTTGTGGGCGGCCCCCGGCGCGCTACACTTGGGTGCCGTCTCCATGACGGCACCTTGTGTTTGCGTTCCATGGCCGGTCACGTGTTGGCCCCTTCGGTGTCTGTGGATGCGGCGCATGCGCCGACGCTATCGGACATGACGTGAACGGCTGTAAGCCGTATATCCAGTGGCAGATGCACCGCATCTTTTACTAATGAGTGATGTTTCATTTTTTTGATTGGTCGGCACCTATTTAAATAGCTGGATCCCCCTCCCCAATGCACGCCTCCTGAAGAAGTCTCGACGAAACGTGCGTTGGGGCGGCGGGGACCCACCGGCTGTCTACACCCAGGTATACTATGTAAGTACAGAACGCTTGTATCCACATAAGCTATATTGCCCAAGCTTATGGCTTCATTTGGCCTTCTATGCACCGTGCACCTTATTTATTTGCTATGTGAAGTGCCTTATTACTAAGCTGTTGCACAGACGTTTAGTCTAGCCTGCCTATATATAATTCTTGTAACATTGCACTTTATGCACTGTGCACCTTAGCCATTAGTTATGGGATTCAAGTGAAGTGCTTCTTCAGCATTAAGCAGTTGCATATATCTTTGAGCCTGCTTATACACATGCCTTATAGCACTGATGTGACTCCTATATATCTCTGTACATCATTATTCTCCTGGTGTGTTGGGCCTGTGGTGTCCCACATATTGGCTTCCTGTGGTTCTCTTTTATCTTGTTATTTGTGTTTGTATTTGTTTTTCAAATAAAAAATATATATGGATTATACTCTATTGTGGTCTATAGACCTATTCTTTTTGGCAGACTACAGCCAGAGTAGCAGAACCAAAGCACATAAAGAAAAGGTGTGTTTCCTGTGGCTCCACCATTCTATGTGCCTTGTTTTGCAATGCATTAAAAGCAAATGATACTACGCAACTTCACCCACGTTTCTACACTGTGGGTGGTCCCCTTCTACAGCCGGAACTGACTTCGGCATCCCCATCGTGGTGAGTGACTTACTGCCATGCATACCCAGTCATAGGCAAGCCAACTTGAACTGCTAACAACAAGTATTGCAGTGCAGGGAGCCAGAGGGTTCCCTGCGCAGCAATGCTTTTTAGTTGAATATGTATTCTCGGACACACATCCAGCTGAAATAGTTGCTGGTGCTGGCAGGCCATCCTTTATCTCCGTTCCTGAAGAAAAACATCACTGGAATCAGGTTCTTTGCCCCAACATTATGCTGCTCTCAGTTTAACCCCTTCACCCCCAGAGCTTTTTCCGTTTTTTCGTTTTCGTTTTTCGCTCCCCTCCTTCCCAGAGCCATAACTTTTTTATTTTTCTGTCAATATAGCCATATGAAGGCTTATTTTTTGCAGGACGAGATGTACTTTTGAACGATATCATTGGTTTTACCATGCCGTGTAACAGAAAACAGGAAAAAAATTCCAAGTGTGATGAAATTACAAAAAAAGTGCAATCTCACACTTGTTTTTTTGTTTGGCTTTTTTGCTAGGTTCACCAAATGCTACAACTAACCTGCCATTATGATTTTCCAGGTCATTACGAGTTCATAGACACCTAACATGTCTAGGTTATTTTTTATCTAAGTGGTGAAAAAAATTTCCAAAGTTTGCTTAAAAAAAAAAAAAAAAAAAAAAAAAATTGCGTGATTTTCCGATACCCGTAGCGTCTCCAATTTTTGTGATCTGGGGTCAGGTGAGGGCTTATTTTTTGCCTGATAATGCATTTTAATGATACCATTTTGGTGTAGATACGTTCTTGTGATCGACCGTTATTGCATTTTAATGCAATGTCGCGGCTACCAAAAAAAAGTAATTTTGGGGTTTCAATTTTTTTCTCGCTACGCAATTTAGCGGTCAGGTTAATCCTTTGTTTTTATTGATAGATCGGGCGATTCTGAACGCGGCAATACCAAATATGTGTATGTTTGATTTTTTTTTTAATTGTTTTATTTTGATTGGGGCGAAAGGGGGGTGATTTGAACTTTTATATATTTTTTTATTTTTTTTATATTTTTAAACTTTTTTTTTTTAATTTTGGCATGCTTCAATAGCCTCCAAAGGAGGCTAGAAGCATGCACAACTCGATCGGCTCTGCTACATAGAGGTGAAGTACAGATCACCTCTATGTAGCAGAAATGCAGGTGTACTTTGAATGCCGACCACAGGGTGGCGCTCAAAGCAATCGGCCATCAACAACCATAGAGGTCTCAAGGAGACCTCTGGTTGTTATGGCAATGCACCGCTGACCCCCAATCATGTGACGGGGGTCAGCGGTGTGAGCAGTTCCGGCCACGCGGCCGGGAGCGCTATTTAAATGCCGCTGTCAGCGCTTGACGGCAGCATTTAACTAGTTAATGGGCGCGGGCGGATCGCGATTCCGCTCGCGCTCATTGCACGCACATGTCAGCTGTACAAAACAGCTGACATGTCGTGGCTTTGAGGTGGGCTCACCGCCGGAGCCCACCTCAAAGCAGGGGATCTGCCAGCTGACGTACTATTCCGTCAGCTGGCAGAAAGGGGTTAAATAGCAAATACCTGCTAACAGATTCCTTCTAATATTAAAGTGAATACACAAAAGAGAAAACATTTTAAAGGATTATATTCATGTGTATGAGTAATCAATTAAACAATTATACCAAACAGGTCATAAGAATCATCATTTCCATATGTAGGTTGAAACACAGTCAGTAACTAAAACAAAAACAACTGTGTAGGAAGCTTTAAACTGGGTAAGAAACAGACATACTCTGGTACAAAAGTGAAGCTGTGAAAGACGGTTACACGTCATAGCCATACACCATGGAAAGACTGAGAAAATAAATAAGACACGTAATTATAGTGCATCAGCAAGGTCTCTTACCATGCAAATTATTCAAAGCAGAATGGCCATTCAAGATATGCCATTCAAACTCTTTTGAAGAAATGACCAACCTTGAGGCATGTAGATGTTGTATTCAGCTAAGGAAACTTAGTGCTACAGATGAAAGACACAACATGCTTTCTTTCTTTTGAAATTGGAAGATGTTCTGGTCAGAAGTGCTCTTCATGAAAGAATTGTGGCCTAGATGGCATGCCTTCAACATGGAAAGAAAGCCAAGTGACTCAAATAAAGAAACTCTCTTAAAGAAATATGCCAGCATTTCAGAAAATAGAGCTGGGAATTGGATCTAGATTAACATTGTCCTAAATGCTGTGAGATACAGGCAGCCACTTATCCATTATACAATACTATTAGGGAGGCGTCTAATTGGCTCCAAATTTATTTTGCAGCAGAACAATTAACTCAAACAGCTGGTGTCATTAAGAACCCTCTTCGGCATAAGAGGAATGTGGGGTCCTGGATGTGATGATATAGCTTTAAAGTTGTCAAAATTCATTCAACATTCTGTTAATGATCGTGTTTCCACTAATGCATCTGTTTTGACTTTGTCTAGGATTGGCCCCAGTTGCTAATCCAAGTCTTTGGGGCTAAAACTGTGTTGCAGTGAGGAATCAAGAGGCCCCATTTGCTAATCCAAATCGTTAGGCCTAATGTTGAGGTTCAGCCAGGAGGCCCCGTTTGCTGATCCAAATCGTTTGGGCTAAAAATATGTTGCAGTCAGGAATCAAGAGGCCAAATTTGCTAATCAAAATCATTAGTCCTAATATTGGGGTTTAGCCAGGAGGCCCCATTTGCTATTAAAAACCATTAGGGCTAAGGGTGTTGTGCAGGCCAGAGTCCACATTTCCTACTCAAAATCATTTGACCTAACACTGTGTTGCAGTCACGACTCAGATGGCACCATTTGCAAATCAAAATCATTATGCCTAATATTGGGGATCAGCCAAGAGGTCCCATTTGCTAATCCAAATCGTAAGGGCTATTATCGTTGTTCAGGCAGACTATCTAAGAAAATAAATACTGATTATTCATTTAGTGACAGGGGACTGACAGGTCTAGGCCTAAGGTTGTGAGATAGCTAGATAAAAGAGCGGAAAAGTACATACAGCATGAAGGGTAAAAAAGCGAGGTTGTGGTGGAAGGGGTAATATGCTTGGTGTTCGACATATACGAGGGTTATGTGTTAATGATACTGAAAGCTCAACTGAACAAATACTGTCTCGTCTTATCCAAAAGCAACTGACAACAGCTATTACTGGATGGGCTACTCGACTCCCTTTCTTTGGCAGTCGCACAGCGATACTCTTTGTAGGTGATGGTTAGAAAGAGCATGAGCTCCAGTGGATGGCAAGTGCTGCATCAAGTGGCCTCGCCTTCTCTTCCTCCACCTTAACATTACACACAGTTCAATCCTCAGAGATGCAGAGATGGCACCCCAATCACCCTTTTTTTTCCCCCCGAGAAAAAAAATTTAAACGGCCCAGCTAACTGTGGGGAACCACATATGGACAAGTCTGCAGAGCTCTTCACTCATTCTATTCCATGGGCATCAGAGATCTGCTCCAAAGATTCACAGAATCCATTGGAGGAAAGCATTTGCCTCAATGCTCTAAATTTTTTCCTTTTGGATTCATGGCCGGACGAAGTAGGGTCCGAGCAGAATCCAGACCCTCATCATCAGACGTTTACCCCTGGGGAGAGGAGATGAAACTGATGAGACTCAGACACCAGAAGCACATACAGATTGTATTGTGCTGTCAGGACAGAAAGAGGAGGAATTTGACTTTCAGGCCAAGGAGTGGGAGAACATAGAGGATGATGATGAGGTTGTAGATCTCACTTGGTGTGAACTCGGAGGCACACAGATGAGTATCTCAGCAGAGGAGATGGAGGAGGAAGACAAGAAGGTTAAGTTGCGGGTTGCCGCACAGACATAGAGTCATGCAACCATAACAAGCATTAAATACTCAGCCACAGCTGTGACTGTGGCCAGCACCAGTCGAGAATCTGCAGTTTACAGGGGTGGCAAGAGTTGCCTAGCTCAGACCTGTTTTAAACCGCAAAGAATGACCCAACTCACATTATCTGACAACTTTGCAAAAATCGACTCAGCAGAGGAAAAAACTGCAATGATTTGACTACAACATGAATGAACCGGCACAAAAGAGATCAACATGCCTTAGTCTGGGAATCACGCTGTGCTAAATTGCAGACTAGCGGGCCTCACCAACCACCGTCTATCCCTTTAACCGCATCTGCTGCTTCTTCCTCCTCCATAACCACACCAAGTGTTCTCCCACAGGTCTCCGACCGCAGAGCCTCCACTTATTTACCCCCTACAGTTGGGGTGTGTGAGAGCCCATCAGCTGTTAAGGAACTGGTCTTGCCTGCTGTTTTTGTTTCACTGAGCATACCGCCTCTTTCTCAGTCAACCATAATATCTCTGCCAGCACCTCACTGAGAGTCCAGCAGTTTGTCCTGTTCAAGCTACTCCATCCTGTCACTGCTCAGCAGTCAGCCCTTGGTCCCGCAGTTGTAGTCACAGGTTTCTTCTAAACTTGCCAAAGCTAAGAGCTTGATCTCCACAATCTCCAATCTGTTGGCCTCAGAAATGCTGCCTTTCTGACTAGTGGATACTGATGGTTTCCAAAAGTTGATGGCCATCACAGTTCCCCAGTACTAATTCCCCAGTCGCAATTACTTCTCTAAGAAAGCTGTGCCTGTGCTACACCAGCATGTTGCAGACAGCTTCAACTGTTCCTTGAAAACAAATCTAAGACTGCCAGGGTGCATTTCACAACTGACACCTGGATGAGCAAAACTGGGCACTGGATGATTCTGGTGGCTGTGGGGACAGGCGGTCAAGGGGCTGCTCCATAAGTCTTGAAATCCACAAAGCTTGTGGGACAAATCTCTGTATTTAACACTTCCTTCACTGCTTTAGGGCCTCCTTCTGTACCCTCAATCTCTTCCTTAATGGTGCATGCATTTCAACAATGCAGATACAATCCCCCCACCTCCAAACTACATAGCCACTGCAATCAGGCAATGTTTAAGTTAATATGTCTTGGAGATTGCAGTCACACAGCTCTAGAACTGTGGGCAGCTGTCCAGGCTGAGTTAGAGCAATGGTTGTCTCCACTGAATCTAGAGCAAGGAAAAGCCGTGTGCAATGTCTGTGCAACCTGGTGATGGTCTCTCACAAGTGCTTTGAATGGCTCACATCCTCAAACTAATGGTACATAAATTTATCCACCACTATACTGGCATGGATGCGCTGCTGCAGAAAGCATGGTCACTGTGTACTCACTTCCGAGGATTTCACCCCTCAGATCATCGACTTGCATCGCTACAGAGATCTTACGGCCTACCGACATGGTGGAATTCCACTCTGCACATGTTGCAGTGACTATGGCAGCAGCGACGAGCCCTGGTGCAGTATGTTCTTTTGCATAGCCTGAGTTAACGCAGTATGGAAGTGGTTTAATCATGCTTGCAGAGTGGTCACAGATGAAAGACCTTTGCACCCTTCTGCACAAATTCGAAATGGCTACTGAGATGGTTAGCTCTGACAATGCCACCATCATGCTGGATTTGAATAGTCTGCGGGAGAAGGTGGTGATCCCAGAGGAAGAAATGAAAGCAGGGGAGGTTGCGGAAAGGATAACAATATCTCTAAGTTTTGGACTGTCATCGCACAGGCGGATGCCATTGGAGGGTGTCTTACAGCCATCCAGGGGGCTAATGGTACCAGACAATCTGTTGGTGAATGTGCAGGAGCTGAGGAGCAAATGGAAGAGGTCAAGGAAAAAGAGGTGTTTGGGCACGCAACAGTCAGGAGATGAGGAGGATAATGATCCCGTCTTTGTTGTCTGTGGCTGGTGGGAGGGTACAAAGAAATCAATCTTGAGTGTTAACCCCGCCACCAACACACAATGGATTTTGACCTCATGCAAGTGCCAGACACATGAGCTCCTTCTTGCTGCACTATCTTTAACATGATGCCCATATTCTTAGGTATTCTTAGGGTTAGAAATAATGCTGACTACTTGGTTGTCAATATGTTAGACGATGCTACAAGAGTAAATTTTTCCAGATCCTTCCCCACTGGAAAAGGACGCACACATGCTGTAGTATCGAAACATGCTTGTAGACAATCTTAAGAGTGGTTTTCTCCAAGACAGCAGAGAGGCACAGAGTGTGAATCGCAGTTCTAAACATCCAACCCTGTGAACGTCACGGCGTCATTGCAAAAACATTAGCAGCAGCGGTGAAAGTGGCATAAGAAATTTCTGTGAGTCGTTTCACACATTTTGTAGACCAGCCTGTGCATCAGAAGAAGAGAGTACAAGTCTGACACATTATGAACGCCTCAAGAGGATGATGCAGGAGTATCTGGAGCTCAATATCAATGCCATCAGGGAGGGTTTGGACCCTTTGCACTTTGGTCTTCAAAAATGTAAGAGTGGCTTGAGTGCGCCTGTAATGCCTTGGAGGTTTTTTTCATGCATGGCAGCCAGCATTCTCTCAGAATGTGTATTCAGCGCTGCTAGTGGTGTCCTGATGAATAAGTGCATCCGGCTGTCCCTTGAAAGTACAGACTTCCTAACTTTCATCAAAATTGGATCTCCAATGACTTTTGCACCCCAGATACAGACTGGGTAAACTAGGTGATGGTGTTGTTTTTAGTGTCATGCATTGATCTCACATTATTGCAGTCTGTGACACCTTTGTCGTGGTTCCTGTGCCTGCTGTTGCTACTGCTGCTGATGTTACAAATATTTTTTTTAAAATAATGGAGAATCCAAGTTGGGTCTCCATCTGTTGGGTTGCCAGTTGTGGAAGGAGCATCAGAGGCCCATTATACTGTTTATACTCTGTGGATTTGATGCCACTTTAGTGGTAAGTGACATTAATGCTTGGAAATGTGGAGACTCCAAGTTTGGTCTTCATCTGGTGGGCTCTTCTTGTGGAAGGGGCGTCAGGGACCCATTGTACTGTATCCACTCTGTGGAAATTGATGCCACTTTAGTGGTGTGTCACAATAATTTTTTGAAATGTGGAGAATCCAAGTTGGGTCTCCTTCATGTGTGTTGCCTGTAGCAGTAGTGCTCCCAGACCGACAAGCCTGCACTTATTTTCAGTGAACTACCCATATTACTATCCTTACATTTTTCTAACATTAGTGCTCTACCAAGCTAATATTTGTGCCATCTTATGATGGCTGGGGAAAAAATGATTGAGCTGTTGAATTAGGTATTGGGATCCCAGCAAATAAGTCTTACACCTCTCCCTTACCCACCTCATCTTCTTTAAAACTTCAATTAAAAACTATAAATGCTGGCCCAGACCCTCATGCATGTCCCAAGGCTGACTGCTTTAGTGCCATTATAACATTTTCTACTGTTGGTCAATTCATCAGTCATCTACCTGTGTTACTATCCTTATGTTTTTCTAACAATAGTAGCCTACAAAACTGATGCCACCTGAATGTGGCTGGGAAAAAATTGAGCAGTTACCTGAGTTTTAAGGTCTCCCAGCGAAGAAGGCTTACACAGCTACCTTACCTACCTTGTCTTAATTGAAACTTCAATTCAAAGCTCTAAATGCTGGCCAAAACCCTGATACCTTATGTATGGCCCATGGCTGATTGACATTTTAAAATGTTCCTCTGTGGGTTAATTGATCAGTCAACTACCTGTGTTACTATCCATACATTTTTCCAACGTTAGCGCTCTACCAAGCTGATATTTGGGCCACCTGAGAGTGGCTAAGCATAAAGCATTTTGAGGTGTTGCATGAGGTATCAGGGCTCCAGCAAAGCAGGCTCACCCACCTCGTCTTAATTGAAACTACAATTCAAAGCTGTAAATTCTTGCTCAGACCACTAAATTGATATCACTTTTCCTGAAGTCAGCTCCTAATTTTTGTAAATGTTTGGACTCCGAGTTGGGTCTTCTTTATGTATGTTGCCTGAATTTGGCAGACCTCTAAGAGCATCAGGCTGAAACCAGTCACTCATCCATCCACCTGTTAATAATCAATGTTTAAGCTAGAAGTGGTGGTCCAAGCCCTGTCCCATGCATCCATGATGTGCAATTATAATATTTGTACTCTGGGTCAAATTATGCCACTTTTCCTGGTGTCTGCCCCTAATTTGAGCTGTTTGGAAAGCCTTTTGCCCCCTCTTAAGGTGTTGTGTATGCATTTGGTTTTGCCTCACATTGAATTCAATGGGTTCCATTTATGTTTGATGAACCGTTCGGCGAATATGTTCGGCGAAAATCGTGACATTCACCAAACCAAACCGTACCATGAAAGGTTCGCTCATCTCTAATCTCAACATCATCGAGTCTGCCTTTGATTACACCTACACCTAGCAAGCCTACATTCTCAGTATATCTATGATTAGGTTTCCAAAATGTTTGGAAAAATCTTTCTCCTTTGCTACTCCTTTAAAAACTAGAAAGAGGCTTTTTCAAAGGTAAAGAGTGGTCACACCAAATCTTGAATTGACTTAAATTTCTCATTTGCTCATTATGCAAAAATAAACTATTAATACTTTAATTCTTCAAAGCATTCTTATTTTGCAGCATTTCACACTTGTCTAAAACATTTTCACTGTACCATTTTAACAATGCTTTGTCTCAGTGTTGAGTTGTCTGTGCAGTGATTGACAGTTTAGTTGTCCAGTCTGGTATAGGGGCATGCTGAGCTACATGTGTTTTGATTGACAACTCAGCCAACCAATCTGAGATGTAAGGGTGCTGAGCTCATCAGGTGCTCTCAGTTCCCATAATTGCTCATCTACTCAACTGAGCTGGCAATCCCAGATAGCTGTCAGATGTAGCTTCTAAGTGTAGTTGGTTTACTCTGTGCCTTATAGTATGCGCATCGACCTATAGCTGCCTGACCTTGGACCTCATTCTGGCCCTCCGTCTGCTTAACCTATTTCCTCTGATTCACTATCCTGATATTTTCACCTCTGAAAAAATGTTATCCTTCAAGGACCAGATGTTATTAGCATTGACATTCATTGACTGTGGATCTGCAGTTAACCTTATGATTTAGAACTGGTACTAAAGTTAGAACAAGGGACAGTTACTTTAGAAAGTTCAAACAGTAGAAAAAATGGTGTGCATTCACCTTCCCGATAAAAAGTTCCTTTATTGATACCTATCTATCAGGATCTGTGGAAGCGCTGCTCGCGCGAAACAGCTGTCATCCTACTTCACTACACGTTCTCCCTGTCTGAACTGCTAATGTCTCAATAAAGGAACTTTTTATTGGGAAGGTGAGTGCACACCATTTTTTCTACTGTTTGAACTTTGCATGTCACTACAGATGTTGCACCCTATATCCCGCATTTTTGGAAGCATATAAGCACTAGCAGCAGTGGATGGTAATAGAGACAGAGGTACAACAGGGTCAGCACAGCAGCGGTGCGGATTATTTTCTTTTTCTTTGAACTTTAGAAAGACCCATTCAATTCTAAATGATTGACACCGTTAGTTCGGAATCTTGTCAAGAGGTTAATGGTGGATGTCATGGTTCTGATGGAAGAACTTCTCTCTGAATCCGTTTTGTTTTATTTAATTTACCTGCTGAGTTGGTAGTCTGACGGAGATGAATTCTCGTCAAGAGATGGAGATACTGCCTAACTATCATCCTTAAGATTGTGCTATTAACCAGCGGTGCACTGGGAGGTGACGCTATGTCCAGAGGTTCGGCTTCTTTATTGTAGGTGGATGTCGGAGCAGGAGCAGATGCTGGCCCTGGAAGCTGTATTCCACGCAGGTCATTCTACTTCAACTGGGTTGTCCATATCGTCCCTGGGGGCCGAGGGAGACATGAAGAAGAGGAGGAGGAAGCCCTGCTACCTGACCCCACTCCTCTGCCACAGGCTCAGCCCAAAACCATTGATTGGGACCAGTTACAGTGGGACCTCCTTTACATGAGAGGCCAGGTTTCCCTGGTTTCCACTGGCCCCATGGGTTTTCTAAGGTGTGGAAGAGCATATGCAGGCTGATGTGCTAGCCCAACAATGTCTGTCCAAAGAGGGCGACCTTTGAAAAACAGTGCATCGAAGGGCGAGTAGTGGACTTTAATCACATAAAAGGGTATGGCTTCATCAAGAAGCACATGACTGGGGAAAATGTATAAATAAATACAGCGATGGTGGTGAAAAGGGAAACTATGCCATATAGTCTGCACAGCCTCTATGTAGGTAAAAAGATAAACTTCTGTAAAGTGTGGTGCCACAAAGGGTGGTACATGGTGGTTGTCACAAAGCCAGCGACTAGCAAAGAGGTCATCAAGTGGGAAGAGGAGGACAATTTTGAGCAATCACACAATCTTCACCAGCTTTCCCAACCAATGTTCAGGCCACCTGAGTTGCTCTGGCCACCTAGCAAAGTGAAAACCAGTAATCAAACCAGTGCCCCAAACCAGTTGTGGGCTAAAGAAGCAAAATGCTCCAACTGTGAAGCACCCCATGCGGCTTGTCTAAGCATCTCTCAGATCAACAATAATTCATTGTGGCTTCTGATACTAATTTGTCTGAAGTTGATCCCTGGAGGGAGAAGTTCCCCAACCAGCCATGGAGCTGGGATCGCCCTCCATCCCCCAACACATGGTTAACCTGGCAAAATGAGAAGAAAAAGTGAATGTCGACAGGTGTTTCCAGGTTCCTCATCTCATGTTTTATCAAGTGGCAGAGTTAAATGCTACCTCCTGAGTTAGTTCTGCGGGATTTAGAAAGAGACTGAAGTGTCCCGGCATCAGTGTGTTCTTCCAGTAGCCAGTTGCAATGAATGGGCCTGTTGTGCTGCTGTTAAAGGAACATGCACACTTTGGTTGGGTCACCTAGCATATGTGACTGACAGGTTTTAAAGGATGAGGACGTTGTTCACAGGAGAAGTAAAGAAGAGGGTTTGAGCTGTTTTATTGTTATGTGCAATGCTTCGTGTGTTTTAAATGGTTGAGAACAACCATATTTTGCAGTGGGGCATGTAATGGGGTGAAAGAGTTAGAAGACATTGTGGCAAAAGAGGAGTTACTTGATATTGTTTGCTGTTGATTGATATGTGTGATAAAAAATGTTTGATTTTATTCCTATGACCGGCTTTGTGCTTCAGTTCTCATAGAGGCTCTGTCCCAATGCCATTCCTGGGAAAGGGGAGAGGTCTGTCCACTACAGGGACAATTCCCTTTCATAGGGATATAGTTTGCACCACTTAGGAAAACATATAGTTAATACATGGGATTAACCCACTGGTTGAGAGGGGTTAGATTAATTTATAGGAGAAGCACTTCCCAGTTTGAGAGAGAGAAAGTTTGGATTCAGTGAGAGTCAATGGCATAGAGTGGAGTAGTTTAGGCGAGGCAAGAAGTGCTAGATAATGATGGTGCCAACGGGTTCCAAGAAATTGGATGTAGCAGAGGCAGAATAGTATCATCAGTTCGAATATCCTAACAGTAGAAAGACCCATCTCAAGTTTTGTGTAGGCACAGGGACAATCTTGGGCCTTGAGCCCAGAAGAAGTATTGAGTGCCATGTCTCTGTGTCCCCTGTTAGGAAGATGTCAGCTGGGTCATAGCAAAAGGGAAGGATGGTTGGATTCAGAGAAACTGTTATCATGGATGGGAAACTCCAGGGACCAACAGAAGAGGTTGAGGCAGGGGCATGTTGGGCAGAATGGAGTCAAGGACTCTTAGTACACTGGACCAAGGGAACAAAACCAAAAAGTAACTCTGTCTCAATTTGTATCTGTTTTGCACAATATAGCTGATCCTGTTGAACCAGATCTATGGTCTCCTGTCATATATGTACATGTAGCCAGATCTGGTCCCATAGATGGGAAGGTTATGAGGACTCTCAGAATACAAGTGAGCATAGAACGAATGCCACAGTACAACACCCAACACCTGTCTGACTCCTGTTTAGAAGAGGAGTTTCAAGGCAACTAGACCTCAGTTCTAGCCCACAGCAAACTGGCCCTGTACCCCCTTTTTATGCCCATGAAAAATTGTGGATGTACTGAGATACTGGTTACAGCTAATTTAGATACAGTGCAAGGTACAATGTATTTACAGTAACTCAACTATTTGTGATCGGCAACTGGTTGCGCATTGTAAAGCCAGCTTGTCTATGCACAAGTTTTACATTATCAATAATCCAAATCGCACATTATGATCCTCTGATTCTTTGGAGTAAAGGAAGCATAACCTTATATGTGGACTATTGTTGTATTTATCTGCGTCATAGAATCTGCAGTGAAACTTCAAAGCTTAAGAGATGCATTTTCCCAGCTATTAAAATTTGTGTTTCAAAGGCAGTTTTACATATCTATTACTAAATTAATCCAGGGGAAGGAAAATTAAATCCACTCCAGCTGCTAGTTTTAATTTAACAGGTGAAAAAATTCAAATAATATTCAATGATTCCCTTGATAAATCCCAGGCAATATTTTATTTCATAATTATGATAGTAGATAGCAGTTATGTTTTACGAGACAGCCAATCCACTTCTTGAAATTTCATGGACTTTTGCCTTCGAAATTACTAAATTAAAAAAAAAAATCACCTTCATCATTTCTAACTAGTACAGTAAATGCGGTCCCCCTAATGCAATATCTCTGTATGTGCAATTTATTAGGACCCAGGCAACAATACATGCAAGAAACCTCTGGTGAATATTGTACATTCACTTTATGTTTTTCGATTAGAGCAGCTACATTAGATTTCTCGTGAACAGCATAGGGTATGACTATCTGCAAGCAATGAGTATAAATAGTTTAATAGTGGGGAGTCCCACGGGAGTGACCCCGTAGCACTATTAAAGTGATAGGAGGGGGAAAGTGATTTGTTCTGTTGAGATTAAGTCTCGGTAAAGATTAATTTTCTATCCGTACTACATCAGCAGTAATAAAACACAGGACACAGATCTTATTTTCCAAAGACAAGGTTCTTGAATCCTCCCTAGATGTATTTGTCAAATGCTTCATACAGAATATTATATTTTCCAGTAGATAATGCAGAACATGATATAGTAAAGAACAAACCTTCCAATATGACTACACGTTGCTTGTTACATCTTCACTGATTATTTCCATCGCCTGGTGTAAATTTGCTTACTATCTTCCTAATAAATGAGACAGTGTATCAGTAATTGCATAATATTTGTGTTCTATCTTGCTGTGCTGCCTTGTTATCTAACTGCCCAGCAGAAACCAACAATTGAAATCAGCTTGTTGAAAGATTTATAGGCATCGTCTGCCTACAGCTGGTCCACTTGAAGCCAGTAAAACACATCTGAGTTATTAAGAGGTTAACATCTCTTTGCTCTTCAGTTTCAGAAAAAAAAATGTAGCATTAGAGAATCAAACAATTTAATGTAGTAGGAGGATCTTGGTGTAGGAACCGCCTTAGCAGTAAATGAGATATCTGATCCCAGGCAATAAGACAATCAGACTCTCCGGGAACTTCAATGAAGGCTTCAATACCGAAATTCCCTGTGGATGTTGCTGCCACATAAGGCAGTATTTCAGGACCCTGACAGAGATACGTTTTCTTCCTCTGATATTATGAATTGTTGATTTTTTTTTTCACCTCCCCCCCCCCCACAATCTTTTGGTTGGTTTGGAAAAAAGAGAGAGAGAAAAGCCAGAGCAGAGAAGGATGCTGTGTGGGAAATGAATAAGGCAACAGGAGAAGATGCAAACTTGTGTCACAAGGCAATACACATCATCACAGATCTTTGCGAGAAGCAAGTGGCCGACTTGGGAGAGAAAACTTGCACAGAGTTTCGTTTACTGTTACCCTCGGATCAAACGCTACATATAACTGAGCCAGGTAATGGAGAATGCTTTTGTCATGTGTGTGTTGTAGGGTAGCACCATTATACAAGGCGAATAGTCATGAGTCATGAAGTTTATTTAGGTGCTACTAAACTATACTCACGATGGTTGGAGTAGCAGATAAATCTTTTTTTTCTTAAAGACGTAGCAGAAATTAAATTGACGTTTAACTCTTAGTGCACCCTGATGGGTTGAGCCAAATGATAAAACTCAAGCATTCTTCAATTGCTTCTGCTACATTTCTAGGTAAAAAAAAATTGTTTTTTTTATTGTGGTGTATAAGTACATGCACCATAATCATATAACGATCCATAGACTATGACTATTGCAGCCTAAAGAGATTTCAGCACCATGGACAGCGCACATGTCTGATTCATTTTCTCTTTAGTCTATGTAGCCCTTGAGGCAAGAATAACACTGAACCAACAGAAGTCAGAGCTAGCTGACCATACCAGATAACGTAATATTAAAGAGACAAGATCACATTGCCATGTCCCGTTCACAGCCGTCTTATCCATTCATTAATATATTCCACTACCCCATCATTTTCCAACACCCTGTTTTTTTTCATTCATGATAACACATCATTGTATCTAAAAGTCGCACATGTGAACACTCTTATCTAATAGGTTGTAAAGAGGTGATGTCTTCAAGTCACATGTATTGCACACTTTGTACGGGGTTAATATGGGAAGATGCACAGTACTTTGCATCTGCAGTTGTGCACAAGCAGTGTTTCAGCTTACATGGAAATTATGATATTGTCCAACCGATAGGTAACATCTCCTACTCCAGCTGTAATAGGATTCTGTACACCTTGTGCATGTTAGCAATCTATAAGGAAGTGGAACTAGAAAGTGAGTGACAGGACAAGGTCCAGGTTACATAACCTATGAAATAATAGTCTACATCCCATTTATCACTGCCATTAATTCAAATCACTCAGGCTGCAGAATGTAATAGTCCCAGCTACAGTCACACTTACTCTACACATATCTATCCTTCTATCTACAGTATTTATTTATAAAGAAACACAGCAGCACTCTATAGGAGCCAAGATATATGCAAGCACTGAAAGCATTGAATCTAAACTGTATTATTATTTAGTGAGATGGAATTACAAAAATGAAGGTTTTTAGCACATAATTCATGTGTGCCCATCAACCGCAGCAAGGTGACCTCCTTCTGATGGGTCCCTGTTCTACTGTACATACTGTACCTCTCTTGAGCTATTAGCTCAACATGCCTCTCCTGTGCCATGAGCCTACAATTCAATTAGGTAAGTAGAACTGATATACATCACCTGCTGGTCAGTGTGAGGAGTGCAGGGTCAGGCTGCTGGAGGCAGTCACACCTCCAATAGTAAAATATAAGGAAAAATCCTGACCAGCACCTCCTAGGTGTGAACAGGTGCCAGCTGCTATAGCTGCATTATATAGAAAAAGGAACCACAGCAGCACTCTATAGGAGCCAAAATATATGAAAACACTAAAAACACTGAATGCAAACTGTATTATTATTCAAGTAAGATGGACATACAAAAATGAAGGTTCTTAACACATAATGAGGTATTCACAGTAGAACAGGGACCCATCTATCTAGAAAAAAGCATGAGCAGCACCAGAAAGAATCTGGGCGCAAAGCCTACCTGGCAAAGACTAAGCTAACAACAACTGGGGGCAGCACACCAAGGAGATATGGGAAAAATCAGTGGTTTATTAGCCCATAATCGTGATGTTTCATTTCTAAAGTGTGAACCCTACACAAGCACTTTAGAACAGAAATGTCATCATTATGGCTAATAAACTACTGCTTTTGCCATATCTCTTTGGTGTGCTGCAACTGGTTGCTATCTATCTATCTATCTATCTATCTATCTCTATCCTTGTCTATTCATATCATGTCTATCTATCTATCTATTCATCTATCTACACTATCTATCTACACTATCTATCTATCTATCTATCTATCTATCTATCTATCAATCATCTATCTATCTATCTATCTATCTAGTATCTATCTATTTATCTATCCTTGTCTATTTATATCATGTCTACCTATCTATCCATCTACCTATCTACACTATCTAATCTATCTATACTATCTTTCTATCTATCTATCTATCTACTCTATCTATCTATCTATCTATCTATCTATCTATCTATCTATCTATCTATCTATCTATCTACACTATCTATCTATCTATCTATCTATCTATCTATCATCTATCTACCTATCTACACTATCTATCTATCTACACTATCTATCATCTATCTGTAGATCTATCTCATATCTGTCTAGTCATATCATGTCTATCTATTTATCCATCTATCTATCTATACTATCTATCATCTATCGATCTACACTATATATCTATTGTTTGATCTATCATCTATCTACACTATCTATCTAATCTATCTACATTATCTATCTACCTAGCTATCATCTATCTATCTATAGATCTATCTCATATCTGTCTAGTCATATCATGTCTATCTATTTATCCATCTATCTATCTACACTATCTATCTATCTATCTATCTATCTATCTATCTATCTATCTATCTATCTATCTATCTATCCATCTATCTATCCATCTATCTAATTTATCTACAGTTTTAATAATAATTGTATTTATAGTAATAATTTTATGTATATGGCACCAACATATTCCACAGCACTTTACAATTAGGCAAGGACTTGTGCAGATAATGTAGACATTACAAAGTAACACATATTTCACCAGTTCCAGGAGGAGGGTCCTACTAGCAAGCTTACAATCTAGTTTTCTATTTATCTGTACATTCTTTCAAATCTCCTGATTTCAGGAGTCCACTTTTTCATTGGTTGTGAAGATCATCTCCTCCAGTGTGTTTGTTGGTGAGCTGGTTATAATAGCCCCTCGCATACTTCAGGACATGTCACACCCTACAAGGACCAACATGTTATAATTGTGATTGGACTAAATTAGAGTCTAGAAACAGAGGCTGAGCTCCTATTAATGAAGCTGACTGTATTATAGGACACTACTCATGTTTTAAAATCTTCATTCTTCCAGTTCTCATTTACTAGTTGAGTGCTTGATTCTCTTAGATCGTTCATGCATACACATCGTCGAGGCTGGAGATTGACAATGGAGGCAGATTTGTCTGTTTTGTGTAAAGGAATATTACTGAGTTGTACATTCTCCTTTCATGATTGATAAGGCTCCATAGTACACACTGTGTTGTGAAATGACTTATAGAAACTGCATGGGATCTTGCCTGAGGACATCTCATTCCTACAATGCACCAGCCCACAATGTGCTCTGCTCCCTCGTTAGTACCTACAGTAACTCCACTTACTTTGACAATTTTGGATGAACCCATCCTTTTAAAGCTGTGTCAGTGTTAATACTGATTAAGTGTGTTTTGAATAGCTAGTAAAGCCCTTGTAGGTTTGGACCAAGTCAAAGCTGATGAGGTTCTTTATTATTTACTATGTATTTTATGTTTTAATCATTCAGATGGTCCATATGGCTCCAATAATAGGAAGACAATTGACTTGTTAGCAATATTTTTTCAGGGTTGTGACAGCATATTATATAATCCAGAAAAAAGAACCATAAAAACAAAAGTAATCTACAAACCCCATACAGGAGGACCCTAATACTGCAAGATGTTAACACTAAATGTTGTAACACAGATAATACAGTACAACACTAGGCTGCAGTAGTCAGTAATAAATATCTGGTTGTTATAGCAGGGAGATAAAAGCTAGAGAAGTTTGCATTGCATAGCTGACCACTTGTTGCTTTGAAACTTTATGTTCCAGTTCTCTTCATTTTAAACAAGTAAGGGCTTGTCATATGTCCCCTGCCAGCGATCATAAATACTTAATCATGATACGCCGTCGTCTTGTCATCATTACTCTAACTGAAACAGTTTCCTGTTTGTAAGCAAACAAAATCCATTACGCACACATGTAATTGTAGATATTACAATACAACACAATGGAGATATCCAAAAGAGAGCCAAAGACTTTATACCCAACTGGTACAGCATATTCTAAATGAGTGAGTTTAGTAACGAGACTGTCCAGCTAAAAAACACTATATAATTAAGAAGGGGTCAAACTTTTTCAGTATAGGAAGAACTTAATGACTTAATGACCTACTATAAGACAATATGGCATATGGGTGGCAATGCTGCAGGTTTTTTAAATGTCTCTGTACCCCAACAATAGTTGTATCTTTTGGACTTGCTCCACAGCTGTGTCCCCCATTATATATGACCCTACAACTTCTTCACTATGCACCATTTGTGCTATAACATATATTAGCTAACAGTGCCTAAATTAACGTTGAAGTAAAAATGGACCGGTCATATGGAGCACAAGCGACACAGTTCAGCTGGTATTCCAAAGTCTTCATTTAATATTTCCACAACGCGTTTCAACGCTTCAGGTGGCAGTTATCTGTTAACTGCCACCTGAAGAAGACGGAACTATTCAGTTGAAACACATTGTGGAAATATTAAATGAAGACTTTCTAATACCAGCTGTACTGTGTCGTTTGCGCTCCATATGACCGGTCCATTTTTACTTCATCCAGTCTTATCCTCTTCTGAGGCATCCGGCCGGAGCTGCAGCATGCTGTCTGCACTAAAATATTCCCATCACCAGTTTGGCGCTCCTGTGAAGCCGCCTATTCTGACTCTGTTCATAAATAAATGTTGAGTATTTCACTTGAAAAGGGTCAAGATTGGGACAATTAGAACAGAAGATTTTTTACTTCTGCATGGTTCAACATTCTATATAGACTGTATAAATATATGTACAAAGTGCAAATCGCAGAGGACAAATTGAAAGTTTGTATCTGTTCCTGCAGCTTTTTCCATACATTCAATGCCCCATTGAGACAAGCAGCCTTAGGCTGTGTTCTCACACTGATATTTTTCAAAGGTGAAATGTTTTATGGATGTTGGTAAATATTTTCCTCTTTGCAAGGATGTGATCATTGATTTTCCTAACTACTACTGAGCACCATCTTCTTTGTGTGCCCATACTCTACACTGGGATCAGATTACTCCACCAGTAAATGGAAGATATTGGTGTCCCCACTGAAATCCTCATGGAAGACACATTTCCAGAGTTTATTTCTACTATCTTTATATGTGCAATAACTTTCTAATATTTTGATCAGTCCTTCTATATTTAAATATTTTTAGTCCAAATGACCAATGATCCTGATATGAAGCATTTCCTTGGGAAATGCATGTTGGGGAACGTAGTTTTCCTGTGGCATCATAGACATTTTTGGGGGTCTCTCATTACTTGTTTAATTTGGGACTCCTAATATTATATGTAACTTACTGCTTTAAATATTTCATGCATCTAGATAAATATCTTTAATGCATCTGTTTATGCATCTAAATAAATATCTTTTGTACAGCTGATGAACTCAAGTGCTTTAGTTGCATTTATTTTTATTATTAATTTTACCAGGTTGCTAGCTGGTTTTCTTATTCCCCCTTTCTGTGTGTGAAATTATTAGTATTGATTTAAAAATGTATAATGCTTTATTATTTTTGGTCCCACATAATTATCTTATTGGCATTTGGCGTCTCTAATAAGCTTAAGAGACCTTCACATTTAGGTCTCAGTTGAATCATTGAATGTACAAAGTTTTTGCAAGACATTTTAGCAGTACAGCCCTCTTTACTTTTTTTTTTATTGGTTAGATATAAACTTGGGGAACTATTAGAGCTGATCTGTTTTGCGAATATATTGCATTATGGTTGGGCATATTGCGTAGTCCATGATAATAGGAAAGCAGAGCTGTGATGGTAATGTAACAGATCCAATAAGATATTGTAATTATAAAAACAATGGAAAACTAACCACATAGCTGAAAGGCTACTGAAAAAGTCACAAACATTTAGATTTTTTTTAATAATGTTTAACAATGTTAAGAATCAAAGTAAAGCTTTGTGCACACAATGGGAAACATTTGTCAAGACTGGCTTTTTTAGCTTCAATCTTGAAAAAAATCCAATTGATGAATGAATACCAAATATATTTGCCTCTTAATACATTTGGCACATCTTTCAGCTATCTAGGAAACTATACATGCATCAGCTGTAAGACGATTATTTTTAGAAAAGTGTCACAATTGGCACAATAGATAAAAAATACTATTTTTTTATTTTTTTCACATCAATGTTCATTGCTTTTTGTAATTATTTAAAAAAAAAACCCAGTAAGCTGAATACAGCTGATGAAATGAAAGACCTCAATGAGTTTACAGGTGCATTACATTCAGCTGTATCAGTTTGGAAGCACTGAACAGAATGTATGAATGCAAAGAGAAGAGAAGGAAAAATAAAACATTCCAATGAAAGATGTTTTTATAAGAGATAAATGATACTCTCATGGATACCATAACCAGAATGATTCTGAATGACAGGTAGAAAATCCAGACTGTGGGAATGAGCTAGACCCAACTGTGTAGAAATTTTACAGGTATTTGCTGTATTTATTTTTTGTTACACCTAATCTAGTCAGTTCAAGTCTAAAGGTACCTTCACACTGAACAACTTTCCAACGAGAACGACAACGATCCGTGACGTTGCAGCATCCTGGATAGCGATATCGTTGTGTTTGACACGCAGCAGCGATCTGGATCCCGCTGTGATATCGTTGGTCGGAGCTAGAAAGCCAGCACCTTATTTTGTCATTAGGTCGGTGTGTATCGTTGTGTTTGACAGCAAAAACAACGATGCCTGCAATGTTTTACAATGGTAACCAGGGTAAATATCGGGTTACTAAGCACAGGGCCGTGCTTAGTAACCCGATATTTACCCTGGTTACCATTGTAAAAGTAAAAAAAAAACACTACATACTCACCTTCTGATGTCTGTCATGTCCCCCGCCGGCGGCTTCATTCAGTGCAGGGAAGCCGCCGGCGGGGGACATGACAGACATCAGAAGGTGAGTATGTAGTGTTTTTTTTTTACTTTTACAATGGTAACCAGGGTAAATGGTAAATGTACTTAGTAACCCGATGTTTACCCTGGTTACCCGGGTGCTGCAGGGGGACTTCGGCATCGTTGAAGACAGTTTCAACGATGCCGAAGTCGTTCCCCTGATCGTTGGTCGCTGGAGAGAGCTGTCTGTGTGACAGCTCCCCAGCGACCTAAACAGCGACGCTGCAGCGATCGGCTCGTTGTCTATATCGCTGCAGCGTCGCTGAGTGTGACGGTACCCTTAAGGCGTTGGTCATAAGTGTCAAACCTAAAGAATGGGCATAGTTTTCCTTCCATTGTTGTATTTTTAGGTGGTCAACCTCTCCATTTAAGTGGGATTCAGTAGTTTGGTGGCTTTAAATAAAACAGGTAATTAGTGTAACGAAGCAATGTTTGTGGCAGCCTGGCAGTTCTTGATAGAACTTCCACAGAAAAACTTTCCACCAGCTACTCTGCTTAGTAGGTCCCAATGAATTTCTGGCATTCACCTAATAACCACTGTAGAGGGATATGTGCCTAATGGCCACTGTATTGCATCTTTGGAGTGGTTCTTGGCTGGTGGAGTGAGCTAGCAGAGGAGGATCATATAAGCCAGATCAAAACCACAGAAGACTGTGATAGACCAATACAGGAGACATTGTTATAGTTAGGAGATAGCTAAGCTCAAAACTAGGAAGACGGAATGAAAGGTAATATTTTCAGGCAGAGAAAGGATCACATCATCCCAGGTTTAGCAAATAGTATATAACACCCAGGATCAGGTAGCAGAGATATAAAGTCTTAGCCAGGGTTCGGATGAACCTATAACTGGTAGCTGAGATAGACTGTTAAGGGTTTGAATGGAGAAGAGCTCCTACACATCTGATAAACAGCTCTCCACAGCTAAATACAGATTAACTGGCTGGAAGGAACACAATTCCCAGGTATACTAAAGGTTAGTTGAGACACCGTTGTTTTGCCCAGTGGCATCTGCAGTCTTAGTCTGGCACTGCTTAGCGGCAGAGGTAGTAGTGGCTTGTTCAGACTTAAGTAGGTGGTTTTTAGATGTGTTATATTCTTTGATGAAGATAACATAGTTTGACATCTCAAACTGTAAGATATATATCGTAGTTTTAATATCTTCCCATGGAATAATTTTTGAGCAAGTCAAACAGACGTGACTGAGGGAACCAAAGAAATGTTGCATCATAGATCAAAGGTGCATTTTTGGCTTTCTTTTAAATTACCAGAATTTTGTACCAGCATTTCAGCAATTCACATGCATTTCTTGTATTATTGTGCATCTGGAAAATCTATGGAAGTTTTCAAACATGTTTTAATGTCAACATCAGAAAACTGTATACCTAGCTTGCTGTCTCAGTCCCTCACAAAAAACAATTTAATCATTGCATCCTGTAAGAAAAAATTAGGATAAATGTTAGAAATTGAACTTACTGTAGCATGGGAGGAGGATTACAGTTTCTACAACCAGTTAAGATCTCTTTAGGGCTGTGTTGTAATCATAAGAATGCCCTTCAAGTAAGGCAGTATGTGTAAGAAAAACTAGTTCCATCAGTTTCCCCAATGGGGGCTACAAATGCTTTGTGAAGTCCTGTTTCAGAGGTCCCTAGTTAGTTGATTGAAGTAGGGAGCAGTTTGGACCAAGTATCAATCCTTTGCAATAATACCACTTGTGCAAAATTGACACTAGAAAAGTTATATAAATGGAAAGATATATTTCCCCTAATGATTATGGTGGACATTCAACATATTAGCTGAGAAAAAGTTTCAATGTATAAGTCAAAGGTATAACCACAACATATGCAGTGATGTGTCATATACAGTAAAGTATGTAAATAAAAAGAACATACATGTTGGTAAATCTTTTAGAACGGTTAGTGAAAGAAAAACTTACTTTGGCCAAATTTACATTAAGCATAAAAACACATTTTACCTGCCCATTAAAAACTTTGGACACATGCAACATTTACACCATTGGCATTTGCCACAATATTGAACACATAGGCAAGATATATAGGGCGTAAATAGCCTAACAAACATCTTACGTGAATTTGTGATTAAGTTAGCCAAAATTGTAAATGACAGTGATTTAAACAAAGAATTGATTATTTTGGGAGCCGAGGAACTCAACGAAAAACTTTGGTAAGGAAATACCATGTCCCCATTTTGCTCATCTTTCCCTCTCAGCAGATCATCATCGTCAACATATACTAATATATTCTTTGTAACAATTTTCTTTTTATCTAAACTAATACTTGCCACCACAATTAGTTGGGTATGTCACCCATACCCATTGTTATAGTAAAACAATAGTTTTTCTAGAGAATGGCCTCAACAAACTGATTTAGCATTAAAATGTGCCGCCCAAAATATTTAGGTTTGTGCCACATTGATGTGCACTGTGCATCTCTAAAGATTCCATTCTAATACACTCTATTCATTATGGGGCAATATCATAAAATTTGTCAAAGAAATGGAGTTGGAAATGGCACATGCACAATCTTGTAAATTAAATATTCTCCCATAATTAAATTGCTTTAGTTAGTAAGACAACATGAAAATTAGCTTTCATTCACATGCTATGATAACTTTCCAATTAGCTTGGCCACTAGAACCTGCCCATTAAGCTCTGTCATTACATTCCAGGAGAAGAGTTAACTCCTCCCAACATCCCATCATCTCCCTACGACCAGATGATTTTTATACAGCAATTAGCTGCTTACTTATCTCCCCCTCCCTGTCAGGTCCAGGGCTGTTATAAGTACCATCAAATCAACAGCCCTTGACCCCCACCATTGGAAACTTAGAGAGAAATTCTAATCACAGCTCTCACTTTCCTGATTCATGTGTTTTTTCAAAGGCCCTGTTATCAGATAATTTACCCTCTTTCCGACGTTGGGTGTAAATTTATGCCAACGTCGGACTCCCTCCCTTTGATGTGGGCTCTGGCGATGAGCCCACATCTTTCCCTGGACATGTCAGCTGTTTTGAATAGCTGAGATGTGCCTGGAATAGCTGTGGGTGGAATCACGATCCACCCATGGCTATTAACCTCTTAAATGCCGCTGGCAAATGCTGACAATGGCATTTAACTCGCGCTTCCGGCCATCAGGCCAGAAATCCGCTCACTAGTGATCACAGGTCACTGGTTCGTAGGCATGACAACCAGAGGTCTCCTGGAGACCTCTATGTTTGTCACTGCCGGATTGCTATGAGCTCCATCTGGTGGTTGTCGCTCATAACAAGTGAGTAAATCTACTACACAGAGGCGATCTGATCATTGCCTCTATGTAGCAGAGATGATTGGGTTGTGGTAGCTTTTAGTCTCCCATGGAAACTATTGAAGCATGCCCAAATTAAAAAATATATATTTTTAAAAAATATAAAAAAAATAAAAACATAAAAGTTCAACTCACTTCCCTTTTTCCCCATTCAAAAAAAAAAAATAGAAAAAATCAAACATGCACATATTTGCTATTACCACATTCAGAATCGCCTGGTCTATAAGTAAAAAAATTCACCTGATCGCTAAACAGTGTGGAGAGAAAAAAACACTAGAATTATGTTTTTTGTTCACGGTGACATTGCATTAAAATGTAATTACGAGCGAGCAAAAGATCATATCTGCACCAAAATGGTACAATTAAAAACATCAGCTTGGCATGCAAAATTAAGCCCTCACCCAACCCGAGATCACGAAAAATGGAGACACAACGGGTATCGGAAAATGGCGCCATTTTTTTTTAATAGACATGTTTGGTGTCTATAAACTCATAATGACCTGGAGAATCATAATGACAGGTCAGTTTTAGCATTTATTGAGCCTAGTAAAAAGCCGAAAAGCAAAAACAAGTGTGGTATTGCACTTTTTTGCAATTTCACCGCACTTGGAATTTTTTTCCCATTTTGTAGTGCATGACATTGTAAAACCAATGGTGTATTTCAAATGTACAACTCGACCCACAAAAAACAAGCCTTCACATGGCCATTTTGACCAGAAAATAAAAAAGTTATGGCTCTGGGAAGAAGGGGAACAAAAAATGAAAATGCAAAACGAAAAATACCTCTGGTCGTTAACCCCTTAAGCCCCGAGGGTGGTTTGCACGTTAATGACCAGGCCAATTTTTACAATTCTGACCACTGTCCCTTTATGAGGTTATAACTCTGGAACGCTTCAACGGATCTTGGCGATTCTGACATTGTTTTCTCGTGACATATTGTACTTCATGTTAGTGGTAAAATTTCTTCGATATAATTTGCGTTTATTTGTGAAAAAAATGAATATTTGGTGAAAATTTTGAAAATTTCGCAATTTTCCAACTTTGAATTTTTATGCCCTTAAATCACAGACATATGTCACACAAAATACTTAATAAATAACATTTCCCACATGTCTACTTTACATCAGCACAATTTTGGAACCAAAATTTTTTTTTGTGACGGAGTTATAAGGGTTAAAAGTTGACCAGCAATTTCTCATTTTTACAACACCATTTTTTTTTAGGGACCACATCTCATTTGAAGTCATTTTGACGGGTCTATATGATAGAAAATACCCAAGTGTGACACCATTCTAAAAACTGCACCCATCAAGGTACTCAAAACCACTTTCAAGAAGTTTATTAACCCTTCAGGTGTTTCACAGGAATTTTTGGAATGTTTAAATAAAATTGAACATTTAACTTTTTTTCACACAAAATTTATTTCAGCTCCAATTTGTTTTATTTTACCAAGGGTAACAGGAGAAAATAGACCCCAAAAGTTGTTGTACAATTTGTCCTGAGTACGCTGATACCCCATATGTGGGGGTAAACCACAGTTTGGGCGCATGGCAGAGCTTGGAAGCAAAGGAGCGCCATTTGACTTTTCAATGCAAAATTGACTGGAATTGAGATGGGACGCCATGTTGCGTTTGGAGAGCCCCTAATGTGCCTAAACATTGAAACCCCCCACGAGTGACACCATTTTGGAAAGTAGACCCCTTAAGGAACTTATCTAGATGTGTGTTGAGCACTTTGACCCAACAAGTGCTTCACAGAAGTTTATAATGCAGAGCCGTAAAAATAAAAAATCATATTTTTTCACAAAAATGATCTTTTCACCCCCATTTTTTTATTTCCCCAAGGGTAAGAGAAGAATTTAGACCACAAAAGTTGTTGTGCAATTTGTCCTGAGTACGACGATACCCCATATGTGGGTGTAAACCATTGTTTGGGCGCATAGCAGAGCTCAGAAGGGAAGAAGCGCTATTTTACTTTTCAATGCAAAATTGACTGGAATTAAGATGGGATGCCATGTTGCGTTTGGAGAGCCCCTGATGTGCCTAAACATTAAACCCCCCCACAAGTGACAACATTTTGGAAAGTAGACCCCCTAAGGAACTTATCTAGATGTGTTTTGAGAGCTTTGAACCCCCAAGTGTTTTACTACAGTTTATAATGCAGAGCCGTGAAAATAAAAATTATTATTTTTTTTCACAAAAATGATTTTTTAGCCCCCAGTTTTGTATTTTCACAAGGGTATCAGGATAAATTGGACCCCAAAAGTTGTTGTCCAATTTGTCTGGAGTACGCTGATACCCCATTTGTGGGGGGGGACCACTGTTTGGGCGCATGACAGAGCTCGGAAGGGAAGGAGCGCCATTTGGAATGCAGACTTAATTGGATTGGTCTGCAGGCGTCACGTTGCATTTGCAGAGCCCCTGATGTACCCAAACAGTACAAACCCCCCACAAGTGACCCCATATTGGAAACTAGACCCCCAAAGGAACTTATCTAGATGTGTTGTGAGAACTTTGAACCCCCAAGTGTTTCACTACAGTTTATAACGCAGAGCCGTGAAAATAATTTTTTTTTCACAAAAATGAAATTTAGCCCCCAGTTTTGTATTTTCACAAGGGTATCAGGATAAATTGGACCCTAAAAGTTGTTGTCCAATTTGTCCTGAGTACGCTGATACCCCCTATGTGGGGGGGAACCACTGTTTGGGCGCATGACAGAGCTCGGAAGGGAAGGAGCGCCATTTGGAATGCAGACTTAAATGGATTGGTCTGCAGGCATCATGTTGCATTTGCAGAGCCCCTGATGTACCCAAACAGTACAAATCCCCCACAAGTGACCCCATATTGGAAACTAGACCCCCCAAGGAACTTATCTAGATGTGTTGTGAGAACTTTGAACCCCCAAGTGTTTCACTACAGTTTATAACGCAGAGCCGTGAAAATAAAAATTATTTTTTTTTTTCACAAAAATGATTTTTTAGCCCCCAGTTTTGTATTTTCACAAGGGTATCAGGATAAATTGGACCCTAAAAGTTGTTGTCCAATTTGTCCTGAGTACGCTGATACCCCCTATGTGGGGGGGAACCACTGTTTGGGCGCATGACAGAGCTCGGAAGGGAAGGAGCGCCATTTGGAATGCAGACTTAAATGGATTGGTCTGCAGTCGTCACGTTGCATTTGCAGAGCCCCTGATGTACCCAAACAGTACAAACCCCCCACAAGTGACCCCATATTGGAAACTAGACCTCCCAAGGAACTTATCTAGATGTGTTGTGAGAACTTTGAACCCCCAAGTGTTTCACTACAGTTTACAACGCAGAGCCGTGAAAATAAAACATATTTTTTTTCCCACAAAATTGATTTTTAGCCCCCCAAATTTTTATTTTCCCAAGGATAAGAAGAGAACTTGGACCCCAGAAGTTGTTGTTCAATTTGTCCCTAGTACGCTGATACCCCATATGTTGGGGTAAACCCCTTTTTGGACGCACGGGAGAGCTCGGAAGGGAAGGAGCACTGTTTTACTTTTTCAATGCAGAATTGGCTGGAATTGAGATTGGACGCCATGTCGCATTTGGAGAGCCCCTGATGAGCCTGAACAGTGGAAACTCCCCAATTCTACCTGAAACCCTACCCCTAACCTCACCCCTAACCGTTTACTGAACATTTTCTGACAGTCATAAGTGCCACGTATATAAGTGCCACGTATTTAAGAGCCACGTATTTAAGTGCCACGTATTTAAGTGCCACGTATTTAAGTGCCACGTATTTCAGTGCCACGATATTTCAGTGCCACGTATTTCAGTGCCACGTATTTCAGTGCCACGTATTTCAGGCACTGAAAAATACGTGGCACGTAAATACTTCAGTGCCACGATATTTCAGTGCCACGATATTTCAGTGCCACAATATTTCAGTGCCACGTATTTCAGGCACTGAAAAATACGTGGCACGTAAATACGTGGCACGTAAATACGTGACACGTAAATACGTGGCACTGAAATACGTGGCACTTAAATACGTGGCACTTATATACGTGGCCACTGAAATATCGTGGCACTTATATACGTATATACGTATATAAACGTATATTTCAGTGCCACGTATTTCAGTGCCACGTATTTCAGGTTAGGGGTAGGGTTAGGGGTAGGGTTAGGGTTTTTTGTTTTTTTCTTGTTTTCTTGTGTTTTTCTATAAAAACGCATGCGTTTTACCGCGTTTACATGCATTTTTTCACACATGCGGTTTTTTTAAAAAACGCATGCAGATAAAAACGCAAGTGTGAAACCAGACTAAAAGACGTTTTTTGTTGTGAATTTGCTTTTTGCTCCCTCTAGTGGTTACTAGTTTTTTGACTCTGGTTTTTCTGTCATTCCTTTTATCCGCACCTGGGTCGTTAGTTAGGGGTGTTGCTATATAAGCTCCCTAGACCTTCAGTTCAATGCCTGGCAACGTAGTTATCAGAGCTAGTCTGCTGTGCTCTTGTCTACTGATCCTGGTTCCAGTTATATCAGCTAAGTCTGCCTTTTGCTTTTTGCTATTTGTTTTGGTTTTGTATTTTTGTCCAGCTTGTTCCAAATCTATATCCTGACCTTTGCTGGAAGCTCTAGGGGGCTGGTGTTCTCCCCCCGGACCGTTAGACGGTTCGGGGGTTCTTGAATTTCCAGTGTGGATTTTGATAGGGTTTTTGTTGACCATATAAGTTACCTTTTTTTATTCTGCTATCAGTAAGCGGGCCTCTCTGTGCTAAACCTGGTTCATTTCTGTGTTTGTCATTTCCTCTTACCTCACCGTTATTATTTGTGGGGGGCTTCTATCCAGCTTTGGGGTCCCCTTCTCTGGAGGCAAGAAAGGTCTTTTGTTTTCCTCTACTAGGGGTAGCTAGATTCTCCGGCTGGAGCGTGTCATCTAGAATCAACGTAGGAATGATCCCCGGCTACTTCTAGTGTTGGCGTTAGGAGTAGATATATGGTCAACCCAGTTACCACTGCCCTATGAGCTGGATTTTTGTATTCTGCAGACTTCCACGTACCTCTGAGACCCTCGCCATTGGGGTCATAACAGTTTGCCAGGCCAGTATTAAATGTTTAATGCGTTGCAGAAGAGGGATTATAAGAAAGAAGATTCTGAGTTTTTTTTTTTTTTTTTTTCTTTCTTCTTCCCCTTTACCTCAGAGTGGCTATGCTTGCTGCAGACATGAATGTCCAGACCTTGATTACAAGTGTGGACCAGCTGGCTACTCGTGTGCAGGGCATACAAGACTATGTTATCAGAAATCCTAGGTCAGAACCTAAAATACCGATTCCTGAACTGTTTTCCGGAGACAGGTTTAAGTTTAGGAATTTTGTGAATAATTGTAAATTGTTTTTGTCCCTGAGACCCTGTTCATCTGGAGACTCTGCTCAGCAAGTAAAAATAGTTATTTCGTTCTTACGGGGCGACCCTCAGGATTGGGCTTTTTCGCTGGCGCCAGGAGATCCGGCATTGGCTGATATTGATGCGTTTTTTCTGGCGCTCGGTTTACTTTATGAGGAACCCAATCTTGAGATTCAGGCAGAAAAGGCCTTGCTGGCTATGTCTCAGGGGCAGGACGAGGCTGAAGTGTATTGCCAAAAATTTCGGAAATGGTCCGTGCTGACACATTGGAACGAGTGTGCACTGGCCGCTAATTTTAGAAATGGCCTATCTGAAGCCATTAAGAATGTTATGGTGGGTTTTCCCATTCCCACAGGTCTCAATGATACTATGGCACTGGCTATTCAAATTGACCGGCGGTTGCGGGAGCGCAAAACCGCAAATTCCCTCATGGTGTTGTCTGAACAGACACCTAATTCGGTGCAATGTGATAGAAAAACCGCAAATTCCCTCATGGTGTTGTCTGAACAGACACCTGATTTAATGCAATGTGATAGAATTCTGACTAGAAATGAGCGGAAAATTCATAGACGCCGGAATGGCTTGTGCTACTACTGTGGTGATTCTACACATGTTATCTCAGCATGCTCTAAACGTATAGCTAAGGTTGTTAGTCCTGTCACCGTTGGTAATTTGCAACCTAAATTTATTCTGTCTGTAACTTTGATTTGCTCACTGTCGTCTTATCCTGTCATGGCGTTTGTAGATTCAGGTGCTGCCCTGAGTCTCATGGATCTCTCATTTGCTAAGCGCTGTGGTTTTACTCTTGAACCATTAGAAAATCCTATTCCTCTTAGGGGTATTGATGCTACGCCATTGGCAGCAAATAAACCGCAGTATTGGACACAGGTTATCATGTGCATGACTCCTGAACACCGCGAGGTGATACGTTTCCTGGTTTTACATAAAATGCATGATTTGGTTGTTTTAGGGCTGCCATGGTTACAGACCCATAATCCAGTCCTGGACTGGAAGGCTATGTCAGTCTCAAGTTGGGGCTGTCGTGGTATTCATGGGGATTCCCTGCCTGTGTCTATTGCTTCTTCTACGCCTTCGGAAGTTCCGGAGTATTTGTCTGATTATCAGGATGTCTTCAGTGAGTCTGAGTCCAGTGCACTGCCTCCTCATAGGGACTGTGACTGTGCTATAGATTTGATCCCAGGCAGTAAGTTTCCTAAGGGAAGACTGTTTAATCTGTCGGTACCTGAACATACCGCTATGCGTTCATATATCAGGGAGTCTCTGGAGAAAGGACATATTCATCCGTCTTCTTCCCCCCTTGGTGCGGGATTCTTTTTTGTGGCAAAAAAGGACGGATCTTTGAGACCTTGTATTGATTATCGGCTTTTAAATAAGATCACTGTCAAATTTCAGTATCCTTTACCGCTGTTGTCTGACTTGTTTGCCCGGATTAAAGGTGCCAAGTGGTTCACCAAGATAGACCTTCGTGGTGCGTACAACCTTGTGCGCATTAAGCAAGGTGATGAATGGAAAACCGCATTCAATACGCCCGAAGGTCATTTTGAGTACTTGGTGATGCCTTTTGGGCTCTCCAATGCGCCTTCAGTTTTTCAGTCCTTTATGCATGACATTTTCCGGAAGTATCTGGATAAATTTTTGATTGTTTATCTGGATGATATTTTGGTTTTTTCTGATGATTGGGATTCGCATGTGGAGCAGGTCAGGTTGGTCTTTAAAATTTTGCGTGAAAATTCTTTGTTTGTCAAGGGCTCAAAGTGTCTCTTTGGTGTACAGAAGGTTCCCTTTTTGGGGTTCATTTTTTCCCCTTCTGCTGTGGAGATGGACCCAGTCAAGGTCCGAGCTATTCTTGATTGGACTCAGCCCTCGTCGGTTAAGAGTCTTCAGAAGTTCTTGGGTTTCGCTAACTTCTACCGTCGTTTTATCGCTAATTTTTCTAGCATTGTGAAACCGTTGACGGATATGACCAAGAAGGGCTCCGATGTAGCTAACTGGGCTCCTGCTGCCGTGGAGGCTTTCCAGGAGTTGAAGCGCCAGTTTACTTCGGCGCCTGTTTTGTGCCAGCCCGATGTCTCACTTCCCTTTCAGGTTGAGGTGGATGCTTCAGAGATTGGAGCAGGGGCCGTTTTGTCGCAGAGAGGCCCTGGTTGCTCTGTTATGAAACCTTGTGCCTTTTTCTCCAGGAAGTTTTCGCCTGCCGAGCGAAATTATGATGTGGGCAATCGGGAGTTGTTGGCCATGAAATGGGCATTTGAGGAGTGGCGTCATTGGCTCGAGGGTGCTAAGCATCGTGTGGTGGTCTTGACTGATCACAAAAATCTGATGTATCTCGAGTCTGCTAAACGCCTTAATCCGAGACAGGCCCGCTGGTCATTGTTTTTCTCCCGCTTTGATTTTGTTGTCTCGTATTTACCAGGTTCAAAGAATGTGAAGGCCGATGCTCTTTCTAGGAGCTTTGTGCCTGATGCTCCTGGAGTCGCTGATCCTGTTGGTATTCTTAAAGATGGAGTTATCTTGTCAGCTATTTCTCCGGATCTGCGACGTGTGTTGCAGAGATTTCAGGCTGATAGGCCTGAGTCTTGTCCACCTGACAGACTGTTTGTCCCGGATAAATGGACCAGCAGAGTCATTTCCGAGGTTCATTCCTCGGTGTTGGCAGGTCACCCGGGAATTTTTGGCACCAGAGATCTGGTGGCCAGGTCCTTTTGGTGGCCTTCCTTGTCAAGGGATGTGCGGTCATTTGTGCAGTCCTGTGGGACTTGTGCTCGAGCTAAGCCTTGCTGTTCTCGTGCCAGCGGTTTGCTCTTGCCCTTGCCTGTCCCGAAGAGACCTTGGACACATATCTCCATGGATTTCATTTCTGATCTTCCGCTATCTCAGGGCATGTCCGTTATCTGGGTGATATGTGATCGCTTCTCCAAGATGGTCCATTTGTTTCCTTTGCCTAAGCTGCCTTCCTCTTCCGATCTGGTTCCTGTGTTTTTCCAGAACGTGGTTCGTTTGCACGGCATCCCTGAGAATATTGTGTCAGACAGAGGATCCCAGTTCGTTTCTAGGTTCTGGCGATCCTTTTGTAGTAGGATGGGCATTGATTTGTCGTTTTCGTCTGCTTTCCATCCTCAGACTAATGGACAGACGGAGCGAACCAATCAGACTTTGGAGGCTTATTTGAGGTGTTTTGTCTCTGCTGATCAGGACGATTGGGTGACATTCTTGCCGTTGGCTGAGTTTGCCCTTAATAATCGGGCTAGTTCCGCCACCTTGGTTTCGCCTTTTTTCTGCAACTCTGGTTTCCATCCTCGCTTTTCTTCGGGTCATGTGGAGCCATCTGACTGTCCTGGGGTGGATTCTGTGGTAGATAGGTTGCAGCGGATCTGGAATCATGTGGTGGACAACTTGAAGTTGTCACAGGAGAGGGCTCAGCGCTTTGCCAACCGCCGCCGCGGTGTGGGTCCCCGACTACGCGTTGGGGATTTGGTATGGCTTTCTTCCCGCTTTGTTCCTATGAAGGTCTCCTCTCCCAAATTTAAACCTCGTTTTATTGGGCCTTACAAGATATTGGAAATCCTTAATCCTGTATCTTTTCGTCTGGATCTTCCTGTGTCGTTTGCTATTCACAATGTATTTCATAGGTCCTTGTTGCGGCGGTACATTGTGCCTGTAGTTCCTTCTGCTGAGCCTCCTGCTCCGGTGTTGGTTGAGGGCGAGTTGGAGTACGTGGTGGAGAAGATCTTGGATTCTCGCCTCTCCAGGCGGAGGCTTCAGTACCTGGTCAAGTGGAAGGGCTATGGTCAGGAGGATAATTCCTGGGTGGTCGCCTCTGATGTTCATGCGGCCGATTTAGTTCGTGCCTTTCATGCCGCTCATCCTGATCGCCCTGGTGGTCGTGGTGAGGGTTCGGTGACCCCTCACTAAGGGGGGGGTACTGTTGTGAATTTGCTTTTTGCTCCCTCTAGTGGTTACTAGTTTTTTGACTCTGGTTTTTCTGTCATTCCTTTTATCCGCACCTGGGTCGTTAGTTAGGGGTGTTGCTATATAAGCTCCCTAGACCTTCAGTTCAATGCCTGGCAACGTAGTTATCAGAGCTAGTCTGCTGTGCTCTTGTCTACTGATCCTGGTTCCAGTTATATCAGCTAAGTCTGCCTTTTGCTTTTTGCTATTTGTTTTGGTTTTGTATTTTTGTCCAGCTTGTTCCAAATCTATATCCTGACCTTTGCTGGAAGCTCTAGGGGGCTGGTGTTCTCCCCCCGGACCGTTAGACGGTTCGGGGGTTCTTGAATTTCCAGTGTGGATTTTGATAGGGTTTTTGTTGACCATATAAGTTACCTTTCTTTATTCTGCTATCAGTAAGCGGGCCTCTCTGTGCTAAACCTGGTTCATTTCTGTGTTTGTCATTTCCTCTTACCTCACCGTTATTATTTGTGGGGGGCTTCTATCCAGCTTTGGGGTCCCCTTCTCTGGAGGCAAGAAAGGTCTTTTGTTTTCCTCTACTAGGGGTAGCTAGATTCTCCGGCTGGAGCGTGTCATCTAGAATCAACGTAGGAATGATCCCCGGCTACTTCTAGTGTTGGCGTTAGGAGTAGATATATGGTCAACCCAGTTACCACTGCCCTATGAGCTGGATTTTTGTATTCTGCAGACTTCCACGTACCTCTGAGACCCTCGCCATTGGGGTCATAACAGTTTTTATAGCAAAAAAGTTTTTGCGTCTCCACATTTTGAGACCTATAATTTTTCCACATTTTGGTCCACAGAGTCATGTGAGGTCTTGTTTTTTGCGGGACGAGTTGACGTTTTTATTGGTAACATTTTCGGACACGTGACCATTTTTTATCACTTTTTATTCCGATTTTTGTGAGGCAGAATAACCAAAAACCAGCTATTCATGAATTTCTTTTGGGAGAGGCGTTTATACCGTTCTGCGCTTGGTAAAATTGATAAAGCAGTTTTATTCGTCGGGTCAGTACGATTACAGCGATACCTCATTTATATCATTTTTTTATGTTTTGACGCTTTTATACGATAAAAACTATTTTATAGAAAAAATAATTATTTTGGCATCGCTTTATTCTGAGGACTATAACTTTTTTATTTTTTTGCTGATGATGCTGTATGGCGGCTCATTTTTTGCGGGACAAGATGACGTTTTCAGCGGTAACATAGTTATTTATATCTGTCTTTTTGATCGCGTGTTATTCCACTTTTTGTTCGGCGGTATGGTAATAAAGCGTTGTTATTTGCCTCGTTTTTTTTTTTTTTTTCTTACGGTGTTTACTGAAGGGGTTAAATAGTGGGCCAGTTTTATAGGTTGGGTCGTTACGGACGCGGCGATACTAAATATGTGTACTTTTATTGTTTTTGTTTGTTTTTTTTAGATAAAGAAATGTATTTATGGGAATAATATATATTTTTTTATTATTATTTATTTAGGAATTTTTTTTTATTTTTTTTTACACATGTGGAAATTTTTTTTTTTACTTTTTTACTTTGTCCCAGGGGGGGACATCACAGATCGCAGATCTGATAGTGTGCACAGCACTCTATCAGATCCGCGATCATACTTTCATCGGAGCAGGCTGCAGCTTTCATCTGCAGCCTGCTCCGACCCGGAAGTGCTCCCTGCAGGACCCGGATACAGCCCCTCGGCCATTTTGGATCCGGGGCCTGCAGGGAGAAGACGTTCGGTACGAGGTGAGTACATCACCTTGTACCGATCGTCTCAGGGAAGCACGCAGGGAGCCCCCTCCCTGCGCGATGCTTCCCTGTACCGCCGGTACACTGCGATCATGTTTGATCGCGGTATGCCGGGGGTTAATGTGCCGGAGGCGGTCCGTGACCGCTCCTGGCACATAGTGCCGGATGTCAGCTGCGATATGCAGCCGACACCCGGCCGCGATCGGCCGCGCTCCCCCCGTGAGCGCGGCCGATCGCGTATGACGTACTATCCCATCACCGGGAATTAAGGCCCACCCCACCTCGACGGTATAGTACGTCATACGGGCTTAAGGGGTTAAAGGGAACCTGTCACCTGAATTTGGCGGGACCAGTTTTGGGTCATATGGGCGGGGTTTTTGGGTGTTTGATTCACCCTTTCCTTACCTGCTGGCTGCATGCTGGCCGCAATATTGGATTGAAGTTCATTCTCTGTCCTCCGGAGTACATGCCTGCACAAGGCAAGATTGCAGAGCAGATCAGCAATGTTGGTTGATCTATATCTCATAAGCTTCTTTAATTTATTCACAACTTAAAAAGCTGAGAATATTCTTACCACCCATAACATTGCCCTGTGTTCCCCATTTGTCAGCACTATGGATACTGCTCATATTGTTTTCTTCATATTTTAAATAATATTAGTGTAGATTAATGCATAATTCATCATGAAGCTGATGTGAAGAATATATCAGAGTATTAATACCTTATGATATTGTAAATTTGTGAGTCATTACAATGAAGAAGAAAAGTTATTTCACTAACTAATTGTAAAAAATCTTCTTCCATTTATATAGTTTTAGGTCAATGAAAGGGTTCAGGGAACAGAACAGGCAATGGTCATAACGCAGAAGGGAGCACTTTGCCAGGCTTAGTTGCATGAAGATATCAGTAATATTTGATTGATATTTAATAAAATACAATGAAAACAACCCAAACAGATGTATTTGCAAAAAAAATTGCTTAGGTCATTTTTACCATTAACCCCTTTACCCCCAAGGGTGGTTTGCACGTTAAAGGGACTCTGTCACCTGAATTTGGAGGGAACAATTTTCAGCCATAGGGGCGGGGTTTTCGGGTGTTTGATTCACCCTTTCCTTACCCACTGGCTGCATGCTGGCTGCAATATTGGATTGAAGTTCATTCTCTGTCCTCCATAGTACACGCCTGCGTAAGGCAAGATTGCCTACGGAGGACAGAGAATGAAATTCAATCCAATATTGCAGCCAGCGGATAAGGAAAGGGTGAATCAAACACCTGAAAACCCCGCCCCTATGGCTGAAAATTGTTCCCTCCAAATTCAGGTGACAGAGTCCCTTTAATGACAGGGTCAATTTTTACAATTCTGACCACTGTCCCTTTATGAGGTTATAACTCTGGAACGCTTCAACGGATCCTGGAGATTCTGACACTCTTTTCTCTAGACATACGGTATTTCATGATAGTAGTAAAATTTATTTGATATTACCTGTGCTTATTTGTGAAAAAAACAGAAATTTGGGAAACTTTTGAAAATTTAGCAATTTTCTAAATTTGAATTTTTATGCAATTAAATCACAGAGATATGTCACACAAAATACTTAAAAAGTAACATTTTCTACATGTCTACTGTACATCAGCACAATTTTTGAACCAAAATTTATTTTTGTTAGGGAGTTATAAGAGTTAAAATTTGACCAACAATTTCTCATTTTTACAACACCATTTTGTTTTAGGGACCACATCTCACTTGAAGTCATTTTGAGGGGTCTATATAATAGAAAATAACCAAGTGTGACACCATTCTAAAATCTGCACCCTTCAAGGTGCTCAAAACCACATTCAAGAAGTTTATTAACCCTTCAGGTGTTTCACAGGATTTTTTGGAATGTTTAAATAAAAATGAACATTTAACTTTTTATCACAAAAAAATTACTTCAGCTCCAATTTGTTTTATTTTACCAAGGGTAACAGGAGAAAATGGACCACAAAAGTTGTTGTACAATTTGTCCTGAGTACGCCGATACCCCATATATGGGGTAAACCACTGTTCGAGCGCATGGCAGAGCTTGGAAGCGAAGGAGTGCCATTTGACTTTTCAATGCAAAATTGACAGGAATTGAGATCGGACGCCATGTTGCGTTTGGAGAGCCATTGATGTGCCTAAACATTGAAACCCCCACAAGTGACACCATTTTGGAAAGTAGACCCCCTAAGGAACTTATCTAGATGTGTGGTGAGCACTTTGACCCACCAAGTGCTTCACAGAAGTTTACAATGTAGAGCCGTAAAAATAAAAAAAATTATTTTTTAGCCCCCAGTTTTGCATTTTCCTAAGGGTAACAGGAGAAATTGGACCCCAAAAGTTGTTATCCAATTTTTCCTGAGTACGCTGATACCCCATATGTGGGTAGAACCACCGATTGGGCACATGGGAGAGCTTGGAAGGGAAGGAGCGCCATTTGGAATGCAGACTTAGATGGAATGGTCTGCAGGCATCACATTGCATTTGCAGAGCCCCTAATGTACCTAAATAGTAGAAACCCCCCACAAGTGACCCCATATTGGAAACTAGGCCCCAAGGTACTTATCTAGATGTGTTGTGGGAACTTTAAACCCCCAAGTGTTTCACTACAGTTTATAACGCAGAGCCGTGAAAATAAAAAATCCTTTTTTTTCCACAAAAATTATTTTTTAGCCCCCAGTTTTGTATTTTTCCAAGGGTAACAGTTGAAATTGAACCCCAAAAGTTGTTGTCCAATTTATCCTGAGTATGCTGATACCCAATATGTGGGGGGGACCACCGTTTGGGCGCATGGCAGAGCTTGGAAGGGAAGGAGCGCCATTTGGAATGCAGACTTAGATGGATTGGTCTGCAGGCATCACGTTACATTTGCAGAGCCCCTGATGTAACTAAACAGTAGAAACCCCCCACAATTTACCCCATATTGGAAACTAGACCCCTTAAGGAACTTATCTAGATGAGTTGTGAGAACATTGAACCCCCAAGTGTTTCACTATAGTTTATAACACAAAGCCGTGAAAATAAAAAATCCTTTTTTTTCCACAAAAATTATTTTTTAGCCCCCAGTTTTGTATTTTCCCAAGGGTAACAGGAAAAATTGGACCCCAAAAGTTGTTGTCCAAAGTGTCCTGAGTATGCTGATATCCCATATGTTGGGGTAAACCCCTGTTTGGGCACACGGGAGAGCTCGGAAGGGAAGGAGCACTGTTTTACTTTTTCAACGCAGAATTGACTGGAATTGAGATCGGACACCATGTCGCGTTTGAAGAGCCCCTGATGGGCCTAAACAGTGGAAACCCCCAATTATAACTGAAACCCTAATCCAACACACCCCTAACACTAATCTCAACCCTATTCACAACCGTAAATGTAATCCAAACCCTAACCCTAACTTTAGCCCCAACCCTAACCCTAACTTTAGCCCCAACCCTAACCCTATCTTTGACCCCAACCCTAACTGTAGCACTAACCCTAGCCCCAACCCTAACCCAAGCCCTAGCCCTAACCATAGCCCTAACCCCAGCCCTTACCCTAACCCTTACCCTAACCCTTACCCTAACCCTAGCCCTAACCCTAGCCCTAACCCTAATGAGAAAATGGAAATAAATACTTTTTTTAATTTTTCCCTAAGGGGGTGATGAAGGGGGTTGGATTTACTTTTATAGCGGGTTTTTTAGCGGATTTTTATGATTGGCAGCCGTCACACACTAAAAGACGCTTTTTATTGCAAAAAATATTTTTTGCGTTACCACATTTTGAGAGCTATAATTTTTTCATATTTTGGTCCACAGAGTCATGTAAGGTCTTTTTTTTTGTGGGACAAGTTGACATTTTTATTGGTAACATTTTCGGGCACATGACATTTTTTGATCGCTTTTTATTCCGATTTTTGTTAGGCAGAATGACCAAAAACCAGCTATTCATGAATTCTTTTTTGGGGGGGCGTTTATACCGTTCTGTGTTTAGTAAAATGGATAAAACAGTTTTATTCTTCGGATCAGTACGATTATAGCGATACCTCATTTATATCTTTTTTTTATGTTTTGGCGCTTTTATACAATAAAAACTATTTTATAGAAAAAATAATTATTATTGCATCACTTTATTCTGAGGACTATAACTTTTTTATTTTTTTGCTGATGATGCTGTATGGCAGCTCGTTTTTTGCGGGACAAGCTGTTGTTTTCAGTGGTACCATGGTTATTTATATCCGTCTTTTTAATCGCGTGTTATTTCACTTTTTGTTTGGCGGTATGATAATAAAGCATTGTTTTTTGCCTTTTTTTAAAGGTGTTCACTGAAGGGGTTAACTAGTGGGACTGTTTTATAGGTCGGGTCATTACGGACGTGGCGATAGTAAATATGTGTACTTTTACTGTTTTTTTTATTTAGATAAAGGAATGTATTTATTGGAACAATATTTTTTTTTATTATTATTTATTTAGGAATTATTTTTTTTCACAAATGTAATTTTTTTTAACTTTTTTACTTTGCCCCATGGGGGGACATCATGGTAAAGTGACAGATTGCTGATCTGACACTTTGCTGTGCACTGTGTCAGATCAGCAATCTGACATGCACAGTAGGGAGGCTTCCCGACACCTGCTCTGAGCAGGTGCTTGAAAGCCACCTCCCTGCAGGACCCGGATGAAGCCCCGTGGCCATTTTGAATCCGGCCCTGCAGGGAGGAGGAAGTAAGAGGCCCTCGCAGCAACGCGATCACATCGCGTTGCTCCGAGGGTCTCGGGAAGCTCGCACGGAGCCCCCTCCCTGTGCGATGCTTCCCTATACCGCCGGAACACTGCGATCATGTTTGATCACAGTGTGCCGGGGGTTAATGTGCCGGGATCAGTCCGTGACCGCTCCTGGCACATAGTGCCGGATGTCAGCTGTGATAGTCAGCTGACACCCGACTGCGATCGGCCGCGCTCCCCCTGTAAGCGCTGCCGATCGCTCTGTACATACTATTCCATCCTTGGGAAGTAGGGCCCACCCCACATGGACGGAATAGTACATCCAATGGTAGAAAGGGGTTAAAGCCCATTTGTCCCAGAAGATTAGTTCACAGGATCCACTTGGGGTTTTCTTGTAATAGAGCCTTATGTCGATCTCCTCTTAGCTAGGAGACATCTCCTCAATGTCGGTAAATCCCAAATATCTGGTTTGCCTTCATGTACAGTTTTAATGAGGTTTATTGAACCTGGTTCTGATGTTATAGATTTCTAATGTTCATTAAACCTTTTTATAAGTTGTAAAATGGTTTTCCCTATGTTATAAATGCCACGAGGTCAAAAAATCACATAGATGCTGAACGTTGCTTTGCAGGTGATAAACTACCAACTACACGGGTAATGTTCCCCATTTTAAGTTATTTAGTGCCCATGTTACATTTGCAACAAGTGCAATAATCAAACTTGTGTTTTCCCTTCAGAACATGTTTTTCTAACCAAGTGGATGGAGAAGAGATTTTTGACCTCTTAGTTAGCAATATGTTTTTTACATTACTAAGACCGGGATCTCCTGTGAGATAACAAATATTTTGGATGAAATATTTAACCCCTTAACGACCGCCGATACGCCTTTTAACGGCGGCCGCTAAGGGTACTTAATCCACAGCGCCGTTAATTAACGGCGCTGTGGAAAAAGTGAATAGCGCCCCCCAGAGTCGGATTTTCTCTGGGGTCTCGGTTGCCGAGGGTAGCCGAGACCCCAGAGAACATGATTCGGGGGGTTTTTACCGACCCCCGAGTTGCGATCGCCGGTAATTAACCGTTTACCGGCGGTCGCAACAAAAAAAAAAAAACGCGATTTGCCGTTTAATTTCTCTGTCCTCCGATGTGATCGCACATCGGAGGACAGAGAAATGTGGTCCCCGATGGCCCCCAATAGCCCCCCAATACTTACCTACCTCCCCCGGTGCTCCTCGTGTCTCCCCATGGGCGCCGCCATCTTTCTTCCGGGAAAAAATGGCGGGCGCACGCGCAGTGCGCCCGCCGCCCGGCACCCGGATGATCGGATGATCGGGGTCGGTTTGCACCGACCCCTGCTTTGCGATCGCCGGTAATTAACAGTTTACCGGCGACCGCAAAAAAAAAAAAAAAAAAAAGCGATCAGTTATTTCTCTTCCCTCTGATGTGATCGCACATCAGAGGACAGAGAAATAGGGGGATTCGGGGACCCTATCATACTCACCCGGGGTCCCTGGGTCCTCTTCTGTCTTCTCCTGCCAGCCGGCTTTTTCATCATGGCGGGCGCATGCGCAGTGCGCCCGCCATCTGCTGCCATCTGCCGGCCGGCAGGAGAAGACAAGTTGGGGCTAAAATTAGGGTTAGGGTTAGGGTTAGGGTTAGAGTTAGGGTTAGGGTTAGGGTTAGGGTTAGGGTTAGAGTTAGGGTTAGGGTTAGGGTTAGGGTTAGAGTTAGGGTTAGAGTTAGGGTTAGGGTTAGGGTTGGGGCTAAATTTAGGGTTAGGGTTAGGGCTAGGGTTAGGGTTAGGCTACTTTCACACTAGCGTTTTTTGGCTTCCGTCGCAATGCGTCGTTGGAGAAAAAACGCATCCTGCAAAAGTGCTTGCAGGATGCGTTTTTTCTCCATTGGCTTGCATTAGCGACGCATTGCGACGGATTGCCACATGTCGCATCCGTCGTGCGACGGATGCGTCGTGCTTCGGCGGACCGTCGACACAAAAAAAACTACATGTAACTTTTTTGTGCGACGTGTCCGCCATTTCCGACCGCGCATGCGTGGCCAGAACTCCGCCCCCGCCTCCCCGCACCTCACAATGGGGCAGCGGATGCGTTGAAAAAACAGCATCCGCTGCACCCGTTGTGCGGCGCTTACAACGCTAGCGTTGGTACGTCGGCCCGACACACTGCGATGGGCCGAGTACGACGCTAGTGTGAAAGTAGCCTTAGGCTTCTTTCACACTTGCGTCGGTACGGGGCGGTCGCAATGCGTCGGCCCGATGTACCGACGCACGTTGTGAAAATTGTGCACAACGTGGGCAGCGGATGCAGTTTTTCAACGCATCCGCTGCCCAGTCTATGTCCTGGGGAGGAGGGGGCAGAGTTACGGCCACGCATCCGCGGAAATGGCGGACGTGACGTACAAAAAAAAGGTTACATTGAACTTTTTTTGTGACGACGGGGGCTAAAGTTATGGTTAGGGTTGGGGCTAAAGTTAGGGTTGGGGCTAAAGTTAGGGTTAGAGTTGGGATTAGGGTTAGGGTTTGGATTAGGGTTGGGATTAGTGTTACGTTTGGGATTAGGGTTGGGATTAGGGTTAGGGTTGGGATTAGGGTTAGGGGTGTGTTGGATTTAGGGTTTTGATTAGGGTTATGGTTAGGGTTGAGATTAGGGCTGTTTTGGGGTTAGGGTTGTGATTATCGTTAGGGTTGTGATTAGGATTATGGATCGGGTTGAGATTAGGGTTAGGGCTGTGTTGGGGTTAGGGTTGGAGTTAGAATTGGGGGGTTTCCACTGTTTAGGTACATCAGGGGGTCTCCAAACACGACAGCCAATTTTGCGCTAAAAAAGTCAAATGGTACTCCCTCCCTTCTGAGCTCTGCCGTGCGCCCAAACAGTGGTTTACCCCCACATATGGGGCATCAGCGTACTCGGGATAAATTGGACAACAACTTTTGGGGTCCAATTTCTCCTGTTACCCTTGTGAAAATAAAAACTTGGGGGCTAAAAATCTTTTTTGTTGGAAAAAAATATATTTTTTTATTTTCACTACTCTGCATTATAAATTTCTGTGAAGCACTTGAGCTTTCAAAGTTCTCACCACATATCTAGATAAGTTCCTTAGGGGGTCTAGTTTCCAAAATTTGGTCACTTGTGGGGGTTTCTACTGTTTAGGTACATTAGGGGTCTGCAAACGCAACATAACGCCCGCAGACAATTCTATCAAAGTCTGCATTCCAAAATGGCGCTCCTTCCCTTCCGAGCTCTGCCGTGCGCCCAAACAGTGGTTTACCCCCACATATGGGGTACCAGCATACTCAGGACAAATTGGACAACAACTTTTGGGGTCCAATTTCTCTTGTTACCCTTGTGAAAATAAAAACTTGGGGGCTAAAAATCTTTTTTGTTGGAAAAAAATATATTTTTTTATTTTCACTGCTCTGCATTATAAATTTCTGTGAAGCACTTGAGCTTTCAAAGTTCTCACCACATATCTAGATAAGTTCCTTAGGGGGTCTAGTTTCCAAAATTTGGTCACTTGTGGGGGTTTCTACTGTTTAGGTACATTAGGGGTCTGCAAACGCAACATAACACCCGCAGACAATTCTATCAAAGTCTGCATTCCAAAATGGCGGTCCTTCCCTTCCGAGCTCTGCCGTGCGCCCAAACAGTGGTTTACCCCCACATATGGGGTACCAGCATACTCAGGACAAATTGGACAACAACTTTTGGGGTCCAATTTCTCTTGTTACCCTTGTGAAAATAAAAATTTGGGGGCTAAAAAAATCTTTTTTGTGGGAAAAAAAATATTTTTTATTTTCACTACTCTGCATTATAAACTTCTGTGAAGCACTTGGGCATTCAAAGTTCTCACCACATATCTAGATAAGTTCCTTGGGGGGTCTGTTTTCCAAAATGGGGTCACTTGTTGGGGGTTTCTACTGTTTAGGTACATTAGGGGTCTGCAAAGGCAACATAACGCCCGCAGACAATTCTATCAAAGTCTGCATTCCAAAATGGCACTCCTTCCCTTCCGAGCTCTGCCGTGCGCCCAAACAGTGGTTTACCCCCACATATGGGGTACCAGCATACTCAGGACAAATTGGACAACAACTTTTGGGGTCCAATTTCTCTTGTTACCCTTGTGAAAATAAAAACTTGGGGGCTAAAAAATCTTTATTGTTAAAAAATATATATTTTTTATTTTCACGACTCTGCATTATAAACTTCTGTGATGCACTTGGGCATTCAAAGTTCTCACTACACATCTAGATAAGTTCCATGGGGGGTCTAGTTTCCAAAATGGGGTCACTTTTGGGGGGTTTCTGCTGTTTAGGCACATCAGGGGCTCTCCAAACGCGACATGGCGTCCGATCTCAATTCCAGTCAATTTTGCATTGAAAAGTCAAATGGCGCTCCTTTGCTTCCGAGCTCAGCCATGCGCCCAAACAGTGGTTTACCCCCACATATGGGGTGTCGGCGTACTCAAGACAAATTGTACAACAGCTTCTGGGGTCCATTTTCTCCTGTTACCCTTGGTAAAATAAAAATTTGGAGGCAAAAAGATCATTTTTGTAGAAAAAATGCGATTTTTTTATTTTCACGGCTCTACGTTATAAACTTCTGTGAAGCACCTGGGGGTTTAAAGTGCTCACCACACATCTAGATACGTTCCTTAAGGGGTCTAGTTTCCAAAATGGTGTCATATGTGGGGGGTCTCTACTGTTTAGGCACATCAGCGGCTCTCCAAACGTGACATGGCGTCCGATCTCAATTCCAGCCAATTCTACATTGAAAAAGTAAAACGACACTCCTTCTCTTCCAAGCTCTGCGGTGCGCCCAAACAGTGGTTTACCCCCATATATGGGGTATCGACGTACTCAGGAGAAATTGCACAACAACTTTTGTGGCCTAATTTCTCCTGTTACCCTTGTGAAAATAAAAATTTGGGGGCAAAAAGATCATTTTTGTAGAAAAAATGAGATTTTTTATTTTCACGGCTCTACGTTATAAACTTCTGTGAAGCACTTGGGGGTTCAAAGTGCTCACCACACATCTAGATAAGTTCCTTCGGGGGTCTAGTTTCCAAAATGGTGTCACTTGTGGGGGGTTTCCACTGTTTAGGCACATTAGGGGCTCTCCAAACGCGACATGGCGTCCGATCTCAATTCCAGCCAATTCTGCATTGAAACAGTCAAACGGTGCTCCTTCACTTCCAAGCTCTGCGGTGCGCCCAAACAGTGGTTTACCTCCACATATGGGGTATCGGTGTACTCAGGAAAAATTGCACAACAAAATTTGTGGTTAAATTTCTGTTTTTACACTTGTGAAAATTAAAAAAAATGGTTCTGAAGTAAAATGTTTGCAAAAAAAAGTAAAATGTTCATTTTTTTCTTCCACATTGTTTTAGTTCCTGTGAAGTACGTAAAGGGTTAATAAACTTCTTGAATGTGGTTTTGAGCAGCTCGAGGGGTGCAGTTTTTAGAATGGTGTCACACTTGGTTATTTTCTATCATATAGACCCCTCAAAATCACTTCAAAGGTGATGTGGTCCCTAAAAAAAACATGGTGTTGTAAAAATGAGAAATTGCTGGTCAACTTTTAACCCTTATAACTCCCTAACAAAAAAAAAAATTGTTTCCAAAATTGTGCTGATGTAAAGTAGACATGTGAGAAATGTTATTTATTAACTATTTTTTGTGACATATCTCTCTGATTTAAGGGCATAAAAATACAAAGTTTGAAAATTGCAAAATTTTAAAAATTTTCGCCATATTTCCATTTTTTTCATAAATAATCGCAAGTAATATCGAAGAAATGTTACCACTAACTTGAAGTACAACATGTCACGAAAAAACAATCTCAGAATCAGCGGGATCCGATAAAGCGTTCCAGAGTTATAACCTCATAAAGTGACACTGGTCAGAATTGTAAAAATTGGCTCGGTCATTAAGTACCAAATTGGCTCTGTCACTAAGGGGTTAAAGGACTTTACAAGTCAATAACAGCAAGAGTACATGGCAGTAAAGCAATATTTGGAGAGCTCGGGTCTGAAGTGAGCCTTTACATCAGGCACAGTATTCTAAGTGTTTCACTCGGTCAGCTAAACTGATAGCGATCGACAACCTTCTATGTAGAACACATCTTTATGAGGGCTCGTACAGACAACTGTATTATTGGTCTATCTGATAAAACATCGGATCACACTCAGAGCAATGTTAGTTTATGGAGCCATGCACACGTCCATTTTTTTCGTCGGACCGAGTCAGTCCGAAGAAAGACTCGCTGCATACCTAAGTTTGATTAACCATGCTGATCACACTCGGCCATGCAAGTCAATGGGTCTGTGGAAACTATCGGATGTCACTTAGATGACATTTAAGTGCAGTACGATTTCCATGGACTGACAGAGAGGAGAAGATAGAAAATTATTTTTTGCTTCTCCTTGGATCACACTATTCTCACACTCTGAGTGTGATTAGCATAATAGGCCAAATTCTCTCGGATGAGATAATAATAATAATCTTTATTTTTATATAGCGCTAACATATTCCGCAGTGCCTTACAGTTTGCACACATTATCATCGCTGTCCCCGATGGGGCTCACAATCTAAACTCCCTATCAGTATGTCTTTCAGTCGCCTGTACCTGCCCGAAAGCTGTAAAATACACAAAGATGGCCTTACCCATTCACAAGAGCCCATGTTACATTTTGTGAGGCTATACCCATTCCTACCAAAATTAACATTTTTTCACTTTGTTTTTACCTCCCCTTTTTCTAAGAGTCATAAGAATTTTATCATTTGGCTGACATAGATGTACAAGGGTATGATTTTTCCTTTATGAGTTTTAGTTCTGAAAGCAACATTCATGTTACTGTACAATATACTGTAAAAAAAAGTTTAAAAAAACTTGTGCTGTGAAATCATTAAAAAAAATCAATTCTGACATTGTGTTTTTTGGATTTTGGTTTTACATTTATTATTTTGTAAAAAATGACCTGGCAGTATGATTATTCTAGTCGTTAGGATCACAGCTATACCAAACTTGTTTTTTTTTTTACTTTGGTAAAGAAAAAAAATTCTGAAATTTGTAGAAGGATAAAAAAATTGTTTGTGTCACCATTTTCTAAAATCTGTAACTTGTAACATTTTCGGCAATAGGGTACTTGTTGAAATCACACCATTAAAAAACACAGTGGAAAGTGAATATGGCATCTGTCAAGAACATTTTGTTAATATAGTTGTGATGTAACGTAAGCTTAGGTGTGATGAAAGCGCCAGGGGAAACCAAACCTAATTATTAATTCTTCTTTAGTGGAATTAACATTATATTTTATACTTAAGAACAGACTGGTCAATCTGTAAATTAAAGTGAAATAAAGCACGTTATACAGTATTTCCATAATATATTTCTGTTCTTTAGGTTTGCTTAATGCATTTAAAATGTCCTATCACTTCAAAGTGTAAACAATCTGTACAGGGACTGTGCAAATGAAATATGGTAATGTGGCTGCCGCTGGAATAACAAAGCAAAAATCACTTTTTTATTCACTTGTTCAGGTCGTATACAATGGAAGAAGCTGCACGAAGGACAAAACGAACACTAGAGGGAAACACTAGATCACACACGGGCTCAGCAAACTGGTCATATTAGTAATACATCTGTTTAAAGAGCAAAACCGTATGGGTAGATTTACAAGTACAATATCATGCCTAAAAGTATAATGTTATGCCAACATACAGTTATATGAAAAAGTTTGGGCACCCCTATTAATCTTAAGCTTAATGTTTTATAAAAATGTTTTTTTTTGCAACAGCTATTTCAGTTTCATATATCTAATAACTGTTGGACACAGTAATGTTTCTGCCTTGAAATGAGGTTTATTGTACTAACAGAAAATGTGCAATCTGCATTCAAACAAAATTTGACAGGTGCATAAGTATGGGCACCCTTATCATTTTCATGTTTTAAATACTCCTACCTACTTTTTACTGACTTACTAAAGCACTTTTTTTGGTTTTGTAACCTCATTGAGCTTTGAACTTCATAGCCAGGTGTATGCAATCATGAGAAAAGCTACTTAAAGTGGCCACTTGCAAGTTGTTCTCCTGTTTGAATCTCCTCTGAAGAGTGGCATCATGGGCTCCTCAAAACAACTGTCAAGTGATCTGAAAACAAAGATTATTCAACATAGCTGTTCAGGGGAAGGATACAAAAAGCTGTCTCAGAGATTTAACCTGTCAATTTCCACTGTGAGGAACATGGTAAGGAAATGGAAGAACACAGGTACAGTTCTTGTTAAGGCCAGAAGTGGCAGGCCAAGAAAAACATCAGAAAGGCAGAGAAGAAGAATGGTGAGATCAGTAAAGGACAATCCTCAGACCACCTCCAGAGAGCTGCAGCATCAACTTGCTGCAGATGGTGTCACTGTGCATCGGTCAACTATACAACGCACTGTGTTTTTTTGCCACCATGCATAACGCCTTTTTGTATGACCAAACAACTCAATCTTGGTTTCATCAGTCCAGAGGACCTTCTTCCAAAAAGTAATTGGCTTCTCCAAATGTGCTTTTGCATACCTCAGCCAACTCTGTTTGTGGCGTGCTTGCAGAAACGGCTTCTTTCGCATCACTCTCCCATACAGCTTCTCCTTGTGCAAAGTGCATTGTATAGTTGACCGATGCACAGTGACACCATCTGCAGCAAGTTGATGCTGCAGCTCTCTGGAGGTGGTCTGAGGATTGTCCGTGACTGATCTCACCATTCTTCTTCTCTGCCTTTCTGATGTTTTTCTTGGCCTGCCACTTCTGGCCTTAACAAGAACTGTGCCTGTGTTCTACCATTTCCTTACTATGTTCCTCACAGTGGAAATTGACAGGTTAAATCTCTGAAACAGCTTTTTGTATCCTTCTCCTGAACAACTATGTTGAATAATCTTTGTTTTCAGATCATTTGACAGTTGTTTTGAGGAGCCCATGATGCCACTCTTCAGAGGAGATTCGAACAGCAGAACAACTTGCAAGTGGCCACTTTAAGTAGCTTTTCTCATGATTGCATACACCTGGCTATGAAGTTCAAAGCTCAATGAGGATACAAAACCAAAAAAAGTGCTTTAGTAAGTCAGTAAAAAGTAGGTAGGAGTATTTAAAACAAGAAAATGATAAGGGTGCCCATACTTATGCACCTGTTAAATTTTGTTTGAATGCAGATTGCACATTTTCTGTTAGTACAATAAACCTAATTTCAAGGCAGAAACATTACTGTGTCCAACAGTTATTAGATATATGAAACTGAAATAGCTGTTGCAAAAAAAACAATTTTTATTAAACATTAAGCTTAAGATTAATAGGGGTGCCCAAACGTTTTCATATAACTGTAAAACATGCACAGACGTCAGGGAATATGTATATGACTTACATGTAATCTCTCTTGTGCAATGCATAATTTCCTATGAAAACTGAGATAGTGAGTGCAATTACATGTATTGAATAGTGAAGAAACATCTGATGTACATTCATCTGCAGTCCTGCTGTGTGCTAACCATGTGTCATTAGTGTGTCAGTTTTTTACATACTTGTGATATTGTGATATGTTAAAGGGGTATTCCCATATCCAAGATCCTATCCAAATATGTATAGTTGTGTTCAAAAGTTTACATACCCCAGCAGAATGTTTACTTTCTTGGCCTTTCTTTTCAGTGAATATGAATGATAACACCAAAACTTTTTCTACACTCATGGTTAGTGGTTGGGTGAAGCCATTTATTGTCAAATAACGGTGTTTTCGCTTTTTAAATCATAATGACAACCCAAAACATCCAAATGACCCTGATCAAAAGTTTTCATACCCCATTTCTAAATACAGTGTATTGCCCCTCTAACATCAATGACAGGTAGGAGTCTTTTGTGGTATTTGTGGATGAGGTTCTTTATTTTCTCAGATGGTAAAGCTGTCTACTCTTCTTGGCAAAAAGCCTCCAGTTCCTGTAAATTCCTGGGCTGTCCAGCATGAACTGTGAGCTTGAGATCTCTTCAGAGTGGCTCAATGATATTGAGATCAGTGGACTGAGATGGCCACTCCAGAACCTTCACTTTGTTCTACTGTAGCAAATGACAGGCTGACTTGACTTTGCATTTTGGATTGTTTTCATGTTGGAATGTCTAAGTACATCCCATGTGCAGCTTCCGGGCTGATTACAAATTTGCCTCCAGTATTTGCTGATAACATGCTGCATTGATCTTTCCTTCAACTTTGACAAAGTTTCCTGTGCCTTTGTAGCTCACACATCCCAAAAACATCAGCAATCCACCTCCACACCTCCATGCTTTACAGTAGGAATGGTGTTCCTTTCATCATAGGCCCTGTTGACCTCTCTTCAAATGTAACGTTTATGGTTGTGGCCAAAAAGTTCAATTTTGGTCTCATCACTCCAAATTACCTTGTTACAGAAGTTTTGAGGCTTGTTTCTGTGCTGTTTTGCATATTGTAGGTGAGATGCTTTGTGGCATTTGCGCAGTAATGGCTTTCTTCTGGCGACTCAACCATGCAGCCCATTTTTCTTCAAATGCCTCCTTTTTGTGCATCTTGAAGCACCACTAGTTTTCAGAGAGTGCAGTATATCAGCTGAAGTTATTTGTGAGTTTTTCTTTGCATCCTGAACAATTTTCCTGGCAGTTGTGGATGAAATTTTTGTTGGTCTACCAGACTGTGGTTTTGTTTTTACAGAGGCTCTGATTTTCCATTTGTTAATTACAGTTTGAACACAGCTGACTGGCATTATCAATAACTTGGATATCTCTTTATATCCCTTTCCTGTTTTATACAGTTCAACTACCTTATCCCGTAGACCCGTTGACAATTCTTTTGCTTTCACCATGACTCACAATCCAGAAATGTCAGTGACTGGATGAAAGATGCAAGGGTCTGTCTGGATCCCAGAAACTCACTCAGCTTTTACGCACACACACTGATTACAAGCAAACAGGTCACAGGTGAGGATGTTACCTTTAGTAGCAAGTCAAACCCATTTGTGTCAACTTCTGTGCATGTTATCAGGCCAAAATCACCAGGGTATGTGAACTTTTGATCAGGGTCATTTGGATATTTTGGGTTGTCACTATGATTTAAAAAGAGAAAACACAGTAGTTTGTCAATAAATGGCTTCCCCACAACCACTAACCATGAGTGGAGAAAAAGTTTTGGTGTTATATCATTCATATTCTCTGAAAAAAGGCCAAAAAAGCAAAAATTCTGCCTGGGTATGTAAACTTTTGAGCACAACTGTTGTAGGTGAAATAATAATAATAATAGCAAATACCTCCAAATAGAAATATAACATAGTTCTTCATATTTGCTGTCACTTCCCTAATGTTACATAGTTACATAGTTATTAAGGTTGAAGGAAGACTGTAAGTCCATCTAGTTCAACCCATAGCCTAACCTAACATGCCCTAACATGTTGATCCAGGGGAAGGCAAAAAAAACCCCATGTGGCAAAGAGTAACTCCACCATGGGGAAAAAAAATCCTTCCCGACTCCACATACGGCAATCAGACTAGTTCCCTGGATCAACGCCTTATCAAGGAATCTAGTGTATATACCCTGTAACATTATACTTTTCCAGAAAGGTATCCAGTCCCCTCTTAAATTTAATTAATGAATCACTCATTACAACATCATACGGCAGAGAGTTCCATAGTCTCACTGCTCTTACAGTAAAGAATCCACGTCTGTTATTATGCTTAAACCTTCTTTCCTCCAGACGTAGAGGATGCCCCCTTGTCCCTGTCTCAGGTCTATGATTAAAAAGATCATCAGAAAGGTCTTTGTACTGTCCCCTCATATATTTATACATTAAAATAATATCACCCCTTAGTCTTCGTTTTTCCAAACTAAATAGCCCCAAGTGTAATAACCTATCTTGGTATTGCAGACCCCCCAGTCCTCTAATAACCTTGGTCGCTCTTCTCTGCACCCGCTCCAGTTCAGCTATGTCTTTCTTATACACCGGAGACCAGAACTGTGCACAGTATTCTAAGTGTGGTCGAACTAGTGACTTGTATAGAGGTAAAATTATGTTCTCCTCATGAGCATCTATGCCTCTTTTAATGCATCCCATTATTTTATTTGCCTTTGTAGCAGCTGCCTGACACTGGCCACTGAATATGAGTTTGTCATCCACCCATACACCCAGGTCTTTTTCATTGACGGTTTTGCCCAGAGTTTTAGAATTAAGCACATAGTTATACATCTTATTACTTCTACCCAAGTGCATGACCTTACATTTATCCCCATTAAAGCTCATTTGCCATTTATCAGCCCAAGCTTCTAGTTTACATAAATCATCCTGTAATATAAAATTGTCCTCCCCTGTATTGATTACCCTGCAGAGTTTAGTGTCATCTGCAAATATTGAAATTCTACTCTGAATGCCCCCTACAAGGTCATTAATAAATATGTTAAAAAGAAGAGGGCCCAATACTGACCCCTGTGGTACCCCACTGCTAACCGTGACCCAGTCCGAGTGTGCTCCATTAATAACCACCCTTTGTTTCCTATCCCTGAGCCAGCTCTCAACCCACTTACACATATTTTCCCCTATCCCCATTACTCTCATTTTATGTAACAACCTTTTGTGTGGCACCGTATCAAAAGCTTTGGAAAAGTCCATATATACTACGTCCACTGGGTTCCCTTGGTCCAGTCCGGAACTTACCTCTTCATAGAAGCTGATCAAATTAGTCTGACATGAACGGTCCCTAGTAAACCCGTGCTGATACTGGGTCATGAGGTTATTCCTCCTCAGATACTCCAGCATTGCATCCCTTAGAATGCCCTCCAGGATTTTACCCACAGTAGAGGTTAAGCTTACTGGCCTATAATTACCGAGTTCAGTTTTTGCCCCTTTTTTGAATATTGGCACCACATTTGCTATACGCCAGTCCTGTGGTACAGACCCTGTTATTATGGAGTCTTTAAAGATTAAAAATAATGGTCTATCAATGACTGTACTTAGTTCCTGCAGTGCTCGGGAGTGTATCCCATCCGGGCCCGGAGATTTGTCAATTTTAGTTATTTTTAGACGCCGCTGTACTTCCTGCTGGGTTAAGCAGGTGACATTTAATGGGGAATTTTTATCACTAGTCATTTTGTCTGCCATGGGATTTTCTTTTGTAAATACTGATGAAAAAAAGTCATTTAGCATATTGGCTTTTTCCTCATCCTCATCCACCATTTCACCCAGACTATTTTTAAGGGGGCCAACACTGTCATTTTTTAGTTTCTTACTATTTATATAGTTAAAGAATATTTTGGGATTATTTTTACTCTCTCTGGCAATGAGTCTCTCTGTCTCAATCTTTGCTGCCTTGATTTGCTTTTTACAGAATTTATTTAATTTTCTGTATTTATTTAATGCCTCCTCACTACCTACTTCCTTTAATTCTCTAAATGCTTTCTTTTTTTTTCCCTTATTGCGCCCCTTACAGCTCTATTTAGCCATATTGGTTTCCTCCTATTTCTAGTATGTTTATTCCCATACGGTATATACTGTGCACAGGTCCTATCCAGGATGCTAATAAATGTCTCCCATTTTCTTTGTGTATTTTTGTGTCTCAGGATATCGTCCCAGTTAATTGCACCAAGATCATCTCTCATCCGTTGGAAATTTGCCCTCCTGAAGTTTAGTGTCCTTGTCACCCCCCTACTACCCATCTTATTAAAGGTTACATGAAAACTTATTATTTTGTGATCACTATTCCCCAAGTGACCCCCAACCCTTATATTTGATATGCGGTCTGGCCTGTTGGTTAATATTAGGTCTAGCAGTGCCCCCCTCCTTGTTGGGTCCTGAACCAGTTGTGAAAGGTAATTGTCTCTCATAGTTGTCAAAAACCGATTACCTTTGCTGGAACTGCAGGTTTCTGTTCCCCAATCTATTTCAGGGTAGTTGAAGTCCCCCATAATAATGACTTCTCCTTGAGTCGCAGCTTCATCTATTTGCTTTACGAGGATATTCTCCATTGCTTCCATTAGTTTTGGAGATTTATAACAAACCCCTATCAGTAATTTATGATTTTTTCCCCCTCCCCTTATCTCCACCCACAGGGACTCTACATTTTCATTAAATTCACCTATATTATCACGCAGGATGGGTTTTAAGGAAGATTTTACATATAGACACACCCCTCCCCCTCGCTTATCTGTACGGTCATTTCTGAACAGGCTATAGCCCTGCAAGTTAACAGCCCAGTCATGGCTCTCATCCAGCCACGTCTCAGATATCCCCACCATGTCATAATTATGCTCCAAGAACATTAGTTCTAATTCATCCATTTTGTTGGCGAGGCTTCTGGCATTAGTATACATGCACTTGATGTTACTCTCTGTACCTCCATTCTTTCTTAAATTACTAACTGTACTAACCCCACCCCCCATGCCACCGCCACCCCCAACTTCCTTATTTGTGCCCAGGTCTCTATCTGCACTATCTTCCCCTCCTATAAAATGAATACCCTCCCCCCAATCCCTAGTTTAAACACTCCTCCAACCTTCTAGCCATTTTCTCCCCCAGCACAGCTGCACCTTCCCCATTGAGGTGCAGCCCATCCCTAGCGTAGAGCCTGTAGCCCACTGAGAAGTCGGCCCAGTTCTGCAGGAACCCAAACCCCTCCTTCCTACACCAATTCTTGAGCCACTTATTAACCTCCCTAATCTCCCGTTGCCTCTCTGGCGTGGCACGTGGTACAGGCAGTATTTCGGAAAATACCACGTTGGAGGTCCTTGCTTTCAGCTTGCAGCCTAATTCCCTGAAATCATCTTTAAGGACCTTCCATCTACCTCTAACTTTGTCATTTGTGCCAATGTGCACCATGACCGCTGGGTCCTCACCAGCCCCTCCCAGTAATCTGTCCACCCGATCAGCGATGTGTCGGACTCGAGCGCCAGGTAGGCAGCACACCGTCTGACGATCCCTGTCTTTGTGACAGATTGCCCTATCTGTTCCCCTAATAATTGAGTCCCCCACTACCAGCACCTGTCTGGCCTGCCCTGCTCTCCTTTTTCCCTCCTTACTGGAGCAGTCACTCCTCCAGCTTTCAGAGGACATGCCTGGCTGCAGCAGTGCTACCCCTGTACTGGCACCCCCCTCATCTGCCAACTTAGCAAACTTATTGGGGTGTGCCAGATCAGGACTAGCCTCCCTGGCACTCTTCCCTCTACCCCGCCTTCTATCTGTCACCCAGCTAACTGCCACACTGTCCTGCAGCTCCATCCTACCATCCCCCTCCTCATCTATCCCATTGAGCGTCTGCTCTGTGAGCAGAAGACTCCTCTCCATATTGTCTATGGATCTCAGTGTTGCCAGCTGCACATTTAGATTCAGAATCTGGGTTTCCAAATGCACAATGTGCTCACATCTCGCACAGCAGTATGCACCCTCGATCGGCTGATCAAGGACTGCATACATGTGGCAAGATGTACACTGGATGGCATTAACAATTGTGGAGCACATTTCCTAATGGGGATTGCACCACACAGAAACGTTAATTAAAAATAAATACAAAGTATTAATTAAACCAAAAAAAAAAAAAAAAAACAGAAGCAATTCCTCCCTTGGAAACTCCCTGATTCCAAAGTCACTGAATCACAAGTCACACACTTACCGCCGTTCACACTTACGCTCAGGTCACACTCAGCTCGTTCACACTCGCTGTGCTGAAGATTTATAGATTTTTTTTTTTCTCTCTCTATCTCCCCTCAACAGCAATCCACCTTGCTGTTCAGATGCACTTCCAAAAAAAAGGAATGTAGAGCATTGCAGTAGCTTAGATATCCATGGCTACGTCCACTCTTATAGTGACAGTTAGTTAGACAGGTCTTAGTGGTCATCATAACCATGGACCCAAAAGCTACTGCAATGCCCTGCATGAAGTGACATAGCAAATCTGAAGATTTCTAATGGGAGGTATTTGCTAATATTACTATTATTATACCTACTACATATTGATGATAGGATCTTGGAGATGGGAGTACTCCTTTATTCATGGCAATTAATAAGTTAAAATCAGATGCAATATGTGTGATCCATATGGAATCGGAGTTTTTTTACTTACCCATATACCCATAGGAAATTCTCATCCAAAATACAGCCTTGAATAGTGCACAATGTGATTTTTTTCACAAAGACATTCGGTTCATCTGAACAGCCCAATTTAATTACATTAGCCAATGTGCTTTCCAATTTTACATGGATAGCACACATCCATATTATACACTCATATGAACGAGCCCCAAGTTGTAGGAGATTGCAAGAGTTCCATTTACTAACCTAATACACTATGAAAACCACATGGTGTGTAAATTATTATTTTTTTTTTTGTCTTTTATACTCTATTCACTATATTTCTATGTCTTGTTGTGAGCTAAGGTTTTTGTCATGGCTTTCCAAGACACTGAACAAACATTCTAGACAAAGCTTCGGCTTTGCTTTGTATTATTTTGTCAAGACAAATCCACACATGATGTAATTTAAAGTCACCACTTTCATATTTTAAGGTTGAAAGATGAAACAAATCCATCAACTTCCAGAGGAAGGCAAAACCCCCATAAAGGCAGATGCTAATTGTCCCATAACAGGGGGAAAATTATTTCCTGAATCCACATATGGCAATCCGACAAATTCCCTGTCCCATCACAGAATCTAGCACCCAATTTTATCAGATTGTCATTCTTCTTCTTAACAATTTATAACATTTTAGTTGTGTCGCTGACTGTGAGAAAATGGCAATTTTGTTTAACAGTTCCCCTGAGATTTACTGTCAAATTTTGCCCCCTAAGTTCCACAGCCTGGAGCCTCAATAGACTTCATTATAGGGCTTCAATGTTTAAATTTCACACTCTATTAAAATTACACAGCTTGTATCTGAAAATGACTGAGAGCAATCTAATAATGAGGAATATTTATTCCTGGAGATGTAATCAGTTTGTTTTTTACTAATTAAAATGAAGAAAGTAAGAAGAGTTTAATAAATGTTCCTTGGTGGCAATAGAAATGAATTGTGATGAAGCAAGCTGTTAATTTAATTAAATGTACCCTAATTTCCGGTATTATATCTATTCTAATAGGGGATTCCAGACATTTTTCGTATTAGCACGTATTATGCCTACAAAATGTCTCAAAAATTAAGTAAAATGGGTATGTTATGGTTATTTTTACATTTTGCTATTTATTGGTGCTCCATAATCAGAAAAATAACTGCCCTTACAGCCTGGATGAATGCCAAGCTACTGCTCTTGCAGCTATACCCTGCCAGGTTGTTGGGGTCAGACTGGCCCCCCTGTAGAACAGAGGATCCAACATTGCCTCCAAGCTCTAACATTCTAAAATCCTCCACAACAGCAGAGGGTTAACAGACTTTGGGTGATAGCACACAGATAACCGTTTAATCCTTACTGAATCTACAACCTGTCTACATTGATAACAGCAGAGTTTACAATTCAGTTTAAAGGAGGTGGGCACATGCTTTGTACAGATGGGTGATAGGTCCTCAGAAGCATTTCAATGCGATCCAGAGGTACTAAAACCATAACTTTAAGGCAGATAAGATGGTGTTTTTAAAATCCTGCAGACCATTAACAAATCAAATAAAGACGTCAATCATTAGGCTGCCGTCACACTAGCAGTATTTGACAGTATTTTACCTCAGTATTTGTAGGCCAAAACCAGGAGTGGGTGATAAATGCAGAAGTGGTGCATATGTTTCTATTATACTTTTCCTCTAATTGTTCCACTCCTGGTTTTGGCTTACAGATACTGAGGTAAAATACTGACCAAAAACTGCTAGCGTGACGGCAGCCTTAAGAGATGTGTTTTTTTATTTCAAGAAGACCTGTTATTTGCTAAAAAAGAGTGAAATATTGAGTAAAAATCACAGTTACCCTGGTTCTGCCACCCTTTTCTGTTTTGTACAGCATTGCTCCGTTTCGTAAAGAAGTTAGACCCTAGAGATCATACTGCATCATCACATCTCATACATTTTGGAACATGCTGTAAGTTATTGTAGGGGCATGTTCTTTTTACACTGTGTTATACTGTGTTTCTACCTGCTTTTTATTGGTCAGCATTAGAGATGGGTGAACCCGAACGGTAAAGTTCGGGGTCTGTACTGGACAGCTAGTGTCAGTGCACGGACCCTGAACGTGGACTTCTCCTGGAAGTCCATGTTACTGTTTGTGTTCATCGGCCCGAACACAGTTAGTTGAAAGGCCTCTCCTATGTGGGCTCTATATTTGGGCTCAATCACAGCCATGTCAACGGCACGGCTGTGATTGGCCAGGAATGCAACCAGATGTAGCTGAGTTGGAGCTTGTCACGGGATATATGGATTATCAGTGAATTTGTGAGTATAGCTTTAATTTTAATTTTTATTTTTGATCTTAATAAATGGGTAAAAGAGGGTCGGGGAATGTATATTTCAATTAAAGGATTTTTTCTGTGTTTGTGTCTTTAATGGGGGTGTCTGATAGATACCTCTCCATTACTAACCCCAGGACCTGGTATCATCAGACATACAACAGCTGACATCAACCCCAAAACTATTACCCAACTTGCCAATGCATAAGGGAAAGTGGGAAGAGCCAGTCAATGTATCAGAATTGGCGTATCAAATGGATGTACCTTTCCTAGGGCAGCTGTGAGGAATTTTTAGGCTAGAAAGGGCCAATATCCATGGCCCCTTCCCAGCCTGAGAATACCAGCCCGAGCTGTCTGCTTTAGCTTGGCTAATTATCAAAAATGGGTGGGACCTCACACTGTTTATTAAATGATTTATTTAATTAATTAAAAAAAGGGCTTAAGGACCCCTCTATTTTTGATAATCATCCAAGATAAAACTGACACCTGAGGGCTGCAGACCACAGCTGTCAGCTTTACCTGTGCTGATGAATACTCTCATCAGTGTATCCATGTTCTTGACAGCGAGACCTGGCATACACTGATGAGAGTTGTACTCATCAGCCAATGCCTGATTGTCAGTAATCTTTTCACCGCTGGTCACATCTGCTGGCTCTCATGCTGTCATCTGTGTGACAGCATGGGAACCACTGCGCTGTAACCGGTGGTAAAATGTAAACTTACCGCTGATCAGAGATTGTGTTTCTCATACAGATGACAGTGTGGGACACGCCAGGTATACAGGCCCCCCATTCACTTGTTCTAGTAGCTTTCTAGTACCTGAACCAAACATATTTCTTAAACTTTGGCTGAACCCAACAGACCCAAACATTCACAGGTACATCCATCACTAGTTAGCATCATATAGGGAGAAGAATAACACGCCCCCAGTGCAAACTATCTGATAGCTCACACTTGGACTTAAAATTAACTTGACATCTTAAAACAAACCTTTACTATCCGAGAAAATGTAACATACTTTAAATAGTACATCCTACAAGAAAGCATGCTGCTCAGTCTTCGGCGGCTTCTCCCCACCCGCTGACAATGACTGACAGGTCTCTGCCTATATGCATGTATAGCCAGTCACTGCCGAGTCTGCCTGTCCAACTAACCTGCCACATGGCTCCATACCTGGCAGCTTTTAAAAGGATGTTTTTTTCTGAAACGTGACAGTTAGTGTTGAGCGATACCGTCCGATACTTGAAAGTATTGGTATCGGAAAGTATCGGCCGATACCGGCAAAGTATCGGATCTAATCCGATACCGATACCCGATACCAATACAAGTCAATGGGACTCATGTATCGGACGGTATTCCTGATGGTTCCCAGGGTCTGAAGGAGAGGAAACTCTACTTCAGGCCCTGGGAACCATATTAATGTGTAAAATAAAGAATTAAAATAAAAAATATTGCTATACTCACCTCTCCGACGCAGCCTGGACCTCACCGAGGGAACCGGCAGCGTTCTGTGCTTAAAATGCGCGCGTTTCCTTCCTTCCGTGACGTCACGGCTTCTGATTGGTCGCGTGCCGCCCATGTGGCCGCGACGCGACCAATCACAGCAAGCCGTGACGTAATTTTGAGGTCCTGGAAGCCTAATTCTAGGCATTCAGGATTTTAAAATTACGTTCCGGCTTGTGATTGGTCGCGTCGCGGTCACATGGGCGACGCGACCAATCACAAGCCGTGACGTCACGGGAGGCAGGACACGCGCGCATTTTAAAATTACGTCACGGCTTGTGATTGGTTGCTTGCCGCCCATGTGACCGCGACACGACCAATCACAGCAAGCCGTGACGTAATTTCAGGTCCTGAATGCCTATTTCTGCATTCAGGACCTAAAATTACGTCACGGCTTGCTGTGATTGGTCGCATCGCGGCCACATGGGCGGCACGCAACCAATCACAAGCCGTGACGTAATTTTAAAATGCGCGCGTGTCCTGCCTCCCGTGACGTCACGGCTTGTGATTGGTCGCGTCGCCCATGTGACCGCGACGCGACCAATCACAAGCCGGAACGTAATTTTAAAATCCTGAATGCTTAGAATTAGGCTTCCAGGACCTCAAAATTACGTCACGGCTTGCTGTGATTGGTCGCGTCGCGGCCACATGGGCGGCACGCGACCATCCAGAAGCCGTGACGTCGCGGGAGGCAGGAAACGCGCGCATTTTAAGCAAACAACGCTGCCGGTTCCCTCGGTGAGGTCCAGGCTGCGTCGGAGAGGTGAGTATAGCAATATTTTTTATTTTAATTCTTTATTTTACACATTAATGTTGTATTTTACACATTAATGTTGTTTCGATACCGATACCCGATACCACAAAAGTATCGGATCTCGGTATCGGAATTCCGATACCCGCAAGTATCGGCCGATACCCGATACTTGCGGTATCGGAATGCTCAACACTAGTGACAGTATTTCAGAGTCACACAGAGCCGCACAGCCAATATCTGATACATACTGCAAAGAAGTTGCCCAGCATATACCAGGTGTCAGGTTCACTGCAAGTAAAAGTTACTCATTAGGGGCAGAATACTTTCATTGCATATTGGTCCTTTTCAGATCTCTGAACTGAGTTATGATCACAGAACACATCAAAGCTGTATGGATAGAAAACATACAGTTTGTAAAATTTTGAATGAAACCTACCGTAATTGCAGAAATGATTTTAGCCCCAAAATTGGGCACCATACATCAGACACTGGCCATATGATTTTAGCCCGGTATCTCTGACTGTGAAATGCTGAGACGTTACACAGAATAGCTTACTGTAGCATTACATCTCACACACCCTGCTCTAAGCTATTGTGGGGTTATGTTCTTCTTTCATTGTGTGATGTTGTCTGCTTATGATTGGTCAGTATCATACGGAAAGAAGTATGCGCCCCCAATAAAACCTAATAACACCCACTTTGACTTAGTGAAAATTAACTCATTAGAGGCTAAAGAATTAGATTACTAATATGTCTGCAACTGAGAATAAAAATTCAGAAACAAAAAATATTTTTTTTCATTCCACTCTGGAACCACTATTGCATCATGTCTCCTCTTCAACAAGAAAAACTTGGTGAAAAGTCCTAATATTATGAATTATGCGTAAGCACTAAGCAGTACTCCAGGGATTTATCATCAAATGTGTTATATGTAATTAGGAAGGAAATTATTTTATATTATTGGCTGTCGGGAAACCAAGCACCTGATGTAGTGCCACCACAGGAGAAAAATGTAATTACACAGTGCACTTTTAACCCCTTCATGACCCAGCCTATTTTGGCCTTAATGACCTTGCCGTTTTTTGAAATTCTGACCAGTGTCCCTTTATGAGGTAATAACTCAGGAACGCTTCAACATATCCTAGCGATTCTGAGATTGTTTTTTCGTGACATATTGGGCTTCATGTTAGTGGTAAATTTAGGTCGATAATTTTTTAGTTTATTTGTGAAAAAAACGGAAATTTGGCGAAAATTTCGCAATTTTCACATTTTGAATTTTTATTCTGTTAAACCAGAGAGTTATGTGACACAAAATAGTTAATAAATAACATTTCCCACATGTCTACTTTACATCAGCACAATTTTGGAAACAAATTTTTTTTTTGCTAGGAAGTTATAAGGGTTAAAATTTGACCAGTGATTTCTCATTTTTACAACAAAATTTACAAAACCATTTTTTTTAGGGACCACCTCACATTTGAAGTCAGTTTGAGGGTTCTATATGGCTGAAAATACCCAAAAGTGACACCATTCTAAAAACTGCACCCCTCAAAGTGCTCAAAACCACATTCAAGAAGTTTATTAACCCTTCAGGTGTTTCACAGTAGCAGAAGCAACATGGAAGGAAAAAATGAACATTTAACTTTTTAGTCACAAAAATGATCTTTTAGCGAATTTTTTTTTATTTTCCCAAGGGTAAAAGGAGAAACTGGACCACGAACGTTGTTGTCCAATTTGTCCTGAGTACGCTGATACCTCATATGTGGGGGTAAACCACTGTTTGGGCGCACGGTAGGGCTCGGAAGGGAAGGAGCGCCATTTGACTTTTTCAATGAAATATTGGCTCCAATCTTTAGCGGACACCATGTCGCGTTTGGAGAGCCCCCGTGTGCCTAAACATTGGAGCTCCCCCACAAGTGACCCCATTTTGGAAACTAGACCCCCCAAGGAACTTATCTATAAGCATAGTGAGCACTTTAAACCCTCAGGTGCTTCACAAATTGATCCGTAAAAATGAAAAAGTACTTTTTTTTCACACAAAATTTCTTTTAGCCTCAATTTTTTCATTTTCACATGGGCAACAGGATAAAATGGATCCTAAAATTTGTTGCACAATTTCTCCTGAGTACACCGATACCTTACATGTGGGGGTAAACCACTGTTTGGGCACATGGTAAGGCTCGGAAGGGACGGAGCGCCATTTGACTTTTTGAATGAAAAATTATCTCCATCGCTAGTGGACACCATGTCACGTTTGGAGAGCCCCTGTGTGCCTAAACATTGGAGCTCCCCCACAACTGACCCCATTTTGGAAACTAGACCCCCCAAGGAACTTATCTAGAAGCATAGTGAGCACTTTAAACCCTCAGGTGCTTCACAAATTGATCTGTAAAAATGAAAAAGTACTTTTTTTTTCACACAAAATTTCTTTTAGCCTCAATTTTTTCATTTTCACATGGGCAACAGGATAAAATGGATCCTAAAATTTGTTGGGCAATTTCTCCTGAGTACGCCGATACCTCATATGTGGGGGTAAACCACTGTTTGGGTGCACGGCAAGGCTCAGAATGGGAGGCGTGCCATTTGACTTTTTGAATGGAAAGTTAGCTCCAATCGTTAGCTGACACCATGTCGCGTTTGGAGAGCCCCTGTGTGCCTAAACATTAGAGCTCCCCTACAAGTGAGTCCATTTTGGAAACTAGACCCCCCAAGGAACTTATCTAGAAGCATAGTGAGCACTTATAACCCCCAGGTGCTTCACAGATGTTTATAACGCAGAGCCGTGAAAATAAAAAATAATTTTTCTTTCCTCAAAAATGATTTTTTAGCCCAAAATTTTCTATTTTCCCAAGGGTAACAGGAGAAATTGGACCCCAAAAGTTGTTGTCCAGTTTGTCCTGAGTACGATGATACCCCATATGTGGGGGTAAACCACTGTTTGGGCGCACGGCAGGGCTCGGAAGGGAAGGCACGCCATTTGACTTTTTGAATGGAAAGTTAGCTCCAATCGTTAGCGGACACCATGTCGTGTTTGGAGAGCCCCTGTGTGCCTAAACATTGGAGCTCCCGCACAAGTGACCCCATTTTGGAAACTAGACCTCCCAAGGAACTTATCTAGATGTGTGGTGAGCACTTTGAACCCCCAAGTGCTTCACAGAAGTTTATAACGCAGAGCCATGAAAATAAAAAATAATTTTTCTTTTCTCAAAAATGATTTTTTAGCCCACAATTTTCTATTTTCCCAAGGGTAACCGGAGAAATTGGACCCCAAAAGTTGTTGTCCAGTTTCTCCTGAGTACGCTGATACCCCATATGTGGGGGTAAACCACTGTTTTGGCACACGTCGGGGTTAGGAAGGGAAGTAGTGATGTTTTGAAATGCAGACTTTGATGGAATGCTCTGCGGGCGTCAGGTTGCGTTTGCAGAGCCCCTGATGTGCCTAAACAGTAGGAACTCCCCACAAGTGACTCCATTTTGGAAACTAGACCCCCAAGGGAACTTATCTAGATTTGTGGTGAGCACTTTGAACCCCCAAGTGCTTCACAGAAGTTTATAACGGAGAGCTGTGAAAATAATAAATGTGTTTCCTTTCCTCAAAAATATTTTTTTAGCCCAGAATTTTTTATTTTTGCAAGGGTAACAGGAGAAATTTGACCTCAAAAGTTGTTGTCCAGTTTCTCCTGAGTATGCTGATACCCCATATGTGAGGGTAAACCACTGTTTGGGCACATGCCGGGGCTCGGAAGGGAAGTAGTGACGTTTTGGAATGCAGACTTTGATGGAATGGTCTGCGGGCATCATGTTATGTTTGCAGAGCCCCTGATATGCCTAAACAGTAGAAACCCCCTATAAGTGACCCCATTTTGGAAACTAGACCCCCCAAGGAACTTATCTAGATGTGTGGTGAGCACGTTCAACCCCCAAGTGCTTCACAGACGTTTACAACGCAGAGCCGTGAAAATAAAAAATCATTTTTCTTTCCTCAAAAAAGATGTTTTAGCAAGCAATTTTTTATTTTCACAAGGGTAACAGGAGAAATTGGACCCCAATATTTGTTGCCCAGTTTGTTGTGAGTACGCTGATACCCCATATGTGGGGGTAAACCACTGTTTGGGCACACGTCAGGGCTCGGAAGGGAAGTAGTGACATTTGAAATGCAGACTTTGATGGAATGGTCTGCGGGCGTCACATTGCATTTGCAGAGCCCCTGATGGTCCTAAACAGTAGAAACACCCCACAAGTGACCCCATTTTGGAAACTAGACCCCCCAAGGAACTTATCTAGATGTGTGGTGAGCACGTTCAACCCCCAAGTGCTTCACAGAAGTTTAAAACGCAGAGCCGTGAAAATAAAAAATAATTGTTCTTTCCTCAAAAATTATGTTTTAGCAAGTAATTTTTTATTTTTGCAAGGGTAACAGGAGAAATTGGACCCCAACAGTTGTTGCCCAGTTTGTCCTGAGTACGCTGGTACCCCATATGTGGGGGTAAACCACTGTTTAGGCGCACGTCGGGGCTTGGAAGGGAGGGAGCACCATTTGACTTTTTGAACGCAAGATTGGCTGGAATCAATGGTGGCGCCATGTTGCGTTTGGAGACCCCTGATGTGCCTAAACAGTGGAAACCCCTCAATTCTAACTTCAACACTAACCCCAACACACCCCTAATCCTAATCCCAACTGTAGCCATAACCCTAATCACAACCCTAACCCCAACACACCCCTAACCACAACCCTAACCCCAACACACCCGTAACCCTAATTCCAACCCTAACCCTAATCCTAACCCTAATCCCAACCCTAACCCTAATCCCAACCCTAACCACAACTGTAACGCCAACACACCCCTAACCCTATCCGTAACCCTAACCACAAGCCTAATCTTAACCCTATTTCCAACCCTAGCCCTAATTCCAACCCTAACTCTTATTCCAACCCTAACCCTAAGGCTATGTGCCCACCTTGCGGATTCGTGTGAGATTTTTCCACACGATTTTTGAAAAATCTGCAGGTAAAAGGCACTGCGTTTTACCTGCGGATTTACAGCGGATTTCCAGTGTTTTTTGTGCGGATTTCACCTGCGGATTCCTATTGAGGAACAGGTGTAAAACGCTGCGGAATCCGCACAAAGAATTAACATGCTGCGGAAAATACAACGCAGCGTTTCTGCACGGAATTTTCCGCACCATGGGCACAGCGGATTTGGTTTTCCATAGGTGTACATGGTACTGTAAACCTGATGGAAAACTGCTACGAATTCGCAGCGGCCAATCCGCTGCGGATCCGCGGCCAATCCGCTGCGGATCCGCGGCCAATCCGCTGCAGATCCACGGCCAATCCGCTGCGGATCCGCTGCAGATCCGCAGCCAAATCCGCACTGTGTGCACATGCCATAACCCTAACCCTACCCGTAACCCTAACCCTACCCCTAACCCTAACCCTAGTTCTAACCCTAACCCTAGTTCTAACCCTAACCCTAGTGGAAAAAGAAAAAAAAAATATTTTCTTTATTTTATTATTGTCCCTACCTATGGGGGTGATAAAGGGGGGGTGTTTATTTATTATTTTTTTATTTTGATCGCTGTGATAGAACCTATCACAGCGATCAAAATGTACTTTTAATGAATCTGCCGACTGGCAGATTCGGCGGGCGCACTGAGCATGCGCCCGCCATTTTGGAAGATGGCGGCGCCCAGCGAGGAGGCGGACGGACACCGGGAGCCTCGGTGAGTATAAGGGGGGGGAGATCGGGGCATGGGGGGGTGTCGGAGCACAGGGGGGTGGCATAGCAGCACGGGGGGAGCGGGCAGGAGCACGGGGCAGCGGAGCACAGGACCGAGGGGAGCGGAGCACAGATCGGTCGCTTGGGGGGGCGATCGGTGGGGTGGGGGGGGGGTCACATTAGTGTTTCCAGCCATGGCCGATGATATTGCAGCATCGGCCATGGCTGGATTGTAATATTTCACCAGTTTTTCAGGTGAAATATTACAAATCGCTCTGATTGGCAGTTTCACTTTCAACAGCCAATCAGAGCGATCGTAGCCACGGGGGGGTGAAGCCACCCCCCCTGGGCTGAAGCACCACTCCCCCTGTCTCTGCAGATCGGGTGAAATCGGAGTTAACCCCTTCACCCGATCTGCAGGGACGCGATCATTCCATGACGCCACATAGGCGTCATGGGTCGGATTGGCACGGGTTTTCATGACGCCTACGTGGCGTCAAAGGTCGGGAAGGAGTTAAATGAATGGATGTGTAATGTACCATATAATGGCTAATGGCCACTTGCACTGGTAATCTGGGTTCCAGAAAGTTTCTCATGCAGTTTCCGTTCTGTATTTGACAGCATTTTCTTTAAAGGGAACCTGTCACTCGATGGTTTCGGAAGCATGAATTAAAGCCCCACTGGACGATTGCAGCCATTCGTGTCTATAAAAAAAATCCAGCCAGGACTACAGAGAGATGAGGCTCGTTCACCTTAGATGTCTTCTCTCTGCATCACTCAGGTTAGATAACAGGTCCCTCCCTTGTGTGTGCATTGGAAGAGACCGGTCAATCACCTGAAGCAGAGCGGATAGAAGTCTTGTCTCTTCTTGTAGTCCCCGGACCTTCAAGTTATGTTTTTAGAAGCATACCTGGCAGCAGTCACAAAGTCAAGCTGAGATTCACGCTGTCCGTGATTTGGACATCATGAATTGAGTGACAGGCTTCCTTTAAGTTCAACCTGCACACAACAAATGGGGCTATGCAGCAGGTACTGATGTGCCTCAATGTGCTTCTTCTACATGAAGTATTCTATGAAGTAATATAGTGTAAAAAATGTTGTAGGATATTGATGTTAGCATGATGTTCTTAGTGTTAACCATATAAATACTGATTTCTGTGAAAGCGCTTCTGTTGTAATATTAAAGCCAAGAGGGGAGCGTCACTTGACAGCTGCAGGCAATCAGTAATCACTGATCGGCTGCAGCCTTCTCGTTATATGTGAATATGAAACAAGCACGCTACGTGACATGATGACATACTGAATATATTTTTCTGAAAAACATACAGCGGACATATAGTATGTTTATATTTTATAATGATGTAGACACAGCTTAAGTGTTACATATAGACAAATAAAGAATCAATACTTGCTTATTTGCAACCACATAAAAAATATGAATTACCTAAAAAGATATTGCATTAACAAAATTAATTCCAGTTCTATATTTATTTAAGAAACACCATTTCCCCGACAGTAAACCCAACCCTGCAAGATATAAGACACTTTCTAACGCCATGGTTATTTACTTATGAGGCACCTGACCTTTACTTCTTAATAGATGATGCTTTAAATGATTGTTTAAATTGCTGTACACTGTAAGTTAAGTGACCACTACTTAAGTATAATCCTCGCAAATCAGACATTAAAATTTAATGGGATTTAATTGCATGGTTTCTCACAGCGGATAAAAGCACGGTTTGCAAGTGTAACCATTATAATTTAATCATAATAATATACAGTATAATGATCCATTACACTTTAAAGATTATGTAACCTACAACTATGCTATAATTGCTTATCAAAGTTCACAATGCTGTTTCATTTGGTGACCTGTAGTTCTTTAGACAAAATCAGGAAAAAAACTATTCCTAATCTGGTTTCTTTAAAATGTATTTGTGGAAGCTACCTATTGCCAAACATAGTCAAATGTAACATTACATGGGTGTGACCACTCTTCTATAATGCATGAATTAATGGTTCCAGAGGGGAGGGTGCATGTCATAATAAGAAATACAAACAGGGTTTATTGCATAGGACAGAAATATTGGGAATTTTGTGCCAACTAGAGATGAGTGAACCTGAAAAGTTAGGGGTTCGTACCGGACAGTTAGTCTGGTGCTAAATGCCGAACACAGACTTCTCCTAGAAATCCGTTGGAAACTTTGGCATTCAGGTTGATGTCCATTGCTGAGAGTGAGAGAGAATTTTCCAGTTCAAAAAATTATTTTCATTGGAGCTCGGGTTCTAGTTCAAGTTCGGAATACCTGAAACTGAACTTTCATCGGTCCTCTTGTGCTTAGTGCTGAAACATCAACGCTCTGGCCAAGTGAAAAGAGTGCAACAGCGGATCGTGGAATCAGGGAGGCATAGGTACGTGAGCCGCAAGCAATTGCTAAGATGAGTATATACAAGTGCTTCTCACTAAATTAGAATATAATCAAAAAGTTAATTTATTTCAGTTCTTCAAAGCAAAAAGTGAAACTCATATTATATGGAGTCATTACAAATAGAGTGATCTATTTCAAGTGTTTATTTCTGTTAATGTTGATGATTATGGCTTACATACAATGAAAACCCAAAAGTCATTATCTCAGTAATTTAGAATAATTAACAAAAAACAGTAGATTTCACAATCATGGGGAAGACTGCTAACTTGACCGATATCCAGACGGTAGTAATTGACACACTCCACAAGAGGCTAAATCACAGAAGGTCATTGCTAAAGAAGCTGGCTATTAGCAGAGTGCTGTATTCAAGCATATTAATGGAATGTTGAGTGGAATGAAAAAGTGTGGTAGAAAAAGGTGCACAAGCAACCGGGATAACCACCGTCTTGAAAGGATTGTTAAGAAAAGGCCATTCAAAAATTTGGGGCAGATTCACAGGGACAGGACTGCTGCTGGAGTCATTGCTTCAAGAGCCACCATACACAGATGTATTCAGGATATGGGCTACAAGTGTCACATTCCTTGTGTCAAGCCACTTATGACCAATAGACAATGCCAGAAGTATCTTACCTGGGCCAAGCATAAAAAGAACTTGACTGTTGCTCAGTGGTCCAAGATGTTGTTTTCAGATGAAAGTAAATTTTGCATTTCATTTGGAAATCAAGGTCCCAGAGTCTGGAGGAAGAGTGGAGAGACAGACAATCCAAGCTGCTTGAGGTCTAGTGTGAAGTTTCCACAATCAGTGATGATTTGGGGAACCATGTTATCTGCTGGTGTAGGTCCACTGTGTTTAATCAAGACCAAAGTCAGCGCAGCCATCTACCGGGAAATTTTAGAGCACTTCATGCTTCCCTCTGCCGACAAGCTTTTTGGAGATGGAAATTTCATTCGCCAGCTGGACTTGGTACCTGTCCACATTGCCAAAAATACCAATACCTGGTTTAAAAACAACAGTATCACTGTGCTTGATTGGCCAGCAAACTCACCTGACCTTAACCCCATAGAGAATCTATGGGGTATTGTCAAGAGGAACATGAGACATCAGACCCAACAATGCAGATGAGCTGAAAGCTGCTATCAAAGAAACCTGGGCTTTAATAACACCTTAGCAGTGCCACAGGCTGACCGCCTCAAAGTCACACCACATTGATGCAGTAATTGATGCAAAAGGAGCCCTGACCAAGTATTAAGTGCATTTACTGAACATACATTTCAGCAGGCCAACATTTCGGATTTTAAAATCATTTTTCAAACTGGTGTTATAAGGTATTCTAATTTACTGAGATAATGACTTTTGGGTTTTCACTGGCTGTAAGCCATAATCATCAATATTAACAGAAATAAACACTTGAAATGCATCACTCTATTTGTAATGACTCTATATAATATATAAGTTTCACTTTTTGTATTGAAGAACTGAAATAAATTAACTTTTTGATGATATTCTAATTTATTGAGAAGCACTTGTATAGTTTTCTTTCTCTTTTTTTTGAACAGCTGATCAGTTACTTGAATCCACAAAGGCATATCTGCACCAAAATCCACACAATTTGTTGTTGTTTTGTAGATTTTTCTGGTGACTTTTGAAGATTCTTTGCAGAAATTTTCCACGGCGAATCTGATTTGTTTCAAATTATGTTTTCCACACAGCCTCAACATGTATTATTATTATTATTATTATTATGTTACATGTGTCATGTATTAACATGATGCAATTGCTCTGCATTTTTTGATTTTGTGATTTTCCTAGATAATTATTAAGTTGCTGCATTTCTGTAGTGATTTTTGAAAAAAGCAGCAAAAAAAAAAACCCGCCATACCATAATTGCAATATGATTATGGCCTAAGTTTTCAATATGCAGAGCACAGCAACCAATGACAAACTGCTCAACCTCCATGCACTGCATTGGTAGCCTAGTGACCAGTACGACAAAGACAATTAATTTTCTTTTTAAAACAAAATAAATTTAGAGATAACTAATTCTGTGGAAAGCCAAATCTTGACCTAATGCTCTTTTTTCTATTATGCAGACCCTGCATTCGCAGCATCACCCACAAGGAGGCAACCTTTTATGTTAAAAGGTTATCATTATCTTCATGAATGGTTAGTAAATGCAAAGTGCAGGTTGAAATGAGCAATTTTACAATTTACTTTGCTATATAGCTGGTGAGTGGAGCTCTTAACCCTAGAATGCGTGACCATAGAAATCTACACTATTACGTACCTGGGGCCTTTGAGGCCTGTTTTCAAATAACATGGAATAACTCAAAAATTTTTTTTTTCAAAGTTATTTGAAAGTAAGCATGCATTCCCACTAGCTCTGGGGTCCGCCTGGACGGGATTTCGTAATGGATCTGACCTCCTGGTGACCCCGGCTAAGGCTGGTAGAACGCGTACCTGGGGCCTCGCAGGCCTGTCAGGTTACTTTTTTATTATTTTCTGTAAAACTACTTTAGTTACAGTTTTGAAACTCTAGGTATTCCTCAGCTATATAGTTGTTAGTAATTTCCAGTTGTTCGTATATTTTTATGTTGTAGGCATTTCGTATAGCAACGCTTTTTTTGTGACTACCCCATATTCACGTACCTGGGGCCTTTTAGGCCTGTGTGCAAATAACATGGAATAACTCAAATAAAAATACTTTTCAAAGTTTATTTTAAATTTGCAAAGTAAGGATGCATTCCCACTAGCGCTGGGGTCCACCAGGAGGGGATCCGTAATGGATCTGACCTCCTGGTGACCTCAGCTAAGGCTGGTGGAATCCCGGCATTCCATCAGCCTTAGCTGGAGTTACCAGGAGGTCAGATCCATTATGGATCCCATTCTGGTGAACCCCAGCGCTACTTGGAACATAGCCTAAGATGTGTATAATTCAAAAAAAAAATTATGTACATAAAACAACAAAAATGTAACTAAACGGGCACGCCCATTATATTCACTCAGTACAATTTTTTATGATGGATACATTTTTTCTTATAAAAAGTTTTTACATAAAGTCTGTAGCAAACTTGGTGCAGGAATATTTATTTTCCACTTTACATATTCCCCCGACAATTCTTGCATATTATTTTTTCTTCAGAATGTTCCCTGCATACATTTTGTCCGCAAGTAGAACAGAAACGCTCCGATTTGCTTTCTTTCTTTGCTGGATAAATATAACAGCGCTTTCTTTTTTTTTCTCTTTGCTCTGGCTGTTCCTGAAAGCATATTCCACATCGGATCATTGCCTCTGTAATTTGCCTTGATAAGCATTTTGTGCTGCTTCTCTCTAGCATAGTAGGCATCAAAAGTTCATAACAAAGTTCTGTCAAAAATATACGTCTATTGTCCTTCCTGTTGGCATGGAATTCTGGATTAGTTTGACAATAAACAATATAGCTATTGAGGGATGACACATCAAGGATATTGGAAAAAAGGGCAACAGGCCAACGTTTAGTCTGCCTTTTACACGAACTCCCTTCCAGGATCACATTACCATGTCAGGCAGAATCCACACTCTTCCCAGCAACAGCCATCGACCAATAGTCATAAAGACTGAGTCATAAGTTCTTCCCCAACAACAGTACAGACAAAAAGACTGAGGAGTACATGTAAACCAAAGCAGGCCTCAAAGGCCCCAGGTACGTGAATCTGGGGTAGTCACAAAAAAAGCGTTGCTATACGAGATGCCTATAACATAAAAATATATGAACAACTGGATATTACTAACAACTATATACCTGAGGATTACCTTGAGTTTCAAAATTCTAACTAATGTAGTTTTACAGATAATAGAAAACAAGTAACCTAGCAGGCCTGCGAGGCCCCAGGTACGCGTTCTAGGGTTAAGCTGGCCAGCTTGCTGGTCTCAGCTAGCCTCAATTTTTGATGCGTTTATTTCTAGACATTAGAATGGGTCAAAAATGTTGCAAAAACACTAAACGAATTGACAATCTGCAGATTTGAAACTGCTTAAAATCTGCAAGGAAGTTTCATTTCATTGGCTGAAACAGTAAAATGCTGGGGTTCTTGCTGCAAAAATGCATAGAAGAAGCAGTGTGGGGAGAAACGCGCCAAAAACCCGAAGTTTGAACATACCCAAAAACTAGAATAATTTATGCGCACCTTTGCAATTGTGAACAAGAGTCGGCATGTTTGTGGGCCACTCAGATTTGCATCATCCACCTGGACCGAACCCCTAGTTTTGCCTCTGTCTGCCATGAACTGAGTTCAGTTTCATAGTTTGACACTTTTTAAGGTCAAAGAAGAAAAAAAGTCCATTGAGTTGAGCCTATGACCTAACATGTTTGTTGAGAGGAAGGCAAAAATCACTTGAGGCAGAAGTTAATTTCTCCATATCGGGGGAAAAAAAATGATTGAAACCTTAACGTAAGTCAAATGACGTAAATGTGAATAAGGATAAATGTGAATACAGTTAAATAAACAGTATGCAGATGTACACTGGATAGATGGATTAACTGTTCACTTGCAGTCATCAGGGGAATGCAGGAAGATGAAAGTCACCATTCACTACAGTTGTGCAGTGTATATGTATGCAGAGCAAGCTGTCAATCAACATACTGGGGAGTGTTTATAGCGTGCTTACTGAATAATGACCAGTCAATATTATTGACCCTGCACTGCTCTGATGACTGGAAGTAACAGCTGCAGAAAAAACAAGCCTTAAATCAGTGTTCCCCAAGTCCGGTCCTCAAGAGCCACCAACAGGTCATGTTTTCAGTATTTCCTTAGTATTGCCCAGGTGATGGAATTATTGCCTGTACAGTTGATGCAATTATCACCTGTGCAATACTATGGAAATACTGAAAACATGACCTGTTGGTGCTCTTGAAGACCGGGGTTGGGGAACACTGCCTTAAATGAACACACATATCCCCAGTGTTGCTGGTCAGAGCAGGTGGTAATGTGAACGCAAATACGTGATTTCTGTACTTGAGATTACTTTTTGGCAAAACGCGCTTGGTACCCACGACAGTGAATTGAGAGAAGCCTGAAATGTCTAGTTAGTATGTGACCTAAAGAAAGCAACTTGCATACATGTGGTCACGTAACTCTCTCTGCCTGAATTGGCTATACAGAAGACACTGTCATAATAAAGCAGTCTGCAGTTGCAGCGCCCCAGAGTCCTGGGCGTTGTAGTAATGTCGCTCTGCCACTAAGGGGAGCGATGTTATGTCTGATTGCACTAAAGGAGTTCACCTGACCAGGTATCACAGTCACACATTACACTTCACACTCCGGCCACCAGGGGGAGCAAAGGGTTCTATGTAATAGGCCACTCCTCACACTCTGGTAAAACTGGGGGTCGGATAGGAAGTTAGGGAGAAGCTGACTGGGTTTTGCCCAGGTAACATCTAGTGAGAGGAGAGCATTGCTTGGGAAGATTCAGGGAGGTCCCTGTCAGGGGTGGGATCCTGACAGAGGCCTAGCAAAAGGACAGATCATTACGGAGCCATGGCTGCACCTCATTGCGGCGGCATCTTAAGAAAGGACACGAAGTGGAGGATATTGTGGAGAAGTGAGAAACGAGATCACAGCACAAAGGCGATAGAACCAGAAGGAGTCGTGCCCCGAGATCGACAATATCCTACTGAGGCGTGTAGCCGGCGGCCGAAACGCCGAGGAAGTAATAGACTCTACGCATTACTTTGAACCAACGGCAGGACAGTTAACTTTAGGTTGGCTGTCTCACCTTTTTCACCTAATGAAGACAACGGAGGCAATTGTGGGAGAGGGGCGTCTCTAGGGTCTCTATAAAATAACTCCAGGCCTACCCCGTCATACGGGTGCGTCCTATCCATATCATCTGGGGGACGGAGAGAGAATGAACAGAAACATACACGACAGTTGTGAGGACTATCCCGTGGTGCTCAGCAGGGAAGTACTACAACACCCAGGCGCTAGTAGGTAGGCTACTGATTTCCACCTTCAAAGGGAACTCTGGATGTGCCTTCGGACCGGCCGGTCTCAGCCAGCCCTGTTAACAGTGCTCTGGATTGCGGATGCCGAAGCCTTCAGTAAAGAGGTAAAGAGACTGCAACTCTGTTTACTGCGACCTACACCGTCACCTACATCTTTAATTGGACGCCCCTTAGCAGGGCCACGGACCGGGTCAGGCCACCGGGACATCCCCTGAACCGAGAGAGAGACCCGGTACCGAGTACCCCACTGCCCTGCACCTGGGGGCGCTCCACAGTCCCCTTTAAATGTTAACTTTCTGCATCATGACATCTTTTTTGTGTATTCGTTTAAAGAAAACCTGTCACCAGCAAAAACACTATTAACTTGCAGACATGGGGTTAATCTGCAGGTTCATAGCATTACTATCTGCCCGGTGCATGCACCTAGCCAAATGCTGAAGGGAGAAAATTAACTTTATTCTCCCCGGCAGTTTTCGGCTTTAGTCATGAGAGTGGCACCAGCTCGGGTTCAGTTATCGCTCTGAGAATACAAACCCATGGTTGTAACCGCACCCTGGGCACCAACTGACAGCCGGCCCTAATGTAGTGCCAGTATCAGTCAGGGTCAGGGGTATGGTTACAGTGGCCATTCTGTATTCTCAGAGCGGTGACTGAACCAGCGCCAGAGCCACCCCCATTACTGAACCCGTATGCTGCCAGGGAGAATAAAGTCCATTTTCTCCTCACAGCGTTTGGCTAAGTGCAGGCACTGGGCAGGTTAGTAACGCTATTAGCCTGCAGATTAGCCCACATCTGCAATATAATAGTGTTTTTTCTGGTGCCATATTCCCTTTAAGTAATTGCAAATCTGTGCTTTTGGCTAAGTGCAGGAAGACAGTGCGAATATGTTTGGCTCCCTCCTTTTTCGGCAGGCTATATCACTTAACGAATAAGCTGCAGAGGGAACCCGGATACCTGGAGCTGATCAGCTGTTTAGCTCCACAGCTGCATGTGTCGCGGCTGTGTGACAGTCACAGCACACAGGCTATCCTTGCACGTGATGTGACAGCGAAACGGCTGCAACACATGCAGCTGTGGAGCCGATCAGCTGATCAGCTGGTGCGCTCCAGGTATCTGGGTTCCCTCTGCAGCTTATTCGGTAAGTGAGATAGCCTGCCAAATAAGGAGGGAGCCAAACCTATTCGCTCATCTGTAATGAAAAGCATACACGATGGTAGAAGAACCCAATCTCCAAATTTGATCTTTGATTTTCTCTGTTTCTTTTTTTGTGTGTACATTTATATTACTAAATACAGACAATACAATTTTCGCACTCTGTGGTTGCAGTAGGTTTTGTTTTCCATGTCTTTGAGAGCTATTTGAGCCTTTAGGTGACTCCCTAGTGGTTATCATGTGAATCGCATTTTGCCAACATGTCAACATAAACTCGTGTTGTGAGATATTTGCAGAAAGTTGGTGGTCACATTTGTATTTTAAGCCAATAGCAAATCTATCCCCTGATGTACAGAGGTGGCTTATTTCCCCTTTAAGGAAACTGATTTCTGTATTCCCATAGCACTAGCCAAAAGCATTATTGCGTGGAGCGAAGTAGCCCAGTGTGTTTAACAGAAACATCTGCCTTTGAATGCAGGCAGTAAACTCCGAGGCCACGTGTTCTGCTTTATTTAAGCTTACTGTAGCAGATTTAACTCCCTCAGAAGCTTTTTGTTACTGCCTATCGCAAAGCTTTCATTCTTTCCTTGTGCTGGAAATGGAAATATGACTGGGATTCCTTATGGAGGGTAAGTGACCTCACTAGTTTATTCACTATTATTCTTACAGTTTCAAATGTTGCTAAGGAAAAATGATGACTGACGATGATTCTGTATCTAAGATACCGTGAGATTGTCCAGGGTATTTTTTTATGAAAAAAACAAAACTATGTAAGACTATGGCACCATTGGGGTTAACTGTGAGTGTCTAGGAGTTTTTAAGGAATGACTTGTTTCATATAAATTTGGGATAAGTTGAATTCTTTTATGAAAAAAAAAAGTGAAATTTCTCCCAAATGTCTTCTACCCAAATATTTGTGTCTTGAGCATTTCTGATACAAACTACTAAGGGTGTGCTTTACCCAACAGTGCAGCACAGCATCCATTAATCATGAGGCTCTGTGTTTGCTTTCATTTGTGCAATCACCAAATATGTTCTGCCCTTTCAAATCCTACTTACTGATTGTACTTTCTCTGCAAATACTCATCTCTGGGGTTCATTCTTTTTGTTTCTTTTGATTGAGGAAAAAGTTGGGTTAACTTGCGGTCTACAAGAGAGAATCATGTATTTCACGAGAACATTAGTGGATGCACTTTCCCATCACTACTGTGAAGAAGATATTATAATAGGAGATGAGCTAATAGAGACTAGAGTACTATTATAACATGTAAACCTTGGCGTAAAGATTATACATAGCCGACTGTTCTCATTTACTCTTCTGATACTTGGACTTAGATGTATAGCATAATCATCCAAGTTTCATGCAGAAAACTCAAATGATTTTTTTCTTATTAGTATTTGTGAGCAATCTGATTTTATTTACAGCAACAGTTATTAAAAATGTACAAGACTAACTACAGGTCCCTCTGCTAAAGAATTGCAATGTGTCTGTAAAGATTTGATGAGTTAGGCCGGCGTCATACTACTGTAGAATACTGGCGACAGTGGCGAGTGCTATGCGAGAAAACATCACTTAGCACTTGGCCCATTGTTAATCTAAGGGGCAGCTCACATCACGGTTTACTTTTTCGGGCGTATTCAGCGTGCGTGTAAAATCGCAGCATGCTGAGTTTGTCACCGAGAGTCACCAATGCAAGCCTATGGGTGCGAGAAAAAAAATCGCTCAGCACTCAGACCATGCAAGTGCTATCCGATTTTTACGCACCGGTGTTCTTTGAAAAGCCGGCAATTTATGTGCTGCTTACAGTAAAATTACACTGACAGATTAGAATAGAATAGATAGAAGAGATATATACACATAGAAAACATAGATATGTAGATGTCAGTGACACACATATATGCAGTATGTGTACTTATATTGCATAGATACATAGGTAGATACAAGAAAAGTCGGCAATTCATGTGCCGTGTACTGTAAAATCACAGCAGGAGCCAACAGGATAGAAGAGATGGATTACATACAGTAAATACAAATAGAGTAGGTAGATATATAGATGTCTGTGACAAAAAAAAATAGTACAGTGTGTGTGCAAATTACTGTACATGTATTTAATTAACAAAAGATTATTTTTAGGAAAAAAAATGGCGTGGGCTCCAGTGCAATTTTCGTAACCAGCAGAGGGAAAGCTGATGGCTGGGGGCCGATGTTGATAGCCTGGGAATGGGGTAATGCCCATGGAGCTTCCCAGGCTATTAATATCAGCTCACAGCTGTATAATTAGCCTTTACCGGCTATTAAAATGGGGGAACCCCCCAAAAGTGACATGGGTCCCCCTATAATTAGTAACCAGCAAAGACTATGCAGACAGATGTGGGCTGATATTAAAAGCCTAAGAAGCGGCAATGGATATTGGCCCCCAAGGCTAAAAATATCAGCTCTCAGCTGCTCCAGAAAAGGCGCATCTCTAAGATACACCAATTCTGGCACTTAGCCTCACTCTTCCCACTTGCCCTGTTGCGTTGGCAAGTGGGGTGATAGTTGGGGGGTTGATGTCATCCTTGTATTGTCAGGTGACATCAAGCCCCAAGCTGAGTAATGGAGAGGCATCAATAAGACGCCTCCATTACTAACCACATAGTCACATTGTAAGAAAACACAGACACCCAGAAAAAAGTCCTTTAACCCCTTTCTGACCTCGGACGGGATAGTACGTCCGAGGTCAGAAACCCTGCTTTGATGCGGGCTCCGGCGGTGAGCCCGCATCAAAGCCGGGACATGTCAGCTGTTTTGAACAGCTGACATGTGCCCGCAATAGCGGTGGGTGAAATCGCAATTCACCCGCCGCTATTAACTAGTTAAATACCGCTGTCAAATGCAGACAGTGGCATTTAAACGGCGCTTCCGGCCAGGCGCCCGGAAATGAGCGCATCGCTGACCCCCGTCACATGATCGGGGGTCAGTGATGCTTCTGCATTGTAACCATAGAGGTCCTTGAGACCTCTATGGTTACTGATCGCCGGTAGCTGACCACCCTGTGGTTGGCGCTCATAGCATACCTGCATTTCTGCTGTATAACAGCGATCTTATGATCGCTGCTATGTAGCAGAGCCGATTGCGTTGTCCCAGCTTCTAGCCTCCCATGCTATTGAAGCATGGCAAAAGTTAAAAAAAAAAGTAAAAAAATGTGAAAAAAATAAAAAAAATATAAAAGTTTAAATCACCTCCCTTTCGCCCCAATCAAAATAAATCAATAAAAAAAATCAAACCTTCACATATTTGGTATCGCCGTGTTTAGAATCACCCAATCTATAAAAAAAAAAGCATTAACCTGATCGCTAAACGGCGTAGCGAGAAAAAAATTCAAAACACCAGAATTACTTTTTTTGGTCACCACGACATTGCATTAAAATGCAATAACGGGCGATCAAAAGAAAGTATCTGCACCAAAATGGTATCCTTAAAAACGCCAGCTCGGCATGCAAAAAATAAGCCCCCAACCGACCCCAGATCATGAAAAATGGAGATGCTACGAGTATCGGAAAATGGCGCAATTTTTTTTTTTTTTTGCAAAGTTTGGAATTTTTTTTCACCACTTAGATAAAAAATAACCTAGACATGTTATGTGTCTATGAACTCAGTTTTAGCATTTAGTGAAACCAAAAACAAGTGTGGGACTGCACTTTTTTGCAATTTCACCGCACTTGGAATTTTTTTCCCATTTTCTAGTACACGACATGGTAAAACCAATGATGTCGTTCAAAAGTACAACTCGTCCCGCAAAAAATAAGCCCTCACATGGCCAAATTGACGGAAAAATAAAAAAGTTATGGCTCTGGGAAGGAGGGGAGCGAAAAACGAACACGAAAAAATGGAAAATCCCAAGGTCATGAAGGGGTTAATTGAAAGAAAGACACATACTCCTTTAATAATCTTAATTAAACTATGCGTACGACCTCGCCTATTCCCCCAATGCTCTCATCATCTGCAAAAGAGGTAAAAAAACAAATAACAATATTCCTCACCTTTCCGCAGTGATGCTTTTAATCCATTTGTCTTACGACGAGTCAAGCTCTGCTACATCTGATGAATATTTCCTTTGAAAACGATGTGTAAAAGAGATAGAGAATTGCTCTATGTAAAACCTCATATTAAAATCGCATTGCAATCAGATAGCAATTGCACTGCATTCAGATGTAAATCAGATGCTAGGTGTGAAACATCAGATTGTACTCACATGACACTCGCATTATACTAATGCGACTCTCAGCTGGGAGACTCGGACCGATTTTTCCTCCGTTTAGTGTGACTCTGGCCTTAATGTGGCTCTGTATGGAATTTGATTTGTTTTTTGCGTTCCCATAGACTTGAATAGACAAATTTTATCTGACACATGACAGAAACTGCACAACAAAATTTTTTGATGCGAAGATTCCGTTCTTGACAAAAATAATTCATCTGCCCTGCCACATTGAATAACATTGGTAGTCTGTTTTTTAAAGGAGCACTCCAATCAAAAGTTTTTATCCTCTTAATATATTGCAATCATCATATTATGTAGCTGTGCTCTTACAATTTCTCGTTTTTCCCTTCTACCCAGTTAATTATTTTCTCTGCTCTATGAAGAAACAGGGGAATTCTCTTGTCCCTGAATTTATCGTTCACCTCTTCAACTTCTGACCCAGCTGTTCTCTCAGAGACTTTTTCAGTGACTCATGACTCATACAGGGTAAAATTGACCTCTTGATTCTACATAGAGCTTGAAAGCATTCCGCTAGTCAGTTTTTAATTATGTGATGTTATAGACCTAATGGAAAACAGAATAATTATCTGGGTAGAAAGACAGAATGAGCAACTGTAAGTACACAGTGCTATATAATATGATGATTGCAATTCACTAAGAGGATAAAAAATGTTGATGGGAGTGCTTCTTTAACAGACAACACTCGGACTGAAAATACAGGCGCTTGAACCTTGCCTTAAAGTGTGTTGTCCCATTTCAGCTTTTGGACATCATGAAGGGGATTCCCTGATTCAGAATGGAAAATAATAAGAAGAACACAAAGTCTCCATCAGCTTCCCACTTCCAAAAAGCAAGACAAACACTCTAGTGGACTTGGGACATCTAGGCATTACATTAGTTGGAATGCTATTCAGTTGAATGGTCACATATAGGAGTACATCATCCCTCTAGTGGTCTCTGCATAAGAATTGTGCAAACTATGGCAACACCCTAGGCAACATTAGCCCCTTAGTGACAGAGCCAATTTTGTACTTAATGACCAAACTAATTTTTACAATTCTGACCACTGTCAATTTATAAGGTTATAGCTCTGGAACACTTCAACGGATCCCACTGATTATGCGATTGTTTTTTCGTGACATATTGTACTTCATGTTAGTGGTAAACTTTCTTTGATATGTCTTGCGTTTATTTATGAAAAAAAAAACGAAATTTGGCAAAAATTTTGAATTTCTTTAAACTAATAACATTTAATAACATTTCCCACATGTCTACTTTACATCAGTGCAATTTTGTAAACATAATTTTTTTGTTAGGATGTTATAAGGGTTAAAAGTTGACCAGCAATTTCTCATTTTTCCAGCAATATTTACAAAATTATTTTTAAGGGACCACCTCACATTTGAAATTAGTTTGGGGGTCAATATACAGTGGGGGAAATAAGTATTTGATCCCTTATTAATTTTGTAAGTTTGCCCACTGACAAAGACATGGACAGTCTATAATTTAAAGGGAAGGTTAATTTTAGCATTGAGAGATAGAATATCAAAAATAACATCCAGAAAATCCCATTGTATAAATTATATAGCTTAATTTGCATTTTGCAGTGAGAAATAAGTATTTGATCCCTCTGGCAAACAAGACTTAATACTTGGTGGCAAAATCCTTGTTGGCAAGCACAGCAGTCAGACGCTTTTTGTAGTTGATGATGAGGTTTGCGTACATGTCAGGAGGAATTTTGATCCACCCCTCTTTGCAGATCTTCTCTAAATCATTATGATTTTAAGGCTGTCACTAGGCAACTTGGATCTTCAATGCTCTCCATAACTTTTCTATGGGATTAAGGTCTGGAGACTGGCTAGGCCACTCCATGACCATAATGTGTTTCTTATTGAGCCACTCCTTTGTTGCCTTGGCTGTATGTTTTGGGTCATTGTCTTGCTGGAAGACCCAGCCACAACCCATTTTTAATGTACTGGTGGAGAGAAGGAGGTTGTCACTCAGGATTTTACGGTACATGGCTCCATCAATTCTCCAATTGATGCGGTGAAGTAGTGCTGTTCACTTAGCAGAAAAACACCCCCAAAACATAATGTTTCAACCTCCATGCTTGACAGTGGGCACGGTGCTCTTTGGGTCATAGGCAGCATTTCTCTTCCTCCAAACATGGTGAGTTGAGTTAATGCCAAAGACCTCAATTTTTGTCTCATTTGACCACAGCACCTTCTCTCAATCACTCACATAATTATCCAGGTGTTCATTGGCAAACTTCAGATGGGCAATAAAATGTAATAAAATGCAATAACAGATGATCAAAAGATTGTATCTGCATGGAAATGCTATCATTAAAAACATCAGCTCAGTGCGCAAAAAATAAGCCCTGATAAACCTAAGGTCACAAAAAATGGAATCGCTATGAGTATAGGAATATGGCACAATTTATTTTAATTTTTTTGCTATGTTTGGAATTTTTTTTCACCACTTAGATAAATAAGAACCTAGACATGTTTGGTATCTATGAACTTGCAATGACTTGGAGAATTGTAATAACTGGTCAGTTTTAGCATTCAATGAACCTAACAAAAAAGCCAAACAAAAAACTAGTGTGGGATTGCACTTCTTTTGCCATTTCACCGCATTTGGAACTTTTTTCCCATTTTTAAGTACACAATATGGTAAAGTCAATGGTGTCGTTCAATAGTACAACTTGTCCAACAAAAAAACAAGCCAAAACATGGCCATTTTGACCAAAGACAAAAAAAAAGTTATAGCTCTGGGAATAAGGGGAGCACAAAAAAAAAAAAATTAAAAATGCAAAGCCAAAAATACCTCTGGTCGTTAAAGGGTTAAAAAAACAACAGGACAGGCACGTAAAAAAGATAGGTTACACTTAATAAATTTAAACAATAAAAATATGTATTATGTAACAAACACAAAAGTCTAGAGAAGATAACTAAAAACTGTTGAAAATGTGCCATTCCGGTACAGTGGCAAGTTTGAATTGTTTTCATCTGTCTTTTGTAGGTTTTTGTGCTTGTTACATAATGTCATTTTTATTGTATAAATGTAGGAAACGCAACCAATCTTTCATATTTGTCTTTCATCTTTTTTTTATTGTAATAAGTTAAACGCATTTTACAACTGCTTTTCGCATCCACCAGAAATTTTACTCCAGACAGGAGGTAGAGTAAATTTATAGTGAAATTTATACCTCTAAGTACCATCAATGTTGGTGAATTAGACAGGTGGGCATCGCCACACCCTGCTCTGCTGAAGCTCCAACTATTGTGGTGGAGCAGTCTGGGGACTAGCATAAAAGGGACAAAAGTTACAAGATTCTTGCGCTACCTTAAGTTTCATGGTTTGTATCTTGAATTTCAAGGTGTTTTACACCACAAAACTTAAAAAAACACCTTGATGAATTGGGCCAAATATGTTAATAACAAACACTGATTTTTTCAGCTCATACATAAAAAAAAAACAATAAACTACCCGGCTTATCTGGTAAAACCTTCAAATCTTTTTTCATTAATGCTGTCAAAAAACCAACATAACCAGCATCTGACAGCCAGTAATAATATATAACGTATATCTGTGGACCCAGATAACATTACCAACAGATAAGGAAATAAATACACAACTGAACAATAATTAGTATTGAGTGATATTTGTATTTGTAACTGTACTTTTATATATCCATTGTAATATACATTAATCTAATACTGTAGATTATGAATGAATAATGCATTACGTATACCAATCTGTCAATGTCTATAACAGACATGATCCATAAAAGTAAATGTTCTTCTAACTTCATTAAAACTGCAGGAGAATGGCATATTTAACTAATAAGTGCTATGGTAGCAATGCTTTACGGATTCCCCAGACAGACAATGGGTTTTAAGATTCACCTGGCTGTTTTCCAAATCTTGCAGTCCTTAGTAGTATTTTTTTCAGAGAGCTTAACAAGAAATAAGCCTTTACAAATCCAGAGGAAATACCATTTATATCCTGCACTGAAATATTTGGACTTGTAAAACATGATATTTCATCAGTAAGATGCATTATCAATGCTGAAGGAGGAGATTGCATTTCTTCAATGTTCTCACTTCTCAAAGAGGTTCATGCGCTGAAAACAAATAGCTGGATTTAAGTTTTCTTAGTAAAGGATTTCAACAAGGTGCTTAAATAACAAAATACATAGATATGCTTTGAGGTGCAATGATATTTGAAGACTTTCTGTTTGAAGCGTGCGGCTAAATAGATAGTTGTACAAATAGACGTAGAAGTTGGTAATTTAAAGGGGTTGTCTCATAGTCTTTGTTCTGGAGCACTTTTCCAATCTGATTTTTAGCATCCTGTTTGTGTGGGGTGCTATATTCTTGAAGCCTGACAGCTTGGACCAGGGGTATGGTCTGAACTGTGTACTCTCCCATGTCCCAAGTACAGGAGCACTGAAGCTGGGTGGATCTAGCATTGTGGCCAGAAATTATGTATTGTAGCAAGAGTTTCCTTCCGACTTACACTCCATCCAGTTACCGTATTTTTTGGACTATAAGACGCACCGTACCATAAGACGCACCGTACCATAAGACGCACCCCAAATTTGGGGTGAAAATTGAAGAAAAAAAGATTTTTTTATAAGATGGGGTCCATCTTATTGTCCGAATTTAAGATCTCTTACCTGAAGGCAGGCAGTGGCAGAGCAGGGTCACAGGAGGCATGGTGTCAGCAGAGGTGTGGTGATGCTGAGGCGCGGTGGGCGGTACGGCATACACCTGAGTAGGGTCTCTTCCTGCTAGGTGGGCGACGCCATGGCCTGGTGTCCATGGGGAGGTTGCAGCAGTGCTGTAATGGCGGCAGATGTGCGGTCACTTCCTCAGGTGGCGGCAGCCAGGGTCCCTTCTACATTTGAGGTGACGCCGCGGCGGTATTGAATAAGAGCCACGCGTGCGCAGATTCATTACTCTGCTTCCCAGGGCTTCAGGAAAATGGCCGCAGGAGGCCACGCGTGCGTAGATGGAGATCGCGGCAGCCATTTTCCTGAAGCCGAGATCTCAATCTGCGAACTCGGCTTCAGGAAAATGGCCACCGCGATCTCAATCTGCGCACGTGTGGCCTCCCACAGCCATTTTGCTGAAGCCCCAGGAAGCAGAAAACTCAATCTGCGCACGTGCGGCCTCAGGAAGATGGCCACCGGGAAAGCCATGACTAACCCAGCTCTGCTGCTCTCCTTCAATACCGGGCCACGGCATCACCTCAAATGTGGAAGAGACCCTGTTCACGCCATACCGCTCACCACGCCACATCATCCCCGCACCTCTGCCGCCACCACACTGCCGGTAAGCCTGCATTCCAACTATAAGATGCACCCCCCATTTTCCTCACAATTTTTTTGGGGAAAAAGTGCGTCTTATAGTCGGAAAAATACGGTAATGTTCCACCTTTGAAAAGCCACAGAAGAAGAAGTTTAAAAGGCTCTTCTTCTTGTCCTACCACCTGCACCATTACTCTATACCCTCAGACATACTCCAATCCCCTTCTTTAGCCATTACTACTCACCTAATTAAAATATTTAATCAATCTCTTCCAACATCTTTCCGTTTTCTTTCAAACATGCCGTCATGACCTCATTATTAATAAAATACAAAAAAATCCTTTGATCAAAAAGTGCTCTGCTATTTCAGGCTTGTCTAATCTCCCCTTCACCTCTAAACTCCTGGCACTGTCTATTCTCCTCTAGTCTGCTATCTTTCACATAACTCTCTTTTTGACCATTTACAATCTGCTTTCCGCTCTACAGAAACTACTCTAAATAATGTCTATAGCAATCTACTAACTGCTAAATATATTAGCACCTACTCGCTTCGGTTTATTCTGGATTGATCAGTCCTGTAACATTTGACACAGTGGGTCACCAACTCCTCCTCACTATGCTCTGCTGAATCGGCCTCAAGGTTACTGCTCTCTCTTGGTTTTCCTCCTACCTCTCTGATCGCCCTTTCAATGTATCACTTGATGACTCTTCTTCCTCTCCTCTTCTTTTTACAGTTGGAGTTCCTCAAGGTTAAGTCCTAGGTCCTCTTCCTAGATCCTCTCTCATCTCTATGCATAGCCTCAATTTGACAAGCTACAGTATCTGCAGATTTGTCTGTCAGTACCATATCAATGCTGATGACACCCAATTATGCCCAGTGTTCTCAGTTCTTCATAACTACAATGTATTCAGATTCTGGTCCTTTTTATCATCTTTCCCCAAACCCTTCCTCAGTAATACTTGTTATCTTGACATATACAGATAATGGTTAGTTATTGGCTATCCACATTTACCATTATAAAGGAAGTTGGACCATTCACGAAAAAGCACTTTTTTTGTTTTGTGGTATCCCATGTCCTTACCGTTTGTTATCTTGTGAACAGTCCCCTCATTACTCTTTATGAATGTTTGAACTATGTGCTAACCTGTAATTTCTGATATTTTTTTGACGTGTACCCTCTGATTTGTAAAAAAAAACCTGCAGAATATGGTGATGCTTTTTAAAATAATTATATTAACCACTTTCTGCCACAGTCAATTTTAGTTTACTACTTTTTGCATAATCATTCTTTTCACATTTATATTTTTACACTCAACATTGCCCCTTGAGGGCTTACGTTTTTGCAGGAAAAGTTCTTGACTTGACTAACACTATTCATTTTACTATGTAATATACTGAAAGATAAAAAAAACTCCAAGTGAAATAAAAATGGAGGAAAAAAAGGAAAAATGTTGCCATTTTTTTACTGGGTTTTGTTTTATAGCGTTCATTGTGTGGATAAAACTAACTGATAACATGAATCTCCAGGTCAGTATGATTACGGCAAAAGGAAAATTGTATCAGTTTTTGTTTTTATTATTTTAGTATGTTATAAAGGTTGTGTATTCTTAAAAAAAATAGTTTATATTTTCTTATTTTTCAAGACTCATAAAGTTTTATTTTTCTGTCTATGCAGCTATATAAAGACTTGTCTTTTGAGATCAGAGATTTAGTTTGTAATGGTATTTTATTTTGGGTTACATATGACATTTTGATTGCTTTTTATTTTTTTATTTTAACTGTGGAAAAGTTGGAAAGTTTGAAGTGTTTTGTGTTTTGTTTTACTTATTGTATAGTGTATATTTTAATCACTATTGGGGAATTAAACCTTCACTTATTTGGTCACTTCTACTACATATGGGAATACTTATGTATTGCAGTATATAGTAAAAATATGAAGCCCAGACTGTGGCTAATGTTATGACCCCAGTGGATAGGGTCTCAGAGGAACGTGTAAGTCTGCGAGATTCAAAAATCCAGCTCATAGGGCTGTGGTAACTGGGTTGACCAAATAGCTACTCCTAACGCCAACACTAGAAGTAGCCGGGGATCATGCCTACGGTGATCGCTAGATGACTCGCGCCAGCCGGAGAATCTAACTACCCCTAGGAGAAGAAAACAAAGACCTCTCTTGCCTCCAGAGAAAGGGACCCCAAAGCAAGATACAAGCCCCCCACAAATAATAACGGTGAGGTAAGAGGAAATGACAAACACAGAAATGAACCAGGTTCAAATGAACCAGGTGCAAAGAGAGGCCAGCTTACTAATAGCAGAATATAGCAAGATAACTTATCTGGTCAACAAAAACCCTATAAAAATCCACGCTGGAGATTCAAGAACCCCCGAACCGTCTAACGGTCCGGGGGGAGAACACCAGCCCCCTAGAGCTTCCAGCAAAGGTCAGGATACAGATTGGAACAAGCTGGACAAAAATACCAAACTAAACAAAAGCAAAAAGCAAGGAAGCAGACTTAGCTTGAAATACAGGAACCAGGATCATAGGACAAGAGCACAACAGATTAGCTCTGATTTCCACGATGCCAGGCATTGAACTGAAGGTCCAGGGAGCTTATATAGCAACGCCCCTGAACTAACGGCCCAGGTGAGGATATAGGAAAAGACAGAAGCTCCAGAGTCAAATCACTAATGACCACTAGAGGGAGCAAAAAGCAAAATCACAACAGTACCCCCCCCTTAGTGAGGGGTCACCGAACCCTCACCACGACCACCAGGGCGATCAGGACGAGCGGCGTGAAAGGCACGAACTAAATCGGCCGCATGAACATCAGAGGCGACCACCCAGGAATTATCTTCCTGACCATAGCCCTTCCACTTGACCAGGTACTGAAGCCTCCGCCTGGAGAGACGAGAATCCAAGATCTTCTCCACCACGTACTCCAACTCGCCCTCAACCAACACCGGAGCAGGAGGCTCAGCAGAAGGAACCACAGGCACAACGTACCGCCGCAACAAGGACCTATGAAACACGTTGTGGATAGCAAACGACACAGGAAGATCCAGGCGAAAGGATACAGGATTAAGGATTTCCAATATCTTGTAAGGACCAATAAAACGAGGTTTAAATTTGGGAGAGGAAACCTTCATAGGAACAAAGCGGGAAGAAAGCCACACCAAATCCCCAACACGTAGTCGGGGACCCACACCACGGCGGCGGTTGGCAAAGCGCTGAGCCCTCTCCTGTGACAACTTCAAGTTGTCCACCACAAGATTCCAGATCCGCTGCAACCTATCCACCACAGAATCCACCCCAGGGCAGTCAGAAGGTTCCACATGACCCGAAGAAAAACGAGGGTGGAAACCAGAGTTGCAGAAAAATGGCGAAACCAAGGTGGCGGAACTAGCCCGATTATTAAGGGCAAACTCAGCCAACGGCAAGAAGGTCACCCAATCGTCCTGATCAGCAGAGACAAAACACCTCAAATAAGCCTCCAAAGTCTGATTAGTTCGCTCCGTCTGTCCATTAGTCTGAGGATGGAAAGCAGACGAAAACGACAAGTCAATGCCCATCCTACTACAAAAGGATCGCCAGAATCTGGAAACGAACTGGGATCCTCTGTCTGACACAATATTCTCAGGGATGCCGTGCAAACGAACCACGTTCTGGAAAAACACAGGAACCAGATCGGAAGAGGAAGGCAGCTTAGGCAAAGGAACCAAATGGACCATCTTGGAGAAGCGATCACATATCACCCAGATAACAGACATGCCTTGAGACACCGGAAGATCAGAAATGAAATCCATGGAGATATGTGTCCAAGGTCTCTTAGGGACAGGCAAGGGCAAGAGCAACCCGCTGGCACGAGAACAGCAAGGCTTAGCTCGAGCACAAGTCCCACAGGACTGTACAAATGACCGCACATCCCTAGACAAGGAAGGCCACCAAAAGGATCTGGCCACCAGATCTCTGGTGCCAAAAATTCCTGGGTGACCTGCCAACACCGAGGAATGAACCTCGGAAATGACTCTGCTGGTCCACTTATCAGGCACAAACAGTCTGTCAGGTGGACAAGAATCAGGCCTATCAGCCTGAAATCTCTGCAACACACGTCGCAGATCTGGAGAAATAGCTGACAAGATAATACCATCCTTAAGAATACCAACAGGTTCAGCGACTCCAGGAGCATCAGGCACAAAGCTCCTGGAAAGAGCATCGGCCTTCACATTTTTTGAACCTGGTAAATACGAGACAACAAAGTCAAAATGGGAGAAAAACAATGACCAGCGGGCCTGTCTAGGATTCAGGCATTTAGCAGACTCGAGATACATCAGATTTTTGTGATCAGTCAAGACCACCACACGATGCTTAGCACCCTCGAGCCAATGACGCCACTCCTCAAATGCCCATTTCATGGCCAACAACTCCCGATTGCCCACATCATAATTTCGCTCCGCAGGCGAAAACTTCCTAGAGAAAAAGGTGCAAGGTCTCATAACAGAGCAACCAGGGCCTCTCTGCGACAAAACGGCCCCTGCTCCAATCTCTGAAGCATCCACCTCAACCTGAAAGGGAAGCGAGACATCAGGCTGGCACAAAACAGGCGCCGAAGTAAACCGACGTTTCAACTCCTGGAAAGCCTCCACGGCAGCAGGAGCCCAATTAACCACATCGGAGCCCTTCTTGGTCATATCCGTCAAAGGTTTCACAATGCTAGAAAAGTTAGCGATAAAACGACGGTAGAAGTTAGCGAAACCCATGAACTTCTGAAGACTCTTAACTGACGAGGGCTGAGTCCAATCAAGAATAGCTCGGACCTTGACTGGGTCCATCTCCACAGCAGAAGGGGAAAAAATGAACCCCAAAAAGGGAACCTTCTGTACACCAAAAAGACACTTTGAGCCCTTGACAAACAAAGAATTTTCACGCAAAATTTTAAAGACCATCCTGACCTGCTCCACATGCGAGTCCCAATTATCAGAAAAAACCAGAATATCATCCAGATAAACGATCAAAAATTTATCCAGATAGTTCCGGAAAATGTCATGCATAAAGGACTGAAAAACTGAAGGGGCATTAGAGAGCCCAAAAGGCATCACCAAGTACTCAAAATGACCTTCGGGCGTATTGAATGCGGTTTTCCATTCATCCCCTTGCTTAATGCGCACAAGGTTGTACGCACCACGAAGGTCTATCTTGGTAAACCACTTGGCACCTTTAATCCGGGCAAACAAGTCAGACAACAGCGGCAAAGGATACTGAAATTTGACAGTGATCTTATTTAAAAGCCGATAGTCAATACAAGGCCTCAAAGATCCGTCCTTTTTAGCCACAAAATAGAATCCCGCACCAAGAGGGGAAGAAGACGGACGGATGTGTCCTTTCTCCAGAGACTCCTTGATATATGAACGCATAGCGGTATGTTCAGGTATCGACAGATTAAACAGTCTTCCCTTAGGAAATTTACTGCCTGGAATCAAATCTATTGCACAGTCACATTCCCTATGAGGAGGCAATGCACTGGACCTGGACTCGCTAAAGACATCCTGATAATCAGACAAATACTCCGGAACTTCCGAAAGCGTAGAAGAAGCAATAGACACAGGCAGGGAATCCTCATGAATACCACGACAGCCCCAACTAGACACTGACATAGCCTTCCAGTCAAGGACTGGATTATGGGTCTGTAACCATGGCAGCCCCAAAACAACCAAATCATGCATTTTATGTAGAACGAGAAAACGTATCACCTCGCGGTGTTCAGGAGTCATGCACATGGTAACCTGTGTCCAATACTGCGGTTTATTTTCTGCTAATGGCGTAGCATCAATACCCCTAAGAGGGATAGGATTTTCTAATGGTTCAAGAATAAAACCACAGCGCTTAGCAAATGAGAGATCCATAAGACTCAGGGCAGCACCTGAATCTACAAACGCCATGACAGGATAAGATGACAGTGAGCAAATCAAAGTTACAGACAGAATAAACTTAGGATGCAAATTACCAACGGTGACAGGACTAACAACCTTAGATATACGTTTAGAGCATGCTGAGATAACATGTGTAGAATCACCACAGTAGTAGCACAAGCCATTCCGGCGTCTATGAATTTTCCTCTCATTTCTAGTCAGGATTCTATCACATTGCATCAAATCAGGTGTCCGTTCAGACAACACCATGAGGGAATTTGCGGTTTTTCTATCACATTGCATCACATCAGGTGTCTGTTCAGACAACAACATGAGGGAATTTGCGGTTTTGCGCTCCCGCAACCGCCGGTCAATTTGAATAGCCAGGGACATGGTATCATTCAGACCTGTGGGAATGGGAAAACCCACCATAACATTCTTAATGGCCTCAGAAAGGCCATTTCTAAAATTAGCGGCCAGTGCACACTCGTTCCAATGTGTCAGCACGGACCATTTCCGAAATTTTTGGCAATACACCTCAGCCTCGTCCTGGCCCTGAGACATAGCCAGCAAGGCTTTCTCTGCCTGAATCTCAAGATTGGGTTCCTCATAAAGTAAACCGAGCGCCAGAAAAAACGCATCAATATCAGCCAATGCCGGATCTCCTGGCGCCAACGAAAAAGCCCAATCTTGAGGGTCACCCCGTAAGAATGAAATAACAATTTTTACTTGTTGAGCAGAGTCTCCAGACGAACAAGGTTTCAGGGACAAAAACAATTTACAATTATTCCTGAAATTCCTAAACTTAAATCGGTCTCCTGAAAACAGTTCAGGAATCGGAATCTTGGGTTCAGACCTAGGATTTCTGGTAACATAATCTTGTATACCCTGCACACGAGCAGCAAGCTGGTCCACACTTGTAATCAAGGTCTGGACATTCATGTCTGCAGCAAGCTTAAGCCACTCTGAGGTAAAGGGGAAAAGAAAAAAAAAATGAGAGAGGGAAAAAAAAACTCAAAATTTTCTTTCTTATAATCCCACTTCTGCAATGCATTAAACATTTAATACTGGCCTGGCATACTGTTATGACCCCAGTGGACAGGGTCTCAGAGGAACGTGTAAGTCTGCGAGATTCAAAAATCCAGCTCATAGGGCTGTGGTAACTGGGTTGACCAAATAGCTACTCCTAACGCCAACACTAGAAGTAGCCGGGGATCATGCCTACGGTGATCGCTAGATGACTCGCGCCAGCCGGAGAATCTAACTACCCCTAGGAGAAGAAAACAAAGACCTCTCTTGCCTCCAGAGAAAGGGACCCCAAAGCAAGATACAAGCCCCCCACAAATAATAACGGTGAGGTAAGAGGAAATGACAAACACAGAAATGAACCAGGTTCAGCAAAGAGAGGCCAGCTTACTAATAGCAGAATATAGCAAGATAACTTATCTGGTCAACAAAAACCCTATAAAAATCCACGCTGGAGATTCAAGAACCCCCGAACCGTCTAACGGTCCGGGGGGAGAACACCAGCCCCCTAGAGCTTCCAGCAAAGGTCAGGATACAGATTGGAACAAGCTGGACAAAAATACCAAACTAAACAAAAGCAAAAAGCAAGGAAGCAGACTTAGCTTGAAATACAGGAACCAGGATCATAGGACAAGAGCACAACAGATTAGCTCTGATTTCCACGATGCCAGGCATTGAACTGAAGGTCCAGGGAGCTTATATAGCAACGCCCCTGAACTAACGGCCCAGGTGAGGATATAGGAAAAGACAGAAGCTCCAGAGTCAAATCACTAATGACCACTAGAGGGAGCAAAAAGCAAAATCACAACAGGCTAAGTGTTATAGGATTACCAAGATGGCATTGCAGGAGATTACCATTGGCTTTTATGTAGTTAGACTGTCGTGATCGTAGCTAGTGCCTGCTGTATTAGAGACAGATGCTGGCTGTATAACACAGCCAGCCCATATGCTGTGTAGAGCTTCTGAACCAGTTTTATATAACCGCTGAATGACTAAATAAGATACAATGTACCAGGAAGGGGTTAAAATGAGTGATGTTGGTGTGCTGTGATGTAAAAAGTAAAAAGTTGTTAATGGTAGAAATTTGTACAAAAATTTAGATGTATGCAAATTTAGATTATGCAAAAACGCCCAATTTATCAATTACATTATTTTAAAGTCACTTTAATCTTTTTTTTCTGTGTTATTTATTTACTTTCTTTTTCATATACTTCAATCTGACGCACAGGGTTCATGAATTCTGTGAACAGTAAATAATAGTATTTCATTTACTAATGTCTATCATACAAATAAATATCATTTCAAGGGGTAACAAATATTTAGCAAATTTTTAAAAAGTCACGTTTGATGAATTTAGTCTGAACCGTGGGAAATCCATATTGACATAAAAATTTGAAAATACAATAAATTAAAAATAAAAGACAACTTTAAAAAGCTGCATATACTTTGATGAACTTATTTCAAATCAAAGAACCACTATTTATATAAATTTACCCCAAAAGCCTGATGAAAATGCAATATGTGTTCTCCTTTGTGAAGATCTGAAACATTACCCATTATTTGCTGCACGAGGTATATATGCATATACAAATTGAAAGTACAGTAATAAATCTGTCTAAAATTATTCTTTTTGAGGCTGTCTTTATAGAACTTTGAAGAAAATAAAATGACAAAAATCAATTTATGAACAACCCTTGCTATTTCATTGGTAGGCAAAACATGCAGTCTTCCAGTCATTTAATGAGATGTGGCCCAAGAGCAGCTCATGGAGGTATTATAAATCTGCTTTACTAAATGAATTTCAATGATTCCTGGAGAAGAGAATACATTTCCTGCATATGCTCATTTGACCCTCTCCATAGACTACGATAATGACTGGTACTGAAAGTATAAACTTCATTTGTGAAATATTAAACAATACATGTGAAATATACTTAAATGTGTCTCAGTCTGACCAAACCTATGTATGCCGATATGATGAGGTGAGTTATACAGCATGTATCCCGTGGGTAAGAATCCATTCTTTTTGCAAATTCATCTGTGATATCAAGAAAATGTAAAATGTATGAATTTTTTTTCTAGTTCACCTTCAGTTCTAGGTTAGGGAAAGGTGTCATTGAAATAACACATATACTCACTTTCTGAATGACTAACTAAAGTCACAGGTCATTTCAGCTTTCCTTCGTGTGTGACCAGATCAGTGGTCTCACTAATGGTACATAGCATGGAAGTCACTTGTCATCACTTATGCGCACTAATCTTTCAGTACTAGGCTTCCAATGACCTTCTTAAATATTCTTCAGTGCCAGATAAAATATTGAAGATTAAGACACATAGCTAAAAAAAATGATGCCTAAAATCATTACATTTGATACAACGTATGCATTTCTGGTAATGTAGGATTTTCATGTTCACTTCTGATGGGATACTACTCACTCACAATGAAAGGTCTGATGCTTACATCCCCTTGCATACAACTTTCCATGACCCTTGAATGAATCCCTCTCTGTTTGCTGAGAGTTTTTCTCACTGTCACAGGCTCTGTAATTTAAATGGAAGAAAAAGGGCAGCATTAAAATGATGGAAAACCTAAAGGAAACCCAACGGACCATATTATACTCAATTGTTTTTGACTGTCACTTTCTGCGTCTATCATTTGATGGATCTGTCTATTACTTCAGTTTTGTTCTTCTGTTACTACACTAACTCTATATTTGCAGTAGTGCTTGGGGACATGACTGGTTCCTTTTAACCATTATAAGGATTTTTAAGATTGGTATTGATAAAACACAATCAGTTTCCATAGTACTTTATGTAGCATAAAAGTGAAATATTACACTGTGACAATTACAAAAGGAAAGGTATCAACCTAACATCACTAATTGTTACATTACTAAATTGCTTGAAAAATAAACAACTTAGTAGCCTACCTGTGGCAGTGGTGGCCATGGATGCACAATGCTTACAAGCTGTTTTGACAAGAGCTTCAAAGTGCTGATCAAAAGATGGCTGGATCACTGGAGCACATGATCCCACCAGCCTTGGGGCTGCTGCACTCCCCCTTTGTTGTTGCAACATTGAAAAGATCAGATCGAGTCATTGGTGCAACCATGCTATTGGACTGAGCTGTCAGTCTTGAGGAGAGCACCACCACATGGCAATCAGTAAAGTTCCTAAAGGTGAATAATGAGAACAACCCTTTAATATGATACGGACATGTTCAACTGTATTAGCTTGCTTGTTCATGATGTGTTAGATGGAGTTCAGTTTAATATAAGCTAAAAAAAGAAATGATAAATAGAAACAAGCAACAAGGGAAAGAAAAGATTATTGTAAAGAACAATGGTTCAGCCAATTTTTTAGGTGACCGCCATTTTACCGATCCCTCCTATACGCAGTAGTGCACAGCTGGCCAAGTATTGCCATGTGTTCATATGTTCCCCATGAGAGAGCCACGGCCAGACATTTTTTCAGCAGTTTATCCATTAGAGAACAAAAGAATTGTCAGTCCAAAATTGGACATGGTTATTCTTCTGTACATCATCTGTCAAGGGACAAGTGGGAGTCCGCCATACACATTAGACTGAACCTGTCAAATTCGGTGGATTTTGGTGATGTTATGGAGATGGGGCCTTAACTTTTTTACTTTTTAGTAGATGTAACTTATCCACTTTACATTTTTTACAGGTTACATATCAGTTAAAGAAAAAAAATATTGTCACATCATTATAACCTAGCGAGGCAGCATTTAAATAGACCAAGAAATGCAGTGCTTATTCAATGATCCTACATATAAAGAACTGCAACATTTTGCCTTTACCGGGAGTCTTTGTTGTGTATGATAAAGACCGTTGCGTGGGTTTAGACATTAATTTTTTTCTTGTGTGAGTTGAATTTAGAAGATATTAAAGGATTGTTATTTCATGGGAGATACGAGCGTCTGCTATACAAAACAAGTAGGGTAGGGAGACAGGTTAAGGCAATTTCAATGAAAGGAAGGAAATACTTTCCTCCTGTCAATCCCTGTAGTAGAATAACATTTGACAATATTGATGCTGAGCAGTGTGGGGTCTGTGGTTTCAGCGAGGAGATCCAATGTGCTCTGGCAATTGTAATGCAAAAGTACAAAGAATAGATTTGTCAAAATATTGAACATCTCAACTTCTCTTCTGTCACAAATACGCGTTTATCATCACCTTTACACTTGTCAAGAGATAGGGATCACACAGAAAGCTTGATTGAAATTCTCCGCCACAATCCAATATCATTGCAGTCATCTGATTAGATTGTGAGGGACTTTTGCTCACTTGTGGCCACGTCTCAGCGCAGCTGTACTTCCCTCATACATAGTCAAGACGCCGCAGAACTCCATAGAAACAAGCAAATACATTGCTTGCTCGGTTAATTGTGAGCAGAGCTGGCAGAAGACAGAGGAGGAACAGGCAGAGACAATACACTGCATGGTAAGCCCTGTTTAGAAAACTTCTTTTCAAAATACAAGAACATATATAGCGTTCCGATGTGCCAACATCTGATGTAATCCTCTTATTTCTCAGTATTTTGGCTTTTGCGAGCTCCGCACCACTAACTCTCATGGCATGTGTGTCTAGAGGCTTTACCTGTCATGCTTTCTTCTTGCAGCAGTGGATGAGGAGTTGTAGGTGATTCTTGTTATTCTTCTTTTAAATAAAAAATACTTCACTTGTAAGATGTTGACTTGAGTTATGCTCTAGTTGGGAATATACAAGACAAGATTTGGGATTAGAGTTTAATGTTATTATAAGGCATATGTTACCATGTTCTCATCTTATCGGATGGGAGCTGTTATAAAAGACATAAAATCTGCTATAAAAAGCATCAATTCCTGCCATGGCTAATTTATGCAACATGTTATCTGGTATATTAACTCCACGTTAATAACCTTGTATGGCTTCAAAGGTATCATCTGACTTTCTTATTAATAAGGGGAGAAGTTTTCCTCTTTGTTGTACATTGTGCTTCTACTTGTGTAGAACATTGATTTTTGCAATGAGTTAAAGTTTTTTCTATTTTAGGTATTTTATGTGAAGATTCTTATAGCGGGAGTGGAGGGGATCATTAAAGACTCTACTGAATGGCTATAAGGCTACATTCACACAAATGAGTTTTTTGATTTAGCAGATTTTCATCGGCATTAAGTAAATTAGGTCACTTTCGTTTTTTCATTAAGTTTGAAGTGCTGTTTTTTGTTTTTTTCTTTGCATTTTTTGATGCTGTTTTTTGTCTCTTCTTGTTATGTCAAGTTTTTAACATAGCTGCTTCGTTTCCTGGTATTTGGCTTTGACAAACCATTATTGAACAGTCATGTGCAGATTAATTGCGTTTTTGATGCGTTTCTGCAGGCGGAAACGCACTAAAAGCGCATGTATATTTTTTACAAGAGATTTTCTTCATCTCATGCAAATCTGAGGCGAAGTATGGACATAGAACTCAGTGTAATCGCAAGAGAAATTGATATGCTGCAAATTTGAATTACTCACCATTTTGCTGTAAATGTAAGACGCTGCGTGTTTGGGGCAGAGTAAATTCACAGTGCCAAAAACTCACAAAAACTCAGAGTGGGCACACAGCCTTAAAATATATCTTGCTCTAAAAGAAGTCAAGAAATCCCATTGATTTCAATGGTTTCTGTTTATTGCCTCACCTACTCAGCAGTATTGCTGTTTGCCTTCATAAATTACAGATCATCCTTAAAGTTAAAGGGGTATTCCCATCTCTAAGATCATATCCCAATATGTAGTAGGTGTAATAATAATATTATCAAATACCTCAAGTTAGAAATGTAGTATAGTTCTTCTGATTCTCAATGTCGCTTACCTCATATGCAGGCATTGCAGTAGCTTAGGTATCCATGATTACAACCGTTTATATATTGACAGTTATTTAGTTGTTAGCGGTCATAACCATGGATACCTAAGCTACTGCAATGCCCTGCACATGAGGTAAGCAACATTGTGAATCAGAAGAACTGTACTACATTTCGAATTGGAGGTATTTGCTAATATTATTATTCTTATTCCATCTCATACATATTGGAATTGGATCTTGGAGATGGGAATACCCCTGTAAGCTCTCAGCATGAGTTTTTGATGCTGCATATTTTTACTGTGCAAAAATGCAGCATTTTACAGTAAATTGATGTAATTTATAAAAATATCATGCCCACTGTGCTTTTTTTTTTTTTACACATCAGGGAGTATTTGAAATCTACAATGTGTTGATTTCTCTTGTGGGTATGCTGAGTTTTATGTGTGGATTTTCCCCATAGAATAGCAATAGATGCGAAAAGCAGCAGGTCAAAAATGCATATGTGTTTTTAGTGAATTTTCACTGTGGAGATGCACTAAAAAAACATTTAGTACATGTATGACTGTATCATTAAAGTTTTGTCAAAGCCAAATGCCTGGAAGCATCAAAAACAAAGCAGCTTAATTTAAAATATGACATAGCAATGTTTTTTAGCGGATTTTTTTAACATGCATTTTAATAACGTTTTTGATAATGCGGTTTCTTGTCTTTTTTTTGTAAACAATGTTTCAAGTAAAGCTGGTTTGTTTTTGATAAGAGAAACTGACATGCTGCAGATTTCAAAAAGCGCACTGCAGGGCAAGTTACACTCCGTAAAAACAAATAATTGGGAATATGACTTCTATAAATTCCATCCACTTTGCTTGATCTGTCTGCTTGATGCTGCGTTTCTTTGTGCGGATCGAAAATGTGCAACGTCAAAAACTCACCAAAAACTTTTTTTGTCAGAGACAATTAATGTATATAAATCTCTATTAGAGATCGCGAGAGACAACTGATGGACATCCAATCTCCAGTTGACTCATTGCTCAACTTAAAATGTATCGGGTATGAAAACTGGCTGCTAAAAATAATACCTAATAGAGGTATAATTGAAACATGTTCATCAAGCACCACACATAGGAGATTGCATATATCAAATTGTCTTCTTATTTGTAATCAACCAATAGTCCTGACAGCGGTTCTACTGTAGTGTACTGTGCCATTAGAAAATGAAAGCTACAAAACAATCTCAAAATTGTTAAGAACTAAGGCCCTGATTCAACAAGACTATAGATTTTCTCACTGATCTTGATGAGGGGGCATGGTGGAGCCAGACACTTATGATTCATAGAAAAATAGGGAGCACCACAGCTGGGCAAATGCAATGTTATGCTAATAGTAGATCTATAAAGGGGTGCAGCACCATGCATAGCCAAAAGGACATAATGGAGCAACCAAGAAAAGCCGACACGCAAATGGAGCGCCCACCCAAAAAAATACAAGCTGAGTAGCAACAAATACAAAAAGTTTATTGAAAAGAGAGACACATACACTAGAATAAAAGCATATTAAAATATAACAACCACACCACTAGTGCCATGGTGAATACTCATGAAAGACAGCCCAAAATACAAATATTAATATATATGCTATACACCACAACAATAATGGCAACCAAAAAATACCTATATATGAAAATCAATAATTAGACAGCATATAAGGAAGACCTGTAAAGTGGGGAATAAAACCTCCTATTTTGGAAAAACTCTTTTGAAGAATTGGGGCCTAAATCTTTATTAAGCAATATTAAGAGAACAGTTCATAAAGTTATACAGATGTTTTTAAAGGGAATCTGTCAGCAGGATTTTACTACCTTATCTGAGAGCAGCCTGATGTAGGCAAGGAGAAGCTGAATCCAATGATGTGTCACCTAGATTACTGGGCAGAGCCATTCTCACACAATCATAGTTTTTAGATTTAACAATGAAGCAGAGCTGAGAAAGCTAACTCCGCCCACACCATCATCTCTGTGTACAAAGACCATAGACAGTGAGGTGCCTATCACAGGAGGGGGCGTTGCTGGACCAAGAGGCATGCCAGCTGTGTCCCAGCAATAATAAGCTACTGCTGCCAAAACAATCAACAAAATCTTAGAGTTTGGTAATAGAGGCATTGCTGCAATCTGTGCTTTAATCCCTACAGCATGCTGTCAGATTACATAGCAAAAAAAAACAGCTGACGGATTCTATATAAGGAAATGTTCAAAATCAGAGCAGCAGGACAAAATTAATATAATACCTGCATTTATTTATTTTTTATGTTTTACTTTACTCACTTGAATAGCACCATTATATTCTGCAGTGCTTTACAGACATCATCATCACTGACCTCTACTGAGCTCCCAATCTAAATTCCCCATCAGTATGTATTTGGGGTGTAATAGGAAACTGAACTACCCTAAGGGAATCCACCCATATATGAGGAGAACATGAAAACTCCTCGCAGATGTTGCTCTTGGAGAGTTTGAACTCAAGACCCCAACGCCGCATTAACCACAATTTAACAATTCATATGATATAATACTGAAATTGATCGTCCATGTGCAACATATTGCTCATATAATTGTTTAAACAGTATTTTACAAAATATAGGTTCATAAAAGCTGACTTGGTTGTTCTTTTACTCAGGATGAGGCAAATCTGATGCAAGACGTGAACGTTAGGCTGTGGTTCTGTGATAGGGTCCACAGTCATGATATAGGAGCTTAAACTACAAGAAGAGAGAATTTATTATAACCATCAAAAAAGGACAAATTGAGAAATGGTAAAATCCATTTAATCTCTATATACAGTAGCCACTGGTACATATGAGACGCATATTGATGAAATGCTGGCCCATTTTCAAAAATGATTTCTCATTGGCCACTAATCTAATTTTCCCTTTGTGACTGGAACAAAGAGTAAAAATCTAAAGGATCTCCTTGGGTTTCACTTTTATGATAGTTTTTTAGCTCTAATTTTCTGGTGGTGTGTTGTACTAATAGAGGTATGATCAAGTGCAACAATGGGGAAAGTGAAAACTCACCTTGTCCTGCAATGTTATTCAATGAATATCGATTGCAAGGGTAAAAGAGAGAAAAATTAAATTTTGTTTAAATAGCATTAGTTGTAAGTAAAATAGGATAAATTTACATTTTCGTGCTAATTTATCATCTTTCTGTAAATACAATAGCAGTGACATTGGCTGACTTGCTTATACTACTGTTTTTGAGGTCTATATACTGTATCGAGATCTCAGCAAAGAAGAAAACTTTTTTTTACATAAAGAATTTTCTTCATCTCTGATGTTGAGATCTGATTCTTTTAGGAAGGGAAATATTAAGCAGTACAGAAACCTGCACATGGCAGACACAAACAGTATGAGATCACTATAATGGGGTCTGTGTGATTTTATTCATGATGGCCATCATATTACCAGACAAAATCGTGCAGCATGCTACATTAATTTCTCAGGGACTCTTAGCAGAATTTGTGATGATTTCTCCCACACAGATATGAACAAGGCCTACAAGATATACATTCCTTATAGCTTTTCAGATACTGAAAGTATATCAGTTTTGTAGTACTATGCTACTTCATAGAACTACTTCTTTTGGAAGTGAGAAAGTTTCTTCTTTTGGTAAACCACAGTCAGTAAGATGAACAGGGATTCAGTAAATCTTTCATGACAAAAATACAGTAGTTTTGTTACATTGTTCTCTTGGACTGTAGTACACATGTTTCATTGGCACAAGGCAAACATGGGCAAATTCCCTACTTTACTTAAAATTAACCTGCCACCAAGTTTTCCCCCATATATACTACAGCCAGCACCTGTAAGACCTCTGTTACAGCATTCTAAAATATATGTTTCCAATGTGCTCTGCAAGACGCAAAAAATAGCTTTTATTATTCTGAACTGTGAAGTGGTCCGGTCTAATGAGTGTCTCTGGTCTTGATTTGGCTCATACTCTCTTCTTGAGATTGCCATGTCTCTTCTCTGCTTCATGTGGATGACATGTCCTATATCATCCACACGGTGTCCTTCATCACTCTCCTGTGCAGGTGCACTTCTCTGCCCTGCCGAGGGAAGAGAAAAGTATTGTAATGCTCATGTGCCAGCACTGTTTGGCCTTTACCTTTACCACATGGGCAGAACAGTACTTTGCTCTGTCCTTTGCAGGGCAGAAAAATGTGCCTGCACAGGAGCTTGATAGAGGACACTGTGTGGATGACATAGGACGTGTCATCCACACAAAGCAGGAAGGAGAATGGCGACAGCAAAAGAGGAGGCACCAGATCAAAGACGCCATCGAATCAGACAGCGTTGTAGGTGAATATAATAAAAGCTATTTTTTGTGCCTTGTATTGAGAACATATACACAGCATTCTAGAATGCTGTAACAGGGCTGAAAGATGCTGGCCTGCGGGCGACAGGTTTCCTTTAAAGGACCAATGATGATATGAGTAAACATAGAAGAGTAGAGTAAACCAAAAGTAGAAAGGTGGCCTGCTGCAACATAGCTATTAAAGGTCTCACATATACAAAGCACTGTTATTGTAATTCTTTCATATCTTCTCATCTGCAGTAAATTGTAAAAGTAATTTCATTTGTAATTAAAGCCAGTCCTGTTCAGTATCTGAAATTCAGGAATTTGTTGGCAGTTGAAGAATATCAATACATTCAAAACTGCAAAAAATAGAAAAGATAGCATACTACACCAATTAGGTGAACCCCCCAAAATACCAACCAATCTAACATTTTCAGGCCTCGCTAATACTATGAAAAATTGGAGCCTGAAACATTTAGGTGCATCCATGAGTTTTCCAAACATCATCATAGCTAAGCTTTGCGATTATTTGGGAACTGTATGGCTTTATATGAGCAATATGATGAGACCACTGCATGGCAGTATTCCTTTATTACTCCTTGTAAAGTACATTCACTCATCCATGCACATCGATCCAAGATCGGACCGTAGTGCACAGACTGGCCACGGGTCTCATGACCCAAGCCTGACTGCTCCATTTATTAATGAGACTGTCCCGCTCACGTTGGGAGAGCCGCAGCCAGTCCATGCATTGTGGTCTGATCTCGGACCGATTTGCACAGACATCTGAATGAGCCCTAAAGAAAACTATTCTAAACATTGTGTCCACGGCCTTAATCCCCCTAATTTGGGTTCATCAATCATCTCCTAACATTCTGCAGAAAAATTACAAGAATGTTGCATCTTTCTACAACACACAATACAGTTATCTTTCTATTTCATTTTTTTAAATTTTGTAAATTTAGCTTTTTGAAAACGTTCATACATCTATTCTTTCTGTGGGATAAATATACCTTGAGAAAATCATATAAGGAAATTAATGTCTACTCAGGTCAGCCAGCAGCACAGGACAATGTAATAAATAGTTAAAAATCCCATTTCTCTGCCTCATAATTACCAGCCTAATAATTCATTCTGTTTGCCGGCAGAGAAACTTTTCAAGGAAAGTACTATGCTTAGAATACACAGACAAGGGTAATGAAGGCATCTGTGCTTGAGCAGATAACGCTGCCTTTTCTCTTAGAAGGAAGACCAGTGCTCAATTACAGTCATAGATTTCATTATTGCTGCACACATGGTTCAGAGAAAGAACCATCCTGTCCTGTGAATGAGATTTCACATGAGACTAGAGCAGAATGACTGCCCAGGCTATACATATTAATACCGTCTGCCTAAAATGTATGCGCCTAGTAAGTGCTGACATTTACTCATTGTTAATCAACAGCTTTTCCACCACATTTTACCTCCCATTTCATCCAGATATGTCAGCTCCATACCAGTACTTCACAAGTGATAGATGTATTTCTAAAACAATTCACAAACATTCATACCATTTTGGGCACCTGAAAAAACATGAAAAACTACTGTGGCTTTCCTGATACTTAGGCTACGTTCCCACAATGAGTATTTGATGGGTTTTTAGATTTGCAGATTTTTGGCATCATTTCTGAATCCTTTATGGAAATTAAGTTACTTCCATTTTTTCATTGTGTTTTTAAGTGAGTTGTTTTCAACATAGATTTTAATCACATTTTTTGTCTCTTTTTGGTATGTCATGTTTTAAATAAAGCTGCTTTGTTTTTGACACTTCCTGGTATTCGGCTTTGACAAAACTTTATTAACACAGTCATAAGTGGATCACATGCATTTTTTACCTGTGGATTTTCCACATCTAATGCAACTTTGTGGGGAAAATTTGCACGTAAAACTAAGTGTACACGGAAGAGAACTTGACGTGTGCATTTCAAAAATGTATAACAAGTCAGTTTACACAATGTAAAAAAAAAACAATGGCCAGGAGATTTCTATAGTATCCCATCCACTTTGTTGGAACTGAAAGACGTTGAGTTTTTTTTTCCACTGAAAATGTGCAGCATTAATAACTCATTAAAATCGCATTGTGTGAACTTAACCTTAAAGGAAGTCTGTCAGTCCAAACTGACAATATTATCTAATCATATAACCTTGTAGGGGATATAGCCCCTATTAAAATTGCCTCTCTAGTCACTGGCTCCATTCTGCAGAAACTGAAGTTTAATCAAGTATGCTAATTAGGGTGCTCAGTGCATCTTTGGTGTGGCCAAAAGAGGTATAGAGTACCATTTTGTCAGTTGGCTTTGCTTACCCTGCCTATCTAAATGGTGATTGACAACAGTGCACAATGTCTCTTAGCCACACCAAGGTTGCACCGAGAACCCTAATTAGAATATTTGCTAAATATTTAATTTCTGCAGAACACAGGCAGCAATTAGAACACTATAGGTATGATTTTTTATAGGGACTATATTTTGAACACAAAAGTAAGATTTTTATTTTAATCCACTTATTTTTGCAGAATTTGAAAACAATCTATTGTCTATGGGATATAGCAGCCTCTTTAAAGGGAACCTGTCACCCCCAAAATCGAGGGTGAGCTAAGCCCACCGGCATCAGGGGCTTATCTACAGCATTCTGGAATGCTGTAGATAAGCCCCTGATGTATCCTGCAAGATGAGAAAAAGAGGTTAGATTATACTAACCCAGGGGCGGTCCCGGTCCCAGTCCGGTCCGATGAGTGTCATGGTCTGGTCCAGGGCCTCCCATCTTCATCAGATGACATCCTCTTCTGGTCTTCAGGCTGTGGCTCTGGTGCAGGTGTACTTTGTCTTCCCTGTTGAGGGCAGAGCAAAGTACTGCAGTGCGCAGGAATCGGGCCTCTCTGGCCTTTCCCGGTGCCTGCTAATTGCAGTACTTTGCTCTGCCCTCAACAGGGCAGACAATGTATGCCTGCGCTGGAGCCGCAGGGTGAAGACCAGAAGAGGACATCATCCTATGAAGATGGGAGGCCTCGGACCGGACTGCGATGCCCACCGGATCGGACCGCCCGCCCAGGTGAGTATAATCTAACCTCTTTTTCTCATCTTTTAGGATACATTGGGGGCTTATCTACGGCATTACAGAATGCTGTAGATAAGCCCCTGATGCCGGTGGGCTTAGCTCACCCTCGATTTTGGGGGTGACAGGTTCCCTTTAATGAACATAGTAAGAAAATGTAATAGGTTACAATTGATGGGCTGTCCTCTTTTTTCAGTCAATCAATCTATATGCTTCTCAAAAGTGGATAATTAGCTAAGAGAACATTGCGATGGTAGGAAAACCTCATTAGCAAGGTTTCAAAATACTATATTTGTAGTCCATTAGATTAGGTATAGATTAATCATTAATCATCATGTGCATTTACAAACATATGTTTAGTAAGGCCACGTTCCCACTATCAGTATTTAGTCAGTATTTTATATCAATACCTGTAAACCAAAACCAGGAGTGGGTGATAAATACAGAAGTGGTGACTCGTTTCTTTGACACTTTTCCACTCCTGGTTTTGGCTTACAGATACAAATGTAATATACTAAACGTGTGAATGTGGCCTTAAAGTGATTATTTTTTAACACCATTTTGTGCTTTTTTTCACAAATTGTTAGGCTAGCGGAACGCACCGAGTAAATAGATGAAGTAATTGGTGCGTTCGCAGCCCGGGGTCCACCGTGCAGGAGGAAGCTGCTGCTAGCAAATGGCACTATATGGCAGTATAAGCGAACTCTGTTACTTCACAGAGTCGCTGACAAAAGAAAGCACTGTGCCCTGTTAGACTCACAGGAGTACACAGCTAACTGCTAAGCTGATAGCAGTCAGTTGTCTTGCACACATACAAACTCCTCACCGGAGGTGCCGGTATACTAGGGGCTTATTTCAGCCGGGACCCTGAATACATACACACAAAACTCCTCGCTAGAGGTGCCGGTATTCTACAGGCTTATTTCAGCCAGGGCCCTAAATACATGCACACAAGACCACACTGGCGCAAAGCACATAACATAGATTGATACTAGCACATGGCCGTGTGGTCATGCGAACCTTTTATAGCTGCAGCAACTTCAGGACCTTCCCATAAGGACCAATGGGAGGCTGCCACAAAACTTGAGCAACTTCAGGACCTTCCTATAGGATCAATGGGAGTTGCTGCAGTACCTGAGCATGTGACCCTTGATCTCCAATGAGAGATCTTACCCTGGGCATGCTCAGAAGGGGAAAAGTGGGACTTAGTCCCAAAGATGTCTGCTCGCTGCTGACCAGTACTGGCTACAATGGCAGAAGCTGGAAAGGCAGCAGTAACCCTTTGCACAGTATCAGACTGAGTGAGACGCTGGGACCGACGCCTTCGCTGAGCAGGCTCCATTGAAGCAGGAGAAGAATGGGAGACTGCAGCGGAGATGGCACAAGATTCCTCCTGTGCAGAGACGGGAACTCAACCCCTAACACAAAATATCCTAAAACATATGCTACTTGTTAAAAAGATATAGTATCAAAATCCCAACTTATCTCTTATTCATAAGATAGGTCCCACCACAGTGAACTCCATTGATCGAGAGAATGGGGGCCTTAAATTTACTGTTTGAAGATATATTGAATAATGCTTCAGTAACAAAAGGAGAATTCTGATTTTAATTTTGAATAGACTTTTATTCTTCAACCATTCTAATATCTTTCTTAATGAGTTGTTTTTTTATACTTTTTAAAGTGAGAAAAGAATAGTGGAAAGAAACCAATAAGATATATCAAATGCAAAGATGTTACAACTACATTATTAGATCTTAGCTTATGAGAAATGTATCAATGTTTAAGGGACTGTAATAATTGTAATATTTTTCACAGCCTATAGACAAGAGTGGTGCTGCTTCAGGAAAAACATAAAAGCGTGCCCCGTTTTATATCCCCTAGAAGCTTTTTGGCTCAGTCCAGTCATTCTAAAGATGGAGCAGGAGCTTTCCTTTGTTACTGTATTGAGAATATTTGTTTGTATGGTGCTAAATAATGCAGCAAATGGTGAGTTACAGTATGAATGAGCACAGTATTTGCTGTTGGATTCACCTTATTTTCCACCATTTGTCTACAGCAGCTATTGTATTGGAATGAATGTTTCATGAGCAGGAGAATAGAGATGCTTATGACACAGATACGACATAAAACAGTGTTCTGGAAATATGACAACATGCCCTTTGTCATAAACCCATCCCAGTACATGTTCAGTAATAACTGGGCATCAGTTAGAAAACACTAAATCATGTTTAATATCAGCTACTCCATTGATAAATACTTGTTCTTTGTATTAATACCTTCTTCTGCATACAACTACCTCCAGTCCTTACCATTAGGATACACTTTTTTCAGGATTAACTATTTTTGTAATTTGCTTTTGTTCCTCTTATTCTACACCGAGGTACATGGAAAACAATTCTAATGGATTCTGCTACATTAGTTACATATAAAAAAAGGTATTCTAACCTAGAAGGAGTTGTCTGGGCATGGGACGAAAGTCTGCAGTCACTCTAAGACTGAAGACCATGTTACCGCTTATATGCAAAGCACATACTTGCAGTCACATGCCGACTAATCTTATCAGGCTTTTCTCACATCTATTCTACCAGTCTAGTTGGCATGTGACAGCAAATATGTAAATCGAATAAATGCGGACCAATGACTGACAGCGTGACAGTGTGCACATTACAGACTGCCAAGATTTAGTAGTCTACAGTGACTGAAAGTGACTGTAGACTTTTGTCTCACACCAGGACTACCCCTTTAATGTACAATACACTGTCTATGGGTTTATGATATGGCCATGAATCAGACCAGTCCATCTCGGTAAGCATTAGCTCCAATATAGATTAATTACAGCAATTTATATGTTATTGACAAAGTACTTCCTGCTACAGTAAAGCATATTTGCAATGCTGCTGTGTAGTAAATATAAGATGGCGCAATTATCTCCTTTACAAATCAGGTATAGAATGTTTATGTTATTTTTAGATAATGAGAATAATTACATACCACAACTACTACAGTCAATTAAAATAATTTGTCTCCATTGTGCTTGAAAATTCCATTAATATTCGATCCAGAGCGACAAGATATTGTCATGGGAATACCTCAAATTCGGTTTATTCTCTGGTATATCATGTCAATTAAACACGGGCACAAAGAATTCACTGACAGCTCATTAAGTTTAAAGCGTTTCCGCATTCCCTCCTTAAGCTGAGCATTATCTATGCAATGATACAATATTTCCACCTAAAGGTCATGTCTCATTTCAAGAGTAGGCAGAGACAAAATAACCGCTGCCAGGAATTGCCAAGGGTGTTTCTTGGATTGATTAACACATCCAGGAATATTTTGTATGCTTTGATTAATACACCCACTGACAAATCATTGTGATGACAATTGAAACTTAATTACCAACAGCAGTAAATAGAGACAACAGTGGGATGCAGCTGTAACATAATCCACCAAGACTGTTACTGTTTATGATGGTTTCCTGTAGGAGAGGAGGACTACTAAATGGCACATTGGGAAAAATTATTACTTAAGCGATCACTGTCATTTTAGACACTTTGATCTCAATAGATCAATGATGTGCTACGTAGGCAATCGAAAAATCACTTTATATACACATTATGTTGTCCTAACACCAATAAATCACTCTAGTCCACTCCACTAGGTTCCTCCTTCCACTTTTTTTTGTTTGCCCACTGCCTGCTGTCAAGAACAATCCACTGATATCAGAAAAGATGCTGAGACAATGAAGGTGGAGCTTTGTTGCTCTGTTCTTGCTGGACTTTCATTGGAAGGCTGTTAAAGAGGTTGTCAACTACATTAACATTGATGACCTATTCTTACAATAGGTCATTAATTTCTGATTGGTGGGGGTGCGACATCCATCACCCCCACCAATCCGTTGTTCTCGGCTCTGGTGGCGGCCGGAAGTGCTAAATTATGGAGATACTCCATCTACAGATAGTGGCTGCAGCCAGATACTGCACGTCCAAACAATATTGAAGTAAAGGACAATCTCTTTAAACCATTGGACAATGATAAGAGCAAAAAAATGCATAAAAGTCATTGAAAGGGAGTTCCAGCTCCTATAATGCAGTTATAATACTGAAAATAGAAACTGTCTTCACAAAAAGAGAGCATGCCAAGTTACAGAGTCTGAGAATCAGAACACTTCCTGGACATGTAAAATTGTTATGTACACCAAAAGCAGTATGTATTTGGGGGAGATGAGGGCAGCCAAAAGTATGATTTTACTGTGGTTTAATCTGAAAGGATAAGTACATAATAAGAGTTAATTATGCCTCTTTCACAATGAATTCACATTTTGAAGAAACAAAAATGATCATGAAAATGTTTTCTTGTTAAATGTGACTATTTGCTAATCAGTGGGTATCCAACTGTTGGGGCCTGCACTGGTTGACAGATTGAGGAATTTGCATTCCCAATGGGGAAATATCCCAGTTATTAAAAGGCACAGCTGGTCAGACATTCACTATGAGGCTACCGGAAAAAGCAGAGCACAGCCTTCAGCAGTCACATAGGGAATTAATGAAGTGCATGTCGAGCAAGTGCACTGCCACTCCTGAGACCTAGATTTTTTAAAACATTTTGACCATGTTACTGTGTCAGGTTTAGTTTTGTTTTGCTTTTTTCTGAGCTTATGTTTTTAGTGGAGCATCAGGTTCTTCTGTTAAAAGCAAAATCTTTATTATACAAAAATATATATGAAAAATAAGTTGCAACTATATTATTTGGAGGTGAAGTTGTAATTTCTTTTTCATATATATATTTTTGTATTAAAAAGTTATGGCTTTTAATCGAAGGACCTAATGCTTGATTTTAGTTTTTGTTTCTGCAATCTCTTGCTGCATTACAAGTCTCTGTTCAGTGGATATTCTTATGGATGAGTTGAGTTTTCCTGTTTTTTGGATGTTTTTAATTATACCATTTTGAGATATATATGACATTTGTTCTGTCTTTTCTTGCATTTGTTAGGAAGAGCTAGAGTTCTGATAATTTTTCTCTTTTGGTGTTTTAATATTTTGATAGATCATATTGTTGGGGTCATTATGATATCAAAAATGTCTATTTTTTTATTTTCATTAGGGAAAAAAGTGATTCAAACTTTTATATAGTGTTTTATATTTTGAAATTTTTTTTGAAATTTTTCTTTATTTTTCAGTCTTAGAAAAAATGCATAAAAACCATTGCAGTACGTAAGGTTCACATGTAGTGTTGAGCATTCCGATACCGCAAGTATCGGGTATCGGCCGATATTTGCGGTATCGGAATTCCGATACCGAGTTCCGATATTTTTGCGATATCGGGAATCGGGATGCATATTCATGTGTAAAATAAAGAATAAAAATAAAAAATAGGGATAAACTCACCCTCGGACGCGCCCTGGTTGTAACCGCTGCAACCGGCAGCCTCCGTTCCTAAGAATGAGCGAGTGAAGGACCTGCGATGACATCGCGGTCTTGTGATTGGTCGCGTAACCGCTCACGTGACTGCTCACGCGACCAATCACAAGCCGCGACGTCATCGAAGGTCCTTCACTCGCTCATTCTTAGGAACGGAGGCTGCCGGTTGCAGTGGTTACAACCAGGGCTCGTCCGAGGGTGAGTATATCCCTATTTTTTATTTTTATTCTTTATTTTACACATGAATATGGATCCCAGGGCCTGAAGGAGAGTTTCCTCTCCTTCAGACCCTGGGAACCGAACCATCCAGGATCACTTCCGATATTTGTGTCCCATTGACTTGTATTGGTATCGGGTATCAGTATCGGCGATATCCGATATTTTTCGGATATTGGCCGATACAATCTGATACCGATACTTTCAAATATCGGAAGGTATCACTCAACACTATTCACATGTTATCCAAATATTTTGCCATAATATGTTAAAGAAGATTTTGTCATTTTACTTCTTGGATGTGCCACTCTTTTTATCTATATTCAAGAAGCATTGGTGGAGCATTGGCATCTGTTTATACCAAGCTAGAATATATCACATGGAATATGAATGTGGTGAGTTCTTTTTTCAAATGTTCTGTTTTTTTTAGCAGGTCAATTTATATGTATATTTCTGCAGGACTATTTGGTGAGTGATGTAGTATTTAGACTATTGTGGACTGCTTCATTTGGTTTTAGAGCACAACTGTGAAGAGTGTGAAGGACCTTTTATTAGCATCAATGAAGCAGAACTTTATCAACCCGATAGAATTGCCACCAGTTCCACATCCGATATACGCGTGGTGTTAACAGGGTTATATCAAGCCAGAAACCAGTCCCGGTAGCGTGTGAGATTAAGCCGAGAAATGGAAGTGTGGATTGAGATTAAAAAACAACCCCAGGTTAGATTATACACTGCTCAAAAAAATAAAGGGAAAACTTAAGCAACAGAATATAACTCCAAGTAAATCAAACTTCTGTGAAATCAAACTGTCCACTTAGGAAGCAACACTGTTTGACAATCAATTTCACATGCTGTTGTGCAAATGGAATAGACAACAGATGGAAATTATTGGCAATTATCAAGACACACTCAGTAAAGGAGTGGTTCTGCAGGTGGGGACCACAGACCACATCTCAGTACCAATGCTTTCTGGCTGACGTTTTGGTCACTTTTGAATGTTGGTTGTGCTTTCACACTTGTGGTAGCATGATATGGACTCTACAATCCACACAAGTGGCTCAGGTAGTGCAGCTCATCCAGGATGGCACATCAATGCGAGCTGTGGCAAGAAGGTTTGCTGTGTCTGTCAGCGTAGTGTTCAAAGTCTGGAGGCACTACCAGGAGACAGGCCAGTACACCAGGAGACTTAGAGGGGGCCGTAGGAGGGCAACAACCCAGCAGCAGGACCGCTGCACTTGGCATTTGCCACAGAACACCAAGATTGGGAAATTCGCCACTGGTGCCCTGTGCTTTTCACAGATGAAAGCAGGTTCATACTGAGCACATGTGACAGATGTGACCGAGTCTGGAGACGCCATGGAGAGCGATCTGCTGCCTGCAACATCCTTCAGCATGACCGGTTTGGCAGTGGGTCAGTAATGGTGTGGAGTGGCAATTTTTTGGAGGGCCACACAGCCCTCCATGTGCTCACCAGAGGTAGCCTGACTGCCATTAGGTACCGAGATGAGATCCTCAGATCCCTTGTGAGACCATATGTTGGTGTGGTTGGCCCTGGATTCCTCCTAATGCAGCACAATGCCAGACCTCATGTGTAGTGTTGAGCATTCCGATACCGCAAGTATCGGGTATCGGCCGATACTTGCGGGTATCGGAATTCCGATACCGAGATCCGATACTTTTGTGGTATCGGGTATCGGTATCGAAACAACATTAATGTGTAAAAGAAAGAATTAAAATAAAAAATATTGCTATACTCACCTCTCCGACGCAGCCTGCACCTTACCGAGGGAACCGGCAGCCTTCTTTGCTTAAAATGCGCACGTTTCCTGCCTCCCGTGACGTCACGGCTTGTGATTGGTCGCGTGCCGCCCATGTGGCCGCGACGCGACCAATCACAGCAAGCCGTGACGTAATTTTCAGGTCCTGAATGCCTAATTCTAGGCATTCAGGATTTGAAAATTACGTTACGGCTTGTGATTGGTCGCGTCGCGGTCACATGGGCGACGCGACCAATCACAAGCCGTGACGTCACGGCAGGCAGGAAACACGCGCATTTTAAAATTACGTCACGGCTTGTGATTGGTTGCGTGCCGCCCATGTGACCGCGACGCAACCAATCACTGCAAGCCGTGACGTAATTTCAGGTCCTGAATGCCTAATTCTGCATTCAGGACCTGAAAATTACGTCACGGCTTGCTGTGATTGGTCGTGTCGCGGTCACATGGGCGGCACGCAACCAATCACAAGCCGTGACGTAATTTTAAAATGCGCGCGTTTCCTGCCTCCCGTGACGTCACGGCTTGTGATTGGTCGCGTCGCCCATGTGACCGCGACGCGACCAATCACAAGCCGTGACGTCACGGAAGGCAGTAAACGCGCGCATTTTAAGCAAAGAACGCTGCCGGTTCCCTCGGTAAGGTCCAGGCTGCGTCGGAGAGGTGAGTATAGCAATATTTTTTATTTTAATTCTTTCTTTTACACATTAATATGGATCCCAGGGCCTGAAGGAGAGTTTCCTCTCCTTCAGACCCTGGGAACCATCAGGGATACCGTCCGATACTTGAGTCCCATTGACTTGTATTGGTATCGGGTATCGGTATCGGATTAGATCCGATACTTTGCCGGTATCGGCCGATACTTTCCGATACCGATACTTTCAAGTATCAGACGGTATCGCTCAACACTACTCATGTGGCTGGAGTGTGTCAGCAGTTCCAGCAAGATGAAGGCATTGAAGCTATGGACTGGACCACCCATTCCCCAGACCTGAATCCGATTGAACAAATCTGGGACATCATGTCTCGCACCATCCACCAACATCGTGTTGCACAACAGACTGTCCAGGAGTTGGCGGATGCTATAGTCCAGGTTTGGGAAGAGATCTCTCAGGAGACCATCCTCCACCTCATCAGGAGCGTGCCCAGGCATTGTAGGGAGGTCATACAGGCAAGTGGAGGCCACACACACTACTTAGCATCATGCTCTTGTCTTGAGGCATTTCCACTGAAGTTGGATCAACCTGTAACTTCATTTTCCACTTTGATTTTGAGCATCATTTCATCTCCAGACCTCCGTGGGATATTAGTTGTGATTTACTTTGAACAATTTTAGGTTTTATTGCTCTCAACACGATCCACTATGTAATGAACTAAGATTTACAACAGGAATATTTCATTCAGTGATATCTAGGATGTGGTATTTTAGTGTTCCCTTTATTTTTATGAGCAGTGTATATTTAATCCCCTTAAGGGCGCACTAGACAATACACTGAACACACAATTGCTATACATATATAATGGTAATATATGCAAATACAATAGTGATAGAACAAAAGGTGTAAGTAGAATAGATTGCCAGTTACCAATTAGATGAAATGACTGGCTGTCAGCAGAGGGGATGCAACATGGTGGGCTTTTGGTCCCCTTTGTTTGTGACTTCCCTCACACAATGTGTCATCACCACCTCACAGAGAATAAGCAATAGGATATGCTACAAATAAGCATTAAACCCTGTGGGTTATTCCCTCTTGACCTATGGCCTAAAGCTAAATCCCCTCCCCTGGAAGTTTGGAGATAAATCTCCCAAAACCTATAAAAGATCATAACTCCCTTCTGAACAGTCCTAGTGTGGCCGTTAGGACACCATCGGATCTGGCCAGGTCCCTGCTGCTCATTGAGACTAAACACAATTTTGCTACCTAGCTGCTACTGGCTGTTCTTTGTATCTCCCTTTCAATGTGTGTTAGAAAGGCTCAAGACACAGGCGGGCACTTGCCCTGTTTTGAGGATCTCAGAAATATAAACGATGCACAGCTAGGATGTATAGTATTTCCATAACTCCTTCATGAAATTCTAGCTGGCTAAACAAAAGACTCAGGCCACATGGCTTTGATCCACAAGGGGTCTTCTTGTAGAAGGTTGCACACCAGTTATCTGGTGGGCCGGTGAATTCCTTTTTTGGGGCTGCAGGTTCTGAAGTTGTTTTTATAATCCCTTGCCAACTAGGATACAGATGACTGACATGGAATTATATCTCCAAAATTCTTCACAACCACCATGTTATTTAGAAGTTGCTGTGGTTTATCCATTTGCATTCATGAACAATGGCTGACATCAGGTAGTAATAATGACCATCTCTTTCTATAAAATCTGATTTTGACCACCCTACCTCTAGGTAGGTACCATTAACTTACACTAAAGTCTCGAAAATCGATCCGCTGATATCTATTACTGTTACTAGGTCATTGAAACTAATTTGATCATATCTTTGCCTTTTTCTAGACATTATATATTAGTAGGAATGTGTCTTTCTCCACTTGTTCCTTTGAATATTATAGTCCACAATACATTCACAGACTATTTGAATTTGGTCTTTACAACTGTGTGTGGTTTGAATTATTATTTTCCTTTTTAGACTTATGTTCATGCATTGTTCATAAAATACTGGCTGGCCCCTAGGCTCCATCTCAGCATTTCTGATGAATGTGGCAAAGGGTAGAGTGAATATATGTGTTCTCAATATCCTACACTTTCCTTAGCACCACTGAGAGGTAACCTTTGACCATAAAGCTATTACTGAACCATTGTTGAGTTGCAATTTTTAACACTTTCTAGCAGGCCACAGCAATAGCACTCGAACATTTACATTGCAGGAGTTTTAACACTACTGTACGTAACTGTTCAGTAGCTAGATACATGGCGTTTTAGCAGACAGATGCCAATAACAATCAAAAATTTATGCACATGAAAGATAGAGAATATGCATGTTTGAAACCACAAGGATTTTTTCTGTTGTAAGAAACCAGTTTGCTGATAAAGGGGGGTTATATAGTTCTTAAAGGGAAGGTGCCATCAAAAAAAAAATTTTTACAGCAATTGTAAAAATGTAAAGAATTAATGTTTACATTTTCTTAAAAAATATTATCATTTGTTAATAATTTAGTAAAATATGAAAAATAATTTGAAAAGTTTTGGAGTTTCCACTTTTAAACACTAGGGGGAGCAGCTGCTGAAATTTCAGAAAAACCTAGTGTACAAATAGCTCACATTACTGCACTGCAGTAATTATGGGCGGAGTCTGCTGACGTGTGTGTGATGTCTCCTCTCCTCCCCTTCTGGGTGTCTGCTAAGGGATGAGAGGATGATATTCAGGAACCCAGTGAGCAGCCATTTTGTTGGTGACTGCAGAGTAAGGCTGCCGTCACACTAGCAGTATTTGGTCAGTATTTTACCTCAGTATTTGTAAGCCAAAACCAGGAGTGGAACACTTAGAGAAGTATAATAGAAACTTATATGCTCCACATCTGTATTTATCACCCACTCCTGGTTTTGGCTTACAAATACTGAGGTAAAATACTGACCAAATACTGATCGTGTGACGACAGCCTTAGGCTACTTTCACGCTAGCGTTGTTTGCAATATGTCGCAATGCGTCGTTCAGGAGAAAAAAACGCATCCTGCAAAGTTGTCTGAAGGATGCGTTTTTCCCCATAGACTTACATTACCGACGCATTGCGATGTATTGCCACACGTCGCAACCGTTGTGCGACGGTTGCATCGTGTTTTGGCGGACCGCCACCACAAAAAAACGTTACATGTAACTTTTTTTGTGCGTCGAGTCCACCATTTTCGACCGCGCATGTGTGGCCGAAACTCCACCCCCTCCTCCCCGGACTTTACAATGGGGCAGCGGAAGCGTCGTAAGTCTGCTTCCGCTGCCCACGTTGGGCATTTCTTTCACAGCATGCATCGGTACGTCGGGCCGACGCACTGCGATGGGCCCGTACGGACGCTAGTGTGAAATCAGCCTTAGACTGACAAGTAGACAGTCACCGAGGATGGCAGGCAGCAAGGATTCTGGGAGATATGTGGTGGAGGGAGCAGGGTGACAGCAGCACAGAGTATTTCAGGAGAGCAGTGTGCTGGTCTATGGGGGGCACCCTGTTTGGTGCATGGAGCAGCCAGGGATTGTACATAGAGCCCTGTCTTTTATACACATGGATGGACCATCTCCTCAGAAATCCAGGAAACATTTCTGTGGATTGATGGCCTGTTCTGATCCAGACTTTGCATGCAGACCCCATTCCCCTCCTCAGATCTTGTCTTCTCCATCCTGTTCTGGCGATGTGTGAAAGCGAGGCGACAGGCGCAGTCTGGGGTGACGCTGGGAAGGAAATGTAGCCATATAGTAACGATAAAAATGAGACCCCTCTCTTCAGCTGCCTCACCAGCCTTCCCCTGACTGCACCTAACTGGAGGTCATGCTGCCCCCTCTATTACCCCAGACCCGCGTGCAGGTGCTCAGCCAGAACCACCCTAGAATGGTTCTGCTTTCTGAAGATAATACTGCCATAGTGTTCTCACATAGTACCGCCATATACATCACACATAATACTGTCCTATAGTTCTCACATAATACCATCATATAGACCGCCATATAGATCACACACAATACCATCAAATAGATCACACAATACTGTCATACAGTTCCCACATAATACCACCATATAGATCACACATAATACCACCAGTGTTCTCACATACCGCCATATAGATCACACATAGTACCTCCATAGTGTTCTCACATAATACCGCCATATAGATCACACAATACCGCCACATACTTCTCACAATGCCGCCATATAGATCTCACATAATACCGCCATATAGATCACACACAATACCACCATATAATTCTCACAATACTGATCAAGCATAATACCACCATACAGATCACATAATACCGTCATATAGATCTCACATAATGCCATAATACAGCATGACCCCTGCAGCTCCTGTTATCGCATGCATTGAGTTGTGTGTGCAATGGGGAAAGACATGCAGGGGGGAGAGGAGTGCATAGGAGAGGATTAGATACACTGTTCACCAGACAGTATCACACAGGAGCGGATTAGATACATGGCTCAGGCTACTTTCACACTTTTGTCTTTAGGGATACGTCACAATGCTTCGTTTTGGAGAAAAAACGCATCCTGCAAAGTTGCCCCCAGGATGCGCTTTTTCCCCATAGACTTATATTAGCGACACATTGCGACATATGGCCACACGTCGCAGCCGTCGTGCGACGGATGCGTCGTGATTCGGCGGCCGCGACGCGCAAAAAAAAGTTCCATGTAACTTTTTTTGTCCGTCGGTTCTGCTTTTTCCGCCCCTCTAATGCGCGGCCGGAACTCCGCCCCCTCCTCCCCGCTCATCACACTGGGTAGCGGATGCATCGTAAGACTGCATCCGCTGCCCACGTTGTGCTAAATTTAGCACAACGTCCATCGGTACGTCAGGCCAACGGTTTGCGACGGCCCCGTACTGACGGAAGTGTGAAAGTAGCCTCAGCAGACAGTATCACACAGGATAGGATTAGATACACGGCTCAGCATAGTATCACAGGATAGGATTAGATACACGGTTCAGCAGACAGTATCACACAGGAGAGGATTAGATACACAGCTCAGCAGTCAGTATCACACAGGAGAGGATTATTAGATACACGTCTCAGCAGACAGTATCACACAGCATAGGATAGGATACAGTATAGGATTAGATACACGGCTCAGCATAGTATCACACAGTATAGGATTCGATGCATGGCTCAGCACACAGTATCACACAGGATAGGATTAGGTACACGGCTCAGCATAGTATCACACAGGACAGGATTAGATACATGGCTCAGCAGACAGTATCATACAGGATAGGATAAGATACACGGCTCAGCATAGTATCACACAGGATAGGATTAGATACATGGCTCAGCAGACAGTATGACACAGGAGAGGATTAGATACACGGCTCAACATAGTATCACACAGGATAGGATTAGATACATGGCTCAGCACACAGTATCACACAGGATAGGATTAGATACACGGCTCAGCATAGTATCACACAGTATAGGATTAGATGCATGGCTCAGCACACAGTATCACACAGGATAGGATTAGGTACATGGCTCAGCAAAGTATCACACAGTATAGGATTAGATGCATGGCTCAGCATACAGTATCACACAGGAGAGGATTAGATACACAGCTCAGTTAGTATCACAAAGGAGATGATTAGATGCATGGCTAAGCAGACAGTATCACACAGGAGAGGAGTAGATACACAGCACAGTAACACACATGGGAGGAGATAACTGCTCAGAGTCAGCACCACAAAGGAGAGGATTAGATTCCCTCTCCCCCTCCCCACTGATACTTACTTCACGGCTGCCTGCTGAGTCCTTCTCCCTCCCGATCTTGGTCTCCTCCTCCTATAACTGCAGGGCTCCTGCGAATATCCTGGGAAGCTGAAGCTGGAGCTCACAGATGCAGTGTGAGCTCCAGGAAGATGGCGCCGATCTCCTGCCTCTACTGTGCTGTGGACGGCTCAGGGGGCATGGCCCGACCAGAGCAGAGAGCAGCTTATAATGGTAGGTATAGAGTCGGCTCCCGACCGCAGATGTCTATGCCCAGGGCTGCCGTAAATGCAGAGTGTAAGTGTCGTGCAGCTACACTTACACTCCTGCAAAGCAAAATGGCGGCGCCCAGTGGCTGAAAAAAAAAAGAATAATAAAAAAAATGTTAAAGTTAAAAAATGTAAATTTGTATTAAAAATAATTGTTTATATAAACAATCATTTTTAATACAAAAAATAAAATGCGGCACCTTTCCTTTAAGACCATAGTAAACGAAGTAGTCAGGAAAATCCCTTTAAACATAAAGGTGGCAGAAGATTTCAAAATAGCAAAGTTATAAAACCTTGAGCTGTCCTTGGAAAATAGGAATAAAGATCCAGGATAGTAGGGGGAAATTCAACACTGATTTTTTTTAAATCTACTAGGTTTTAACTGTTGTCAGTGTTTTTCTTTTCTTTACCAAGTTTGTAATGTTACTGCAGTTAAATACTGATTGAAACCAACTTTTGATCTTAAGATATCAAATGATAGAAACACCGTTTTGATGTCACCGGAGATCGAGATCACCTTTCATAAAAACATAGTGATGTCATACCAATTAAATGGCGGTAACTAAATGTCTGCTTGCCAATGTGACACCTTAACAGAAGAGCAGTTTAACCTTTGCTATGGGCATCTTATTATTATTTGTACTCTTTGTGCAGTATTCTATATTCACTACATGTAGACATTCGCATACTGTTTATTTGCCTGTCTGGTCGGTGAAAATACTACTTAAAAGGCAATGGTGCAAAATATAACTACACCTTCTTATCTATAATTCCAAATACAGTGAAGGATTGCTTGCAGGAATCATGTAATGCTGGAAAGTTGATCTATTATTCTCTTTAGTGCTTTCTAAATTCTGATATTAAATCATTTCAGCCAGAGGGAGAGGTTAGTAGGCTATATAAATATTCCTTGCTGACAAGTCACACAGATCTCTAAGAACAACAGTGTTTGCTATTAAACCTTACACCAGGCAAGAGTGGAAATATTTTTGGTAATTGTCGGTGCGGAAAGTCTTTTGGATTCAGGCATAATGTATTCAATGCTGCAGAAATCACATGAAAGTTACTAGCTGCACAAATATATTTATGCTACTTTAATTATGAATGTAGAAAAGCAAAGATGCTAGAAATCTGTTTTAGAAAATCACAGTATGATCTTCAGAAAATTATAACAAATTCTTCCTAAAGTGGGAGAAAAACAATTTCAAATGACTCTATAAATTGTAAAGTCTGTCAGAAGCCATCAGCTCAAAAAGGCTGCCTTGGATACACTTGGCTTAAGGCATTCCATAAAGCAGATCCCAGAGGGACCCCAGCCGTCACTCTTATACCGCTATACAGGGATCTGGACTTATAATGGGGTGCTCTGCGTTACATCCATGGAGTAGTTGGTAGGAGGAGGAGCGATCTTAAGTCAAGAGCGCTCAAACAAAGTAGAACTGGGGTTGATATGTCCTCCAGACTCAGTAATTTGATTATTTTAGTGTAGTTAAGGTGGAACCACTCTATTTGACTGCTTACACAGGTGATATTTAATGAAGAATTGATGATATCCATAAATATGGAGATTTGTCATGGAATTTTCCTGGGCGCAAACAGTAGAGAAGAAAGTGTTTAATGGATTGGCCATCTCACTCACCCCACCCTGCTAGACTATCTTTCACAATAAATGACAACCTGTTTTGCCCCATATCACACATCCATTGCGTATGTGTAACCCTTTATTCTGCACTTTCATTCAAACTACACATCCAAGTCCTTAACATTCCCTGCCGTCACCAACTCCAAAATATTTCCAGAACCTGTTCTTTCCTCCGTTCTTAATCAAATAAATGCTGGAATATGCCCTCATCATCTCCTGGTTGAATGCTCCTTTGTGGCCTCCCAAATATAACTTTCACACCTTTCTAGTCTATTCACAAGTCAGTAAATGAATCCACCCCTCCCTTCGCTACACCTCTGCCACTACCTTCTGCCCATAGTTTCCAAATTCCCAGCAAATCCAGTTTAAGTTACTGTGTTTTGTTTGCACTATTTTGCTGTGCAGAAGGTAATTTATTAGTCTAGGTGCAGAGGGATATTTCAGGTACATCAAGTTGGTTCTATTTTATTAATGTGCAAAATTATAAAACTTTCCCATGAACTGTTATTAAGGCTTTTCGTCTGTTTTCTTGAAAAATCCAACCAACCAAGCCATGTATTGTTTTCACTTTTCCATTGCCAAAAGATCATAGGCTTTTCACAATGGTCCTACATACACAGTGCATTAGAAATTGGTCTCATTCACTGTACAAGAAGAATGCTCACTGCAACATTCTCATCAGACACTCACAGTATTAATTATGGGTAATGCCATATTACACAGACTCAGTCCCTTGTAGTATGGACTTTTAGTAGGAAAAAGCTCTGGTGGGTTATATGTTGAATGGTTCCCCATACATAAAGTAGAGACAGGGACACTAGACTCTAGCGATGTGCCACTTACTGAGCTGTTTAGGTTAGCTTTGATAAAATCACTGATTTATCAGCAGGAGATTATCATTAGTGGACCAGTAAAACTGCTGCCTGGTAGTCAAGCACAATCATGAGCTCTGTATAACCCCGCCCCCACCACTGGTTAGCAGCTTTGTGTGCACGCTGTGCATGGGCCAAAATCTATCAATCTGTGATGTGAGGGATTATGCAGAGCTCAGCATTCAGAGAACTGCTATATTTGCAGCAAAGAAAACAATGATCTTATCAAAATGACAGCAAGCAGCTCATTAAGTCATACATCACTGGGATCAGGGTCTCTGCCTCTAAGTTACGCTGCTCTAAGGTAACAAAAACCTGACAAAAGTTTCCCTTTAAAAGGTGTATATTACCGGAATACTCCATTATGCTATTTAAATTAGTTACCTATGGAAAATGTAATATTTTGCATCTGGTTTTTCAAGTCAGAACTCAGAGTTGAACCTAAACGCAGATAAAGTATATAATTTCGCCCTCTCTCTATTGCTAATTGTGAGACTTAACAGAAAATAGCTGCTGCATTCCCTGCCTCTGCTTTTATACAGGCTATGATAACTATTTTTGGTTGGCTGTGCTATACCATGTGATGTGATAGCTGCAAGGCATTGTGGAGAAGCCTGCATTGCCATGGTTGTTGTCATGTGAGTCTTCCCTGGCTGATGCAATCTTCTACAATTTGTAAAATGTTGGCAACTACTTTGATGACATCACATAGCAAATTGTTTGAATTTTCTGGGTTCAGCAAATTCCTATAAAATTCAACACCAATTCAATTTGCATCAATTTGAGTTAACTTTAAATCGACTAATAATATTAGTTACATTGGAAATGATTGGTAAGTAAATTGGCAATGAAATCTTTGCAATGTGCTTATGACAAATCCATACCTCCAGTCTTAGGCCAGTAGTAGTGTTGAGCGATATCTTCCGATATGCATTGGTATCGGTATCGGATAGTATCGGCCGATACCGGCAAAATATCGGATCTCGCCGATACCGATACCCGATACAATGCATTTCAATGGGACGCAAAGTATCGGAATAGTTCCCAGGGTCTGAAGGAGAGGAAACTCTCCTTCAGGCCCTGGGATCCATATTCATGTGTGAAATAAAGAATTAAAATAAAAAATATGGATATACTCACCTCTCCGGCGGCCCCTGCGGCCCCTGGACGATGACGTCGCGGCTTGTGATTGGTCGCGTGAGCGGTCACATGAGCGCTCACGCGACCAATCTGAAGCCGCGACATCATCGAAGGCCCTTCACGCACTCATTCTTAGGAACGGAGGCTTCCGGTTACAGCGGTAAGATCCAGGGGCCACCAGAGAGGTGAGTATATCCATATTTTTTATTTTAATTCTTTATTTTACACATGAATATGGTTCCGATACCGATTCCCGATATCACAAAAGTATCGGAACTCGGTATCGGAATTCCGATACAGCAAGTATCGGCCGATACCCGATACTTGTGGTATCGGAATGCTCAACACTAGCCAGTAGCCTTAACACTTACTTTCCTGAAGACCTATCTTGCATGAACTGTTAAACATTTAACAGGCTCTGTACTAGCTCAGGCTCTGGCTAATGATTCATAACACGCCAAGCAGAAAGTGAAATGATCTTGTAAGCTTTAATTTTCCATTTCCCACTTATCCAGTAAATGTTCTTTTATTACAAGGCTATGTCATATTTTATTTACAACATGAACCATCAAGCAGCTGTGATGACTATTCAAATCATTGAGCAAAACATCATCATAAAATATTTCATCATCGTAGTAAATCTGACATTTCTGCAGAGCTATTCTTATCTACATTTATGTTGCGTGGCAAAATACAGTTGTACAGTTCGAGCCATCTAGTATGTCATTGGAGCATTCTTCATTTTTTCTCTTTTATCTACATCATTCTTGAGATTCATTTAATAGTGATACCAATGGTGATGGATATATATTAAATTCTAGCAGCAGCCACCACAAGGAGGATATTAGGAACTTTCTGTATATGAATTTATTATTATGAGTCTTTCAACTGGTACAGGTATAATATGCAAAAATACAATGCTTACATAGGATATTTTGCAGATTGTAAGCCATGTTGGGTATTGTCTCACTCTGTAGGGTCTGTCATTCATGTAGTCATATTTATTGTACTTGTCTATACTTGTCTGCTTCTTTAAGTTTTATTACATTTGTCTGTTGTTGCGCTTTAAAGGGCTTGTCCAGTCCAATTCGATAAGTCTGCAGTCACTCTGTATGACAGCAGACTTGTGAATCCTCACCATGCAGGCACTGTGTTCTGTGAGGATTTGCGGTTTCTGACCCAAGATTGGAAGGTAAGTTTGGCTTAAACAAACTCCCGGCCATACTCCACACACATGTATTGAGCGAGGCCATGCCCTGACCAGTGACTGTCGGCTGTCCAGTGGTCGTGGTCGACTAGAGGCCGTGCCGACAGAATGTCAGGCACACAGTGACTACAGACTTATCGATTTGTACCGGACAACCCTTTTTAGGAGGAAAGAATAACAAGGACCTATACTTATAAGGACAATACAATATCTGCTGATCTTGCATGCATCTAGACAGGTTTTAAAAGATATGATCTCACTGGCTATGCTCACCTCCCTTTACGTATATGTGCTATGGGTGACTACAAGCTGTACAAGAGATACCCACATATGGGACAAACATGCCAGATTCAGCATCTAATTTAACTATTGTAAACTAAAGAATGTTCTAATAATAATGTTACTTAGTGGAAACTGGACCAGCCAAGCATTTGTGCATCATATGAGATTTGTACCCATTGAGAAGCTTGTGATGCCAGAGTGTAAGGAACAGTAAATGTTTTTCTGTGTAAGTCTACTTCTGGTCTGAACTGGTTCTGTAAAGAGGACCACCTGGCCTACAAGATTGAATGGTGTCTTACAAGGGACTTACTGTAAAAATGCCACAAAAGCAGTACATATAAATACAGTACGCTCTAAGGTTGGCTTTTTTTTAAGTCAGTTGGAGTAAATAAAGTTTTTCAGAGCATCAGAAATGTTTATGATTGTCCTTCATAAAAAGCAGAAGTTATTGTGCAGTAAAAACTTCTAATTTCACCTAGTACAAAGCTTACTGTTCTGGAAATCACTATATATGATTACCGCCGTCTATCTATTTTTATTTCCTGCAACATTGTAACCAGCCTCGGTTATTGGTCATTGTGATTGACCTCTTTGCAGATTATTAAGTCTCACATTTTATCTTTCTTTTCCTCAGGAAATTGGAAAAACTTAAACACTGTAAATGAAAGCTACTTTGACAATTAATAGAGCTTAAAAATTAAAAGTGTGTGAAAACTGTTGGGTCAAAACAGTCCAGTCCGCTGATTCAAGTGATACCTATCTCCTGTGCATATTCTGACCTCTTCTCTGTATCTCCTTGGCTTCTCTTGACAGCCAGAAGCTCACAAATGCCTGCAAGTTGTATCTGAATGTACCACAGATAATTGGATTTTCTGATCTTTGGCAAATAATCTTTATGCTAACATTAGCTCACTGTAGTTTTCCTGTTGGAGAGGAAATTAAATCTCGGTGCACTTTATCTGCTGACTTTCCTTTTGACAGGCTGGCCATTCTTTTTTTATCTTCCCGATTTCTTTTCTACTTTGTGTAATATTGAGTTTGTCACTGGTTCACCATTTACTTTGGATACAATGAGACTCTAGAAATCAGATCCATGATAGTTGGGTTTCCATATCCTTACTACATACCAGAGAACTTGTAGATGTAAATCTCACATTATTGTTATCAACTAATCATTTTTTTGAAGGTGCTTTTGTGCTAAAAGGGTATGCAAAGGGGTTTCCAGTACAAAAAATACAAAAAAATCACATTGCTGCACTGTTTCAGTTTCCAGAAAAAGTGAATACACATAATACAATTGCCTCCATTGGAGGCTAGAAGCTGGCACAACTCGATCGGCTTGGCTACATTGGAGCTCTGGTTGTTATGCCGACGCATCGCTGACAACCGATCACTTGACGGGGGTCGGCGATGTGCACATTTCTGGCCCCATGGCCGAGAGCGGTAGTTAAATGCCGCTGTCAGCGTTTGACGGTGGCATTTAACTAGTTAATAGTGGCGGGTGAATCGCGATTCCACCCACCGCTATTGCGGGCACATGTCAGCTGTTCAAAACAGCTGACATGTCCTGGCTTTGATGCGGGCTCACCGCCACAGCCTGCAACAAAGCGGGTTATCTGACCTCCACAGTAATAGTACGACGGAGGTCGGTAAGGGGTAAATAAAAGGTTATAAAAATGATATTTAATCAAGCTTTAGGAACAAGAGAAGAGTACGGGAGCATGGAATCGCAAGGTAAGTACCAACAATCATGTGCACATAGAGTACTCAATAACTCAAGTGAGATAGAAAACACCTTCAATGAAAATGATAAGTTATATATTAGATGGCAATAATTAATACCAATTCATAAATAAAGTGTAAAGTACATAGTGCATAATGTAAACATTCATCATGAATTGATAACATCCCAAATTGATATAATCAAATCTATATGAACAAGTGACAAATGCCTAAACAAAACTGACCACTGTATATCTTCTAATAAAGAGTTTTGCCAGAGTCATGTGCCAGTCAATGTATGTAAAAAACAAGTTAAATAAATGAAGGTAAATGGAAAAGAGTACCTATAAAGTGCTGGGTGCAAACGTTCCAGCTGCCACGTGCTCTCACCTCAACAGCGCCGTTTCACAAAATGCTTCTTCCATGGGGGCCCAGTGTACAAAATAGAAAAAAAAATTAACTCAAAGTACAAAATAGATAAAAGAAAAAAAAGAATATAAAAAAACATATTTCCATATTAATTATTAATTTGTAAATAATTGAATAAATAGATAAGATGATATATTACGTGCCATGTTATTACTATAATATAAGGTTGAGGACCTAGCATGCATATACATAAGTACAGCTGGCTATGCAAGCAGGACTTTGCGTATTGATAAAATGAGGATATATTCCTTTTTCCTGCCCTAAACTTGTCCTGTTTTGCTATGTTGCCCCAGACTTTTGTATATTCTCTTTAATGTGCAGTTTCTATGACAGTGGTAGAGTGTGCCTACCTTATCATTCTGGTGGCTTTTGCTTTTAGAGATCTAGTTCACCGTACAGAACAAAACAAGTTACCATATGGTTGACAAGCTAGCCTCAAGTCTTAAATTGATTTTTTGTTTACTATACAAAAGGCTTTTTGTGACCTATAGGCAAACAGAATATTGTTGATATAAATTATTATTGCGCTTTAGCACTTCTAAATTCTGCACTCACTATCTGCTTTATGATAGAACTTGTTCACTAATTTGTATTAGGGACCTTTACAACTTTACACATTAAATGGATGATGATTCTTTCCATCTCCGTAATATTACATTGAGGTCCCAATGAGAAGGAACTCTGTTTCACATTCTTATCCAGATAATTCAAAAGTATCCAGAATATTCTGTAAAAGTATAGAAGGTTTAACACCTTGCTACATACTATTTCACTTAACAATCATATGTCATATTGTCATTAATGTATTGGCAACGTAAGCTACAGTACAGACCAAAAGTTTGGACACACCTTCTCATTTAAAGATTTTTCTGTGGAGACCAGGTCATCTGGCGTAGCACCCCATCACTCTCCTCCTTGGTCAAATAGCCCTTACACAGCCTGGAGGTGTGTTTGGGGTCATTGTCCTGTTGAATAATAAATGATGGTCCAACTAAACGCAAACCAGATGGAATAGCATGCCGCTGCAAGATGCTGTGGTAGCCATGCTGGTTCAGTATGCCTTCAGTTTTGAATAAATCCCCAACAGTGTCACCATCAAAGCACCCCTACACCATCACACCTCCTCCTCCATGCTTCACGGTGGGAACCAGGCATGTAGAGTCCATCTGTTCACCTTTTCTGCATCGCACAAAGACACGGTGGTTGGAACAAAAGATCTCAAATTTCGACTCATCAGACCAAAGCACAGATTTTCACTGGTCTAATGTCCATTCCTTGTGTTCTTTAGCCCAAACACGTCTCTTCTGCTTGTTGCCTGTCCTTAGCAGTGGTTTCCTAGCAGCTATTTTACCATGAAGGCCTGCTGCACAAAGTCTCCTCTTAACAGTTGTTGTAGAGATGTGTCTGCTGCTAGACCTCTGTGTGGCATTGACCTGGTCTCTAATCTGAGCTGCTGTTAACCTGCGATTTATAAGGCTGGTGATTTGGTTAAACTTATCCTCAGAAGCAGAGGTGACTCTTGGCCTTCCTTTCCTGGGGCGGTCCTCATGTGAGCCAGTTTCTTTGTAGCGCTTGATGGTTTCTGCTACTGCACATGGGGACACTTGCAAAGTTTTCCCAATTTTTCGGACTGACTGACCTTCATTTCTTAAAGTAATGATGGCCACTCATTTTTCTTTACTTAGCTGCTTTTTTCTTGCCATAAAACAAATTCTAACAGTCTATTCAGTAGGACTATCAGCTGTGTATCCTCCAGACTTCTGCTCAACACAACTGATGGTCCCAACCCCATTTATAAGGCAAGAAATCCCACTTATTAAACCTGACAGGGCACACCTGTGAAGTGAAAACCATTCCCGGTGACTACCTCTTGAAGCTCATCAAGAGAATGCCAAGAGTGTGCAAAGCAGTCATCAAAGCAAAAGGGGGCTACTTCGAAGAACCTAGAATATAAGACTTATTTTCAGTTGTTTCACACTTTTTCATTAAGTATATAATTCCACATGTGTTAATTCATAGTTTTGATGCCTTCAGTGTGAATGTACAATTTTCATAGTCATGAAAATACAGAAAAATCTTTAAATGAGAAGGTGTGTCCAAACTTTTGGTCTGTACTGTATGTATATGGTTGTCTAGCACAATAATTTTTACTGAAAATGTTATTTTTTAAAGGGGTTATGTCAGGACAATAGTACCCCTTTAGGATATATGGAAATCAGGACTTTTCTAATGTGCCACAGCAGTGACCATTTTGTTAGTAGGTCATAAAATAAATGTAAAGATAGAGAGAAAGAGAGAGAAAAAAAAGAGCAAAAGAGAGAAGAAAGAAAGAAATACAGAAAGAAAGAAAAAGATAGAAACAGAGAAAGCAAAAAAGATAGAAAGAGAAAAAGGTAGAAAGAATGAAAGAAGGAAAGAGAGAAAGAAAGAAAAAAAAGATAGAAAGATTGAAAGAAAGAAAGAAAGAAAGAGTGTGAGAGAGAGAGAGAGAAAATGAAAAAGAAAAAAGATAAGCCTGACCAACATCTCCTGTTAAAACGAGTCAAATTTGTACATAGATCATTGGCCAATTTGTGTATGCCCAAGTGCCATGACAAGGCAAACCTTCTAGATTGGAACCTACCATATCAAATGTGCACTTACTGTTATGGACCGAGAACATTTTTGAGAATGGGGACAACTCCTTTAAACTGATAGGAGGAGTTAACAGCCAAATATAGTGATAATCACTACATTATATGTATACTACAAAAAACAAACTCACCATTGCTTCCTGGCAAAATGTGTTAAATAAGTAAGACTGCAAGGCTTGGGAAGGGCTCTATGAACCAAAACGGTGGCATTTGCGCTTAATAAAGTCCACTTTTTTCCATCTTATTTTGTTTTGATTGGAGTGCTGCCTTCTTTATGATCTTTATTATGGAACACATTGGACATTTGCTTTGAGGCTTGGCACCTATTTTGAGCAGCCGTCAAATGGTACTGTTCCATTATCCCCTATTCTAAATAGATAGATAGATAGATAGATAGATAGATAGATAGATAGATAGATAGATAGATAGATTTGGGCTAGATAGAAAAAAAACAGCATGCAGAATCAAAATTCCAACTCAGCATTCACTGATAAAATAGAGTAAAAAAAAACTAGGTAGCATTCCAAAATTAAAACTAATGAAAGATCTATTTGTATTCCATTAATCCAAATAATTTTTTACAGGAAGTTTATGGCTAACCCTTTCTACTCTGCTATAACTTCAGTAGAAATGAATAGTAAATCAATGGGATATCTCTTACATCATTCACATTGTTTCATTCATAATTATTTAATTACTTTATATCAATGACACCATAAAGTACAAAACCAAAAACAGCTAGCGTTCTTGTACTGTTAATGGCTCATTACATTGGAGCCAGACATCCAGTTTCTGCTGTGATGTTCATGAGTTTACAGTTCTGAGCTGCATCTTTGTCGTCTCAGTTCTCGCTATGTGCGCATACAGCTCTAGGCATTTTCTCAGTGGTATTACCACTTTTCCAGCAGCAGCCATGGTAGGTTAGTGACTGGGAAATGCACATTCATTAATAGTTGCTCTGGTGAGAGAGATGCATATACTCCATAGCCTTTAGTTGTTTCTCTACCATCAGCTAACGTCTAGAAAGTTGTGTCTTGTCAGCCTGCTCCTACAGCTATATGTCAGCAATGGGACCCATATTCTCCCTGTGGATAGTCGAGGGTTGTCACTCATCCAAATTCCTTTAAAGGGATATTCCCGGCTAAACCCTTCAGCCTTCCCCAGCAGCATCCTTGTTAACACTCCAGTCCACCATGGTGATGTGCGTAACCCCGATGCAGAAGACAATAAATAGCTCATATTCTACCAGTGGAATATTTTTTGCAGCTTTTTGCTTTTACTATATGATTTATTCTGTGATATTATCCAATATTTCTAATAATTCAATGGAAATAGCTCTGCATTCATGCATTGATGTACTTAATGGAAATCTTTGCTTTTTATTTTGGACTGTTCCATCCTTGAGGATCTGAAATGCGTATTTTGGCAAAGTTTCAAGATTCATCTTAGTTTACATGTGTAGGGTTTTAACAGTCCTTCTGTTAAGAGATATATTGCTCTAGAGCAGAGGCGTTAAACTAATTTTCATCATGGCCACATCATCATTGCTGTTGCCTTCAAAGGGCCATTTGTACAGTAATTGGCAGCTCCTCCTTAAATGGACAGCGATCTCTCTCCAGGTTTTTGCCGCCTAATCTGAGAAAAGCATATTGTAGAGACAAACACTCCATTATTTTGAGACTCCACCATTTTATAAGCAAGATATTATCATTAGTGGACTAGTAAGGTTGTCCTTCATGCTGGGCAGCTTTCTGCCTATGCACAGAAAGCTGCCAATCAGTGGTGAGGGCAGAGTTAAGGTACTTTCACACTGAGCAACTTTACAACGAGAACGACGACGATCCGTGACGTTGCAGCGTCCTGGATAGCGATCTCGTTGTGTTTGACACGCAGCAGAGATCTGGATCCCGCTGTGATGTCGCTGGTCGGAGCTAGAAGTCCAGACCTTTATTTCATCGCTGACCACCCGCTGGATTGGCGTGTGTGACAGTGATCCAGCGATGTGTTTACTTGTAACCAGGGTAAACATCGGGTTACTAAGTGCAGGGCCGCGCTTAGTAACACGATATTTACCCTGGTTACCATTGTAAAAATAAAAAAAAAACACTACATACTCACCTTCTGATGTCTGTCACGTCCCCCGCCGGCGGCTTCCCTGCACTGACTGTCAGCGCTGGACGGCCATAAAGCAGAGCACAGCAGTGACGTCACCGCTGTGCTCTGATTTACGGCCGGCCGGCGCTGACACATTCAGTGCAGGGAAGCCGCCGGCGGGGGACGTGACAGACATCAGAAGGTGAGTATGTAGTGTTTTTTTTTTACTTTTACAATGGTAACCAGGGTAAATATCGGGTTACTAAGCGCGGCCCTGCGCTTAGTAACCCGATGTTTACTCTGGTTACCCGGGTGCTGCAGGGGGACTTCGGCATCGTTATAGACAGTTTCAATGATGCCAAAGTCGTTCCCCTGATGGTTGGTCGCTGGAGAGAGCTGTCTGTGTGACAGCTCCCCAGCGACCTAAACAGCGACGCTGCAGCGATCGGATCGTTGTCTATATCGCTGCAGCGTTGCTAAATGTGACGGTACCTTTATAAAAAGCTTTGCATTCATAGACCTAGCAGTTTTGCAACAGATAAAACAGCAATTTTCTTAAATCTGCAACAAGCATCTCAGTAAACGATACATTGCTGAAATTAGGGTCTCAGCGCTTACATTATGCTGATGGGGTACTAAAAACCTGGTGACAGATTTCCTTTAACATATTGATAAATAAACTGAGAAATCACATCACATACTAGCCACATTCAATGATCGAGTTCAGAAAATAGCAACTAACACAAAACAAAATGTAAACAATCTTCAGATGAATGGTTAAAATTACAGAGGAGCAAATAAATTCGGGGGTCACTGAACTCTACATGCATTTTACAAAAATACACATTTACCTAAAAGCAGATTTTTTTTTACAAAAATACACATTTGCCAAAAAGCAGATTTTTTTTTACAAAAATACACATTTCCCTAAAAGCAAATTTTTTGCATTTCGTATCTTTGCAGATTCACATAAATAGTGGGTACTGGACACCGAGAATGGTTGTAGTCCAGGATTCCTTTATTAATAAACAACAATCTAGAAAAAAAAACAACAAAATACATCTTTATTTAACATTTCTTAAAAATGCTGAGGGGAAAGGACAACACACAGTAGTAAAACACATACTATGGTTAAATGTATATAGTGAGTCTAGAGAAAAGTAGATACGAGAAAGACAGTGGTGTAGATACAAATTCTCAAGTATTGGCCTAATAATCACCCTGCCTGTCCGCGGAGGTTGGCACCCTAGGAATAGCGATATGGGCTAACCCTGGATATCGCTATAACATCCTATAAATGAGGTGGACACCAAATCACAAAGTGAAAAACACCAATAAAATGACTGCCAAGAGGCAGGATGTGAGTGGGAGACAGCTCTTGTATCAAGGATACTACATAGATACAGGTGTGGACTTTTGGTAAAATACCCCCTCATTAAAAATAGTACAAAGAGATGATTACACACTGATGTCAAAAAGAGTGGTCATTAATGCCATATATTCAATAAACTCCCAAATCCCTAACATCCATATACAGTACATCTTTTTTGCGCCACTCACATTCAGGGCCGGAAAGAATGGGGAAAATTATTATAATAATCTCATCCCCAGCAAAAACGTGGTATGCTAGTATTCATATACCCATCATATCAAAAAGGGCAACAATATCCCTTAAACCGGACGAACATTCTGACAAAATAATATAAATATCCTATATAATTAGCACTTATCTGTATGATAACTTGCAGGCAGTCCCAGATTCCCAACGCTGCCAGCATTCCATTGGGTCACTCATTGTGGATGGAGGTTGGATGCCTATCACGAGCACTGTTCCATCTGGCTAGTGTCCCCTGATGAACCCTTAGGATGAAGAGGGGGAAATGCATTGGGACTCTGGGAAGAGTTAATGGAGTGGAACACTCCAGTGTATTATGTGAATACTTTTGTCCATGTTGTGTATGTAGTATCTCTGCAATCTCAACAACTTATATAATTAAGTTATCACGACATATAAATGGTGCGATAAGTTGCAAAAAAATTGAAATAAAAAACAGCAGAAGTTCCCAGTTTCTCCATACACTCTCCAAAAATAAGTAAATAAAGCAATAATTGATGTGTGCCCCAAAATAGTTGTATTGCAAAATAAATATCATTCTGAGAAAAAAAACAAGCCCACAAGTAACTATGCTGAATTTGAATGCACTGACACAAAAATTATCATTTTTCCATGAAACGTGCTGCTGACACTTTTGTCTTTTCCTCCCATTATTCCATCAGGTATATATTTTTTTTATTTTTTCATCGCCATAACCATTTTAATTGCTTGCATTTTGCAAGAGAAGTTGTATTATTGAATGGCACTATTCATTTCAGCATACATTGTATTGGAAAACAGAAAAAAAATCATCATACACAAAGATGCAACTTTGGACACACCAGTTTGTTCACTGTCAAGAAGGGGTTAAAAAAATGGCAAAATTGCTGATTTTTTTTTGCTCCGTTAATAAGTTATATTAAAAATTTAACTCTATTGGCAAAACAAGCCCTTTATAGAGCTATTTTGATGGATAAAATAGTTATGCACCTCTGAATGCAATGATTAAAAAAACAACTTAATTAGTGTAGTAAATCCTCCGGTCAGTTGCAACTTCCATGTCTATACAGTATACAGAGGGTCAGTATCCACTGCCCAATTTATTTTTATGTTTTTTTTAAGTTATTTTTACTTTTAAGTTGCCTCAGAATGAAATCTCTTTCTCTTGGTGACCCTTCCAGTACAGACTTGTCACTGTAGATAAACAGCTCTATCGCAAAACTTATTAATAATGCATGGCCCTGTTATCAGCCCAAGAACACTTGGCTCTTAAAAATGTAAGATCACTGTTGATATAAAAAGACAAGGGAGTGAAATGTAACCTTTTGTTTAATGCTTAGATGGATATTCACATTGATTCTCATGCATCATCAGGGTTGTGGTAATACATTATCTCTGCACTTATCAGATCACATCTACACTGAACTAATTCAAAGTAATGGAGGTGAAATTAGCTGGAAAACTGAACGTATTTTATAAAGGAACTCGGATCTATCTGTTAGTTTTCATTTATTTGTGGAAAGCGGCCGCCTGAGATTACCTTGCCAGCCCTGATGCACAAAACATTATATATCAGAATTAGAAACCCGTTAATTTTGCTTAATAGGGATTTTACCTAATAATTTTTTGCATCAAAATCTTGATAACAGCAGCTAAGAAAACATCCCAATGGTATATAAGTATTAAGCCAAGAGTGACATGTTCTCTTGATTAAGATTCACTACAGTAATTGTTGAGGAGGAAAGTTTTGTCTACATATATTACTTACTGTATGTCAGAACACACTCTCCTTATATTAAGAAAACTGTATTCAATAACATCACAATAGTGTTTAAACTTAATTGTGCAACAATGCCTCCTTATAGTTTGTGTGCCTCATCTGCCACTGGTGGTCCCTTCAGAGTCTGTCGCACTTAAGCATCCACCTGAAATCACCTAAGTACCTCTGTGGGTATTATTGGAGTCATAGTCTACCAGCACAAAATTCCCATGGCCACCATTAGGGTGTATCAGGTATGTAGTAGAGATGAGCGGATTGATCCACAGGGGGCTGAGTTCTTGATGAATTTCCTGAAATTAGTGGTTTCATGCAAATTGAAACATTTTGAGATTCAATTTGTGGTTTGCAAAAAAAAACCTTGCCTGGCACCATTTCCCACTCTGCTGAGTGGGGCCCTACATCTTGTGTTGCCGAATGTAAGCTCTTATGGTCAGGAGGATCTTCTCTCTCTCTGGTAGAGCATAAGCTCCAGTGGGATCCTTTCTTTCTTTCTCCTGTAGAGTGTAAGCCCTTATGATCAGCAGGATCTTCTCTTTCTCACTCCTGTAGGGTTTAAGCTTCTGTTGTTAGTAACGTCCTCACTCTCTCCTGTAGAGTATAAACTTTTATGGTCAGCAGGGTCCTCATGTAAAAAAAGAAAGTGTTTAGAGAACTGGAGAAAGAGGGTAGTGACGAGACATTAAATAAATAGAGAAAAATAAATTGTTCAAAAAAACAAAACATGTCAGAAAAGATTGAGACAGAGAGGCTCATTGCCATAGAAAATAAAAACAAAACAAATATATTCATCAACTTTATAAACAGCAGCAAGAGACTTAAAAATGATAGAGTTGGCCCCCCTCAAACATTTTTTGGATGAAACAGTGCAAGAACATGAGGCAAAGACTGATATATTAATCGACTTCTTTTCTACAGTTACTTATGCAAGAAAATCCCTAGACAGATGGCATGATTGAGGATTCTATACATTCTCTATTAAATGTCACTTGCTTAATTCAGCAGCAAGTACAACATCTAATGAGGAGCAATTCGATCCTCAGAGGTTCAAGGATGAGTCAAATTTCCTCAAATTTCCGATTTCATGAAAATTCGAACACTTTGAAATTTGAATCACAGTTCGCAAAATAAAAAATATACTTTCCCATCACCATTTTCCACACTATCGAATTATCAGGGAGCTTGCTAATGTTTTTTTGTGTGGCTGTGTGGGATTTTCTAGAGTGCCATGCAATTATGGCATTTTAAGGATTATCATACATTGTACAGTGGTGGTCAGGTTCAATGGTTTGTAGTGGAGCACAGCAGGTATGGCAGAATCGTTTTCCATCTCCATATTCACTAGGTAAGTCTCTCTCTTCTTTAGTATGTAAGCAATGATGATCAGTAGAGTCCTCACTCTCTGTCTCTATCTCTACTGTAGAGTGTAAGCGTTTATTTTCAGAAGGGTCCTTTCTCTTGCATACTGTAAGCTCTTATGATAAGTGGGATACTTGCACTCTCCTCTGTAGAGTGTAAACTCTTAAACAGAACCTGTCAGCAGGATTTTGCTAAGTAAACTGGGCGTCCATGTAAAAGGGGAATTGGATAAAGTTTATGTTCGTGATGCCACCTGTGGTATTCAGTCAATGAGGACCGATGCTGCTTTAAGGGGTCCTCTGGGGTGATGTTATGGCAGCTAGATGGTATAACTTCACACGGGTGAATGTTATGATTCCCAATGGCAGGGAAACATCAAAACACAAAAATAACGGACGAGCTCTGGGTGATGGAATCTCGAGCTGACCGTGAGCTAAATCTACCACACAACTAATAGTAGCCAGGGAGCATACCTACGACTTCCTAGATGCCACGCGCCAGCCGGAGGACTAACTACGCCTGGTAGAGGAAGGAACAGACCTGGCTTACCTCTAGGGAAATACCCCAAAAGATGATAGCAGCCCCCCACATGTAATAACGGTGAGTTCAAGAGGAAAAGACATACACAGTATGAAAGTAGATTTAGCAAAGAGAGGTCCACTTACTAGATAGCAGAAGGATACAAAAGAGGACTTCACGGTCAACTGAAAACCCTTTCAAAAAACCATCCTGAAATTACTTTAAGACTCCTGTGTCAACTCATGACACAGGAGTGGCAATTTCAGCCCGCAAGAGCTTCCAGCTACAGAGAATAACAAAAACTGCAAACTGGACAAAAGATACAAAACAAAAGGACAAAGTCCACTTAGCTGATCAGCAGACTAGTAGCAGGAACATGCAACCGAAGGCTCTGGTTACAATGATGACCGGCAAGGAAATGACTGGAGAGCAAGGCTAAATAGGAAACTCCCAAACACTGATGGGAGCAGGTGAACTGAGACAGCAAAGCACACACAAGTCACCAGTACCACCAGCAACCACCAGGGGAGCCCAAAAAGCGGATTCACAACAGTACCCCCCCTTAAGGAGGGGGCACCGAACCCTCACGAGAACCGCCAGGGCGATCTGGATGAGCCCTATGAAAGGCACGAACCAAATCCGAGGCATGAACATCAGAGGCAGTTACCCAAGAATTATCTTCCTGACCATAGCCCTTCCATTTAACCAGATATTGAAGTCTCCGTCTGGTAATACGGGAATCCAAGATCTTCTCTACAACGTACTCCAATTCACCCTCCACCAGCACAGGAGCAGGAGGTTCAGTAGAAGGAACCACCGGTACCTCATATCTCCGCAACAACGACCGATGAAATACATTATGGATAGCGAAAGATGCCGGGAGGTCCAAACGAAAGGACACAGGGTTAAGTATCTCCAAAATCCTATAAGGACCGATGAACTGAGGCTTAAACTTAGGAGAAGAAACCCTCATAGGGACAAAACGGGAAGACAACCATACCAAGTCCCCAACACGAAGGCGAGGACCAACACGACGACGGCGGTTAGCAAACTGCTGAGTCCTCTCCTGGGACAACTTCAAATTGTCCACCACTTGTCCCCAAATCTGATGCAACCGATCCACCACCGCATCCACTCCAGGACAATCCGAAGATTCCACCTGACCAGATGAAAAACGAGGATGAAACTCTGAATTGCAAAAGAAAGGAGAAACCAAAGTGGCAGAACTAGCCCGATTATTAAGAGCAAATTCTGCCAACGGCAAAAAGGCAACCCAGTCATCCTGATCCGCAGACACAAAGCACCTCAAATAAGTCTCCAAAGTTTGATTAGTTTGCTCCGTCTGGCCATTAGTCTGAGGATGGAATGCAGACGAAAAAGACAAATCAATGCCCAACCTGGCACAGAATGCCTGCCAAAATCTAGACACGAACTGGGTTCCCCTGTCAGAAACGATGTTTTCCGGAATACCATGCAAGCGAACCACATTTTGAAAAAATAGAGGAACCAACTCAGATGAGGAAGGCAACTTAGGCAATGGTACCAAATGAACCATTTTAGAAAAACGGTCACACACCACCCAGATGACAGACATCTTCTGAGAAACAGGGAGATCAGAAATAAAGTCCATAGAAATGTGCGTCCAAGGCCTCTTCGGAACAGGCAAGGGCAACAATAACCCACTAGCCCTAGAACAACAAGGCTTGGCCCGAGCACACACATCACAAGACTGCACAAAAACACGCACATCCCGAGACAGGGAAGGCCACCAGAAGGATCTAGCCACCAAATCTCTGGTACCAAAAATTCCAGGATGACCTGCCAGCGAAGAAGAATGAACTTCCGAGATGACTCTACTGGTCCAATCATCAGGAACAAACAGTCTACCAGGCGGACAACGATCAGGTCTATCCGCCTGAAATTCTTGCAAAGCACGTCGCAGATCTGGGGAGACAGCAGACAAAACAACCCCATCCTTAAGAACACCAGCAGGTTCAGAATCCCCAGGAGAGTCAGGCTCAAAACTCCTAGAAAGAGCATCTGCCTTAACATTTTTAGAACCCGGTAAGTATGAAACCACAAAATTAAACCGAGAAAAAAACAACGACCATCGTGCCTGTCTAGGATTCAGGCGCCTGGCAGACTCTAGATAAATCAGATTCTTGTGATCAGTCAAAACTACCACCTGATGTCTGGCACCCTCAAGCCAATGACGCCACTCCTCAAATGCCCACTTCATGGCCAAAAGCTCCCGATTACCAACATCATAGTTTCGCTCGGCGGCCGAAAATTTTCGAGAAAAGAACGCACAAGGTCTCATCACTGAGCAGTCAGAACTTTTCTGCGACAAAACCGCCCCCGCTCTGATCTCGGAAGCATCAACCTCAACCTGAAAGGGAAGAGAAACATCAGGCTGGCGCAACACAGGGGCAGACAAAAAGCGGCGCTTAAGCTCCCGAAAGGCCTCCACAGCAGCAGGGGGCCAATTGGCAACATCAGCACCCTTTTTGGTCAAATCCGTCAGAGGTTTAGCAACGCCAGAAAAACCAGTTATAAATCGACGATAAAAATTAGCAAAGCCCAAGAATTTCTGAAGACTCTTAAGAGAAGTAGGCTGCGTCCAGTCACAAATAGCCCGAACCTTGACAGGGTCCATCTCAATAGAAGAAGGGGAAAAAATGTACCCCAAAAAGGAAATCTTTTGAACCCCAAAAACACACTTTGAACCCTTTACACACAAAGAATTCTCCCGCAAAACCTGAAAAACCCTCCTGACCTGTTGAACATGAGACTCCCAGTCATCAGAAAAAATCAAAATATCATCCAAATACACAATCATAAATTTATCCAAATATTCACGGAAAATATCATGCATTAAGGACTGAAAGACTGAAGGTGCATTAGAAAGGCCGAAAGGCATTATTAAATACTCAAAATGGCCCTCAGGCGTATTAAATGCGGTTTTCCACTCATCCCCCTGCTTAATTCGCACCAAATTATACGCCCCACGAAGATCAATCTTAGAGAACCACTTAGCCCCCCTTATGCGAGCAAACAAATCAGTCAGCAAAGGCAACGGATACTGATATTTGACTGTAATTTTATTCAGGAGTCGATAATCAATACAAGGCCTCAGAGAGCCATCCTTTTTAGATACAAAGAAAAAACCAGCTCCTAAAGGAGATGAAGAAGGACGAATATGTTCCTTTTCCAGGGACTCCTTAATATACTCTCGCATAGCAGCATGTTCAGGTACAGATAAGTTAAACAAACGACCCTTTGGAAATTTACTGCCAGGAATCAGATCTATGGCGCAATCACAATCTCTGTGGGGAGGGAGTGAACCAATTTTTGGCTCCTCAAAAATATCACGATAATCAGACAAAAATGCCGGAATCTCAGAGGGAATAGATGACGAAATGGAAACCAAAGGTATGTCCCCATGAGCCCCCCGACATCCCCAGCTTAACACAGACATTGTTTTCCAGTCAAGGACTGGGTTATGAGATTGCAACCATGGTAATCCAAGCACCAAAACATCATGCAAATTGTACAACACAAGGAAGCGAATCACCTCCTGATGGTCTGGAGTCATACGCATAGTCACTTGCGTCCAGAATTGTGGTTTATTACAAGCCAAAGGCGTAGAATCAATACCCTTCAGAGGTATAGGGACTTCCAGAGGCTCTAAGTCAAACCCACAGCGCCTGGCAAAGGACCAATCCATAAGACTCAGAGCGGCGCCAGAGTCCACATAGGCATCCACGGTAATAACTGATAATGAACAAATCAAGGTTACAGACAGAATAAATTTAGACTGTAAAGTGCCAATTGAAATAGACTTGTCAACCTTCCTTGTACGTTTAGAGCATGCTGATATAACATGAGCAGAATCACCACAATAGAAGCATAACCCATTTTTACGCCTATAATTCTGCCGCTCGCTTCTGGACAGAATTCTGTCACATTGCATTTTCTCTGGCGTCTCTTCAGAAGATACCGCCAAATGGTGCACGGGTTTGCGCTCCCGCAAACGCCGATCAATCTGAATAGCCATTGTCATGGACTCATTCAGACCTGTGGGCGCAGGGAACCCGACCATAACATCTTTAACGGCATCAGAAAGGCCCTCTCTGAAATTTGCCGCTAGGGCGCACTCATTCCACTGAGTAAGCACAGACCATCTACGAAATTTTTGGCAGTATATCTCAGCTTCATCTTGCCCTTGAGATAGGGCTATCAAAGCTTTTTCAGCTTGAATCTCCAAATTAGGTTCCTCATAAAGCAACCCTAAAGCCAGAAAAAACGCATCCACATTGAGCAACGCAGGATCCCCTGGTGTCAATGAAAATGCCCAATTTTGAGGGTCACCTCGCAGCAAAGAGATTACAATCTTAACCTGCTGGACAGGATCTCCAGAGGAGTGAGGTCTGAGAGAAAGGAACAATTTACAATTATATTTGAAATTCAGGAACCGAGATCTATCTCCGGAAAACACCTCTGGTGAAGGAATTTTAGGTTCAGACATCGGTGTATGTATAACAAAATCTTGTAAATTTTGAACCTTGGTAGCAAGATTATTTAAACCTACAGCCAAACTCTGAGGGTCCATCTTTAAACAGGTGAGATCAGAGCCATTCAAGGATTAGAAGGAGAGAAAGGCAAAGGCTGTAATTAGAGCTGAAATGCAACTGATCCAACTATGGAGCAAGCATAGGGGGGAAAAAAAATAAAAAAATAAAATTCTACAGACTTCTTTTTTCTCTCCTATCTTCTGCCAATAACTTTAACAATGGCCGGTCATACTGTCATGATTCCCAATGGCAGGGAAACATCAAAACACAAAAATAACAGACGAGCTCTGGGTGATGGAATCTCGAGCTGACCGTGAGCTAAATCTACCACACAACTAATAGTAGCCAGGGAGCATACCTACGACTTCATAGATGCCACGCGCCAGCCGGAGAACTAACTACGCCTGGTAGAGGAAGGAACAGACCTGGCTTACCTCTAGGGAAATACCCCAAAAGATGATAGCAGCCCCCCACATGTAATAACGGTGAGTTCAAGAGGAAAAGACATACACAGTATGAAAGTAGATTTAGCAAAGAGAGGTCCACTTACTAGATAGCAGAAGGATACAAAAGAGGACTTCACGGTCAACTGAAAACCCTTTCAAAAAACCATCCTGAAATTACTTTAAGACTCCTGTGTCAACTCATGACACAGGAGTGGCAATTTCAGCCCGCAAGAGCTTCCAGCTACAGAGAATAACAAAAACTGCAAACTGGACAAAAGATACAAAACAAAAGGACAAAGTCCACTTAGCTGATCAGCAGACTAGTAGCAGGAACATGCAACCGAAGGCTCTGGTTACAATGATGACCGGCAAGGAAATGACTGGAGAGCAAGGCTAAATAGGAAACTCCCAAACACTGATGGGAGCAGGTGAACTGAGACAGCAAAGCACACACAAGTCACCAGTACCACCAGCAACCACCAGGGGAGCCCAAAAAGCGGATTCACAACAGGTGAAGTATATCTCCAGGGCTTCCGGTGTGTAGATGGAAGATGGTGAATGGTGCAGTAAAGAACGAGGGCACAGGTTTTCAGTCTCTCTACCTGGTTTACTGAAGACTTCAGGCAGCCACAGTCCAGGGCACCAAATCACAGGACAGGCAGGGTCCGGCCGGCTTGGAAGCGAATTCTGAGTCCCCTTTACCAGGTGGAGTTAAAAGCCTTCCTCATAGCGTGGTGATGTTGTAGTCCCTTACTGCCTATGGCTTCTGATAAGGTCCTCACAGTTCTCTCGGTCCTCCATAAAGGTGGGACATAAACCCGTATGGCAGGTGACTCGAGTCTTTTTACAGGATCTCTATCATGACCTGGGCTCTATGTGTCACTGTGCCTTCTGGGCATTAGGGCGGACAGGTGATAGAGTCCCTCACAACTTCGGTGTTCAGGCTACCGGTAATCTGCGCCAGCCTGGGAGGTAGCTAATTCACTGCTCTGCTCCACTGGTGTTCCTTCTCCTGTACTCCATTCTCCCACACACTCACTACAATCTGTTCTGCTTTCGGTATTATCTCTGTCCAGGAGCTGCGGCACTTTCTCATGGCTGCACGGCTCCTCATATGTTCTTCCTGCCTCAGACTGCTCTAGTCTGCTCTCCGGCACTATCTGACTAACTTTCCCTCCAAACCACAATATATCTCTATATGCAGGGGAGTCACCTGGAAATAGGATCAAAAGCTCCCCCTTGTGGCCTTGAGTGTGAACATGTTGCATGTTTGTGTTACCTGGTGAGAGTTATCCTTCATCGCTTCCAAGCGTAACATCACTCTCCCAATGAGGAAAGCAATGCCACAGTGACCACCAGGACCCTGGGGCGTCACAGTAGTACACAAGGTGACCTTTGTTCTTGACTTGTCCTGTTCACAAGTACATGTCACTGACTGTTTTACTGGCTTAGTTAGCACTTATTGTTGGGAAATGCTTTCTCTGGCATATTGGAGGTTTGTGGACCTGTAAGTAAAGATCTTAGTGGGTGTTTCTTGTACAGCAAGTTGTATGCTCCTCCCTTTTTTCAATACTGTAGCCACAATTGTTTTTCTCCGACATTTGAGATGCTTATGGACACGCAAGTTTAGAGTTCAGTGGATGTTTCTTTTTACATATGCCCTTTCCTTTTCCATGTTGTCAATGCTCTAGCAACAATTAGTCCCTTTGGCTCCTCATCACAGATGACTCCTTAATAACTGCAGAAACACTTGCTGAAAAAAGCTCTATTTAAATGTCTGAAGGCAGTATAATGGCAGCATAATAACAGGCTTGTCTAACTATTATTCCTAATGGCATTATAAAACATAGCTGATAAGTAATAATGCAGGTGACTTATTGTTTCAGACTCATAGTTACAGTATGTGTGCTGTATTCATTATTTATGAGAGGGCTGTCAAAAGTTTGACAGATTGTCTGTTGAAAACCATCATTTTTTTCTATCAAACACTGATGAATAGATGTCAATCTACAAAACATTTAAAATTGAACATTTTGTTCCTCATATACAGTAGCTCTTCTCTATTACTTACTTCTCATGAAGTTATATTCCTGTCTTCTAACTATGTAGATTGCCATTAAGGGCATAGTACTAAATCACACAAACATGGATGCCTTCATCCAAACCAGTGTCACACTAGTCAAATATAAACGAAAAAAAGGAGAAGGGAAAACAGACCATATAATGTCCCAGTGCATCAAATACATGAAACAATAACATTTTATTAAATGTAAATTAGGTGACAACAAAAGATCACAAAACAATGACATAAACATAATGTAAAATATTATAAAATCAAGGAGCGGATGCCAAGGGAATAGAAATGACCAATGTCAAGAGTGAGAAGGGGGTTATACAGCTCTGGCAAAAATTAAGAGACCACTGCAAAATGTTCAGTTTCTCTGATTTTTCTCTTTATAGGTATATTTTTGAGTAAAATGTAAATTGTTCTTTTGTTCTATACACTACTGACAACATGTCTCCGAATTTCCAAGCAATAAATTTTGTATATTTTTTCTGAAAAGGAGAAATGGTTAAAATTAACCCAGTGCTTTCAGACCTCAAATAGTGCAAAGAAAACAAGTTCATAATCATTTAGAAACAACAATACTAATGTTTTAACTCAGGAAGAGTTCATAAATCAATATTTTGAGGAATGACCATAATTTTTAATCACGGCTTTCATGTGTCTTGGCATACTTTCCACCAGTCTTTCACATTGCTTCTGTTGCAAAAAAATTAAACAGTTCTTTGTTTGATGGCTTTTGACTATCCATCATCCTCTTGGTTACATTCCAGATGTTTTCAATGGGGTTCAGGTCTGGAGATTGGGCTGCCCATGACAGGGTTTTGATGTGGTGGTCTCTTCATTTTTGCCAGAGCTGTATATAGTAGTCAGTGGTGATCAGGTCTATCATCATGGAGATAATGGAAATACCACAATACACGCCCCATATAGGTGTAATGTGTAAGTTATAATTTCATAAAGGACAAAGAAATGTAGATAAAGGGCTAATGCAGGAATTGTGGTCTCATGGTTACTAATGGATCAATATACAAAGTGATATTAGCACATATAGGTTCGAGGTATAAAAGACATACCTAATATAATATAAGACAGATTCAATATTAGTTAGACTATATGGGTCAGCCTCCACAATAACACATAATATTCAATTATATATCATAGGTGGGTATCAGCTAAAATAGTATTCACCACTTTAATAGAATAGAGTAGTAAAGGAACTTACAGCTGGGAGAAGGCTCTTTCTCTTGAGTGGCGTAAACCCTGACGCGCATTTCGGCAATCGCTTTCGCCAGGAGGTCAAATAGTATTACAGTTCAGCTCATTAATGTCAAAAGGAGCTAAGCTACTGTGCAACCAATAGAGTTTCCTAAAAAAGATGTTTGTCTTGTACAATTCATGTAGCTATTGATTACTTAATTTTCAGCTTTATAGGATTTCTTGATGCACAAATATTATGATCACTGATAGCAGACTATGGGGAACATATGCAAATCTTAATCACAAGTGTGCTTGTTAGAGAGTTCCACATATTTTTTATTAGGCATACACTTCTTAATAGAGTTAGTGCATTTTGTGCAGCGTGTAAACCACAGTACCAAGACAGGTATGAATTGTTACAGATTTTCATTATAATTTATGACAGTTTTTTGCATAAATGTTGTAAATCTGTTGGGCCATGGATGCTATTAATGCCTCTTTAAAAATTTGTCAAAGTAGCAGAGGTAGAGAGAAGTTGGCAAAAAGTCACACAGTTTTACTCAAGTATGGCTTGCCTAGAAATATGCGACTTTTCAGTGACACAATTGGGAAGCAGGACCCTCTGTGAATGTACACGTAGAGTTTTACACTTTATAGCCATTGTTTCAACATTGTTTCCTCAATGTTAAGAGATAATTTGGCAAAAATAGTAACATGAAATGACATAGGTCATTGGATCCTTCAGGGCTAAATACTTACTATGATATATGTGGTTTATGGATAATTTCTAGAGATGAGTGGATTGATTGATAGTGGTTTGAGTTGAATTTCCTGAAATCATGGTTCACAAAGAAAAACTTGCTTGGCACCATTTTTCACACTGCTGAAGCTTCAGAGAGTGGCCAATATCTTTTTTTGCATTGATGCAAAGTCTTCCTCATCATTTTCTGCATTAGGGAGAAGACTGTGACATCTAGGGGATTCCTACCTTGTACAGTGTTGGCCAGTAGATGAGCCATCAGTGATCAGCAGTACCTAGTGGAGCACAGTATGTATGGCATCATTTTCCATCTCCAGAGTCACTGAGTATGTCTCTCTATCCTGTAGAATGTAATCTCTTATGTTCAACAGTGTCCGCTCTATCTCTCTCCTGTAGGATGTGAGCACCTATGACCAGTTTGGTCCTCTTTCTCCTTTCTGCAGTGTGTCAGCTGTTATGGTCAGCGGAGTCCTCTCCACTCTCCTTTGTGTATTTTCTTATTTTCTGAACAATCAGAAGCTTTCCAGTTTTGAGATTCGTTCAACTTTATTTGCCATGAATCAAGTCATTTGGGTAAATTTGGTGAAGCCAGTGAACTTGAATTTCAAAGGATCTGTTTATCTCTAATAGTTTCTTGATTTAATAATTCTTTAATAAATTCTACATGCTATCCAAACAGGAATAAAACCCCGCGTATCTCACAGAGACAATTTCTTGACCTTCTGCTCCTTTATGTTGTGTTACCAATTAAATTTGATTGACTGTATAATAAATCAGTGTGCAGGATAAATCAGTATTAGAGCTGAGGGAATCAAGCACAATTTTAATTTGCTGTTTACATGGATTTTTAAGGGAAATCTGAATTGCACAGAAGTTATTGTTTGTGAATTTATTGTCATTTATTATGCTTTAGGTTCTTTCAAGAACATGGTGCAAAATAAACTTAAGATGTAAAAAATATAAAAAAATAAAACTATTTACACTATTTACTATTTATCATTCACCTGTCTATCCCCTCCGCTCACAACCATAACCTTTCCAATTCTCTTCGTATGTTCTGATCAATGCCTCGAGCATTGAATTTCTGGGCCTCTTGAAACTAGACCAGCATTTCCAGCTTTGATGAGGCCCAAAACAGTTCTGCACAAGCATGGAAGGTTATGAGGTCCTAACGTTACGACGTGCACCGTGAACTTGTATCCAACGCTTCTCCTGAGTCGGAAGTTCCGGCTAAGTTTGAAGGGATTCAGCACTTGCGGTGATAATCAGAACAGGTGAGTGGTAAGATGAGTATAAGTATTTTTTTAGCCCTTTAGTAGTCTTTTTCAAGTCAGGAAATTGGCATCACGGTGCCATTATTTTGCTGAATCTGTGCAGACCTGCGTTACAAAAGATCTGCATTCTACTTGAAAATATTCACTCATCTGTAGTTAGCTTCAATTTAAATTCTCATTCTGAGTAGCTATCATAACTCTTTTATAAACTATACACACGACGTTGATAAAAAACCAAGCTTTCCTTGGTGAATAAAAATATTTTATCCCATTAGCAATGTATTTCAATGCCCTGAATCACTGGAAAAACAATGGGAACCTATAGCAATCTAAAGCACAAAAAAACTTAGTATACCTCAAGGTATTGTTAAATTTAATTCAGAATTTAACCTAAGGATTCACAAGTATCTAAAGCCATTTTATCTTTGAAAATGGTTGATCTTTGCTGAATGTGAAAAACTGTTGGCTTCAGACATTACTTTATCAGCAAACACGAAGGATCACTAACCCTTTGGAAGACTCAGGGGACAAGTATGTTTGTTACAGGCAACATGCCTTTTCTTGTATTTGTTTTTTTCACTGCAAGCAACAGTAAATGACTTTTATTAGCCTGAGTTCTGAGTTTCTGCTTGAGCAGATCATTATTTTTGTCCCTTGTATGGAGCAGCCCAACATCTGGAGAAGCCGTCCATTCAAAGAGTAGGTTCTTTTATAGTGGAAACTGCCAGGAGCAGTGTGAGAGTACACGGCAATCTCTATGTGTTCAGTGTTCCTTTATATTACTTCACTTATTGCTCTTTCATATGTTATTTTTAGCTCAGTACTTGCTTTTATTTTCCTTCTGTTGGAAAGTTCCCATAGAGGAGATAAAACTGCCTACAGTGCAGACTGAATATTGGTTTCTCCTTTATAATTTATAAGTGTGACATCACACTGGTGAATAATTAAAAAACTATTATTCATGGATGACATCACAGACAATAGGGATGTAAACCCTGAGTTCCTCTGAATTTCCTGATGCTGAATTTTGCAGTGCAAACGAGAACATTCTGAAGGTAAATTTAATGTATGCAAAAAAAGATTGTACTGCTAAAATAACAACTATAGAAGAAAATTGGGAGGTTTATATAGAATCCTTCTCTCCTACCATTGGTTACTATACTACCTGTATACTGTACATAGAAGCACTAACACCTGTCTGCTAAGTGCCTAAGCAGGGACAGTTTTAAACAAACTGGGACCTTGGACCAAAGTTAAAAATGGGGCCCCAAATTCTAACATATAACACCATCACACAGAAACATTTAGGTTACATTTATACAAGCTGGCTTCAGACTGTTAAATTTCAAAGTCATTTGGTGCTTGTTTATTCGCCTCTTTACGCAGCTTGACAAAGAATGATAGGAAGAGAACAATCACTAAGAGATCATTCTGTCCCCACACAGTATCATGTTATCAGCAGAACATCTCCTGTTCACATGGGCGATGTCCTGCTGGGAATATTATTTTTTGTCCGCCATAAACAATAAAATCACCTGATCATTTTGCTCATTTGTTGGGTGATTACTGACATGTGTACACTTGCAGTCTCACCACCCTATATGTGACACATACCACATGCACACATATATTTATTGTCACGATGGCAACTTGCATGGCTCCTCAGTGCCGCCCCACTCACTGTGTGGTTTCTTCTCTCAGTAGGCCGTTCCGGTAAAGTTTGTTTCCTCCTGAACTCCCTTACATTTCTGCTACAGCATGGTATTTCCATCTGGCCTTAAGGGATGTTACATTCTCTGCAGGAAATTAACCCTGCTGTGTTCTGCAGAGATCTGGCTCCCCAGCCTATTCGGCCCCTTTAACTTAATACTTTGTTGCGCCACCTTTTGCTGCGATTACAGCTGTAAGTCACTTGGGGTATGTCTCTATCAGTTTTCTACATCGAGAGAATGAAATTCTTGCCCATTCTTCCTTAGCAAACAGCTCGAGCTCAGTGAAGTTTGATGGAGATCGTTTGTGAACAGCGGTTTTCAGCTCTTTCCACAGATTCTCGATCGGATTGAGGCCTGGACTTTGACTTGGCCATTCTAATACCTGGATACGTTTATTTGTGAACCATTCCATTGTAGATTTTGCTTTAAGTTTGGGATCATTTTCTTGTTGGAAGACAAATCTCAGTCCCAGTCTCAGGTCTTTTGCAGACTCCAACAGGTTTTCTTTAAGAATGGTCCTGTACTTGGCTCCATCCATCTTCCCATCAATTTTAACCATCTTCCCTGTCCCTGCTGAAGAAAAGCAGGCCCAAACCATGATGCTGCCACCACCATGTTTGACAGTGGTGTGTTCAGAGTGATGAGCTGTGTTGCCTTTACACCAAACATATCATTTGGCATTGTTGCCAAAAAGTTCGATTTTGGTTTCATCTGACCAGAGCACCTTCTTCCACATGTTTGGTGTGTCTCCCAGGTGGCTTGTTGCAAACTTTAAAAGACAGTTTTTATAAATATCTTTGATAAATGGCTTTCTTCTTGCCACTCTTCCATAAAGGCCAGATTTGTGCAGTGTTCAACTGATTGTTGTCCTATGGACAGACTGTCCTACCTCAGCTGTAGATCTCTGCAGTTCATCCAGAGTGATCATGGGCCTCTTGGCTGCATCTCTGATCAGTCTTCTCCTTTTTTTAGATGAAAGTTTAGAGGGACGGCTGGGTCTTGGTAGATTTGCAGTGGTATGATACTCCTTCCATTTCAATATGATCGCTTGCACAGTGCTCCTTGGGATGTTAAAAGTTTTGGAAATCATTTTGTATCCAAATCCAGCTTTAAACTTCTCCACAACAGTATCACGGACCTGCCTGCTGTGTTCCTTGGTCTCAATGATGCTCTCGGTGCTTCAAACGGAACCCTGAGACTATCACAGAGCAGGTGCATTTATACGGATACGGATATCATCATTAGGCATTTAGGACAACATTGGATCATTCAGAGATCCACAATGAACTTCTGGAGTGAGTTTGCTGCACTGAAAGTAAAGGGGCCAAATAATATTGCACACCCCACTTTTCAGTTTTTGAATTTCCACAAAAATTTTAAATAACCAATAAATTTAATTTCAACTTCACAATTGTGTTTCACTTGTTGTTGATTCTTGTCCAAAAATTTACATTTGGTATCTTTATGTTTGAAGCATGATATATGGGAAAAGGTTGAAAAGTTCCAGGGGGGCGAATACTTTCACAAGGCACTGTATGTATATACATAGAACTCAATCAATGTAACAGGGGGGGAGAAAATAGGGTGCACCTCCGTTAGATAGTCTGCATGTAAATCTGTGTATCAGGGTGCCACACCGTGCCTGAAAATACAACATGAATCAAAGCAAAAAAAGACCAGACACAAATGGGTGTGCACACCTGTTTCAATACTCAGATCAAGATAATAAAATATATAGCTTTATTTGGACATCAGGACACAAATACACAGAACACATACACACATCTATATATACACAGTACATTATATACAGAGGAAACACACACAAGTATATACACACAGTGTATGCACACATGTATATACACACAGCACATACACATATGCAGGGCCGGACTTAGCCCAAAAGGCGCCCTGTGCGAGACTGCAAGACGGCGCCCCCCCCCCCCCCCCAAACTTTGAAAGAAAACAATAACGCTTTAGTATTGACAACACGTTTACTTCGAAAACTTGTGTTTCCCTGCAAAACACTTCAAGAATATCCAAATACACTAATACTGCAATAACGGGAGTTATAAAGTGCTTTAAAGCGGTCCAAAAGTTTAAAAAATGACTCTCGGTCTACAGCCCTATCGAGTCAGGGGCATCCCATTAAGGGTTTCCCCACCATCTGGGTGTCCTCGCAAACCCCCGAACGGCATACCTGCCGCTCACTTACTTCCGGTCCGCATCGCACCCCACCTGCTGCCGTCCGTCTGCAACGCCTCTCCTCGCTGGCAGTCACCCCTGCACTCTGATTGGCTGTCTGCCTGACGCTCACAGCCAATCGGAGCGCAGAGATGACGGCCAGAATGGAGAGGCGTTCCGGATGGGTGGCAGCAGGTCAGGTGCCGTGTGCAATTTGCAATGACGTTGACGGTTCTCCTGGCTCCAATGGAATTGTGTCCATACCACTCCTTATTTCACATTCTTGCTGCGGAACATCTGAAGTCGATTCCTCAGCAGTGCTCGGTACATTGGTGCCACCACCATGTTCAGAAGATTTTACAAACAGTCTTTTTAAAGCCCCTGCTTGCTTTTGAATTGCCTGCTCTGCTAAGGCCTTTCGCTTCCTGTTCTGTGCACCAGACGCTTTCTTAGGGCTCATCTTGCCTGACAAATGCTATTCCTCCCTGGAAAGGTTAGGTGTGGACCAAAGGTCTTATTAGTGCAGTCCACAGGCTACTATCTATCACCATCTATCTACTCATTTAAACCTAGGGTGGCAGAGGTGAGCAGGTGATAAGTAACTAGAAACATGTAAGACTTTGTAAATTCCACAAATGAATCCCCCCATTCCCCCCCGCCCCCCCCCCCCCGGACAATTGGCAGCTTTGTAAATTCATACCTCCCAACTTTTGAGGAAGGGAAAGAGGGACAAAGTCAGCGGCGCGCGTAGCGCGCCGCTGCAAATTTTAGGCCACACCTCTGACCACACCCATTTCACAACTAACCACGCCCCAACCCCATTTAGCACTTCTGATCACAATGTTTCGTAAACAATAATTATGAACAAAAAAAATATGGCCACACACGACGCTCCATAGTGTACAATGGCCACACACGACGCTCCATAGTGTACAATGGCCACACACGACGCTCCATACTGTACAATGGCCACACACGACGCTCCATACTGTATAATGACCACACACGATGCTCCATACTGTATAATGGCCACACACGACGCTCCATACTGTACAATGGCCACACACGACGCTCCATGCTGTACAATGGCCACACATGACGCTCCATAGTGTACAATGGCCACACACGACGCTCCATACTGTACAATGGCCACACACGACGCTTCATAGTGTACAATGGCCACACACGACGCTCCATAGTGTACAATGGCCACACATGACGCTCCATACTGTATAATGACCGCACATGACGCTCCATACTGTATAATGACCGCACATGATGCTCCATACTGTATAATGACCGCACATGATGCTCCATACTGTATAATGACCCCACATGATGCTCCATACTGTATAATGACCCCACATGATGCTCCATATTGTATAATGACCGCACATGATGCTCCGTACCGTATATTGGCCGCACATGATACTTCGTACCATATAATGGCCACACATAGCTACTCCTACACACGCGGCTGCGCTCCGTACACTTTGCACACACGGTTCCGCTCCGTACACACGCGCTCCGCTCCATACACCTCGTACACATTCAGCTCCGCTCCGTACACCTCATACACACGGCTCCGCTCCGTACACCTCGCACACACACGGCTCCGCTCCGTACACCTCGCACACACACGGCTCCGCTCCGCACACCTCGCACACACACGGCTCCGCTCCGTACACCTCGCACACACACGGCTCCGCTCCGTACACCTCGCACACACACGGCTCCGCTCCGTACACCTCGCACACACACGGCTCCGCTCCGTACACCTCGCACACACGGCTCCGCTCCGTACACCTCGCACACACACGGCTCCGCTCCGTACACCTCGCACACACACGGCTCCGCTCCGTACACCTCGCACACACGGCTCCGCTCCGTACACCTCGCACACACACGGCTCCGCTCTGCACACCTCGCACACACGGCTCCGCTCCGTACACCTCGCACACACGGCTCCGCTCCGTACACCTCGCACACACACGGCTCCGCTCTGCACACCTCGCACACACGGCTCCGCTCCGCACACCTCGCACACACACGGCTCCGCTCCCCACACCTCGCACACACACGGCTCCGCTCCCCACACCTCGCACACACACGGCTCCGCTCCCCACACCTCGCACACACACAGCTCTGCTACATCCACACTGTACACCTCCTGACCCCACACACAGCCATTACTTACCTCATCCTGCAGCGGCAAGTTGCCAACCAGCACAACTTCGGAGGTCACGATCATGTGACCCCTGACTCCTCCCCTCCTGTGACCTCATCACAGGTCCTGTGCACAGAAAGCAGGCGGGCAGCCATACGGAACACAGGCGCAGCTCAGCTCTTCGGTCCTCCTCTGCTCTGTTCTCTTCTTCCTTTCCGGGAACAGAGCGGCGGCGCCCAGGGACGTGTGACGTCATGTCACACGCTGTGCACACAGCCAATCTCTCCCCGCTGGGGACAGCAGTAGGCGGAACTAAAGTTCCCTACGTGCTGTCCCTGCCCGGCGGGGAGAAAGGCTTGTGCGTGTGACATAACGTCACATGCACAAAGCCGAGCGCCCGCTGGGAGTGGGACAGCGGCGGCGGGCGCCACAATAGGTGCGAGCGCCCTCGGGCCAGCCGATGATTAACTGCTAATTAAATCAAAGGCTCAAATCGGCGCCCTATGCCTTCTAGTAAGCCTTGGCGCCCTGTGCGGCCGCACAGGTCGCACAGGGCAAAGGCCGGCCCTGCACATATGTATATACACACAGCATATAAACACATATGTGTACAATATAAACACAGCACATATAAACACATATGTATATGCACACAGCATACACACTATAGAGGACTTACCAGCCTGTCTCCTTGTCTTCAGTTCTTCTTGACTCTCGCATGGTGTATGACCATGTGACTGTGATGTCACCAAAGATTCTGCTGAAGTTTTAACCTTGAAAGCTGGTTTGGTAATGCAGTACTGTGATTATCAGTGCAGTATCTGTTTGTTAACTTTGGGGCCCTTATTTTGCTATGGGCCCTTTGTAATTGTTCAGTTTGTACCCCCTAATTCCATTCCAGATCTTATACCAAGTACAAAAAAAGCAATAATCCAGACAGCAAGCCAATCTTCAAAAATGTACAATAGAAATAGTCCTCGATTCATTAATACTGGTGTTTTGTACACCAGCTTTAATGAGGGGTATATAGCATAGATGAAAGGATTGATGGATTGAGTTTGCGTTGAATTTCCTGAATTTTGTTGTTTCATGGAAATTCAAACACTTTGATGTTCGATTTGTGGTTCGCAAAAAAACACAAAACTAGCCAATTTAATTTCCCAAACTGCGAAAGCATCAGAGACGGGGCTAATGTATTTTTGTTTTTTTTATGTGACCTTCCTCATAATACCCTGCAGCTATGTCATCTAGTGGATTATCATACACTGTATAGTTATGGTCAGTACCTGGGCCATCACATATCAGCGCTTTCTAGTCGAGTACTGTTTGTTCAGTGGAACCTTTTTCTATTTCCAGAATTAGTGGGTGAGTCTGTTTCTCTTTAGTAGTGTGTAAGCTCTTATTGTCAGTAGGGTCTTTTCTCTCTCTGTCTTGCATGTAAAGTGTAAGCTCTTGATCAGCAGGATTCTTTCTTATTTCCCCCATGTGTAATTTCCAAACAATTACAAGCTTTCCAGTATTGATATCCACGTGAAATATTTGAAGCAAATCAATTTACATTTCAAAATATTCACTCATCTTTGTTGTGCCATCATAGGATGTGACAAATTTCTTAAGAGCCACGCGCCACATAAAGAATTCAACACATCTTTCAATGGCTTGTGCCTCCGTTCCCCTTTCCGGAAATGTCAGTAACTAGAGTAACATTTGTAGCATAATCTACGCTGCCACTTTTGATGATTTTGTTGGGCATGTGTTGCTGTGCCCTGTCAAAGCCGAGCTCCGCCAAGTGTGACCCAGTTAGCCGAAAGTGATGCGAAAATGTCAAAAGTCACAATTTATTTGTGTTTTTGCAAAACATTTTTTACTTTAATAAGTGTTTTTTATACCAGAATCCTTGGTAAATACTTTGATCCATTAAAGCCATAATAGCATAATCCTTATGCTGCCATCCACCAAAAGCAGAAAGTTTGTACTCACATCACAAAAGAACAATAAATAACCAAATAGCCGGTCTTACATGCTCTCATTTGGATGCAAGTCATTGACACCTACAGGATGATAATGGACGACAACAAAAGCCTAAAAGTTTATTAGTACATTGCTATATGATAGCCACATAATTAAACAGAGAAAAAAAGAGAGATATTTCAAATATCAAGCCACAGAGTGGAGTTATTTAACACTGGAATCATTTCATATTTCACATATCTGTATATCTCAGACTGGTAAAGTTTTAGTGGGAGAGAAGGGGGGAGAGGGAAAAGTTGGAGATTGACACGCTGAGACATATATCATAAACCGTTGCAATTGAATATAGCTGGTGGGTGCCGTACCTGCTGGTGATTTCACCCGAAGTGAGGAAGAAGGAGGGGAGTTTCCAGCACGTCCATACAGTTTTAATAAAATTTCTTTTTTATTTAAACAATTTTAAAAATGAGAGAGAGACTCTCGGCCTGACGCTTTCCTATGACTAAGGGTGCCGTGGTGCACCAGAAATGCGTCAGGCAGAGAGTCTGTCTCTCATTTTTAAAATGTTCAAATAAAAAATAAATTTTATTCAAACTGGATGGACATGCTGGAAACTCCCCTCCTCCTTTCTCATTTTGGTAAAGTTTTAGTAGTTGCTATGGAACCTATAGACGAATAATGGAATTATTATGCTATTCAATACATTATAAATATCGCACTCACATACACAAGGAAGGATAAAAATGCCATTTGACCTATTGCTCAAATCAGAAATATAAGTGTCACGGGTTTACCACGACAGAGAGGGGCCAGAAGACCGCAACATCTGATTTGACATACTTCTGCACTGATTAGAAGTACTTCTCCTCCATATTAAATGGTGGAGGTTTCTGTTATCAGCGCAGGGGTTAAACTGTTCAGATTAGAATCTCTGAAGCATTCCTGCGTGCATGATCACAGCAGTTCTGTATTGGCCACTACCTTCTTATATTTACATTCGCCTCTGGCAATCTGGATTGCCAATGTTAGACTTGTACAACCTGGTGTGGTGTTCAAGAGTCGGTTGTTGGTAAAGGTGTTTGGAGTGTTGATCTGTGACTGTTACTTGGTGTTTCAGCTTTGTGCAAATCCTCATCCTCTCATGTTTGGTTTTCCTTCCTTTTCTCCCTGGTGTTCCTCTCTGTTGTATGTGAGTGCATATTTGTATGCTTGGTATTTAAATTATCCCTTTACATCCTTCCTTGTTTGTCTGATTTGTGTATTTAAATGCACAATTACTAATCCAAGCAAAGAAGTGAAGAGGTGGCACTCTGTTTTCCAGTAAAAAAATCTTGCTTATTCAGTACACCAAGTTTAAAATTGTGGAGGCAGGGGAGTTGGTTCTGTGGTGGACGATGGACGTTTTGCATGCTTCTTACTCTTCAATGGGTCCAGCTATCCCACCTGGATCCGTTGAAGCATAAGAAGAATGTTAAATGGCCGTCATCCACCACAGAACCGACTCCCTCACCTCCACAATTTTAATCTTGGTGTACTTAATAAACAAGATTTTTTTTACTGGATAGCAGAGTGCCACCTCTTCACTACTTTGCTTGGATTCCTGATGACACTGTATGTCTGCAGTGCTGCACTTGTATCTGTGAATCCGAAGCACTGCCAGCCTGCCATGGATCCGTCAAGGTTTGCACATTGTGTTTAGTGTGGTGTCTCTATGCTTGTTTTCAAATATATTATAGCTCACCGCTTCCCTGGGTGGAGAAGGGGGACAGATATAGGACTGATTCAGGAGTTCAGCAAGGTATGTGGAATGGAACACTAAGGTGACGCCGTGAGGCCAGAGAGGAGTGCTGAAGAGATAGTTTGAGTGTGGACTGATAAGAACAAGAATTTAGGTTTGAAATGTGATGAAAGCCTGGACAGAAAGTTGATGGAGCTTATTATAGTCATTGGGAACAGTCAGGCTTTGCTGTGCATTGGATGACTATTCTGTACCCAGCTGCTGTCCATTGTTCTGCAAATAAACAAGACAGTAAAAAGAATTAGCAGCAGTGTCAACAGGACCTTCAAGGGGCTGTCCGTCACTTTTTAAAATTTTCTTAAAGTGGCCCCTCTTTCTCTTTTTCAAAAGTTGAGAGTTATGTAAGCACTTTTCATGCAGGGACACTTCCAGACTCAATTCCACAAATGTCTCCAGGCACGTCCAGTCTATTAACATGATGGAACAAAATTCCTCATAGCGTTAGCATGCTCCATGCATTCATGGCAACTATCTTTTTGACATATAGGTTAAAATATAGAACTAATCAGAATGTAAATAAACTGACTAAACATAACTAGCCTGCAAAAGTATCTGTATTTTATTTGCTTCTACATAAAAATTATTACTAAAATGTTTGGAACTATTTTATTTTTTTCAATATTTATTTTTACAGCCTTCACACAACTGTGAGTCATCCTGGATGATGTTACACCCAGAATATAGACAGAGTTAACTACATGTTGTAGGAATCCTTCCAATAAGACCTTTTGCTCTAAAAGTAATAGGTAGATACAGATATAACAGAAACATTTGATACAAACATTATACATGTGCGCTTTGCCTTAGGCTGGTTTGTTATCTTGTAGGATGCTGCTCTGAGTATATTTAAAGGTTTTACATCATCTGATTCAGAAATGATTCTGGTACATGCAGAATCTTGAATGAAAATAATAAATTGAATCCGACAGGAGATGATATTCCACAAAAATACACAGAAAATGCACAAACCCTTTTGAAATCTATGTTTGTAATTTAATATATTACTGTATTTACGCTTTATAAGACCTGATTAAAGGACTCACCAAGATTTTAGAAGAGGAAAATAAGAAAAAAATATTTTAGCCAACTAATGTGCTAAAACATTTATTAAAATAAAAAATATTATTTTAATAGGGATGGGGGAGAGAATCTATAGATGAGGCACTGTTATGGAGGACCTGTGTAATTGATTGCAGATCTCATATCGGATACCTTCCTCTTCCCCCCTTGTAGATGCAGACTTCTGATATAAGTGCTGCAATTACAAGGGAGGAGGGTATCTGATTTGAGGTTTGTAATTTCTAGGGGGGTCTGATCTGATACCCCACCTCTCTCCACCCTTTTAATAACAGATCTCATAGCGGATACCTTCCTCTTCCCCCCTTGTAGATGCAGACCTCTGATATAAGTGCTGCAATTACAAGGGAGGAGGGTATCTGATTTGAGGTTTGTAATTTCTAGGGGGGTCTGATCTGATACCCCACCTCTCTCCACCCTTTTAATAACAGATCGCATAGCGGATACCTTCCTCTTCCCCCCTTTTAGATGCAGACCTCTGATATAAGTGCTGCAATTACAAGGGAGGAGGGTATCTGATTTGAGATTTGTAATTACTAGGGGGGTCTGATCTGATACCCCACCTCTCTCCACCCTTTTAATAACAGACCTCAGAACACATACCCTCACCCCATTATAATATCAGACTTGAGTTCACACCCACAATCTCTCTCTCCAACTTGTAATTGCATACCTTTGTCCACATACCCTCTTCAACCCCTCTTGTAATAGCAGACCTCAGTTAAAACCCCATATCCAACTTCTTTGTAATTGCAGACCTCATACTCCCCTCCGTCTCCCTCTTTTATTAGCAGACTAACTTCTTGTTATTCTTGCCAGGCACCACACTCTACTGTCATTTGACTGTCATGTGACATAACAGCGTCAGGTGAAAGTGTACATCCTGCATACAGACAGTGATGTGCCCGGGAAGAATACAAGGGGGAGCAAGTATGAGACTTCCCACTTACTTACTCCCACTGCGTTGCACAGCTACCTTCACTACCACTCCTCCAGGTGAAGCGATGGTGATGTAAGTGCAGTGAAAGGGAACAGGGAGCTGCTGCTTCCCGGTTTTGTGCTGACCTCATCCCGATCCCAACGATTCCTCACTTCCTGTCACCTTCACTTTATAAGACGCGCTGTTTCACCCCCACACACTTTTTGGAAGAAAAAAGTGCGTCTTATAATGTGAAAAATACGGTAAATATTTCTTTATATTTTTCCTTTAATAAAGTTTTAACATGAAATACAGAAGTTTTCTAGTCATTGACTGATCTTTAAGTGTCTGCGGCAGTGATGGAGATCACGTTGGTAAATTTCTATCAGTGATCTCTAAGAAGTAGCATGATTCAGTTCAGTATATATAACCCATTCATTCTTGTCAATGGTATAAATAAATACATGACCAGTTAATTTAAATAAAATATAAAAAAATAAATAAAACGTGGGGACAGATTCACTGCCGAAATTGTTTCCAAACCTGAGATCACAGAATATAGACTAGTACAACCCTACGTAAACCACGTATGGTGAAGATGCATGTGCATGCACAGATGCACACACGTACGTGAACACACACGTATACCCTTAGTATGTTTTAAAGTTTAGAATAGTTCTTTTTCAAAACTATCATTATGATTTCATAAAGATAGCAACAAATATTTGCTAGATGAATAATAGCACACACAGTTGGTCAAGTCAAGTAAAAAAATAATAGAACAAGCATTACATTAATGATGCAAGATGGAGCCATAAACTAAGAGTATTAGAAGGAGGGGGATTCCTTTCCATACTGCTCCCTTGAGTATTCAAGACTCTGTGGAATTGTTAAGGATGCCTTTTACAGACTACTCATTGCTGTAAATAGCAGTCTATGTGATTCCAGTAATACCATTACATTAGACAGTTACTTGAACCAACATTTGAAAAATTATCAGCTTCAGATTTTTATAGAAGGCTTATGTCCAGCGTGACACTCGAAGACTTAAATGAATGCTAACAACCCTATTCTGTGATAATTGTCGGTCTTGGTCCATTTCAGACAATGCTGGTGTGAAAGTGAGTACGTCAATACTCCTTACTCGATTAATCAAAGACAACTATTATGTATTCAATAAGTAATTTAGTTTCATCTAACTGTGAAAAATTCATTAACACAAGTCCGATAGCCACAGAATGGATTCATTTCCACGGCACATTAACACACAGTATATTCTATGCTATTGAAGCCCCTCTTCTTCCAGCAAGGTTTATATTTTCTTAAATTATGGATCCTACTGTAAAGGCTAATGTCAGAAAACAACTGTGCCCATATCAAATATTTATCAAGATGGCAGGAAAGCGTTATTATAATTCTGCGTGGATTATTCATAAAGATATATTTAAGATTTGATGAATAAGCCCTTCTGGATTTTCAGAGAACTTGTCTTAGTACTAGGGGAATAGTTTATATAAAAAGGAAGCGTAAAAATTTTCTGTAACTATCCATTGTGCTGGTAAATATTTCACTTGTCAATTGAATCTGTTGGTTGCTTTTGTCATCAGTGTCACTATTTTATTAATACAGTAGTTTATGCCAACATACTACAAAATTAAAAGGCAACGTTGGTGTACTGAAATGACTGAAGGGTTCCTCCTTCCGGGTGTCCAAATTCACTATCCAACTGCTGCTGTCTTTATTGTCACCTTTCATACATTGCTTTGGTTCCTAGTCACATTTCACATGTGATTTCAGTAACATTAAAAAATCCTATTTCAAGAAAATGAAAAAAGAGGTAGAAAATGCTGGCACTGCTGGGAGACCCTCAATTCAGATAGTAATCAGAGGAAGCAGAATCAAAACATGCGATATTCGGGATAAGACAGATCTTGCGACGCTCTGCTTAAAAGGTATAGTCCTTTATATAGAATACAAAAATAGAAAAACCTGTAGAAAGCATCACTCACCACTGACATATGGATAAAATGGTAACTTTATTGGGTCATCACATGAGGAACAGAGATATGAGCAGACGGGGAAATGAGCAACATTTGTTTCACGTGAATACGTGTTTCTTCCGACTCTGAGAGAGTGTTGTTTTCTACAGTTTTTCTATTTAATTATCTTTATTTAAAAAAAAAATGTTTTTTCAATACACATACAGCCTTTATTATGAATGAAGATGTCCCTCTTTTTAAATAAAAAAAGCAAATAATTACTAAGTAGGTGCAGTTCCAGTGATGTCAGGGACCATATGACAGTATTGAAGGGAACCTGTCACCAGTAAAGTACAGACAGGGTCATATTGGCGCTGTCATACTGATTAAAATGATATCTCAGGTGAAAAAAAAATCTGTTTTGTAGGTTTTCTTTACTTTTTGTTTGAAGTTTCCTTTTATTCAGGTGTTGCATTGGGGAGGGCCTGTGGGTGGGCCTGTAGATCGGATCTTCAGCTTTGTTATGGCCCCTCCGCTGTGTCTGGGTGTCTTGTCTTCGTCTTCTTTATATAAAGCATTGTTCTTGCCAAAGGCGGCGTTTAAGCTCTTTGAAGTTTTCAGCAAAATGGTGGTGGCGGCTGCACATGCGTAGACTGCAGGAAGGGGAATGAGAAAGAACCCTGCTGACAGTAACAACTCACAGTTTACAGGCAAGCGAGAGACTGTCTGGTAATGCTCATTTGGGCTTATCATAAATTATAAAAAGCAATCAGAGGATCTATTGAAATTCAAATTTGACAATTTCGACAAATGTTCCCATAAAATTTGAATTACAGCGATTAAATTTGCATGAATCTTAAAATTGTAAAGCTTGTAATTCCTTGTAAAGCACACTAGGGGAAGGGGAACGAGAAAGAACCCTGCTGACAGTAACAACTCACAGTTTACAGGCAAGTGAGAGACAAAGAGAAAGGACCACACTAACTATAATAACTTACACTATACAGGAGAGAGGGACCTGACCCTGTGACTCTAGAGATTGAAAATGACTCTGTCATGCAAACTGTACTCAACGGGGAACCGCTGATCTGTGATGGTTTAGGTACTGATCTGTTGTGAATTCTGCTCTTGGGCTCCCTCCAGTGTTTATAAGTGGTAGTGCTGCTGTCTTTGGATCGCTGCATTCATCAGGTGTGTCCACTTAGGGCAATTCTGACTGGGCTATTTAGTCTTGCTTGACCCTTTAGTCAGTGCCAGTTGTCCATTGTTCCTGGAGGATTCACATCCCTGCCTGGTCTCTCCTGCTTGCTGTTCATTTCAACAAAGATAAGTTCTGGCTTTGTTTTTTGCAGTCCACATGCTGTGGGCCTTATTGTTCAGTTCTTTTCCATGTTTTGACTTGTCCAGCTTGGTCTGTATAAGGATTTGTTCAGCCAAGCTGGTATCTCTGGAGATGCAGATATACCCTCCATATCTTTAGTTAGATGTGGAGATTTTGTATTTTCTGTGGTGGATATTTTCTAGTGTTTAATACTGACCGCATAGTACTCTGTCCTATTCTTTCTATTTAGCTAGAGTGGCCTCCTTTGCTAAATCCTGATTTCAGTCTGCGTATGTTATTTCCCTCTCGTCTCACAGTCAATATTTGTGGGGGGCTGTCTATCCTTTGGGAATTTTCTCTGAGGCAAGATAGTTTTCCCTTTTCTATCTCTAGGGGTATTTAGTCCTCCGGCTGTGTCGAGATGTCTAGGGAGTGTTAGGTACATTCCACAGCTACTTCTAGTTGCGGTGTTAAGTTCAGGGTCTGCGGTCAGTACAGGTACCACCTTCTCCAGAGTACGTCTCATGCTGCTCCTAGGCCACCAGATCATAACACTGATCACCACTGTACAAGGTATGATAATCTGTAAAATAGCAGAGTTGCAGGATATTATGGGAAAGCCCAAGCAACAACGCAAAATGACAGTAGACCACTCTCTGATGCTTCAGCAGTGATGGAAATGGTGCCAAGCAAGAACTTTTTTTTATTTTGCAAACTGCAAATTGAATCTCAAAATGTTTGAATTCATGTGAAACTGGAAATTTCAGGAAATTCAACTTTAACTCAATCCTCTGCATACTGATCCGCTCATCCCTAATTACTGTATAACCCAAACTTTACCAGCTTGTTTCTTTGAAACAGATGAGGAATACATTAATAAATACTATATTTTATTAAGCTCTGCAGCCTCTATTTCATGATGTGGCTAGTTTAATATGCTAAAAATGGTGAAAGATCCTCTTTACGAGGACCTTTCACCAGATTTAGCTTGTTATACTGACCCTGGCCACACAATGGAATAGTGGCCGCAGAGATGAATATAACATAGTTTTAATTTTTTTATTTCTCATTTTCATTGCAGAGATAATAGCTAGTAAAGTGTACATTCTAATTTTTCAAAAGATGTTATCTAGTAAAGTTTATATGCTGATTTTCGCTGAGCTCAAGTGCGCTTCAGTATAGATTTGTCCCTTGGGGTGTGTACTTTTTCACTTGTATGACATTGACCAATCATACGAAGGGGAAAATGCTTCCAGGCAATTTTAGACCATGCTTTTGTGTGAGACATGTAATGACTTCTACTGTGATAACAAGAGAGGGAGGTGTGTCTAATGAGCCACAGCTCTGTTATTCTCCTCTCCCATCTCACATGTTGTCAATAAAATCAGTGAGGATAGCAGAGCTGTGGGTCATTGCATGCCTCACACATAGAAAGCTGGGTTTGATATCCTGTGGGGGGCTTTTTATTATTATTATTATTATTATTATTATTATTATTACCATTATTTTGCCCTTTATGAAACCTCCTGCTTATGATTGGTCAACCTTATGGAGGGGAAAAAGTGTACGCCCCTTGAGCAATATCATTCATGGCAGTTACTTCATCAGTTTCGATAAGGCTTTTAACTACAACATGTGTGCAGAGAGCCTAAAAATGGCATTATAACAACAAATCGCCTAAGGAAAACTGTATATATCCCTGTTTCTTTGTCAATAAGCAATTTAACACATAATATCGTTAAAGAATAATAGAGTATACTGCATGAACATACTTTGTTATCAAATATTTTTAAGCAATGTTAATTTGGAGGTATTCATTCTGGATGGAAAGGGTATTTGGAAGATGGATAAAGATAAAGAATGATTACACCATGGCCATTGTGCTGCTTAAGCTCTATAATATGTAGCATCCCAAATACAGCTGTGAAACAGACAAATGTTGACTTCACACAAGAATGTAGCTATGTGAAACAACCAGCAATGTACAAGCAGAACTACAATTATGGTGCAGTAAAGAACAGAGAACATTATAATGTATGTACAGCTGAAGCCACATTCTTGGGAAAAAGATAAGATTATAGGGTTTCATTTTCACCTTGCAGCTGTATTATTTTAAGGATAATTATTTTCTTTGTTTTAACTCTTAGCCCACAACTGTCTCCTCGACAGGCTGGGTTTATAGCCTTTGGTCTCTAATTACAGCTGTGTTGTTTCATTTAGTTTCTTTTGACAAAATTGTAAAGAGAATTTGTAGTAACCACAACTAATTCTCCCATTTTGCTGTAAACATTTTTTTTGTGAGGTTGACATAACTGCTAAGGGTTGCATTCGAGGTGAGAGTAATTCTTTGTTCCATTAGGCCATAAGAACCTAGTGCGCACAGCTGCAGGTTTTGTACAAATTCATAGTCTTATGAAACTAACATACACTGTACCTATATTTGTTTCTAATTTAAAATGAAACCCCAAAAAGACACTCAAACTTTATTCCTTTGGAAGACATATTAGAGAGGTATTGTCCCACTGAAGCAAGAAACAATCTCTTCTGGATTAGGTTCTATATGTTTAACATTAAATACATGAAATAGCTCCAAAGTAATGCTTTGTGCATATGTAAGAAGGAAGACCAGGCTGCGGACACCTGTACTGTGCCGGGTCTGGAACTGTCGAGGCTGTGTCCCAGGTTGTCCGGGGGAAAGAATAAGGAACCGGACAGACCTTTTCACCCGCAAGCAGGGGGCATGGCAAACAAAAAAGCACTCGTAGCGACGAGCAGTTGCCCACTGACGGGGTAGAGCAGGTGAGTGCGCAGCACCGCAATGTACCTCGGGTGGCTACACACAAGCACGCCACTGGGACCCACAGCAGAGGAAGAGCCATGGGCTCTCTTAAGCTGAGTGCTGCGTGCGGGCATAGGAGTGACGGCTGTGTTCAGGACTGTTCGTTGTGGCCCTCCTTGCCAGACAGCATACCGCAGTTCTCCCTTGACAATAGACTGTACTCAACTCCTTTGACTTTGGCTGCACAAGTTTATGGACTGTTGGCTAGTGTTGAGCAATACCTTCCGATACCGATACCCGATACCAATGCAAGTCAATGGGACACAAGTATCGGAAGGTATCCTGGATGGTTCCCAGGGGAGTTTAGGACCTTCGATGACGTCGCGGCTTGTGATTGGTCGCGTGACCGCTCATGTGACCGCTCATGCGACCAATCACAAGCCGCGACGTCATCACAGGTCCTAAACTCCTCATTCTTAGGAACGGAGGCTGCCGGTTACATCGGTAAGGTCCAGGGGCCGCCGGACGGGTGAGTATATCCATATTTTTTATTTTAATTCTTTATTTTTTACATGAATATGGATCCCAGGGCCTGAAGGAGAGTCTCCTCTCCTCCAGACCCTGGGAACCATACACTGGGAACTTCCGATTCCGATTTCCGATATCACAAAAATATCGGAACTCGGTATCGGAATTCCGATACAGCAAATATCGGCCGATACCAGATACTTGCGGTATCGGAATGCTCAACACTACTGTTGGCTAAATGGGTAAAACCAGAGACTGCCCATTACTGTCAGAAGATATACCGTGAGCTGTGAAATTTCATTGGCCGTTGCTGGAGCTACAACCCTCATCGGATTATCCGTGGCCGATGAAGCCACAAACATGATGAGTTTATTGGTTGGACTGTTTTCCCATTGTTGTCGCCTATTTGCGCTATCATTTACCATTTAACTGTTTATCTCCCTGCGAGGAATATTCTCACTGTTAAATTAAATTGTTAACCATTGCTCTGCCTTTCTTGCATCACTGCATCCCGCAACCTGCTTACACTTTTCCACGAGCACAGAATTTGCAGACCTGGTGGTCATGGGTGCTCCAAAGGCTAACTACCCACTGGGGGCCATGCTCAGCAATCTCCCAAAGCTTACATGGAGCAACTCACTGCTATGAGACTGGATCGAGCGGGTCAAGGGAATGTTGAGGATGCACCCTATGACACCCACTATGTAGGCAGAGTTTGCGGTGATGGCTCTGGGCTGAGAAGCCAGATGTTCTGTTATATTTTGGCCCCCACATGAGTGGGACACTTTTACTAAGATGTTGAGAATTTTGGAGGAAATGCATGGGGACACCACGGATGTCGAAGAATTGCGCATGCACTTGTTTAGCCACATTCAGTGTGAGGGAAAGTCTGTGACCCAATATATGAACACCTTGCAGGAGATTCACGCAGCCATCTCCAAGCAGGATGATGTGGGCATGGGGCCCCCTGATGTGATTCTGAGAGACCAACTTGTAGCCAGTCTCAGAAGTCTGTTGCTTAAGTAGGCCCTGCATGAGCACTTGTGAGTTAACCCACACATGTCTTTCTTAGAGACTGGGGCAGAAGAGCATGCAGGAGCAGAAGCAAGGAACAGCAGCCTCAGCGGGGAAGGTCCGGAAAGGGGAAGTGCCCCCTTTGCCCTATAGCTGAACTACGATGTGTCAGAGAGATCCAGAAGGAGATGCAAGAAGAGTGGTCTGACCTCAGGAAAGCCCCTCCTGTGACTCCCAAACGACCCAGAGAAAGAACTAGCCCCAACGTCCGCTTGCCTCCAGTACCTCACCGGGATATGGGACAATCTCAGACAGAGAGACAGCCGATCTGTTTCAGATGTGGAGACGTTGGACACTGTGCCCAAAGGTGCTCCAAGTGGGGGAGGCTGCTCACCGGGCAGCCGTTAAACTAGTGAGTTCCGCGGCTGGGGGATGAAGACTGGAGCCTGAGTAGCCAAGGAGGAGAGAAGGTCGTCCCACAAGTTTGATTTCTTTGGGCCCCCTCGTATGGGTCATAATGAATGGTCGAGCCATCCGCTGTCTAGTTGATACTAGTTGTATGTGCAAAGAGCAAAAAGCTTAAGCAAAACCAAAGAAATGAGCCAGAACACATTTTGGCATTCACAATGTGGTCACTTAATAGACATACTATGTTTCATCCAAGTGGTGGCATGGCTTGAGCCCCCAATGCATTTTAGATAACTGTTAGGCAAACAATGGTTCGGACAATGGTTTAGCCAGCAGCTATCCCTCCCCTCTCTCCCATACACAGGAAACCTTGCTCTGCTAATGTGGAAATATCAAGGGTAGTGTATTGAATTTTTTGCTCAATGTTTTTATTGTGAGCGATATCTATATATAAGAGGCATCGTGATTACTCACTAATCCCGCCCCCTGCACAGTAACTCTGCCCCCCACCACATCACCACACATAATCCTGCCCCCCACCCCATTACCACACATAATCCTGCCCCCCACCCCATTACCACACACAATACCACCCCCACCACATTACCACACACAATCCACACCACATCACAACACACAATCCCACCCCCCACAAATCCTGCCCCCCCACATCACCACATATAATCCCACCCCCAACCACATCACCACACATAATCCCGCCCCTTCAACACATCACCACACATAATCCCACCCCCCAACACATCACCACACAATCCCGCCCCCAACACATCACCACACATAATCCCGCCCCCCAACACATCACCACACAATCCCGCCCCCAACACATCACCACACATAATCCCACCCCCCTCACCCCATTACCAAACATAATCCCACCTCCCCATTCCATTACCACACATAATACCACCCCCCCACCCCATTACCACACATAATCCCGCCCCCCCACCACATCACCACACATAATCCCGCCACCCCACCACATTACTACACATAATCCCGCCCCCCACCACATTACCACATGTAATCCCGCCTCCCCACCACATTACTACAGATAATCCTGCCCCCCACCACATTGCCACACATAATCCTGCCCCCCACCACATTACCACACATAATCCCGCCCCCCACCACATTACTACACATAATCCCACCCCCCACCACATTACCACACATAATCCTGCCCCCCACCACATTACCACATATATTCCCGCCCCCAACACATCACCACACATAATCCCGCCCCCCACCCCATTACCACACATAATCCCACTGTCATGTCAGACGCTGTTCATACCAGGGCGTTCGACAGACAGCGGTAATTCCGCTTTTGTCCACTATGTGCTCAGTGGCGTCGGCTAGATTTTATCTAGCTGGTCCGGGGTTAATTTAGCTGGTGCTCGGATTGGAAGCTGGGCCACGCCCACTGCCTTTAAATTGTTCTTCTGAACATTGGGCGTCGCCGATTATAGCTTCTGTCTTGTGCTTGGTTATCTCGGTCTGGAGTGGTGAGCTAGGAGTTGGAGTATCATTGCTGGTGGTGTATTTCCTTTTGTCTTATTTTCTCCTTCCTATATTTGTATTTATTTTGCCCTGTGCACTTATAGTGTATTCCTGAGTGACTGCGGCGTGTTGCATATTTTTCCGTTATCCTTGTCTGTGCTAACTGTGGGTATTGGTGTGTGGTCTCTTCACTGGGTCGTGGGTGGAGGCTTCAGCCTAGGGTTGAAACAGGGGACAGGGTGAGGGTGGAGGCCCAGACATGCACACCATCAGTGTAAACTCTGGGAGAGGGTCAGTCAGGGTTTCCCTAGTCTGAGGGAAATCGCAGGAGCCCGAGTCATTAGCTCTTGCATACCTAGGACTCCCGTGACATTATAATCGGCCAACATTATTTGAATTCCATGGATCCCATGAATTCCATAACCCGTCAGTTGGAGGCGCTGTCCCTACAGGTCACTGAGTTGAGGGGGGCAGTGCAGCAACAGGGACTAGCTGTATCTAATGTGCAAGCTGGAGCAGCAGGTAGAGCTGCTGAGCCTAAGTTTCCTTTGCCTGAAAAGTTTACTGGGGAATGCAGTAAATTTGTTACTTTTCTTGAAGCTTGCAAACTGTATTTTCAGATGCGTCCGATCTCCTCAGGTAATGAGGCTCAGCGTGTGGGCCTGGTGTTGTCATTATTAAACGGGGACCCTCAAGCATGGGTGTTTTCTTTGCCATCTGATTCTGCTGCGTTTAACTCTGTGGAGAGTTTTTTTCTGTTCTTGGACACATTTACGATGATCCTGACAGAATGGCTCTAGCAGAATCTAAGATACGCACTATTCGCCAGGGGGAGCGTGTTGCAGAGGATTACTGTTCTGAATTTCGCCGCTGGGCGGTCGACACTCAGTGGAATGATCCCGCGCTGCGGTATCAGTTTATTCATGGGGTTTCTGGAAGGGTTAAAAAAGCCCTCCTGATGTACAAGACTCCTGCTTCACTAGATTCCGCTATGAGTCTTGTTGTCCGCATTGATCGCCGTTTGCGTCAGGGGGAGCATGAGACGCCGCCTGTGGGAGAAGGTTTAGGTTCACGTGAGGTTGCTGCAGGTGAGCCCACAGAACCTATGCAAATCGCAGGGGTGTCACATGTTAAGCATCGAGCCTCTGTGCTCAGGAAGCAGGGAGCCTGTTTTTACTGCGGTAAAACTGGTCATTTTGTTAATATTTGTTCGCCTCTGTCAAAGAAAAACGCAACGGCAAAAAAAGGTCACAGTTTGTAGACATATGAGAAGAATCCCCGACGTTTCAGGTCTGCACGCGGCTACCCGTCCTCACTCGGAACCATACACCGGACGCCGGAAATTCTATACTAATAAGTGGGAGCCATAACTCCTTGCCGGTCATATACAAATAGACAGAAACCCCTTGAGAAAGGCAATAAGCGCCGAAACGTCGGGGATTCTTCTCATATGTCTACAAACTGTGACCTTTTCCTTTTTTGTATGGTATCCCACCATTTTTTTGAAGTGAAAAATAATTAATAAAAGTAACAAAATTTTGAAACACTTTGGTGTGCCGGAGTTATACAATTTATTGGTTTCTCAATGCATGCTCCCTGCCAAAGTTATTATCACTGGCAGAGAGCTGCCAATCACGGTTTTTGTGGATAGTGGTTTTGCCACAAATCTCATTGATGAGGAGTTTGCGCGCACAGCCGGTTTTAGGGTAGAAAAACTGCCTCATCCTATCCGCGTGGTCACCATCAATGCTGCTCTTCTCCCACAGGGGGAGATTACTGAGTTTGTGGCTGAGGTGAAACTACACATTGGGTTTCTTCATTTCGAGCAGGTTACATGTAAGGTGCTCAAGAGTCTTCCAGCACAATTGGTTCTGGGTTTTCCTTGGTTGTCTATGCACAACCCGGTGATTGACTGGAAAACTCAGGACATAATTCAGTGTTTCTGCTGTGACTTCAAGCGTTCCTGAGTCACTTCTGGATTTTGTGGATGTATTCTCTGAGAAGGGTTGTTCAGAGTTGCCACCACATCGCCCCTATGACTGTACTATCAGGTTTAAACCAGGGGCCAAATTGCCTAAAGCAAGGATGTTTAACATCTCCGGTCCGGAGAGACAAGCGCTAAAGGATTACATTGCTGAAAGTTTGAGCAAAGGGCACATCAGGCCTTCATCCTCGCCAGTGGCAGCAGGGTTCTTCTTCGTTAAGAAGAAAGATGGCGGACTACGCCTGTGTCTCGATTTCAGGGAGTTAAACCAGATTACGGTTCGTGATCCATACCCTATGCCATTGATACCGGATTTGTTCAACCAGGTGGCAGGTGCTAAGTGGTTTACCAAGCTTGACCTCAGGGGGGCGTACAACCTCATAAGAGTCCATCAAGGTGATGAGTGGAAGATGGCTTTTAATACCCCTGAGGGTCATTTTGAAAATTTGGTGATGCCATTTGGGTTGACAAACGCACCTGCAGTGTTTCAACATTTCATAAATGATGTGTTCTCGCATGTTTTGGGGAAATTCGTTATTGTGTACCTAGATGACATTCTCATATATTCTTGCGACCGTGATACTCATTTAGATCATGTCAGGCAGGTGTTACAGCTTCTCAGAGAGAATAAGCTATATGCAAAACTTGAGAAATGTGTTTTTTCAGTTCAGGAGTTGCCTTTCTTGGGTTATATTGTGTCTGCTTCTGGTTTCAAAATGGACGCCGCTAAGGTGCAAGCGGTGTTGCATTGGGAATGGCCTGATAACCTAAAAGCTCTTTAGCGGTTCCTTGGGTTTTCTAACTACTACAGGAAGTTTATCAAAGATTTTTCTATCATTGCTAAACCGCTAACTGACATGACTAAAAAGGGTACCAATTTCTCCGTTTGGCCTGAGGCTGCTGTGCGCGCATTTGAATTTCTTAAAAACAGTTTTGTTTCGGCCCCCACTCTTGTGCAGCCAGACGTATCGAAACCTTTTGTTGTGGAAGTCGATGCGTCGGAGGTTGGTGTGGGGGCGGTGCTGTCACAAGGCTCATCCTTGAGCGGTTTGCGACCATGCGCATATTTTTCCAAGAAACTGTCGCTCGCCGAACGTAACTACGATATAGGCAACAAGGAGTTGCTGGCAATCAAATTGGCCTTTGAGGAATGGCGACACTTCTTGGAGGGGTCAGTTCATCAGGTTACTGTTATTACCGACCATAAGAATTTGCATTATTTGGAGTCTGCCAAGCATCTGTCTCCCAGGCAGGCTCGCTGGGCATTGTTTTTCACGCGGTTCAACTTTGTTGTCACTTACAGACCTGGGTCTAAAAACACTAAGGCGGATGCTCTGTCCAGGTGTTTTCTGGGGGGAAAACCCCGGGAAGATCCAGTACCCATCCTCCAAAAGGGTGTTGTGGTTTTGGCTCTCACTACCGAGGTTGAGGCTGAGATTGCCGAGGCCCAGGAGGAGGTACCATCTGAGCTTCCCATCAACAAAATGTTTGTACCGCTTCATCTCCGCTTAAAGGTTTTGGCGGAGCATCATGATGCTGTCCTGGCTGGCCACCCAGGGGTAAGGGGTACCTTGGAGTTGGTATCACGTCGGTTTTGGTGGCCCAAGATCCGACAGGACGTGTTCTCATACGTGTCAGCTTGCACCACGTGCGCTAGGGCTAAGACGCCCCGCTCCCATCCTGTTGGCACACTATTTCCTCTCGAGGTACCTAGTAAGCCATGGACGGAAATCTCTATGGATTTTATCACTGAATTGCCCTCCTCAGCTGGGAACACGGTCATCTTGGTGATTGTTGATCAGTTCTCAAAAATGTCACACTTTGTGTCTTTGCCTTCGTTGCCTAATGCTAAGACTCTGGCTCAGGTATTTGTGCAGGAGGTGGTCAAACTTCATGGGGTTCCGTCTGACATTGTTTCTGATAGGGTTCTCAGTTTGTGGCAAAATTTTGGAAAGCATTTTGCTCACGGCTGGGGATCAAGTTGTTTCATTCTTCGGCGTTTCATCCTCAGTCAAATGGTCAGACCGAGCGTATGAACCAAAATTTGGAACAGTACTTATGCTGCTTTGTTTCTGATAACCAGGAGGAGTGGTCGATGTTCCTTCCTTTGGCTGAGTTTGCCATCAATAACCACCGCCAGGAGTCGTCTGGGGAGTCTCCGTTTTTTTGTGTTTATGGGCTACATCCTCAATTTTGTACTTTGAGTCAGGGGGGCTCTTCCGGCGTCCTGGAGGAAGACCAGTTAGGAGCACAATTATCATCAGTCTGGAGGAGAGTTAAACAGCGCCTGTTGAGTGTGGGTGTTAGGTACAAACGTGTGGCTGACAGTAGGCGTGTGCCAGGTCCGGACCTGAGTGTGGATGACTGGGTGTGGTTATCCACAGAAAGCATAAGACTCAAAATACCATCCCTTAAATTGGGTCCAAGGTTTATTGGTCCAATTAGGGTCGCCGCCGTCATTAACCCAGTAGCGTACCGGTTGGAGCTTCCTACGGTGTATAAGATACACAACGTGTTCCACAGATCGTTGCAAAAAAGGTGGTGGGTCTTGTGGACGCGACACCAATGCCTTCTCCAGTCTTGGTGGATGGTAATTTGGAATTCGAAGTCTCCAAGGTGGTTGACTCTCATGTAGTGCGCCGCACTTTACAGTACTTGGTACACTGGCGTGGTTATGGGCCTGAGGAAAGGTCCTGGGTACCAGCCTCAGACTTTCATGCGGATCGGCTGGTCAGTATGTTTCACCGCCGTCATCTGGACAGGCCGGGTCCTATAAGCCGTGAGGGCCCTGGGGTCCCTCGTAGAAGGCAGGGTACTGTCATGTCGGATGCTGTTCATACCAGGGCATTCGACAGACAGCGGTAATTCCGCTTTTGTACACTATGTGCTCAGTGGCGTCGGCTAGATTTTATCTAGCTGGTCCGGGGTTAATTTAGCTGGTGCTCGGAATGGAAGCTGGGCCACGCCCACTGCCTTTAAATTGCTCTTCTGAACATTGGGCGTCACCAATTATAGCTTTTGTCTTGTGCTTGGTTATCTTGGTCTGGAGTGGTGAGCTAGGAGTTGGAGTATCGTTGCTGGTGGTGTATTTCCCTTTGTCTTATTTTCTCCTTCCTATATTTGTATTTATTTTGCCCTGTGCACTTATAGTGTATTCCTGAGTGACTGCGGCGTGTTGCATATTTTTCCGTTATCCTTGTCTGTGCTAACTGTGGGTATTGGTGTGTGGTCTCTTCACTGGGTGGTGGGTGGAGGCTTCAGCCTAGGGTTGAAACAGGAGACAGGGTGAGGTTGGAGGCCCAGACATGCACACCATCAGTGTAAACTCTGGGAGAGGGTCAGTCAGGGTTTCCCTAGTCTGAGGGAAATCGCAGGGGTCATTAGCTCTTGCATACCTAAGTCTCCCGTGACACATCACCACACATAATCCCACCCCCCAACACATCACCACACATAATCCCACCCCCCACCACATTACCACACATAATCCCGCCCCCCACCCCATTACCACACATAATCCCGCCCCCCACCCCATTACCACACATAATCCCGCCCCCACCACATCACCACACATAATCCCGCCCCCAACACATCACCACACTATTGTTATTAACTTCATTTTAAGTTAATTTACCACCTGCGTAAGCGCTAATGTTGTCATTATTTACTTTAGTTTAATCACCAGCAGCATTAATTAGATAGACAAGCCGAGCATTAGCTGGCTGGAAACATCTAGTATTATATATGAAAATTGAGTACCCGTATTTTTTGGACTATAAGACGCACCAGACCATAAGACGCACCCCAAATTTGGGGAGAAAATTGTAGAAAAGAAAGATTTTTTAATAAGATGGGGGTCTGTCTTATTGTCCAAATTTACGGTATCTTACCTGAGGGCTGGTGGTGGCAGAGCAGGGTCATAGGAGGCATGGTGTAGGCAGAGGTGCAGTGATGCTGAGGCGTGGTGGGCGGTATGGTGTGCACCTGAGCAGGGTCCCTTCCTGCTTAGGTGGGTAATGCCATGGCCTGGTGTCCACAGGGGGTTGCGGCAGTGCTGTGGCTGCGGCAAACGTGCTGTCACCTCCTCAGGTGAGGAGACACCGTGGCCCGGTATCCAAGGTGAGCAGCAGAGCTTTGTTAATCACCGGTTTCTCGGTGGGGGCGGCCATCTTCCTGAGGCCGCGCATGTGCAGATTGAGTGCTCTGCTTCCCGGGGCTTAAGGAAGATGGCCACGGGAGGCCGCGTGTGCGCAGATGGAGAACTCAATTTGCGAACTCGGCTTTCCTGAAGCCCCGGGAAGCAGAGAACTCAATCTGCGCACGCACGGCCTCAGGAAGATGGCCGCCACCACTGAGAAAGCCGTGATTCACCCTGCTCTGCTGCTTGCCTTGGATACCGGGCTGCGGCATCACCTCACCTGTGGAAGGGACCCTGCTAACGCCATACCGCTCACTGTGCCTCATCATCCCCGTACTTCTGCCACTGCCACACCACTGCCGGTAAGCCTGCATTTGAACTATAAGATGCACCCCCCATTTTCCTCACAATTTTTTTGGGGAAAAAGTGCATCTTATAGTCAGAAAAATACGGTACATTTAGCATTTGTATAAAATGTAAACCTGTGTCCAATATACGTAGTGAATATGACATGCATGTGTCATCTATTTAATCGGTGTGATGTGCAATATGTTGGCCAACAAGTGTGTAGCGTGTGATCAGTGAGTGCTAAATACACAACAAAACAGGAATTTAGTGAGAACATTAATTTTTGCAATTTAAAACACATATTTTATCAGACTTGAGCAAAATTATTTGTAGGTGCCTGATCCAGCTGCCAAATTGGACCAAAGACCTACTAACCTCTAACTAATTAATCTTTTGGTTTAACTCTTACATAATTATATATATATGTATAAATATATATACCGTATTTTTCGTTTATAAGACGCTCCGGAATATAAGACTCACCCCAAATTTTGAGGAGAAAAATAGGAAAAAAACACTTTTTTTTAATAAAATGGTGGTGCTTCTTATAATCCATGTGTCTTATTGCTTACCAGGGGTGGTGGCTGTGGTGAAGCGGGGTCCCAGGGTTGCTGCTGGAGGAGGCAAGAGTGGAGCATTACTGCAGGCCACAGGCTGGGATGAGGGGTGTTCCAATGTGCAGCGCGCCACTGCGGGTGTCCAGTGCTGCCGCTGCGCTGTGTCCCCGATGCTGCCAGGTGTTGCCGCCACACTGTGTCCCCGGTGCTTGCCATTGCACTCTGTCCCATTCTGCTGGGTGCTACCACTGCGCTGTGTCCTCAGTGTTTATCGTCACGCTCTGTCCCGTGCTGCCGCCATGCTGTGTCCCCGGTGTTTGCTGCTGTGCTCTTTTCCCTGGTGCTGCTGCTGCTCTGTGTCCCCAGTGCTTGAAGCCACGTTCTGTCCCATGTTTCCGGGTGCTGCCGCCGCTCTCTGTCCCATGCTGCTTAAGGGGGCTCTGCAGTTCTATCCATGCTTTCCTGTGTGGTGGATTCCTTCCGGGAAAATGGCCGCCGGTGCATGTGCAGATGGAGATCTTGGCAACAAGATCTTGGGAGATGAGATTTCAGCACTGAGATTTCATCTCCAGGGATATCCATCTGCGCCTGTACTGCCTCCCAGCAGCCATTTTCCAGGAAAGAATCCACAGCACTGGAAAGCATGGATGGAACTGCAGAGACACCCCCATGCAGCACAAGATAGAAAGCAGCAGCAAGCACCGGGGACACAGCGCGGCGGTAGCAGCATCGGGGACAGAGTGTGGTGGCAAGCGCCGGACACCCGCAGCGGCAGCACCGATAAGGTATATCTGCATTGTAAGATGCACCACCCATTTTCCCCAAAAAATTTTGGGGGAAATAAGTGCATCTTACAAAGCGGAAAATACGGTAATTATATATATATATATATATATATATATATATATATATATATATATATATATATATATATATATTGTGACGTACCAAGGGGAGAAGTACTAGAAAACAGATATGTTTCTCCCCGTTTCATTTCATATGTCTCCCAGTATTGATTGTGAAGCTGTTTATTTCACTGTAATCTGGTCCTGGTTTCATAAGTAATCAGCGTGGAAAGGACTGAGGCTTCCCTTCCACACATGCAGTCCAGGTTTTGGTCTCCTGACTGCTTCAGCTGATAATCAGGAGCTGCTGGGATCTCAGTCTCTTATCTGCTGGTCTGGGAAGCTGACACAGTAAGGCTGCATGAACTTCTGTTATTGTGTAGGTTTATTTTTGTAGTTAGGAACTTATTGTTAGTTAGTGGCCAGACGGCCTTAGACATTTTATTTCATGTTTGGCAAGTGTAACATTGTACGGCAAATGTGTACAATAAATACGCCTGGTGCATACCTGTGTGGAACTCGCTAGCCTGCTACTGTCCGTTGTGACTCCATAGCCACCTGCTTGGGCCAAAGCAAAGATCCCTGTTGAGCTATATTCCCACAAATAGTGTTTCGAATGCGGGCAATCGTGGCTATTGGACTGTGACTGCAGAGAAAGTGCTCTGTGTATGTCCTGGCTGAAAGCTTCTGTGCTTTTGAAGAGCCAAGAGTCCAGTAATATGGAGGAACTAGTGAAACAGTTACTGCAGGCAAATGTTCAACAACAGCAGACTAATACTTACTTCCAGCAAGCCCTGGACCAGCAAAATCAGATCCAGCAAGAGCAATTGAATGCAATAAAGCAGGCTTTGCTTCGGCAGCCCCAAGATGAGAGGGATCGTGCACAAAGTGTTGCTAGTGCACAGAAAGCCGTACAAAAGACTTTGCTTAAAATGACTGCTGATGATGATGTAGAAGCGTATCTCACCGTATTTGAACGTATTGCAGAATGTGAGCATTTACCGGTGGACAGATGGGCTGAAGTGGTTGCTCCATTTCTGAGCGGAGATCCACAAAAGGCCTATTACAATTTAAGTGGAGTGGATGCTATGGACTATACCAAATTAAAAGGCGAAATCCTGGCGAGGCTGGGAGTAAACACATATGTATGAGCACAGAGGGTACACTTGTGGACTTTTGTGGAGCATCAGCCAGCCCGCTCACAAATGCATGATCTCATCCATCTAGTAAAAAAATGGCTGCAACCAGAGACTTTGACATCCGCAGAGATGGTGGAACGGGTTGTTCTAGACAAGTACCTGCGGTCCTTACCCGCTAAGATACAGAGGTGGGTTGGTCAGGGTGACCCATCTACAGCCGACCAGTTGGTGAATATGGTCGAACGCTACAATGCTTCTGAAAGCCTACTCCAAGGGACGCTATCACCTCGCTGAGCTCCCAAGAAATCGCCAGAAAATTCTGTGAAACCTACTTCATCTTCAAAAGAAGAGAACCTTGCAATAAAGGGTAGCAGACCTACAAAGGACTGTGGAGGCGGTACGGTCTCACAGCAAGCCAGCAGACCTTATCTGGGGTCCCCAACGAGGAGGCAAGGGCCTATACAGTGTTGGCGATGTCGCGGGCTCGGCCATGTAGCAGCTAACTGCCCAATGACTACAGAGCCAATGGACTGTAATGCTATGAAGCGTCTTTCCTTATATGTACAGTCGGTCTGTGTTGCAGAGATCCTCACAGGAAATGAACGACATGTGTCTTGCCTTGAGATCGACGGTCATAGTGTGAATGCCGTCTTGGATTCCGGCAGTCAAGTAACTCTGGTACATGCCAGTCTGGTGGACCCTAGAGCCCTAACGAACTTAACCGTGGGCATTAGTTGCATCCTTGGCGATATAAAAAACTACCCCACTGCCTGGGTCACCCTTGCTACTCCAGTAGGAACCAAAAGACACCAAGCGGCAGTCCTAAAGTCTATGGGACATGATGTAATATTGGGGAGAGACTTTCCCTTATTTTGGGACTTGTGGAGCCTTAAAAATGGCATGAACAGTCTAGTTGAGGATGGTGCCGTGGAGCTAACCCCTGAGCCATTGCAGCAAGATGAAGGGGGGCCCATCTCAGAGGAAACTCCAGAATCTGTTGACTCTCCTCTGGCTGTATATGCAGGTGACGCAGATGAACTAGAGGAGCCTATAGAAATGCCAGGTCTTGAGGTGGCCCGTGGTAAATTCGGGACCGCTCAACACCAGGATCCTACTCTGGCAAGGGCATGGGAAAATGTAAAGGTCTCTGAAGGAAGACCATTGTACCCAGGGGCTCAAAATGAGTTCCCACATGTGGCGGTGCAACAGGATATGCTGTATCACATAGACAAAGTACGAGGTGTGGTGGTAGAACAACTAGTGGTGCCCAAGTCCTTCCGCCAGGTAGTTTTGGAACTGGCCCATAAACATCCCTTGGGGGGACACCTGGCCGCAGAAAAAACAAAACACCGTATTCTACAACGTTTCTTTTGGCCAGGTCTAGCGGGAGACGTGACCCGGTATTGTCAGTCCTGTCCTACGTGTCAATTGACTGCACCTATGTCACATTTTAGAAGTCCCCTTGTACCCTTACCAATAATAGAGGTGCCCTTCGAGAGGGTAGCAATGGATATAGTTGGTCCACTAGTTAAATCTGCCAGGGGTCATCAGTACATTTTGGTAGTACTAGATTATGCAACTCGTTACCCTGAAGCAGTACCTCTGCGGAATGCCAATGCGAAAGCAATTTCAAAGGAGCTTGTTAATATGTTTTCTCGCACCGGCATTCCGAAGGAAATACTAACGGATCAGGGGACCCCCTTTATGTCTCGTATACTTAAAGACTTATGTAAACTACTAAAAATCTCCCACTTGCGTACTTCAGTATATCACCCTCAGACTGACGGATTGGTGGAGCGATTTAATAAAACCCTGAAGGGAATGTTGAAAAGGGTGGAAGATAAGGACGGGAGGGATTGGGATGCTCTCTTACCGTATCTCCTGCTCGCTATACGTGAAGTACCCCAATCCTCCACAGGCTTTTCACCTTTTGAGTTAGTTTATGGGCGGAGTCCTAGAGGCCTATTAGATATTGCTAAAGAGACTTGGGAACAAGAGGTGACTCCTTATCGTAGTGTAATTGAACACGTAATGCTTATGCAAGATAGAATTAAGGCAGTCATGCCAATAGTCAAGGAATGTTTAGAACGTGCACAACATGCCCAGAGCACGGTATACAACCGAGCGGCTAGAACACGAGTCTTTCAACCCGGAGACAGGGTGTTAGTATTAGTACCTACTGTAGAAAATAAATTTCTTGCGAAGTGGCAGGGCCCATACGAGGTGTTGGAGAGAGTAGGTGAAGTGAATTATAAGATACATCAACCAGACAAGAGGAAAACTGAGCAAATCTACCACATAAACTTGCTTAAGGCCTGGCGGGACAGGGAGAGTCTAATGGCAGGAGCTCCCCTTGGTGATGGACCTCGAAGGGCACCACCATCTTTGGTAAATGTCCCCCAGGTAACACTGCCCGAAGTGGGTATTGCAGAGACACTGTCCGAAAGTCAAAAACGAGAGACCAAGGAATTCATACAGAAAAAAGCAGAGGTTTCCTCAGAACTTCCTGGCCGTACTCACTTAATTAAACATGATATTGTTACTGATCCACAGGCGTGGGTATGGCTAAAACCATATCGAATTCCGGAGGCTCGGAGACAAGCCATTGCCCAAGAAGTTGAGAAAATGTTAGAGCTGGGAGTCATTGAGGAGTCCCGGAGTGGGTGGGCTAGCCCAATCGTGTTGGTGCCCAAGCCCGATGTGACTATACGGTTTTGTAATGATTTTCGGAAACTAAATGAGGTATCGAAATTCGATGCCTACCCGATGCCGAGAGTTGACGAACTTATAGAGAGACTGGGTTCGGCCAGGTACATATCCACTATTGACTTAACAAAAGGTTATTGGCAGATTCCCCTCACGGATTCAGCCAAAGAGAAAACGGCCTTTGTAACGCCTCAGGGACTGTTCCAGTACCGTGATATGCCATTTGGGTTGCATGGTGCTGCAGCCACCTTCCAACGTCTAATGGATATTGTCCTAAAACCCCATGTCCAGTATGCGTCCGCATATTTGGACGATATCATTGTCTTTAGTGATGACTGGGACACACATTTGTCAAAAGTACAAGCTGTTTTAGACTCGGTAAAAACTGCTGGGTTGACTGCCAATGCCAATCCCAAGAAATGTACCTTGGGATTGGAAGAGGCTCGCTATCTGGGATATAGCATAGGGCGAGGAGTCGTAAAGCCACAGACCAATAAGGTGGACGCTATTCGGAATTGGCCACGACCGGTCACCAAAAAACAAGTTGGAGCTTTTTTAGGGATCGTCGGTTATTATAGGCGGTTCATCAAACATTTTGCCACCATCGCGGCCCCTCTCACAGATCTTACCAAGGGGTCAAAGTTGATCACAGTAGAATGGAGCGCAGAAGCAGAGGAGGCTTTTCAACATTTGAAAATGGTCCTCTGTGACCAACCAGTGTTGGTTGCCCCTGACTTTAAACGGGAGTTTATTGTCCAAACGGACGCCTCGGGTGTTGGCCTCGGTGCAGTGTTGTCACAGGAAGTGAATGGCGAAGAACACCCAGTGGGCTATCTAAGCAGAAAGCTTACAAGGGCAGAAAAGAATTACAGTGTGGTTGAGCGGGAAGCCCTGGCTGTAAAATGGGCCCTATACACCTTACGCTATTATTTGCTAGGTCGCCAATTTAGGCTAGTGACGGACCATTCACCCCTAACGTGGATGGCTACGGCAAAAGAGGGCAATGCGAGGGTGACACGCTGGTTCTTAGCATTGCAACCGTTTAAATTTTCCGTTGAGCACAGGGCGGGCGCAGCACACGGAAATGCAGATGCGTTGTCTAGAACGCACTGCTTAGTGACTCGTCGTGTCCGACCCTACGGGCTCGAACAGAGGAAGGGGGTGTGTGACGTACCAAGGGGAGAAGTACTAGAAAACAGATATGTTTCTCCCCGTTTCATTTCATATGTCTCCCAGTATTGATTGTGAAGCTGTTTATTTCACTGTAATCCGGTCCTGGTTTCTTTAGTGATCAGCGTGGAAAGGACTGAGGCTTCCCTTCCACACATGCAGTCCAGGTTTTGGTCTCCTGACTGCTTCAGCTGATAATCAGGAGCTGCTGGGATCTCAGTCTCTCATCTGCTGGTCTGGGAAGCTGACACAGTAAGGCTGCATGAACTTCTGTTATTGTGTAGGTTTATTTTTGTAGTTAGGAACTTATTGTTAGTTAGTGGCCAGACGGCCTTAGACATTTTATTTCATGTTTGGCAAGTGTAACATTGTACGGCAAATGTGTACAATAAATACGCCTGGTGCATACCTGTGTGGAACTCGCTAGCCTGCTACTGTCCGTTGTGACTCCATAGCCACCAGCTTGGGCCAAAGCAAAGATCCCTGTTGAGCTATATTCCCACAATATATATATATACGGTGCTCAGCATAACTGAGTAAATCCCAACAGATTTGTCAGAAAGCCTTTAGTTTCCTTTCAGAATCAACATTTTCTATACACCCCAATGAAAATCTCAGCGCAAAGATAGAGTTTAGACTACAATGTTTTAAATTACTAGAATACAGGTAAATCTAATTATTCATTAAACAAGTGTCCAGCAGACAATTGACTATAAAAGAATTTTACATAACAAAGAAAACACCCTCCATTTCATTCTATCAGCAATGACACTACATTGAAGAGAACAGTCACAAGACCTGACAAAGAAATAATTTCTTTACACAAGAAAGGTGAAGGCTACAAAAAGATAAGCAAAGGTTTACTTATCAGTCAGAATACTGTGGGAAAAGTGATACAAAAATTTAACAAAGATGGAACTGCAACCATCTCACTGAGACACCAACGTCAACCATGGAATGATCCAAAACACACATCTAAGGCAATAAAAATATATATTTTCATATTTTACATTTTAAAGTTTAAAATATGAAAATGGGAAGATGCAAAAGTTTGGGCACCCTTGGAGGTTAGTGCCTAGTAGCACCCCCTTTTGAAGTATCACAGCTCGTAAATACTGTTTGTAGCCAGCCAAGAGTCTTTCAATTCTTGCTTGAGAGATTTTCATCCATTCTTCCTTGGAGAATTCATCCAGTTCTGTAAGATTTCTGGGTTGCCTTACATCCACTGCTACTTTGAGGTCTAGCCACAGATTTTCAATTATGTTCAAATCAGTGTACTATGAGAGCCAATGTTAAACCTTCAGCTGGCGCCCTTTGAGGTATTCTATTGTGGATTTTGATGTGAGTTTAGGATCATTATTCATTTGTTGAAGCCATTCTCTTTTCAACTTCAGCTTCTTTACAAATGGTGTAATGTTTGCAGCAAGAATTTGTTGAAATTTCATTGAATCCATTCTTACCTCTACCCGTGAAATGTCTCCTTTGCCACTGGATGCAACACAACCTCAAAGCATGATTCATCCACCCCCATGCTTAATGTTTGGCAAGATGTTCCTTTCTAGAAATATTGAAAAAATTTTCTCCACACATACCTTTGATCATTGTGGCCAAAGTGTTCTATTTTAACCTCAGCGGTCCACAGGAATTCTTTTCAGATTGTGTTAGGCTTGTATAGATGTTCTTTTGCATACTTCTGATGCTTCATTTTATAGTGAGGACACAGGCGAGGTTTTCTTCTGATGACTTCCATGAAGGCCATATTTGTGCAGGTGTCTCTGAACAGTAGAACAAGGTACCACAACTCCAAAGTCTGCTAAATCTTTCAGAATGTCTTTTGCTGTTAAGCCGGAGTTCTGATTTGCCTCTCTAGCAACGCTATGAGCAGCTCTCACTGAAATTTTGGTTGGTCTTCCAGACCTTATCTTTACCTACATTATTCTTGTTATCTGCCATTTCTAAATTACATTTCAAACTGAAAAAAGCCAACTTTAAGCCTGTGTGCACACGATGCAGTTTGAGTGCGGATCCGCAGCTGATTTTTCCGCGCAGAAACGCTGCAGATCCGCACTGTGATTTACAGTACAATATAAATCAATGGAGAAAAAAAAGCTGTGCAGATGGTGCCGAAAAATCCGTGCAGAAACGCTGGGGATTTAAAAGAAGTGCATGTCACTTCTTTTATGCGGATCTGCAGCGTTTCTGCACCCTTCCATTATAAAAATCCGCAGTGGTAAAAACCACAGAAAATCTGCACAAAATTCGCATAAAAACCGCACAAAATCTGCATAAAATCTGCGGCAAATCTGCACCTGCGGTTTCTGCCAGGAGATGCGGATTTTGTGCAGAAAATTCTGCACCCCATTCCGCAACGTGTGCACATAGCCTAAAACATTTTGCTATCTTCTTATAGCCTTCTCATGCTTTTTGTGTCTCCACCATTTTAATTTTCAGAGTGCTATGGAGCTGCTTAGAAGAACCCATGGCTGTTGTTTTTGGCACAAGGCTAGAGAAGGCTAGATACGGTAGTTTTTATAAAACTGGAGTATTTTCATCAACTGGCCTTTCCTAACGATGATAGTATATGATGACAGTAAGTCGTGGTCAAAGTTATCTGAGAACACAAATCTCCAAGGGTGCCCAACTCAAACTTCTGCATTGGCTCATTTTCATTTTTGTAATCTTTTAAATGCAAAAGATGAATATGTGTGTGTGTATGTGTGTATATATATATATATATATATATATATATATATATATATATATATATATATATATATTCTTAAAAAACAAAGGAAATGTCATCTTTACCTTTAGCCCTTTTAGAGATAATTGCAACCTTAACTTGCTTAACGGTTCACGATAACAGTAATTTTGAGCAGAGATGTAAAAACTTTTATTTGACACTGTATATATAAATATATATATATAGATATGGGATATATTTGGATACTTTATATTTAACCCACTTAGCACAAAATGACACATATGAAGCCCTAGGGCTGCCGTATCTGGAGAAGACTCGGATGCTGAGCTCATCCTATACCTGGCAGTAGATGTCGACTCTAAAGAGTACCTTACAACAAGTTAAGTGTCCAGTTTTTGCACTTATTTTATTCCAATTGTTCCCCTGAACACAAGTCCTACCACAGCTCTATTGACCATATTTTTTATACAAACTGCTGAATTTCTTTTCATCACTGCACTTGAAATGTTTTTCCCGTTTTTAATTACATTGTAGGGTACAGTGGAAAGAGTCATTCAAAACTACAACTTGTCTCGCAAGAAAACAAGACTTCATATGACTACATAACAAGAAAAATGGTGGTTCTTGGAAGAAGGGGAGGGAAAAGTACAAATCTAAATATGGAAATTGTTAGCAGAGGGATGGGGTTAAACATGAGCCCTTGGACCTGTCAGTTTCACCCTTTCAATAACTATTACTCTGACATACTAAGTAGCAACTTACTTTCGTGCTCTGAACTATCTGACTGAAGGACTGTTTTATGTAAATGAAATAAATCTAGTATCACACAACCATAATCTCTGGTGAGTTTGGGTCATTAGTCTTGTGGCCCTAATACAGGTTTATTTCTCAGCAGCTTGTCACACTTGTATGAAATTGGGTAAAGTCCTAAAAACTCGAAAAATGTATCAGGCCACCTGCTGTTTATAAAGTGAAGCTCATTACAAGTTTGCCAGACAGTCTTCTTGGGCCTGGTTGTAGTAGATAACATGAATGTTGCCTTGTTTCTTTCTGAGTTAGAAGTAGGTAGGAAATATATATTATGCTTTGCTTACAAAGCCCCATTAATTCCACATCGCTTAGCAGACATCATCACTGTCCCTTTTCAAGCTTATAAACTAGAATCCCTACCAGTATGGCTTTGCAGTATGGGAGTAAACCAGAGAACCCGGAGGAAACCCACGCAAACTCTTTGAAATTGTTGTCCCTATTGGTACATGAACCAAGGAATCCAGTGATGCAAGGTTGCAATATTAACTACTGAGCCACTATGCTGCCTAAATGGTTGGCTGATTTGCTATGTGCCTGATCTTTACAGAATTTTCCTATTAAAAAATAGAGTTCTCCTTTAAGAATTAGCATCAAGGAAAATTATCAATGTCATGGATCGCTATAGCCTAATAAGTATATCCAAAACCAATATCCCGCTATGTAAGAGAATCATCTGCCAAATGATTACTTTTTAGGGGCTATTGGGGTATGGTTCAGAGAGGACAATTGTAGTTGCAAAAACCATGCCACTTCCTAACATTGTCTGTAGCTGCAGAGCAGAAATGTTAACGTATTTGTTATAGTTGAAGACTCCAAATTCTCTAAGGCCTCATTCAAACATCCATATTGCATGTACTGTACAGGTTCTATCCATATTGTTTACAGATACAACACATACCTATGAGGTTGTATCAATGAGGTTGTTTTCACTTTCTCTTGTTTTTATACCACATAATCATGCCAAACTCAGGGAGACGTCTTTTTTTTTTTTTAGAGCAGCATGGATAAAATGTACAAGTCTATGGGTCATCTGTGTGCTGTCCGTGTTTAACAATTCAAAGGTTAATGAAAGCTTTGTAGTTTATTTATTAGTCTTATTAGTCCATAAGTGAAAATCACTGATCCAAAACACTGATGACACCAGTACCACTTTTTCTGCATACGTGAAATACACAGGCGATTAACCCATTCACCATCCAAGGTTGTTTGCACCTTCATTGCTAGGCCAAATTTGACAATTTTTACCACTGTCACTTTATGAAGTGATAACTTTAGAACGCTTTAACGGATCTCACTGATTCTGACACTGGTTTTTTTTAATGACATATTGCACTTTATGACAGTGATAAAATTTCTTCAACATGATTTATGATTATTTATAAAAAAAAAAAACCTGAAATTTGGCAAAAATTTTGAAAATGTAGCAGTTTTCAAGCTTTTCATTTTTATGCCCCTAAATCAAAGGGTTATATCAAACAAAATAGTTAATAAATAACATTTCCTACATGTCAACTTTACATCAGCACAATTTTTGAAACACAACTTTTTTTTGGTTAGGAAATTGTAAAGGTGAAAAGTTGACCATCGATTTCTCATTTTTCCAACAAAATTTACAAAACTATTTTTTAGGGACCAAATCACATTTGAAGAGACTTTGAGGGGTCTATATGACAGAAAAATCAAATCAAAGTTGCACCATTATAATAACTGCACCCCTCAAGGTGCTCAAAACTAAGTTCAAGAAGATTATTAACCCTTCAGATGGTTCATTGGAAGCTTTGAAATGTGGAAGTAAAAAAGGAATATTTAACTTTTCGTCACAAAAATGTTACTTTAGACCCAATTTTTTTTATTTTCACAAAGGTAACAGGAAAAAAAAGGACCACAAAATTTATTGTGCAATTTCTCCTGAGTGTCCCGATAACCCAATTGGGGGGGGAAACCACTGTTTGGTCACACAGCAGGGCTTGGGAGGGAAGGAGCATTGTTTGACTTTTTTAATGTAAAATTTGCTTGCATAATTAGCAGATGCCATGTTGCGTTTGAAGAGCCCCTGATGTGCCTAAACAGTGGAAACCCCCATGTGACACCATTTTGGAAACTAGACCCCTCATGGTATGTATCTAGATGTGCGGTGAGCACATTGAACCCAAAAAGTGCCTCACAAAAGTTTATAACATTGAGCCATGGAAATAAAAAAAATCACATTTTTTACCAAATATGTTCTTTAGCCCTAAATTTTGCATTTTTACAAGGGAAAGAGTTGAATATGCACCATACAATTTGTTGGGAAATTTCTCCTGAGTTCACTGATACCCCATATGTGGACGAAAAACTACTATTAGAAGTAACAGCAGAGCTCAAAAAGAAGTAGTAACGTTTTGGAATGCAGTCTTTGATGGAATGGTCTGCCGGTGTCATGTCTCATTTCAAGAGCCCCTGATGTGCCTAAATAGTGGAAAACCCCCACAATTGACAGCATATTGGAAGCTATTCCCCATCAAGGAATGTATCTAGATGTGTGGTGAGCACCTAGAACCCCCAGCTATTTAACAGAAGTTTTTAATGTAGAGCCGTGACATTTAAAAAAATCACATTTTTTCCACAAAAATTTTATTTTAGCTCCAAATTTTTTATTTTCACAAGGATAGCAGGAGAAATGGAACCCAAAATCTGTTGTGCGATTTCTTCTGAGTATGCCGATACCCCATATGTGGTTGAAAACTACTTTTTAGGCACAGTGCAAAGTTCACATTTTGATGGACTGGTTTGAGGGTCCCATGTCACATTGGCAGAGCTCCTGAGGTGGCAGGACAGGAGAACCCCCCATAAGAGACCCATTTTATAAACTACACCTCTCAATGATTTCACCTAGGGATGCAGCGATCATATTGACATCACAGATGGGTAACAGAATTTTATACCATTGGGCAATGAAGAAAAAAATAATTAAATTTTTACCACCAAAATTTTTGTTTTAGCCCCAGATTTTACATTTTCACCCTGGGAAATGGGTAAAAATTGCACCAAAATTTGTCTCACTATTTCTGCTGAATGTAGAAATACCCCTTATGTGGCTGTACAGTACTGCTTAGGCATACGGCAAATAGCGCTTCATCTCTCATGAGTCTCGCCATGTGGCTAAGCATTACTGTTGTACAGGAGGCATCCTGGAGAGCAGAATTTTTTATAATAGTTTGCGGACTCAATATACAGAATCCCTAATTGTTAGAAGATCAGAATCCCGCCTCAAGTGACCTCATTTTGGAAATTATACCCCATTGGGAATTTATCTACAGGAGTTGTGATGAATTTGACTCCATGGCTGTTTTCCAAAAACAAGCAGCAGTGGATGTTGCTGAGTGAAAATTGCAAACTGCCGCTGTAGTGACCAGTACATCGCAGTGACCAGTACATTGTAGTTCCCGCACATCGTGCCCAGCTCATGCACCCGTTAATAAGGGGGCTATCATTGCAGAAATGCCAAACATGTCGACACTAACTGCGGTTTAGGCACATTGTGGTTCAGAAAGGAGGGTAGCTTTTGTTCTACCTGTAACGTGGAAGCCCCCTATATTTCTGTTAACAGATGGCAGACCTGAGTGGGAACTTGTTTTTTTGTGAATTGAGTTGAGTTTTGTTTGGAACATTTTACAAAATATTTTGGATCTCATTTCCCAGCACTCTACCCTGAGTACTTACATTGGGGATTCCCCTTAAATATCCGAGTGACGTAATTTAGATGAAACACCACCCAAGGAATCTATTGACTATAATGTTGAAGCAGAGTTACTCTGGACTCAGTCTGGCCTCTGTGCAGCAGTGTACTTTTTTCAGAGGTGCATAAAACATAGGCCAATGGCACTTTTATGCACTCCTAATAAAAAGAAAGACACCGCCCGATCACAGGTCAGACAGTGTCCACAGTGCCTCCATTTGCCTCATTATAGGGAATCTTCCTCCAAGGGTTTCCTTCTGAATCACGTATTTCACAGATTTACATGGAAACCCCGTTGTAAGCACTCACAGCTCACAGCACAGGATAAATGTCAGCCAAGCCTTATTGCTTTTTTATTTTTTGCGCCGTTCCTCATAAGTGATTAGACAACTTTATTCATCGGGTTGGTGTGAATACAGCGATATAAGATTCATATTGATTTTTTTCTGTTTGGCTGCTGTCATACGCTAAAAAATTATTTTTATTGCATTACCATATTTTGTGAGCTGCAGTTTTTCCATATTCCTGCTGGCAAACTCAAGTTATAACTTGTTTTTTTGCCAGACAAGTTGACGTTTTAATTGGTACCATTTTCGGGCTCATCACATTTTTTATCACTTTCTATAGCTTTCCAATTTTTGGGAGGCAAAATAAACAAAAAACAACAATTCAGGAATTGGTTTTTTTTAATGCCTTTCCATGTATGGCAAAATTAATAAGGCAGCTTTATTCTTCAGGTCAGTATGTTGTAGTGCTAACCCATTTATATATTTTTTTTATGTTTTGCCACTTTTACACAATACAAACTATTTTATAGAAAAAATAATTATTTTTGCGTTTCTTTTTTCTGAGAGCTATAACTTTTTTATTTCTTAGCTGATGGATCTTTATGATGGCTTGAGTTTTTGCGGGACATGATGATGTTTTCATCAATAGCATTTTTATTTACATTAGTCTTTTTGATCATATTTTATTCAACTTTTTGTTCGGCAGTATGGTGATAAAGCATTGTTCTTTGCCTCTTTTTTTTACGGTGTTCAATAAAGGGGTTAACTAGTGGGGCAGTTTTATGGGTCGGGTTATTCCGGATGCGGTGACATCAAATATGTGTACTTTTTTTTTTTTCATAATAACATTTATTTCTGGGTACAATATAGAAATATCCATTTTTTATTATTATTTTGTAAAAAATATTTTCACTATTTTTTTCACTTTTTTAAACTTTTTGACTTAGTCCCATTATGGGACTTTCACTTTCTGCAGTCTGATCACAGCTATAAGGTACAGTAATGCAGAAGCATTGACATACCTTATATCAGAGGTCTCAAACTGCATTCCTCGAGGGCCGCAAACAGGTCATGTTTTCAAGATATCCTTGTATTGCACAGGTGATAATTTAATCACCTGCACAGACTGATTCCAGCTCCTTGTGCAATGCTAAGGAAATCTTGAAAACACGCATGGTTTGAGGCCCTCGAGGAATACAGTTTGAGACTCCTGCCTTATATAATGTTAGCCCTGCAGACACAAGTAAGTTAGATCATGCACTACACATGATCTAACTAACTTGCTTGTACCTGGTGATTTAGGCGGTTAAAGTGCCGGGAGCAGTGCGGGCACCTCTCAGTGCATCGAGAGCAAGGTGTCATCTGTCAAAATCAGAAGGTATGCATATATCCAAGATCAGTAAGTACCAACCGACCTGGACGTATGGATACATCTAAAGACATGAATGGGTTAAATGAGACCTTAGAGGTCCATGGATGTCAGTCTAATCATGGTCTACAAGGCAGGAACTGGCCGCGGTTCTCCTGCCATGAGCATCACAGATTCATAGCCAGGACCATATTTGCCACTAGGCACTTGAGGGCATGTGCCAAGGGCGGGGACAATGCAGAGGGCCGTACCTGAGCAAGGTTTTTTTTTTTTTTATAAGTCCTGGGTCACCTCCTGACCGAATGCCCTCCATACAGGGGGGGAATATGAGCCATGCATTCAGGGGGGGAATATGAGCCATGCATACAGGGGGGAATATGAGCCATGCATTCAGGGGGGGAATATGAGCCATGCATTCAGGGGGGAATATGAGCCATGCATACAGGAGGGGGAATATTAGCCATGCATATAGGGGGGGAATATGAGCCATGCATACAGGAGGGGAATATGAGCCATGCATACAGGAGGGGGGATGAGCTATGCATACAGGGGGGGAATATGAGCCATGCATACGGGGGGAATATGAGCCATGCATTCGGGGGGGAATATGAGCCATGCATACAGGAGGGGGGAATATGAGCCATGCATACAGGAGGGGGGATATGAGCCATGCATATGGGATGGGAGGGAGATGAGCCATGCATACAGGAGGGGGGTCATTATTCAGTATTGAGCATCATGTGGGATCATTATACAGTATGAAGAACTGTGTGTGGCCATTATACAGTATTGAGCATCATGTGTGGCCGTTATACAGTATGGAGCATCATGCGTGGCCAATGGCCATTATACAGTATGGAGCATCATGTGTGGCTGTTATACAGTATGGAGCATCATGTGTGGACATTATACAGTATTGAGCATCATGTGTGGCCATTATACAGTATGGAGAACTGTGTGGCCACTATACAGTAGGGAGCACTATGTGTGGCCATTTTACAGTATGGAGCACTGTGTGGCCATTATACAGTATGGAGCACTGTGTGGCCATTATACATTATGGAGCATCATGTGTGGCCATTATACACTATGGATCATCATGTGTGGTCATTATACAGTATTGAGCATCATGTGTGGCCATTATACAGTATTGAGCATCATGTGTGGCCATTATACAGTATGGAGCATCATGTGTGGTGGCTGTTATACAGTATTGAGCATCATGTGTGGCCATTATACAGTATGGAGCACTGTGTGCCCATATTTTTTTTGTTTATAATTATTGTATATAAGACAGTGTGATCAGCAGTGCTAAATGGCTGTGGTTGGGACGTGGATATGGGTGTGACTAGTTGTGAAATGGGTGTGGTCAGAGGCGTGGCCTAAAATTTGCCACGATGCGCGCCGCAAACTTCATACCTCCTTCCCTTCTTCAAAAGTTGGGAGGTATGGTACCGCATTTTCCAGATCATGGCAAGTGCCGCAAATCCCATAGGGAATGAATGAGGCCGAACGCAGTGTTGCCGTAAGTGATCCGTTACACGGCACATGCAGAAAAACTGCCGGATCTGCTGCAAAAGGTGACTTTCACATCAGCGACTCTTGCCAAAGTCACTGCCGATAGTGTCATACTCACCAAAGGGGGAGGCAGCACTAAAAGTGCCTAGGGCAGCAGAAACTCTAAATACAGCCCTGTTCATAGCCATATATGAAGCTGACACATTCAGGTCCAGAGTGCCGTGGCCAGTATGTGCATTGCAGTTTGTCATCAGATCTATTTGCATGGACATCTTAATGTTATTATTTTATTTTATTTTAATTATATTTGGTCTGAGCTCTTGCCGGCTAAATTCTTTTTTGTTATTTTATTATTGTCATAACGTGCCAATGTGTTGAGACATACAGTATTTCATTTTTAATATGAGTTAAGTAGGTTGTCCCTACATTTTAATCAATAGATCTTAGAATAATAATAAGTTCCATTACTGAATGTGTTAATGTGTTAAAAAAATGTTCCTGTGCTGAAATAATGTTATATATGTGCCCCTGCTGTGTACTGTGTAATGGCCGTGTCTATCCGTGCAGGAATATGATCGGCATATGCCATAGCTCCTGTGTAGGGGAGGAACAAAATGCGAGTATACAGACAGGACAGCATGGTATTACAGCTGATCCTTTTTCTGAGGTAAAACATTACTCTACCTGTATTATCACAGGAATAAGTGTTTCTGCTTTGTCTGTAGCACTCTGTGCTCATCATAAATCAAGTGTGTACATACAAGCACAAGCTACTTTCACAGTAAATGAGCATTTGTCTATGCAGCAATAGCAGTGAAGTGTGTCAAGGTGGTAATATTTACAAATGCTGTACCTGTATACTGGACATACCATGGAAGCTCTATGAGCCAGCCGCTCACAGCTTTGAATGTGGCCCTCTAAAGAGATGGTCCTTTTAACGGAAATATCCAGAATAAATAGATAGCAATCTTTTTCATGAAATCTTATCTTGATGAGGGGCTGTTTTGGAAATGTTTCATTGCACAATATACAATAGTGCGCCTATAAAAAAAATCCATTCACATAGTAAGATTAGTAATATTTACTATGGGTGAACGTAAAATTGTTTCCTGGTAATTAATTAAATCCTAACCTAAAATGCTATTTCTGTCAAGTGTAGAAGAATATTTCCTGCTAAATCCAGAATTATCTCTGAATTTTAATAAGGTATATTAAAAACACATTAATCTGTTTAGTAAACACATCACACACTGCACATATTCTCCAGTGACCAGTTCTGTTCCTATAATATAAAGGGTTGGATAAGCAAAACTAGATTATATTGTGAACAAATATTATGTCCTCAGCAGCCTAGAACTAATTTTGTAAACTAAGATCCTAACAGTTTCGCTACTGTCTCATCTACGTAGATGATGAAATGATGTTTCATTGCTGCAGATCATATTATTTAATCATAGAATCCTAGACTCATAGAATGTTAGAGTTGCAATGGACCTCCCGGGTCATCGTGTCCAACGTCCTGCTCAATTCAGGATTCACTAAACCATCTCAGATGTTTGTCCAGCCCCTGTTTGAAGACTTCCATTGAAGTTTCAGCCTTTTACACTCATTGATCTTTGTCACTGTCAAAAAGGTTTTTCTAATAGTTAATCTGTATATTTCTCCCTTTCATTTTCATTCCATTGTTTCTCATGTTTCCATGTGCAAATGAGAATAAGGGTGATCCCTCTACACTCATCCCTTCAGAAATTTGTATATTAAGTCTCCTCTTAGCCTTCTTGTTTGCAAGCTAAATATTCCCAGATCCTTTAAGCGTTCCACGTAGGACATACTTTGCAGTCCGCTCACCATCCTGGTAGCTCTTCTCTGAACTTGCTCCAGTTTTTCAATGTCTTTTTTAAAATGTGGTGCCAAGACTCTGGACACGGTATTCCAGTTGAGGCCTGACTAAAGAGGAGTAGAGAGGGATAATTACTTCACATGATCTAGACTCTGTTCTTCTGATAATACATCCCAGAACTGTGTTTACCTTTTTTGCTGCTGCATCACACTGTTAACTCATGTGCAGTGTGTAATCTTATCTGTAATTTAACTTGCAAATCTTTTGTCCCTAGGTTTTGAGTAGTCCCTTTTAGGCCATTTTCACATGCTGAGTATTTTGTGAGTTTTTTTATCTCAATATTTGTAAGCCAAAATCAGGAGTGGGTGAGAAATGCAGAAGTGGTGACATGTTTCTATTAAACTTTTCCTCTAATTGTTCCACTCCTGATTTTGGATTACAAATACTAAGGTAAAAAATTCACCAAATACGCAACATGTGCATGATGCCTTAACCCCTTAACGACCGCCGATACGCCTTTTAACGGTGGCAGTTAAAGGTACTTAAACCACAGCGCCGTTAAGTAACGGCGATGTGCAAAAAGTGAATAGCGCCCCCCAGAGTCAGATTTTATCTGGGGTCTCAGTTACCGGGGGTAGCCGAGACCTCAGAGAACATGATTCGGGTTTTTTTTACCGACCCCGGGTTGCGATCGCCCGTAATTACCGGCGGTCGAAAAAAAAAACAAATGTGATTTTCCATTTAATTTCTCTGTCCTCCAATGTGATTGCACATCAGAGGACAGAGAAATGGGGTCCCCGATCGCCCCCCGATACTCACCTGTCTTCCCCGGTGCTCCTCGTGGCTCCCAATGGGTGCCGCCATCTTGTTCCGGCCAAAAAATGGAGGCATTTTGCTGGGCGTGGCCGAGACCCCAAAGAACATGATCGGGATCGGTTTTTACCGACCCCTGTTTTGCGATCGCCGGTAATTAACTGCTTACCGGCGACCGCAAAAAAAAGCGGTGTGTCATTCTCTGTCCTCTGATGTGATCGCACATCAGAGGACAGAGAAATAGGGGGATTTGGGGACCCTGTGTGAGGGGTCAAGTTCCCATCTCTGCACAGGGGGAATCTCGGGCCATCTCCGCTGCGGTCTCCCATTCTTCTCCTGCCGCAGTGGAGTCTGCTCAGTGGAGACGTCGGTCCCAGCGTCTCGCTCAGTCTGACTCTGTACAGAGAGTTACTGCTGCTTTTCCTGCTTCTGCCATTGAAGTCAGTGCTGGGCATCAGCGAGCAGACGCTTCTGGGACTAAGTCCTGCTTTTCTCATTCTGAGCATGCCTAGAGTAAAATCTCTCAGTGGAGATCGAGGGTCACATGATCAGACACTGCAGCTAAGGTGCTGCAACTATTTAAGGCTCGCACAGCCATGCTCTAGTATACATATGAAAACGTGTGTGTGTTGATGAGTGCAAGTCGTTCTTTAAACATCCCCTCCCTTGTGTATGACTGCTCGCGAAAGGTGGATGTCTGCTATCTACCACCTGGCTGAGCTATCAGCACAAAGCCACAAGTAAACAGCGTCTAACTGATGTGACTGCCAGTGCAGTGCCGTGTGCTATTAGAGCACTTGCCTTACCAAAGTCAGGGTGGTTAGTGGCGTCCGCCAGTGTGGCACAGCACGCACCTCTGTACATATTAGTTACTTGCGGTACCGCGACCCTGTGACGTAACAGGGTCCGCTTTCTTCATACAGGGTGAAGTTAACCCATGTGTGTATCCTTATTGTACCGCCATATAGTCCGCCATTGCTTAGCAGCAGGTACCACCTCTGCACGGTGGACCCCGGGCTGCGAACGAACCTCATTCTATCTATTTAATTATTTGGTGCGCTCCACTAGCCCTAACACCCTGTTATACTTACCGTTGTCCATGGGTCCTCCTGTGTCCACTCCTGCCTGCCGGCTTCTTCATCTGGCAAGAAAATGGTGGGCGCATGCGCAGTGCGCCCACCATGATCTGCTAGCCGGATGCTAGAGGAGTCGGGGCTAAATTTAGGGTTAGGGTTAGAGTTGGGGCTAAATTTAGGGTTAGGGTTAGGGTTGGGGCTAAATTTAGGGTTAGGGTTAGGATTGGGGCTAAATTTAGGGTTAGGGTTAGGGTTGGGGCTAAATTTAGGGTTAGGGTTAGAGTTGGGGCTAAATTTAGGGTTAGGGTTGGGGTTAAATTTAGGGTTAGGGTTGGGGCTAAATTTAGGGTTAGGGTTGGGGCTAAATTTAGGGTTTGGGCTAGGGTTAGGGTTGGGGCTAAAGTTAGGGTTAGGGTTGGGGTTAGGGTTGGGGCTAAAGTTAGGGCTAGAGTTGCTGCTAAAGTTAGGGTTAGAGATGGGATTATGGTTAGGGTTTGGATTAGGGTTGGCTTTGGGTTACGTTTGGGATTAGGGTTAGGTTTGGGATTAGGGTTAAGGTTAGGGTAGGGATTAGGGTTAGGAGTGTATTGGGATTAGGGTTAGGTTTGAGGTTAGGGTTGAGATTAGGATTAGGGGTGTGTTGGATTTAGGGTTTTGATTAGGATTATGGATCAGGTTGGGATTAGGGTTAGGGGTGTGTTGGGGTTAGGGTTGGAATTAGAATGGGGGTTTTCACTGTTGAGGTACATCAGGGGGTCTCCAAACACGACAGCCAATTTTGCGCTCAAAATGTCAAGTGGTGCTCCTTCCCTTCTGAGCTCTGCCGTGCGCCCAAATAGTGGTTTACCCCCACATATGTGGCATCAGCATACTCGGTAAAAATTGGACAACAACTTTTGGGTTCCAATTTCTCCTGTTACCTTTCTGAAAATAAAAACTTGGGGGCTAATAATTCTTTTTTGTGGAAAAACAATATTTTTTATTTTCGTTATAAACTTCTGTGAAGCCATTGGGCATTCAAAGTTCTTACCACACATCTAGATAAGTTCCTTGGGGGGTCTAGTTTCCAAAATGGGGTAAGTATGGGGTACCAGCATACTCAGGACAAATTGGACAACAACTTTTGGGGTCCAATTTTTGTTGTTACCTTTGTGAAAATAAAAACTTGGGGGCAAAAAATCTTTTTTGTGGAACAAAAAATATTTTTTATTTTCACGACTCTGCATTATAAACTTCTGTGAAACACTTGGGCATTCAAAGTTCTCACCACACATCTAGATAAGTTCCTTTGGGGGTCTAGTTTCCAAAATGGGGTCACTTGTGGGGGGTTTCTACTGTTTAGGTACATCAGGGGCTCTGCAAACGCAACATAACACCCGCAGACCATTCTATCAAAGTATGCATTCCAAAACAGCGCTCCTTCCCTTCCGAGCTCTGCCATGCACCCAAACAGTTGTTTACCCCCACATATGGGGTATCAGTCTACTCAGCATAAATTGCACAATACATTTTGTGGTCCAATTTTTCCTGTTACCCTTGTGAAAGTAAAAATTTGGGGGTGAAAAATCATTTTTGTGGAAAAAATATGATTTTTTTATTTTCATGGCTCTACATTATAAACTTCTGTGAAGCAATTGGGGGTTCATAGTGCTCACCACACACCTAGATAAGCTCTTTGGGGGGTCTAGTTTCCAAAATGGGGTCACTTGTGGGGGGTTTCTACTGTTTAGGTACATCAAGAGCTCTGCAAATGCAACATGACGCCCGCAGACCATCCCATCAAAGTCTGCCTTCCAAGCGGCGCTCCTTCCTTTCCGAGCCCCGATGGGTGCCCAAACAGTGCCTACCCCACATATGGGGTGCCAGTGTACTCAGGACAAACTGGTCAACAGATTTTGGGGTGCAATGTCTCCTGTTACCCTTGCAATAATAAAAAATTGCAGGCTAAAAAATCATTTTTGAGGGGAAAAAAAAGGATTTTTTATTTTCATGGCTCTACTTTATAAATTTCTGTGAAGCACTTGGGGGTTTAAAGTGCTCAACACACATCTAGATAAGTTCCTTAAGGGGTCTAGTTTCCCTAAATGGGGTCAGTTGTGGGGGGTTCCTACTGTTTAGGCACATCAGGGGCTCTCCAAACGCGACCTGGTGTCCGATCTCAATTCCAGCCAATTCTACTTTGAAAAAGTAAAATGGCACTCCTCTTCCAAGCTCTGCGGTGCGCCCAAACAGTGGTTTACCCCCACATATGGGGTATTGACGTACTCAGGAGAAATTGCACAACAACATTTGTGGTCTAATTTCTCCTGTTACCCTTGTCAAAATAAAAATTTGGGGGCAAAAAATCATTTTTGTAGAAAAAATGCGATTTTTTTATTTTCACGGCTCTACGTTATAAACTTTCGTGAAGCACCTGGGGGTTTAAAGTGCTCACCACACATCTAGATAAGTTCCTTAAGGGGTCTAGTTTCCAAAATGGTGTCATTTGTGGGGGGTTTCCACTGTTTAGGCACATCAGGGGCTCTCCAAACGCGACATGGCATCCGATCTCAATTCCAGCCAATTCTACTTTGAAAAAGTAAAACGGCACTTCTTCTCTTCCAAGCCCTGCGGTGCGCCCAAACAGTGGTTTACCCCCACATATGTGGTATTGACGTACTCAGGAGAAATTGCACAACAACTTTTGTGGTCTAATTTCTCATGTTACTCTTGCGAAAATAAAAATTTGTGGGCAAAATCTCATTTTTGTGTAAACAAATGCGATTTTTTATTTTCACAGCTCTACGTTATAAACTTCTGTGAAGCACTTGGGGGCTCAAAGTGCTTACCATACATCTAGATAAGTTCCTTAAGGGGTCTAGTTTCCAAAATGGTGTCACTTGTGGAGCGTTTCCACTGTTTAGGCACATCAGGGGCTCTCTAAACGTGACATGGTGTCCGATCTCAATTCCAGCCAATTCTGCATTGAAAAAGTCAAACGGCGCTCCTTCTCTTCCAAGCTCTGCGGTGCGCCTAAACAGTGGTTTACCCCCACATATGGGGTATCGGCGTATTCAGGAGAGATTGCACAACAAAATTTATGGTTACATTTCTGTTTTTACTCTTGTGAAAAAAAAATGGTTCTGAAATAAAATGTTTGCAAAAAAAAGTTAAATGTTCATTTTTTCCTTCCACATTGTATCAGTTCCTGTGAAGCACGTAAAGGGTTAATAAACTTCTTGAATGTGGTTTTGAGAACCTTGAGGGGTGCAGTTTTTAGAATTGTGTCACACTTCGTTATTTTCTATCATATAGACCCCTCAAAATGACTTCAAATGTGATGTGGTCCCTAAAAAAAAATGGTGTTGTAAAAATGAGAAATTGATGGTCAACTTTTAACCCTTATAACTCCCTAACAAAACAAAAATTTGTTTCCAAAATTGTGCTGATGTAAAGTAGACATGTGGGAAATATTATTTATTAACTATTTTTTGTGACATATCTCTCTGATTTAAGGGCATAAAAATACAAAGTTTGAAAATTGCAACATTTTCGCCATATTTCCGCTTTTTTCATATATAATCACAAGTAATATCGAAGAAATGTTACCACTAACATGAACTACAATATGTCACGAAAAAACAGTCTCAGAATCAGTGGGATCTGTTAAAGCGTTCCAGAGTTATAACCTCATAAAGTGACAGTGGTCAGAATTGTAAAAATTGGCCCGGTCATTAAGTACCAAATTGGCTCTGTCACTAAGTGGTTAAAGGGAATGATTTCCTTTATTTATTTGGTTCAATTACTGAGTAAATACAGACTAAGTATGCATTTTCTTATTTTTTTATGCATTGGTCGTATCTCTATTTTCACTACATTAATTTCTTTACATGATTTTGATTTCATCCATATTTTTTTCAGTTGCCAAAAGAGCAGATACTGTACATAATTCTGTTTTGCCTTGACAGAAGAAAACAAGGACCATAGTTGTGTTGGGGTTATGCTTTGTAATATGCAAAGAGGTAGCTGTGCAAAGAAGAGTTTTAAGGCAGCTGTCTTCTGGTACATGCAGTCCGATCTGTGGACAATCCAGTATAGAGGAGAATCTAAGCAGAATGATATATTAGTTTGTTGGAAAATATTTAGTATAATTTGTATTTCATTCATTGAAATGCCTAGTGTTTAAGTGTATAGGAGTCCAGTAGGTGGAACTACTTTGTGATTGACAGCTGCCTCTGCATACATTGTTGTATAGGTAACTGTCAGTCACTGAATAGGATCACCCACTGGACTTACAGTATATACATATAAATATCAAGGATTTCAATAAATACAGTTTTACTGCAATTTTTCCCTCAAAAATGTATATTAACACCTTCACAGCGCAACTAGTTTCCATTTTTGCGTTTTCGTTTATTCCTCCCCTTTTTCCCAGAGCCATAACCATTTAATTCTTCTGTTTTTTCTGTCCACATAGACATATGTGGGCTTGTTTTTTGTGAGATGAATTGTACTTTTGAATGACACCATTCATTTTATCACATGATGTACTGAAAAACGAGAAAAAGTTTCCAAATGGAAAGAAATTGTGAAAAAAAATGCAATTCAGACATTGTTTTTTGGGAATTGATTTTACGGTGTATATTTTGTGGTAATAATTATCTTGCAATATGATTCTGCTCATCTGTATGGCAATAGCAAGCATGGCCAGTTTTTTCTTATTTTAGTGATGAAAATAAAATCAGAAGTTTGAAAACAAGTTATGGGTTGTGTCGCCATTTTTTGAGACCCGCAAAAAAAATTTATTTTTGGTTAATAGAGCTGTGTGATGCTTTGTTTTTTAGATAGGGTCTGGAGTGTAACGTGAGCAGAGCTGCATAAACTGTGGACCCTAATCGAGCAGAGACTAAGGATGAGGGATATTGTGATCCTGAAGAGAAGTGACTGATGCGTCATGGTGGCCTTCCGGAGAGGGGTCCTTGGATAGGACGCCGCGTATCAAACCCTAGAGCTTGTAATGCAGAATTTGACGGACATAAACAGGACTGAGTATGATGGACTATTTGAGGGCCCAAGTGCAAGGTTTCTAGGGCGCCAGTAGTGGAAGAAATAGGATGCGGAACCAAACAGCAAGTAAGGAGACTTGCTGATCAGGACTGTAGCGTTAAACCTGGGTTGTGTTGGAGTAGAGAGAAACAGGAAAGAGAAAGTAAAAAATGCACTGGGGTGTAAAAAAAGACTAGTGCTTTGCCTATGGCTATCGCAATGCCCTGTGCTGCGCTACAGTAATATGTAACAATGGAAGAGAATTCAGTAAAAATACAGAAATTACTTTTACTTTGTTATTATACCTTTAATGCAAATGTTGATATGGCTATTGTGATATATAGATATTATTAAGTGCAATATCATCGGGCTTTTATATTTAACTTGGTACTGTGACTAATAAATAAGCAAAATCAAGACTTTAATCAGCATAGCTACCAACTACAGATGTATTACTACAGGTAGAAAGGAAAATAAATATCCGCTGATAATAATATTGGATATAGCATACAGACTAGTCGCTGATAAACAAGAAGATAGAATGGGGAAATGGGTAAAAAAACAAACAAAATAATGACCATGAAGTCCACAACTTAAAATAAAGTGTAAATAATCTTTATTAGATACAGTATAGAAAACAGGTGAGGACACAGTGCCACATTAAGTACAAACCACCGCATAAATGCATGACTGCACCAGGGGACCATGGCTGTCTATATTTCAAAAATCTAATTATTTATATTTTACTATAAGTTGTTTACTTGATGGTCCTTATTTTGTTTTTTTTTACTGGCGGAGTAACCAGGGAATCACGAACTGAAGGCAGGTAGTGAAGCTGAGGAATCACAGACCAGAGGCAGGGGGAGAAGCTGGGGAAGCACAGACCGGAGGCAGGGGGAGAAGCTGGGGAATCACAGACCAGAGGCAGGGGGAGAAGCTGGGGAATCACAGACCAGAGGCAGGGGGAGAAGCTGGGGAATCACAGACCGGAGGCAAGCCAAGTAGCCAGGGAATCATGGACTGGAAGTAGGTGGTGAAGCTGGGGAATCACAGACCGGATGCAGGCAGAGGGTCTGGAGAATCACACACTGGAGGCATGTGGAGGAGCTGGGGAATAACAGACTGGAGGAAGGTGGAGGAGCTGGGGAATTGAAAAGACCTAATATGCTGTGCGCCAAAATCTAATTAGCAGAAAACTTCAAATGGTAATTAAAGAAGAAAAACAAATTTCTTCACCGAAGGTGTCAATGTTATCAGTGCTAAAGTGCGTTTACAGCCATGTCTTCACTTTACACATTACACGTGTCTCTTCACTTTAATTTAACATACACCATGGATAGGTCTCTAAATCATTGGAAATCATGCAATGGGGTGCTAAACTAATGTACAATGACCTATATCTTCAAACTAGCATAGCACAGAACATTTTTTCCAGCTTTACAATTATGGCCTAAAAAGGTTTAGATCCATCTTTACTAAACATGTCACTTTATCTCAATAGGTGTATTATTAAGGGTGCACATGCTGTTTCTGTATTAATAGTGAACTTGGTGAAAGAAGTCTAGCCGGCACTCAAGAAACTTGTGGTGCTCACATCTATGGTAAGCATCCTTAAACAATATAATGAAAAGACAAGCTCACTTTTCTTGAAATCCAATTATTTTTATTGAAATAAAATAAGCATCTTATACTCTGACAGATTTCGGCTCATACTGAGCATTTTTTAAATGTTTATATAGACGCTCAGGTTGAGCTAAAAGATTGCATTCACAGTATATGATGATTATTTAGTTTAAATAATCAGACTTCAAGAAGCCTGAGTGCCAGTCGTCTTTCCATTGTATAGGTTGTGACAATGATTTATTAAGGATCACATTTTTCTGTCCTCAGACTGTTGCCCTTTTTAATGACATTTGTCAAACCGCAATAATTCTGCTTGCCTTGCATTAGTAAAACTAGAGCTTACTGACAACTCATCATCTTTTTCAATAGAAGTGCAAATGGGCAACTAAACAGGTTTGATTTTCTTTTTCTTTTTTTTCTTTTTCATGTTGCTTTTTTCTATTACACAAAATTGCTTACAATCTGTTTTATTTGTAATAGAATTGGCCTCTAGAGAAAGTGATTTTCTACTATTTCAAGACTTAGGAAAATGTTAACATATACGAAATTGCTTCCTGCAGCATTGTATAAAGTCGCAATAGAATAAAACTGAACACCAGTGTATTCTCTGGGCCCATATTTTAAAGGCATTGATGCATCCCTACTAGAGCAAATGGAAGTCATAGAAAGGGTTGTTATCCCCTTATAACCCATCTATATGAGGCAAAGCTGAATAACTTATCTTAGCAAATGATCAAATATTTATTATAGAACAACACTTTTCGAGAACTAGATGTTCTCTTCATCAGGTCCAACACTCAATGATACAAGGAAGTTCATATGTATACCTCCAGGCTGAAAAGGACCCTCTCCATCTTGTTTGTATGGTAAGGCAAATGCTTAAGACATAATAATACTGTAGTTAAAATCATATACAGAGAATAATACATAAAAATCTATGCAATAAAACGTACACACAGACCTTAGACAGTGCATAAAGCTTAATTAACCCCTTCATGACCCAGCCTATTTTGACCTTAATGACCTGGTCGTTTTTTACAATCCTGACCATTGTCCCTTTATGAGGTAATAACTCAGGAACGCTTCAACGAATCCTAACGGTTCTGAGATTGTTTTTTCATGACTTATTGGGCATCATGTTAGTGGTAAATTTAAGTCGATAATTTTTGCGTTTATTTGTGAAAAAAATGGAAATTTGGCGAAAATTTTGAAAATTTAGCAATTTTCAAATTTTGAAGGCACCACCTCACATTTGAAGTCAGTTTGAGGGGTCTATATGGCTGAAAATACCCAAAAGTGACCCTTTTCTAAAAACTGCACTCCTCAAGGTGCTCAAAACCACATTCAACAAGTTTATTAACCCTTCAGATGCTTCACAGCAGCAGAAGCAACATGGAAGGAAAAAATAAACATTTAAACTTTTTGTCACAAAAATTATCTTTTAGCAACAATTTTTTTATTTTCCCAAATATAGAAAGAGAAACTGGACCCCAAAAGTTATTGTACAATTTGTCCTGAGTACGCCGATACCCCATATGTGGGGGGAACCACTGTTTTGGCACACGACAGGGCACGGAAGGGAAGGAGCGCCATTTGACTTTTTCAATGAAAAATTGGCTCCAATCTTTAGCGGACACCATGTCGCATTTGGAGAGCCCCTGTGTGCCTAAAAATTGGAGCTCCCCCACAAGTGACCCCATTTTAGAAGCTAGACCCCCCAAGGAACTTATCTAGATGCATAGTGAGCACTTTGAACCCTCAGGTGCTTCACAAATTGATCCATAAAAATGAAAAAGTACTTTTTTTCACAAAAAAATTATTTTAGCCTCAATTTGTTCATTTCCACATGGGCAGCAGGATAAAATGGATCCTAAAATTTATTGGGCAATTTCTCCTGAGTACACTGATACCTCACATGTGGGGGTAAACCACTGTTTGGGCAGACGGCAGGCTCAGAAGGGAAGGAGCGCCATTTGACTTTTTGAATGAAAAATTTGCGCCAATCGTTAGCGGACACCGCGTTTGGAGAGCCCCTGTGTGCCTAAACATTGGAGCCCCCCACAACTGACCCCACTTTGGAAACTAGACCTCCCATGAAACTAATCTAGATGTGCGGTGACCACTTTAAACCCCCAAGTGCTTCACAGAAGTTTACAATGCAGAGCTGTGAAAATTAAAAAATCATTTTTCTTTCCTCAAAAATTACGTTTTAGTAAGCAATTTTGTATTTTTGCAAGGGTAACAGGAGAAATTGGACCCCAATAGTTGTTGCCCAGTTTGTCCTGAGTATGCTGGTACCCAATTTATAGGGATAAACTACTGTTTGGGTGCACGTCAGGGCTCGGAAGGGAGGGAGCACCATTTGACTTTTTGAACGCAAGATTGGCTGGAATCAATGGTGGCTCCATGTTGCGTTTGGAGACCCCTGATGTGCCTAAACAGTGGAAATCCCTCAATTCAAACTCCAACACTAACCCCAACACACCCCTAACCCTAATCCCAACTCTAGCCAAAACCCTAATCACAACCCTAACCCCAACACACCCCTAACCACAACCTTAACCCCAACTCACCCCTAACCCTAATCCTAACCCTAATCCCAATCCTATCCACAACCTTAACCCCAACACACCCCTAACCCTAACCATAACCCTAACCACAAGCCTAATCTTAACCCTATTTCCAACCTTAGCCCTAATTCCAAACCTAACCCTAAGGGTATGTGCCCACGTTGCAGATTCGTGTGAGATTTTTCCGCACCATTTTTGAAAAATCCGCAGGTAAAAGGCACTGCATTTTACCTGCGAATTTACCGCAGATTTCCAGTGTTTTTTGTGCGGATTTCACCTGCGGATTCCTGTTGAGGAACAGATGTAAAACGCTGCGGAATCTGCACAAAGAATTGACATGCTGTGGAAAATACAATGCAGCGTTTCCGCGCCGTATTTTCAGCACCATGGGCACAGGGGATTTGGTTTTCCATAGGTTTACATGGTACTGTAAACCTGATGGAAAACTGCTACGAATCTGCAGCGGCCAATCCGCTGCGGATCCACAGCCAAATCCGCACCGTGTGCACATAGCCTAATTCTAACCCTAACCCTATTTCTAACATTAATTCTAACCCTAACCCTAGCCCTAACTCTAACCCTAACCCTAGCCCTAACCCTAACCCTAACCCTAGTCCTAGTTCTAACCCTAACCCTAGTGGAAAAATAAAAGTAAATATATTTTCTTTATTTTATTATTGTCCCTACCTATGGGGGTGATAAATGGGGGTTCATTTACTATTTTTTTTATTGTGATCACTCTGATAAAACCTATCACAGTGATCGAAATGTACCTTGAATGAATCTGCCGGCCGGCCATTTTGGAAGATGGAAGTGCCCATGGAGAAGACGGACGGACACCGGGAGGCTCGGTAAGTATGAGGGGGGAGATCCGAGCACAGGGGGGATCGGAGCATGGGGGTGGGATCGGAGCATGGGGGGAGCGGACAGGAGGACGGGGGAGCGGACAGGAGGATGGAGGGGAGCGGAGCACAGGACGGAGGACTGGGGAGGAGATCGGTGGCGGTGGGGGGCATATCAGGGTTTCCAGCCATGGCCGATGATATTGCAGCATCGGCCATGGCTGGATTGTAATATTTCATAGGTGAAATATTACAAATCGCTCTGATTGGCTGTTTCAATTTCAAAAGCCAATCAGAGCGATTGTAGCCATGGGGGGGTGAAGCCACCCCCCCTGGGCTGAAGTACCACTCCCCCTGTCCCTGCAGATCGGGTGAAATTGGAGTTAACCCTTTCACCCGCTCTGCAGGGACGCGATCCCTCCATGACGCCACATAGGCGTCACAGTTCGGATTGGCACCGACTTTCATGACGCCTACGTGGCGTCACAGGTCAGGAAGGGGTTAAAATAAAACAGAATAATGCCTGGGCACACCATATTACTATAATTTTTTTCCTTCTGACCAGGCTCTTTTAGTATGTACTACGTCAACGAGTGACATAACCATTAGCTCTCCTTCTCTTGGTTAGCGTTCATTTTGGTCCTGCGCTGAACATATGCCCTAGTTGTCTGCATCCCTTGCTCAGAAGACTTATGTGATATGAGCTTGAGCTTCGTGAAGTTAGATAAAGTTTGTTTTATAACTCCCCTGAAAAAGTGTTTTAGATTGTTTTAAGGTACATAACCACTATTGATCAATTGAACTTTATTTATCATTTATCATGTGACCTCCAGTAATCATTCGGCTTAATCTGTTTTCATCAGTCTCTTTTCTTTAATGTACTACTTAAGGTACCGTCACATTAAGCGACGCTGCAGCGATATCGACAACGATGCCGATCGCTGCAGCATCGCTGTGTGGTCGCTGGAGAGCTGTCACACAGACAGCTCTCCAGCGACCAACGATGCCGAAGTCCCCGGGTAACCAGGGTAAACATCGGGTTACTAAGCGCAGGGCCGCGCTTAGTAACCCGATGTTTACCCTGGTTACCAGTGTAAATGTAAAAAAAACCAAACACTACATACTTACATTGCCGTGCCTGTCGCGTCCCTCGCCTTCAGCTTCCCTGCACTGTGTAAGCGCCGGCCCTAAAGCACAGCGGTGACGTCACCGCTGTGCTTTGCTTTACAGCCGGCACTGACACATTCAGTGCAGGAAGCTCTGAGCAGCAGCGCGGACGCCGGGGGACGTGACAGACATCAGAGGGTGAGTATGTAGTGTTTTTTTTTTTACTTTTACAATGGTAACCAGGGTAAATATCGGGTTACTAAGCGCGGCCCTGCGCTTAGTAACCCGATATTTACCCTGGTTACCATTGTAAAACATTGCTGGCATTGTTGCTTTTGCTGTCAAACACGACGATACACGCCGATCTGACGACCAAATAAAGTTCTGGACTTTCAGCAACGACCAGCGATATCACAGCAGGATCCAGATCGCTGCTGTGTGTCAAACACAACGATATCGCTATTCAGGACGCTGCAACATCACGGATCGCTATCGTTATCGTTGCAAAGTCATTCAGTGTGAAGGTACCTTTAAAGTCTACTTGTACATCTTATAGCTTTGCTTTTCATATATTATATTCTATATGTGATTTTAAACCATTATAACTTATTAAAAGGAATCTGTCAGGTTAATAGCATTCTTACAATGCCCAGTGCTGGCCCTTAGATCCCAGCTGCCAAGAGAAAATTAACTTTAATCCTCTCAGCAACATTTGTGCTTCAGTCACAGGGGTGGTACTGATATGGGTTTCAGTCTCGGGGGTGGTGCCGATGCAGTTTTCAGTGACAGGGGTGGTTGCCAGTATAGATTTAGTCACCACTCTGTGCATGCAGCGTGATGGCTGTAACTGCGCCCCCAGCATTGACTGACAACATGTTCAGCATTAGATCTGGTTTCAATAACTGCTTACTATACACAGAACTGTGACTGAACCTGCGCCAATGATACCCCCATGGCTGAAACCAAAATGCTACTGGGAAGAGTAAAATTAATTTCCTCCGGCAGCGGGAGTCTAAGTGCCAGTGTTAGGAGGTTTAGAACATTATTAACCTGCAGATTAACCCTATATCTGTAGGTTAATAGCTTTTTGTCACATGAAAAGTTCCCTTTAAATACTTGTTTGACCATTTACTCTGGAAGGGGAAGGTCTTCTTTTACCCTGGATGTATAAATATGCACCTTTTTGTATAATGCACTACTGGATTGGATGAGGGGAACAAATTGTTCTTGAAACGTGCTATTGTGGAATAAATATTAGATGCAGCTTACTTTATCTGGACGTTCCTGACTATCTTCCAGCAGCTCACCTTACTCCAGTTTGTAATTTATTCATATTTTATGCTGTGGCATTCAATAGAGTGACATTATATGATAAAAATTGTTTAACATATCTGTGTTACTCTACAGCATATTTTTGTGACAGCATTACCTATTTGTGTTGGTATATGACAATTGTATGACTGTAGTTATTTTCCATACATGTAGCTGATATATATCAGCGGTTGTATAACAGATCTGTGTGGGTGTCTGATATATTTGTGTAGCATTTTGGCATATCTATGCTATCATGTGACTTATTTGTGAGGCGCTGCTATATATGCTCATGGTTGCATGACATCTGTGTGAATTTATGACATGTCTATGTAGTTGCTTGATATATTTGTGTCACTTTGGCACATATCTCTGTGATTTTAAAGGCTGTAAACTATTGATGAGTGAGCGTGCTCGGATATAGTGTTATCCTAGTATCTCGGGTGTATTCGAATAAATATGTTCAATTCCCGGTGGCTGTGTGATTCACCTAACAAACAGGTCCGCGAATCATACAACCACAGGAACTGGAAAATATTACTTAAGCACGCCCGAGTTATTTGGATAGCACCCGAGCATACTTGGATAACATGATATCTGAGCACGCTCGCTAATTACTACTCTAGACACATGTGATATATATAAAAAAAATGTTTTCTTTAAGTCATTAGTTTTAGTTAAAAAGAAGCTGTCATGTGAAAAAATTATATTAACATGCAGATATGGGGTTAATTGCATTCTGAAATCATGCAGTCGCCACACTCAAAGCCCAGCTGCCAAAAGGAAATTAACTTTATTCCTTCCGGCAGCCTCTGGCTTTCAGTCATAGACATGCGGCCATCACGGCTTCATTCACTGCTTAGTTCATAGTGAGCGGTGGCTATAACCACACCACTGGCATTGACCGACAGCTCGCTCAGCAGTGTATCAATATAGCTGTAAGTCAGTGCCGGTGTGTGATTACAGCCACTGCTAGGTACTCAACTAGGACTGAAGCTACGCCTCTGGGACTGAAAGCCCAAGGCTGCCGGGAGGAATAAAGTTCATTTCTTCCCAGTAGCTGGAACTTAAATGGGGTGGCTGTACAGCTTTAGAGCACTATTAATCTGCAAATTAACCCCATAAATCTTCAATCTTCATTATTTAATTCATTTTCAAACCTCAGATATTGTAGTTTCCAGCCTTATCCAAGTTTAGTGATAGAGACTGCATGAGAGGTCTTTCTGTATTCATGGTGCTGAGATTTTCAACAGCTAGGATATCATCATAGATTCTATCCTGCATATGTATCTTCATGTGTGTTCATTGCCTTTTTTTATATTTTTTCCCTGTCCCTGCTGTGGTGATCTCTGTACAACCACCTGCACATCCTACTGCGATCTCTAAAACTGAAAGTATGGGAGAAGCAGGGTTTGAATGGATTCATAGCAATTTTTCAAAAGAACTCAGCTAGGAAAGCTTTGTAAAGTTTTAGGAACAAATAGACCATAAATAAAATCTGTGTAAAGTACACGACATACATTAATATAATTAATACTTTATTTATTAGTTATATTAGTCATGTGTCAATTTTCAGATCTGTATAACAATATGGTGTCTGGCAATCTGATAGCAGTCTGAACCCATGCTGTGTAATTAACTCTATAAGGTATAGTAAAAAAAAAAAATACATACATATCACGGAAAAACTATTTCTTTACAGTAAGTGTATTGGTTTTATTTAGAATATAGCATTGCTTCTGAAACTGTCAGTAGCACCGTTATAGGGAGGGAATGCAAGGATTGCAGTATAATTTGGACCCAGAAGTATACAAGGGTCTAAATCAGGGGTGTCAAACTGCATTCCTCGAGGGCCGCAAACAGGTCATGTTTTCAGGATTTCCTTAGCATTCCACAAGGTGCTGGAATCATTCTGTGCAGGTGATTAAATTATCACCTGTGCAATACAAGGAAATCCTGAAAACATGACCTGTTTGCGGCCCTCGAGGAATGCAGTTTGACACCTCTGGTCTAAATTGTTCTTCTGCCTCATAAGAAGAGACATGCACAAAAAATGAGGTGATAGTTGGAGGACACTGAAGTGTTAACATCTAAAAATATTTTACATTTTGCTGTGGACTTTCACAACTGATAAGGCCCAGTTGTCATCATGTTCCAGCAGTTGAGCCCTACTAGAAAAGTTTAAAAAGCCCTCCTAAACAATGCAATAAATACAAGCTAAAGCCATTCTTATGGTAGAGATTAGAAAACTATTTAGCAAAATCTATCTGTCCTACTGAAGCATAAAGACGTATTTCAGATATATTTTGCCAAGCTGTTAGTTTATTGTTACCGTCAGACACCAGGCTCCAAAGGGAGAAGACTGGCAGATGTTTAGAGCTTGAAACCACATTCACCACAAATCAGTGCTATTGGGAACACAGGTAGTCACATACTGAATTCAGCATCTGCACTTGTCACTATAAATCGCCATGGTTCCTAATGAGGTTTTTGATAAACGGGTTTGTATTTTAATTTCAGGGATGTAAACAGGGACCTTGAAAAAGGCCTTTGATAGAAGTGAAAACCTAGAATCATGAATCATTTGCTGGTAGAAAATTAAAGAAGTTATTTTCGGATCTAAAACATAAGTTTAGTCCAGGGAAAGAGAGGATGAAGCTGGACATGAAAGCTTTCATTGTGTGGACAATTATTAGGAATTTTGTATTTTTGATGATTAATTTAATCCAAAATGTTAATAATTCTGAATACTGAATAAGTAAGAAAGTAAAAGTGAGGTTTTGCCTTTCTTAAAACAATACTATGTGTTCATAAGTATTGGGCAACTATTAGTGTGCATGATTATATTATGCAACTAAATAAAAACATACATTTTCCTATCAATTGTTTATTTTTCACCTGTTAACCCCTTCACCCCAAAGCCTGTTTTCACCTAAGTGACACGGCCAATTTTTACAATTCTGACCACTGTCACTTTATGAGGTCATAACTCTGAAACGCTTCAACGGATCCTGGTGATTCTGAGATTGTTTTCTCGTGACATATTGTACTTTATGATAGTGGTAAAACTTCTTCGATATGACTTGCATTTATTTGTGAAAAAAACAGAAATTTGTCGAAAATTATGAAAATTTAGCAATTTTCAAATTTTTCGGTTTTATGCCCTTAAATTAGAGAGTTATATCACATAATATAGTTAATAAACAACATTTCCCACATGTCTGCTTTACATCAGCACAATTTTGGAAACATAATTTTTTTTTGTTAGGGAGTTATAAGGGTTAAAAGTTGACCAGCGATTTCTCATTTTTGCAACAAAATTTGCAAAACCATTTTTTTTACGGACCACCTCACACTTGAAGTGACTTTGAGGGGTCTATATGACAGAAAATGTCCAAAAGTGACACCATTCTAAAAACTACACCCCTCAAGGTACTCTAAACCACATTCAAAAAGTTTATTAACCCTTCAGGTGCTTCACAGGAATTTTTGGAATGTTTAAAAAAAATTGAACATTTAACTTTTTTTTCACAAAATTTTTACTTCAGATCCAATTTGTTTTATTTTACCAAGGGTAACAGGAGAAATTGGACCAAAAAAGTTGTTGTACAATTTGTCCTGAGTACGCCGATACCCCACATGTTGGGGTAAACCATTGATTGGGCACATGGCAGAGCTCGGAAGGGAAGGAGCGCCATTTGACTTTTCAATGCAAAATTGGCTGGAATTGAGATCGGAACCCATGTCGTGTTTGGAGAGCCCCTGACGTGCCTAAACAGTGGAAACCCCCACAAGTGACACCATTTTGGAAAGTAGACCCTCTAAGGAACTAATCTAGATGTGTGGTGAGCACTTTGAACCTCCAAGTGCTTCACAGAAGTTTATAATGTGGAGCCGTAAAAAAAATTAATATTAATTTTCACAAAAAATGATCTTTTTGCCCCAAATTTTTTATTTTCCCAAGGGTAGCAGGTTAAATTGGACCCCAAAAGTTGTTGTGCAATTTGTCCTGAGTACGCTGATACTTCATATATGGGGATAAACCACTGTTTGGGTGCATGGCAGAGCTCGGAAGGGAAGGAGCGCCATTTGACTTTTCAATGCAAAATTGGCTGGAATTGAGATCAGAACCCATGTCGTGTTTGGAGAGCCCCTGACGTGCCTAAACAGTGGAAACCCCCACAAGTGACACCATTTTGGAAAGTAGACCCTCTAAGGAACTAATCTAGATGTGTGGTGAGCACTTTGAACCTCCAAGTGCTTCACAGAAGTTTATAATGTGGAGCCGTAAAAAAAATTAATATTAATTTTCACAAAAAATGATCTTTTTGCCCCAAATTTTTTATTTTCCCAAGGGTAGCAGGTTAAATTGGACCCCAAAAGTTGTTGTGCAATTTGTCCTGAGTACGCTGATACTTCATATATGGGGATAAACCACTGTTTGGGCACATGGCAGAGCTCGGAAGGGAAGGAGCGCCATTTGACTTTTCAATGCAAAATTGGCTGGAATTGAGATCGGAACCCATGTCGTGTTTGGAGAGCCCCTGACGTGCCTAAACAGTGGAAACCCCCACAAGTGACACCATTTTGGAAAGTAGACCCTCTAAGGAACTAATCTAGATGTGTGGTGAGCACTTTGAACTTCCAAGTGCTTCACAGAAGTTTATAATGTGGAGCCGTAAAAAAAATTAATATTAATTTTCACAAAAAATGATATTTTTGCCCCACATTTTTTATTTTCCCAAGGGTAGCAGGATAAATTGGACCCCAAAAGTTGTTGTGCAATTTGTCCTGAGTACGCTGATACTTCATATATGGGGATAAACCACTGTTTGGGCACATGGCAGAGCTCGGAAGGGAAGGAGCGCCATTTGACTTTTCAATGCAAAATTGGCTGGAATTGAGATCGGAACCCATGTCGTGTTTGGAGAGCCCCTGACGTGCCTAAACAGTGGAAACCCCCACAAGTGACACCATTTTGGAAAGAAGACCCCCTAAGGAACTTATTTAGATGTGTGGTGAGCACTTTTAACCCCCAGTTGTTTCACTAAAGTTTAGAATGTAGCGCTGTGAAAATCAAAAAATCATTTTTTCTTTCCACAAAATGATGTTTTAGCCCGCAATTTTTTTTCCCCCAAGGGTAACAGGAGAAATTGGACCACAAAAGTTATTGTCCAATTTGTCCTGAGTACGCTGATACCCCATACATTGGGGGGAACCACTGTTTGGGCGCACGGCAGAGCTCGGAAGGGAAGGAGCGCCGTTTGAAATGCAGACTTAGATGGATTGGTCTGCAGGTGTCATGTTGCATTTGCAGAGCCCCTGATGTACCTAAACAGTAGAAACCCCCCACAAGTGACCCCATATTGGAAACTAGACCCCCCACGGAACTTATCTAGATGTGTTGTGAGAACTTTGAACCAACAAGTGTTTCACTACAGTTTATCACGCAGAGCCATGAAAATAAAAAATATTTTTTTTTCCACGAAAATTATATTTTAGCCCCCACATTTTTATTTTCCCAAGGGTAACAGGAGAAATTGGACAACAAAAGTTGTTGTCCAATTTGTCCTGAGTACGCTGATACTTCATATATGGGGATAAACCACTGTTTGGGCGCACGGCAGAGCTCGGAAGGGAAGGAGCGCCGTTTGAAATGCAGACTTAGATGGATTGGTCTGCAGGTGTCATGTTGCATTTGCAGAGCCCCTGATGTACCTAAACAGTAGAAACCCCCCACAAGTGACCCCATATTGGAAACTAGACCCCCCACGGAACTTATCTAGATGTGTTGTGAGAACTTTGAACCCCCAAGTGCTTCACTACAGTTTATAACGCAGAGCCGCGAAAATAAAAAATATATTTTTTTCCACGAAAATTATATTTTAGCCCCCATGTTTTTATTTTCCCAAGGGTAAGGCTGGTTTCACACTTGCGTTTTTTTTAAAAACGCATGTGTGAAAAAATGCATGTAATCGCGGTAAAACGCATGCGTTTTTTTAGACGCATGCGTTTTTATAGAAAAACACAAGAAAACAAGAAAAAACCAAAAAACCCTAACCCTACCCCTAACCCTACCCCTACCCCTAACCTGAAATACGTGGCACTGAAATACGTGGCACTGAAATACGTTTATATACGTATATACGTATATACGTATATAAGTGCCACGATATTTCAGTGGCCACGTATATAAGTGCCACGTATATAAGTGCCACGTATATAAGTGCCACGTATATAAGTGCCACGTATATAAGTGCCACGTATATAAGTGCCACGTATATAAGTGCCACGTATTTCATGTACATGCCACGATATTTAAGTGCCACGTATTTAAGTGCCACGTATTTAAGTGCCACGTATTTAAGTGTCACGTATTTAAGTGCCACGTATTTAAGTGCCACGTATTTAAGTGCCACGTATTTCACGTAAATGCCACGATATTTCAGTGCCACGTATTTCACTGAAATACCGTGGCACTTAAATACGTGGCACTGAAATATCGTGGCACTGAAATACGTGGCACTGAAATACTTGGCACTGAAATACTTGGCACTGAAATACTTGGCACTGAAATACGTGGCACTATGACTGTCAGAAAATGTTCATTAAACGGTTAGGGATCAGTTTAGGGGTAGGGTTAGGGTTTGGATCCCTTTATCACCTTGATGGTGGTGGGTGACTTTTCAGTGTGTGTTCTGTTTTTTTTCTATAAAAACGCATGCGTTTTTAACGCAAACAAACGCGTTGAGATCGGACGCCATGTCGCGTTTGGAGAGCCCCTGATGTGCCTAAACAGTGAAAACTCCCCAATTCTAACTGAAACCCTAACCCCAACCCTAACCCTAGTCCTAACCCTAGCGCTACTTTCACACTAGCGTTTTTTTGCATACGTCGCAATGCGTCGTTTTGGCGAAAAAACGCATCCTGCAAAGTCATCTGCAGGATGCGTTTTTTCCCCATAGACTAACATTAGCGACGTATTGACACACGTCGCAAGCGTCGTGCGACGGTTGCGTCGTGTTGTGGCGGACCGCCGGCAGCAAAAAACGTTACATGTAACTTTTTTTGTGCTGACGGTCCACCATTTCCGACCGCGCATGCGCGGCTGGAACTCCGCCCCCACCTCCCCGCACCTCACAATGGGGCAGCGGATGCGTGGAAAAACAGCATCCGCTGCCCCCGTTGTGCAGCGCTTGCACAGTATGCGTCGGTATGTCGGGCCGACGCAGCGCGACTGCCCCGTACCGACGCTAGTGTGAAAGTAGCCTAACGGGAAAATGGAAATAAATATATTTTTTTAAATTTCATTATTTTTCCTAACTAAGGGGGTGATGAAGGGGGATTTGATTTACTTATATAGCGTTTTTTGGGCGGATTTTTATGGTTGGCAGCCGTCACACACTAAAAGACGCTTTTTATTGCAAACAATAGTTTTTGCATCACCACATTTTGAGAGCTGTAATTTTTCCATATTTTGGTCCACAGAGTCATGTGAGATCTTGTTTTTTGCAGGACGAGTTGACGTTTTTGCTGGTACCATTTTTGGGTACATGACATTTTTTGATCGCTTTTTATTCCGATTTTTGGGAGGCGGAATGAACAAAAACCAGCAATTCCTGAAATTCTTTTAGGGGGTGCGTTTATACCGTTCCGCGTTTGGTAAAAAGGATAAAGCAGTTTTATTCTTCGGGTCAGTACGATTACAGCGATAACTCATTTATATAATTTTTTTATGTTTTGGCGCTTTTACACAATAAAAACTATTTTATATAAAAAATAATTGTTTTTGCATCGCTTTATTCTGAGAGCTATAACTTTTTTATTTTTCTGCTGATGATGCTGCATGGCGGCTTTTTTTTTGCGGGACAAGATGACGTTTTCAGCGGTACCATGGTTATTTATATCCGTCTTTTTGATCGCGTGTTATTCCACTTTTTGTTTGGCGGTATGAGAATAAAGCGTTGTTTTTTGCCTCGTTTTTTTTTTTTTTTTTTTACGGTGTTCACTGAAGGGGTTAACTAGTGATATAGTTTTATAGGTGGGGTTGTTACGGACGCGGCGATACTAAATATGTGTACTTTTATTGTGTGGTGTTTTTTTTATTTAGATAAAGAAATGTATTTATGGGAATATATATATTTTTTTTTTCTTTATTTAGGATTTTTTTTTTTTTTTTTTTTTACACATGTGGAAAAAATTTTTTTTAACTTTTTTACTTTGTCCCAGGAGGGGACATCACAGATCGGTGATCAGACCGTGTGCATAGCACTCGGTCTGATCACCGATGTGACAGGCACGTTCCATAGGCTTGCCGGCGCCTGCTATGAGGATTCTCAGCAGACGCCGGCAAGCAGGGTCATCTTATGACCCGGAAGGAGTCCCGCGGCCATCTTGGATCCGGGGACTCCTTCCAGGTCACCGGAGCAGCGCGATCTCATCGCGCTGCTCCGGTGGGAGAGCGCAGGGAGCCCCCGTCCCTGCGCGATCCCCCTCTATGCCGCTGTCACTATTGACAGCGGCATCAGAGGGGTTAAATGCCCGCGATCGGCGACAGCGCCGATCGTGGGCATTGCTGCGGGGTGTCAGCTGTCATATACAGCTGACACCCGCACCCGATCACCGCGGCGCTCAGCGTGAGACCGCGGTGATCGGGGCGCCGTACTAGTACTGCGGCTGTCAGTAATGCAGTGGCGGCAGCGCAGTACTAGTACGGCGCATGTCGGGAAGGGGTTAAGGTAAGAATAGTAACCGAACAATTCAAAATGTACAAAAATACATTTCTGACATTTGGAGAAAATGTCAGTGACCAATGTAGCCCTCCTTCTTTTCAATAACATTCATAAGTCTTCTATTCATGGAGTCTGTCAGTTTCTTAATCTGTTGATTGACAAATTTTGGGGCAGCACCAACCACAGCCTCCCAGACACTGTTCATATAGGCGGACTGTTTTCCATAACTGAAAGAACCTAAATAAAGCTGATAGCTAAGGTACATATACCTGCATGTAACTTTAATGTAAATCTATCCTGTACCTATATAACGCACGTGACCAAAAAAGGTTCAGCGCAAACGAGGACATGGAAGATAAAGAAAAATGTTCACAAAAAACTTGTGAATTAAAAAGTTTACAATTTTATTACATTTGCTAAAAATAAAACAATATATACAAAATGGGGCTGGGGGTAACATACAGCAAAATGACCAAATGATGGCACCGCAGCACATCTAGGTCAGTGTATGGTAAAAAAATATTAGCAGATAACTGAATCATCCATAAATCATAAATATTAAATAGAGTAGAAAAGTGTATTAATGGCATCAGAAGATATCTGAATGCTAGATACAGTGGCAAAAATAAGTATTTGATACACTGCCCATTTCTCAAGCTTCCCCACCTACAAAGAATGTTTAGGTCTGTAATTTTTATTGAAGGTACACTTCAACTGCTAGAGACAGAATCTAAAAATAAAAAACATAAAATCACATTGACCTATTTTTATTTAATTTAATTGCATTTTATTACATAAAGTATTTGATCATCTACCAACCAGCAAAAACTCTGACTCTCACAGACCTGCTAGTTTTTCTTTATGCAGCTCTCCTACTCTGCACTCATTACCTGTATTAATTGCACCTGTCCACACAATCAATCACACTCCAACCTCTCCACCATGGCCAAAACCAAAGAGCTGTCTAAGAGCAACAGGGACAAAATTACAGACCTGCATAAGGTTGGGATGGGCTACAGGACAATGGGCAAGCAGCTTGGTGAGAAGGCAACAACTGTTGGCACAATTGTCAAAAAATGGAAGAAATACAAGATGACTGTCAATCTTCCTCAGTCTGGGATTCCATGCAAGATCTTGCCTCATGGGGAAAGGAGGATTCTGAGAAACATTACTATTAGTAACACACTATGCCATCATGGATTATACATGTCTAGACCAGTTTGAAGTTCCCAAATTACCATCTGGATGATCCAGAGGAGGCATGCAAGAAGGTCATATGGTCAGATGAGACCAAAATAGAACTTTTTGGTGTCAACTCCACTTGCCATGTTTGGAAGAAGATAAAGGATGAATACAACCCCAAGAACACCATCCCAACCATGAAGTCTTGTTGGGGAAACATAATTCTTTGGGAGTGCTTTTCTGCAAAAAGGACAGGATGACTGCACTGTATCGAAGGGAAGATGGATTGGGTCATTAAAAGTGAGATTTTGGCCAACAACCTCCTTCCCTCAGTAAGAGCACTGAAAATGAGTCGTGACGGGGTCTTCCAGCATGACAATGACCCAAAAACACACAACCAGAGGAACTAAAGTGTGGCTCCTTAAGAAGCATTTAAAGGTTTTGGAGTGGCCTAGCCAGTCTCCAGACCTGAATCCAATAGAAAATCTTTGGAGCCTTGCTCAGGCACCTTACATATGTGTGCATGTGTATGTTGTATGTATATATATATATATATATATATATATATATATATATATATATATATATATACACTATTGTAAGTATATAATGAATATGTTAATCCAAGTCTTTCCTCAAAAGCATGTTATCTGTTAACCATCTTTTGATGTTACTAACGTGCATTCCATTGTCTTTCTTATGCATACCACTAGTGATCAATAAGTGACCCGCTATGCAATGAATTCTGATGGAAATAATGAAGAAATAGACATTTCTTGCATTTTTTTATATACTTTTTTATGGCTATACTTTGGCTGTCAAAAAATATTTTCTTGAATAAAATTAGAAAACATCACTTTCTAGAACAAATATATTTTTTATGTCTACAATACAGTATGAGAGCATAGTGTTGTAGGACAAGTAGTACGTTTTTTAGAACTACTTTAGGCTAATTCAAATGTATTGTTTTATTCTTTTGTGGGGAGAGGGGCAGTTCCATCATTATTTTTTATTATGCAGTGCACAATGCAGTTTAAATAATGTTTTTTTTCTCAGTTTCTGGTAAATTACAACAACACAATATATCTAACATTTCAAAACAGCATTTTTTCAACTATAACAAACTTGTTTTTTTTGGGGGGAAGGGGCAATGCAGACTTTTTTTCCTATGTTTTTAAATTTTGCTTTAACTTTTTGAATATTTAACTGCAGTGGTCAATCATGACATTTAAGGGTCGGACACCTTAGGTCGGACACAGCTGCAGCAAGTGTGAAGAATACTCCTCATTGCAACTGCATACAGAAAACATGCTAACATGTTCCTACTCAATGCATGTGTACCAAGATATGCTTCGGCTCATTTCTTTAGTTTTGCTGTAATTTCTTGTACTTTGCACAAACAGGGGAGTTACTCCCATTTTCTGAGCCAAGTATTTCATCTGTATAGTTTCCCATGGCCATTCTGACCTCATCTATATTGACACAAGGTGAGATTTTAATGTTAGACAAGACTGCCGCGACTGGCTGGGTACACCTTGTGGCAGTGGAATAGCTTTTACTCTATTTTTTGGTTATCAAAAGTATAGTGTAAAATAAAAACCCTATGATATTTGCATGTACTACTACTATTTACTTACTACAGAGTATATGCTCATTTTTGTTTTTATCTGTTAAATGACCACTGTGTGAACGTGCTCCTACACATTGCATATATGCCAATTTATACTCCTGCTCATTTCTTTGATTTTGCTAAACTTTTGAATTTCATTTAACTTTTCAAATCTTTAGATCCATTGGGTGTTGACATGTAGAGAGAGGGTTGCCTGAAACAGTCCGGTTAGTTCTTGGTAATAGGATGCTACCTCTTATGTTTAACCTCACTCATGGCCCACAATTAATTAGTTATTATTAATATTGTCTATTTTACATTAAAATATAGAATTAGAAAGTGAATTGATTACTGTAAAATTCAAACTGAAATGCAGTTGCATAGTTATTATTAACAGCACGGAGTGAGGATGCAACAACAATATATTCACTTAGCATTGATGTTCGAGGATGCTGCCTAGTCAGCTGCATATTAAAGCTAAACCAGAGAGCAGCGGAAGACTTAACATATGAAAAAATGGATACAAACACTAATACACATTCACAAATTTTCAATTCATTTGCTTTGTCAACTGGAAGTTTGCAAATGAAATATGCATTTTCTGCCTCAATTTCCAATTTGAAGAAAATCCTTAAAGACATTGCTATGCAAAAACCTGACTATGTCACAGTGAAATGGCTCCAGAAGTTCTACATGAATATGAATCAATTTCCCGAAGTTCCAAATTAATTTTTTTGCATGAATATAGATGGGAATGTAACTTTCATTTTTTACGACACAAATACCTGCGTTGTGTTAATGTTTATATAATTACATGTTGAGTTTGCTAAGATGTTGATGTGCTTCAGGTTTTCAGGTACGCAGTGAAGTAGGTTTTGAGATAAATGGAATTGTCTAGTGAAAACAAGTTATTTCCTATCCTATACATAGGTGATAATTAACTAATTAGTGGGGGTCTGACTGACAGGACCGACATTAATCAGCAAAATGGGAAATTTTTATACATGAATTATCATTAGGGTACATTTATCCCAGTTACAAAATGGAGTGGCAAGTTGACTGCCCGACTGCTTGTCCACTCATTCTCTGTGTGGCTGCCATCAATGAATGGAGTAGTGACTGAGCATGCACACTGCAGCTCCATTATAATGGCATAAAATATTCTACCATTTTCCCAATTGATATGGTTCCCAGTTGTCAGACCTCCACTGTTCCTCTGAATAAATGATAACTTTTTTTCACCAAACAACCCATTTAACGATAAATCTTAGGCTGTATTCAGAAATTTTTTATGTTTATTCCGTTTTAAGGATCGCGACAGGGTCCAGTATAAACTCATCTCTCTCACTCACAAAGCTCTCCACAGTCCTGCACCGCCTTATATCTCCTCTCTCATCTCTGTCTATCGCCCTACACGTGCCCTCCATTCTACAAATGACCTAAGACTAACATCCCCGTAATCCGAACCTCGCACTTCCGTCTCCAAGACTTCTCTCGTGCTGCCCCAGCTCTCTGGAATGCACTTCCCCAGACGATCAGACTGATACCTAGCCCCGACCTATTCAAGCGTGCTTTGAAAACCCATCTCTTCAAACAAGCCTACCACATCAACTACAAACTAACTTTGCCCTGTTCCCTCCTTCCAAATATTATTCTGAATTTGCACCCTACTATTCATCTATCTCCACACCCTCCATGCACACGATAACTACACTTGATACTTGACTATTGCACTTAAACACACGGGCTGATGACCGGATCATGCAGCTTTATGTGAAAATCCCTCTTTATTATAATTGCCAGACCTGAAATAACAAGCACTTTTCACCAATTGTGTCCCCCCATTTCCTTGTAGATTGTAAGCTTGCAAGCAGGGACCTCACTCCTAATGTCACTGTTTAAATTATCTTATCTTGTATTGAATTTATTGTATGTACATGTCCCCGCTTAATTGTAAAGTGCTGCGGAATATGTTGGCGCTATATAAATAAAAATTATTAAGGATTATTCATTTTTTATGTCTAAAACAGATCCACTCTATAACTGATGTAAGCATAATAAGATCTACCTCATTGATTATTATGGGGTCTGTCTGAGTTCTGTTATGTGCTCGGTTTTATAACAAAAGAAAGAGTATGTCATCCAGAACTTCCTCTGCAGATATTTAGATAACTAGATGGTGGTCCGATTCTAACTCATCGGGTATTCTAGAATATGTATGTAGTTTATTTATGAAGTTTTCAGAATAATGCAATTTATACACAGGATTCGGCCAGTCGGCCGCGACCAATTAGCGAAGCGTTGTTCAAATTCCACGCCAATTTGTGGGCGAACTGCGCCTGTCGCTGATTGGTCACTCCCGGCCGCAATCAATCAGTGAAGCCAGGGCCGGCTCCAGGTTTTTGAGGGCCCCGGGTGAAAGAGTCTCAGTGGGCTCCCCTCTTTAACACATACCATTATTCATGATGCACAGATACAGCAGAGAAATATGGCACAGCCAAGTAGCATATAACACAGCCCACTTAGCATATAGTACAGCCCACACAGTATATAACACAACTCACGTAGTATATAGCACAGCCACATAGTATATTGCCCAGCCACGTAGTATATTGCCCATCCATGTAGTATATTGCCGAGCCCATGTAGTATATTGCCCAGCCACGTAGTATATTGCCGAGCCCATGTAGTAAATAGCACAGACACGTAGTAAATTGCCCAGCCATGTAGTATATAGCACAGGCACATAGTATATTCCCCAGCTGCACAATATATTGCCCAGCCACGTATTATATTGCCCAGCCACGTAATATATTGCACAGCTATGTAGTATATAGCACAGCCACATAGTATATAGCACAGAGACATAGTATAAAGCACAGACACGTAGTATATTGCCCAGCCATGTAATATATTGCCCAGCCACGTAATATATTGCCCAGCCACATAGTATATTGCCCAGCCACATAATATATTGCACAGCCATGTAGTATATAGCACAGCCACGTAGTATATAGCACAGAGATGTAGTATATAACACTGCCCATGCAGTATATAACACAGACCACGTAGTATAGAGCACAGCGATGTAGTGTATTGCCCAGCCACATAATATATACCACAGTGTACATACCTACAGGCTATATATATAGAGTATGTGCAGTCACACAGTATACATTGTGGAGTATATACTGTCCCTACAGGCTATATACAGAGTATGTGCAGTCACGCAGTATACACTGTGGAGTATATACAGTCCCTACAGGTTATATATAGAGTATGTGCAGTCACACAGTATACACTGTGTAGTATATACAGTCCCTACAAGCTATATATAGAGTATGCGCAGTCACACAGTATACACTGTGGAGTATATACAGTCCCTACAGGCTATATATAGAGTATGCGCAGTCACACAGTATACACTGTGGAGTATATACAGTCCCTACAGGCTATATACAGAGTATGTGCAGTCACACAGTATACACTGTGGAGTGTATACAGTCCCTACAGGCTATATACAGTAGTATATAGCACAGACAAGTAGTAGATAGCACAGACACGTAGTATATAGCACGGACACGTAGTATATTGCCCAGCCACGTAGTATATTGCCCAGACACATAATATATTGCACAGCCACGTAGTATATAGCACAGCCACGTAGGATATAGCACAGAGACGTAGTATATAACACTGCCCGTGCAGTATATAGCAAAGGCCACGTAGTATAGAGCACAGCGATGTAGTATATTGCCCAGCCACATAATATATACCACAGCCACGTAGTATGTAACACAGCCCACACAGTATATAACACAGCCCACGCAGTATATAGCAATGTGGGCACCATATCCCTGTTAAAAAAGAATTCAAATAAAAAATAGTTATATACTCACCATCCGTCGGCCCCCCGGATCCAGCCCAGGTGTTTACCGATGCTCCTCGCGATGCTCCGGTCCCAAGAGTGTATTGCGGTCTCTCGAGATGATGACTTAGCGGTCTCGCGAGACCGCTACGTCATCATCTCGCTAGACCGCAATGCATGGACCAGTCACCGGAGCGTTGCGAGGAGCGGGAAAGGCCTCGGCTGCATCCGGGGGGCCGACGGAGGGTGAGTATATAATGATTTTTTATTTTTTTATTATTTTTAACATTAGATATTTTTACTATTGATGCTGCAGAGGCAGCATCAATAGTAAAAAGTTGGTCACACAGGGTTAATAGCAGCGTTAACAGAGTGCGTTACACAGCGGCATAACGCGGTGTAACGCAGCCATTAACCCTGTGTGAGCGCTGACTGGGGGGAAGTATGGAGGGGACACTGACAGCAGGGGAGTAGGGAGCGGCCATTTTGCAGCCGGACTTTGCCCGTCGCTGATTGGTCGTAGCCGTTTTGCCATGACCAATCAGCGACTTGGGATTTCCATAACAGACAAACAGACAGACAGACAGAAAGACAGACAAACAGACGGAAGTACACGTTAGATGATTATATGTATAGATAGGTCATTGTGTGGTGAATGATTATTGCTATGCATAAGAACACTTAATATTTATTTTACTCACTTATGTAGCGCCATTGGTTTCACAGCACTTTACAGATGATATCATTGCTGTCCCCATTGAGGTTCACAATCTAAAATCCTTATCAGTATTATCTTTGGAGTGTGGAAAATTAACCATGCAAACATGGGGAGAACATACAAACTCCTTGGAGATGTTGTCCTTGGTGGGATTTGAGCCCAGCACCACCAGCACTGCATGGTAAAAAGTGCTGACCACTGAGCCACCATGCTTCATATTGAAGGCCTTGTTTTACTTGTGTTTTCTAATATAATAGTTTTTAGGAAAGGTTGCTAACTGACCAGAAGTTCCAGGACAGTCCATAAAAATAAGACAATTTTTCCCCTGTCCGTAAAAAAAATGAAAAGCGTCCGTGATTTTTTTGAAGCTGAAGAAACTTGAACAGATTATTTTGACTGTAAAAAATATTTCTGTTTTTTTTTTTGGTAAGCATTCCAAAAATAATAAAAAGTCAAGTTGGCAACCCTGGATTTATTGTGTAAATTGTACCACTTGCCATCGTTAAGACACAGTTAATTTCACATTAACAAGTTTACCATACACAGTCATGCTCCTATAAGAGCCTTAGGTTGGATCGCGCTTCTTACGACACTTTTTATTAATGCCCCATGAAGCTCCTGTATAATGCACCATATAGTATCCTAAAAAATACCATTCAATTCATAAACAGCCTAAATTACACTACCATAAAGTAGGCCTTGTACGGTTTCCATTTTAGGACATTACCAGATATCAAAGTCAAACATCAGAATAATGTCAGGTTGAGGCTAACTACCCTGTTTGAGAACTGACTTTGGCATCTGACTTTGATATGTGACATTGACATCTGACTTTGACATCAGAATCTGAAATCTGACTTTTATATGTGACATTAATTTGTGACTTTGATATGTGACTTTGACATATAACTTTGACTTATGGATCTGATATTTGACCTTGACACCTTACTATGATATCTTACTTTGACATCTGAATCTGATATCTGACTTATATCTGATGTTGATATTTGACTTTGACATCTGAGTTTGACAATTGAGTCTTACATCTTATATTAATATCTGACACCTAACTTATTGTTTGCTTAGTATTACTATCTAAATATTAAATCATATATAATGAACCTATAGCTTAATGGTATGACATCTGTGTCACACATAGTTTTGAAATGATAATGAAAAAAAGTTTACTGTCCTCTAATGGGACTTGAATCTAAAAGTCTCTATTTGTAGACCAGCACACTTACCATTTAGATATACACTCAGTTGGTTATGCAATTTTCAGTGCAAACTTGTGTCTGAAACTTAAATGATGTCTGACTTTGATGTTTGATTTTGATATCTGACTTTGATGTTTGATTTTGATATCTGACTTATTTTATTTTAAATATGATGCTGGCTAGCACACAAACTCTAGTGATGTGTAGCTTTTAATATCTGACTTTCTGATTGTCATCCTACTGATGTGTTAAGAGTTTCAGACTCAATGTGTATTTACATGGTAACTCACATAGCCAAAGGAAATTGGGGATAGGAGACACTAATGAACTATATATTTATTTTCAAGTGACTGTGTGACTGTACGTTTGCAAATTTCCCAAAAGGAGCTGTCAAAAATTAAAGGTTGAATGTGATTTGTTGCATTGGGCAGCTAAGATAGTTTTACTTTATACCAGTTTTTGGAGCAGGCTTATAAGTGTATGTATAAAAATTTATATGGGTATTTAAAGGGGTTGGTCCTTATGTGACATTGATGGCATATTGCTAGGCTATACTAGCAATATTCCTGATGGTCCAACCCCTTCAAAGTATAGTCTCACTTTTGCCAATGGCATTTGTCATGTAGAGAAAGTTAATACAAGGCACTAGAGTTTGTGTGGTATACAACATAATGTTAAAGATATATTGTTTTTCTGCACCTGGGATTTGAACTTAGAAACGTTGTTCTATGAGAGAGAAGCCTTACCATTCATCCTTGTTGACAAATCTATTTGGCTTATGTGACTAATTATGCAAATGCCCAGGGTGTTTGAAAATCATTATGATTCTCAGTCTGATGTGTGAAGCAAGTTAGCTATCAAAACCAAACATCAAAGTCAAACATCATTTGAATTTGGCTTGAAGGAGGTCAGTGTGAAAGTCCCAGTTAGTTTCAGACACATGTTGGCAATGGAAATCACGTAACTAAATAGAAGGCCTATAAGTCTTCAGCTGAGTATGTAGGTCAATGGTAAGTGTGCTGGCTTACAGACAGAAAGTTTTGGTTCATGGAGACATAGTCATGAAAGTGAATCTGAGAGCTGATACATTCTGCTTGATCCACAAGCATCATTTATCAGGTACTGGATGTATGATCTCAGCCACATATGTTCCAGAGGAAAGCATACTTTAAAAGCTGCACAGGAGATTAGTCGGACAGGAGGGTCCCTGGTGACTTCTTCTCACTGTTGCTCTGAAATGACAGGTCTTTGCTTATGTGTTTTTATAAGGAGAGACATATCATTCCAGGGAAGCGGTCCGGGAGAGGTTGCTGGGGACCCACCTGTCTGTCTAGTCTCTAGCACTGATTGATTCCTGGAAGGTTTTAAAATAAGTGTTTCAGCATTTCAACATCAAACAAATATGGCTGAGATCATATAGTCAGTGCCGGATACATGCTGCTCGTGAATCAGGCAGCATGTATCAACTGTCAGGTTCACTTTCATGACTATTTCTTCATTTAAATTTTTTGCTACATAGGCTGTTTTCCAGACTTTTAATACATATAATACACATTATACAGCCTTCTTGTCACGGTTCTTAATGTTATGATTTTATTTACATAATATTTAATAAGAGAATTGACTCTAAAGGTACCTTCACACGAAGCGACGCTGCAGCGATAGCGTCAACGATGCCGATCGCTGCAGCATCGCTGTTTGATCGCTGGAGAGCTGTCACACAGACCGCTCTCCAGCGACCAACGATGCCGAGGTCCCCGGGTAACCAGGGTAAACATCGGGTTGCTAAGCGCAGGGCCGCGCTTAGTAACCCGATGTTTACCCTGGTTACCAGCGTAAAAGTAAAAAAAACAAACAGTACATGCTCACCTGCGCGTCCCCTGCCGTCTGCTTCCTGACACTGACTGAGCTCCGGCCCTAACAGCAGAGCGGTGACGTCACCGCTGTGCTTTCACTTTCACTTTAGGGCCGGCGCTCAGTAAGTGTCAGGAAGCAGACGGCAGGGGACGCGCAGGTGAGCATGTACTGTTTGTTTTTTTTACTTTTACGCTGGTAACCAGTGTAAACATCGGGTTACTAAGCGCGGCCCTGCGCTTGGTAACCCGATGTTTACCCTGGTTACCAGTGTAAAACATCGCTGGTATCGTTGCTTTTGCTTTCAAACACAACGATACACAGCGATCGGACGACCAAATAAAGTTCTGGACTTTATTCAGCGACCAGCGACATCACAGCAGGATCCTGATCGCTGCTGCGTGTCAAACGAAACGATATCGCTAGCCAGGACGCTGCAACGTCACGGATCGCTAGCGATGTCGTTTCGTGTGAAGGTACCTTAAGATGACAGACTGTGGATGAAGAAGCTAAGATATCTAACTGACATTTCGTATGTGGCACTTTTTGTACCTTTATCAATTTTACTGTCTTGGTCCATGAAGGTCATCTGCAAATCATTTCCAAACTATAGAAAGTGGAAATATACTTAGGTAGGAGTCATTTTCACACCACTAGTGTGATACATGCTATTCCTACAATTGCAAAAGCCAGACTTTTTAGCCCAGGTCCATTGCATAAAATGGATTGCATATTTAATAATAAAGACAGATAGCTAAAATACAGAATATTATATAAAATATATTTTTAAAATTTACCTACTTTTCAATATGTGTAGCCACATAGTAGCATGCAAAAAAATATTCTATGGTGGTTTATACTTAGCTGTAAGCAAACAATGCGTAAAACAATTGGGAAAATACTTCTTGTATTATATTTTTACAGGTATACTAAAATAGACTGAGTTTTATCTTACTAGTCTGAAATTGACAGCTCCAGTATTGATCAGAAATAGGGTTTTAGGAGTGGTATGGCATTAACATTGTAATGAAAATGAAGCACTTTCTTTCCTTAGTCAATCTTTTAACAATAATATTATGTTTACCTCTATCATACTCTCACCTTTTGTGCTTACTGTTTTAATTATTATTGTTTCTTTACTATACGTACATCAATAACATTAAAATAATTTACAGTGATTCCTCATTTTATCTATTCTCAGAGAAGCATATGACTGAACTTTTGCACATATCCAGCAATTTACCATAAGCCCATTGACACATCTAGAACAAGGAAACAAAAGATGTACTTCTGTCAATGTAATTACATAAATGAGTTGATCTGCATACTGTAATTAAAATTAATCTCATAGTTATCTTGTGTTTGTGAAAATGGAAAACAAAGAAACTTTCGCCTCATTACAAGAGATGAATAAAACTAAATATGGCAGCGCAGGTGGGATGGACTGACTCATCAATATGTGTGATATTGAATGTGGGGAGGCTGGCAAAATCAAATCTATTGTTGAAATGCTATGCTAGACATCAATTAAAATAATAAAGAGTCTGTCAAAAGTTTGGTTGATGATGTAATTTCAAGATTAAAACTTAAGTAAAGTTGTCTTTTTAGATCTTCTATTAATTCTCCAAAGTACAAAACACCAATAAACAATGAGACAGATTATTTAATGCTCAAGATGAGCAGATCACACAGAATTCAAATTTGCTTGTTCACACAGATTTTCCCAGGAAATTTGAATTGTAGAAAAGTTATTCTACTCCTGGCCTCCATCGATGCGCCATGCCCAATATCCGGTCCTCTATGCCTCCATCCCTTTGCTTCTCCAGCCTTGGGTTTATTCAAGGCCAGCCCTTGTTGCTCTGAGTAGGCCCAGGAGCATGCACAGTGAACTTCGGGTCTGCACATGGCTGACCTGAGATAGGCTGAAATCTGGGCTGGAGATGTGATACGACAGATGAGCGGAGAACCAGCGGGCAGAGAGCAGCAGGGGTGGACCGAAAAGTTGAGCGATGAGGTATTTTATTTTTGGCAAACATTTTGTCAGCACTCTACTGATTGCCAAAATTGCAGCAGCAGATAGACGCCATTTTGCTGAATTTGGGCAGACTGAATTACAATAAATCTGTGATGTGTAAATCTGCAGAATATGACTTTTTTTTTCAATACATATAAAAAAGGTCGGAAGGGCTTTAGATTCACATTACAGTGGCATGTAAAAGTTTGGGCACCCCTGGTCAAAATTACTGTTGTTGTGAACAGTTAAGAAAATTGAAAATTAAATGATCTCTGAAAGGCCTAAAGTTAAACATGACGCATTTCAAGTATATTTTATGTGTGTGTATATATACAGTACAGATCAAAAGTTTGGACACACCTTCTCATTTAAAGATTTTTCTGTATTTTCATGACTATGAAAATTGTACATTAACACTGAAAGCATCAAAACTATGAATTAACACATGTGGAATTATATACGTAACAAAAAAGTGTGAAACAACTGAAAATATGTCTTATATTCTAGGTTCTTCAAAGTAGCCACCTTTTGCTTTGCTGACTGCTTTGCACACTCTTGGCATTCTCTTGATGAGCTTCAAGAGGTAGTCACCAGGAATGGTTTTCACTTCATAGGTGTGCCCTGTCAGGTTTAATAAGTGGGATTTTTTGCCTTATAAATGGTTTTGGGACCATCAGTTGTGTTGTGCAGAAGTCTGGTGGATACACAGCTGATAGTCCTACTGAATAGACTGTTAGCATTTGTATTATGGCAAGAAAAAAGCAGCTAAGTAGAGAAAAATGAGTGGCCATAATTACTTAAAGAAATGAAGGTCAGTCAGTCTGAAAATTTGGGAAAACTTTGAAAGTGTCCCCAAGTGCAGTGGCAAAAACCATCAATCGCTACAAAGAAACTGGCTCACATGAGGATCGAGACGACCAGGAAAGGAAGACCAAGAGTCACCTCTGCTTCTGAGGATAAGTTTATCCGAGTCACCATCCTCAGAAATCACAGGTTAACAGCAGCTCAGATTAGAGACCAGGTCAATGCCACACAGAGTTCTAGCTGCAGACACATCTATACAACAGCTGTTAAGAGAACACTTTGTGCAGCGGGCCTTCATGGAAAAATAGCTGCTACGAAACCACTGCTAAGGACAGGCAACAAGCAGAAGAGACTTGTTTGGGTGAAAGAACAGAAAGAATGGACATTAGACCAGTGGAAATCTGTGCTTTGGTCTGATGAGTCCAAATATGATTTGGTTCAAACCACCGTGTCTTTGTGCGACGCAGAAAAGGTGAACGGATGGACTCTACATGCCTAGTTCCCACCATGAAGCATGGAGGAGGTATGATGGTGTGGGGGTGCTTTGTTGGTGACACTGTTGGGGATTTATTGAAAATTGAAGGCATACTGAACCAGCTTGGCTACCACAGCATCTTGCAGCAGCATGCTATTCCATCCGTTCTGCGTTTAGTTGGACCATCATTTATTTTTCAACAGGACAATGACCCCAAACACACCTCCAGGCTGTGTAAGGGCTAATTGGCCAAGTAGGAGAGTGATGTGGTGCTACGCCAGATGACCTGGCCTCCACAGTCACCAGACCTGAACCCAATTGAGATGGTTTGGGATGAGCTGGACAGCAGAGTGAAGGCAAAAGGGCCAATAAGTGCTAAGCATCTCTGGGAACTCCTTGAAGATTGTTGGAAGACCATTCCCTGTGACTACCTCTTGAAGCTCATCAAGAGAATGCCAAGAGTGTGCAAAACAGTCAGCAAAGCAAAAGGTGGCTACTTTGAAGAACCTAGAATATAAGACATATTTTCAGTTGTTTCGCACTTTTTTGTTAAGTATATAATTCCACATGTGTTAATTCATAGTTTTGATGCCTTCAGTGTTAATGTACAACTTTCATAGTCATGAAAATACAGAAAAATATTTAAATGAGAAGGTGTGTCCAAACTTTTGGTCTGTACTGTATATATACAGTTAGGTCCATATATATTTGGACAGAGACAACATTTTTCTAATTTTGGTTATAGACATTACCACAATGAATTTTAAACAAAACAATTCAGATGCAGTTCAAGTTCAGACTTTCAGCTTTCATTTGAGGGTATCCACAATAAAATTGGATGAAGGGTTTAGGAGTTTCAGCTCCTTAACATGTGCAACCCTGTTTTTAAAGGGACCAAAAGTAATTGGACAATTGACTCCAAGGCTATTTCATGAACAGGTGTGGGCAATCCCTTCGTTATGTCATTCTCAATTAAGCAGATAAAAGGCCTGGAGTTGAATTGAGATGTGGTGCTTGCATTTGGAAGGTTTTGCTGTGAAGTAAGCATGCGGTCAAAGGAGCTCTCCATGCAAGTGAAACAAGCCATCCTTAAGCTGCGAAAACAGAAAAAAACAAGCCAAGAAATTGCTGCAATATTAGGAGTGGCAAAATCTACAGTTTGGTACATCCTGAGAAAGAAAGAAAGCACTGGTGAACTCATCTATGCAAAAAGACCTGGGCGTCCACGGAAGACAACAGTGGTGGAGGATAGAAGAATAATCTCCATGGTGAAGAGAAACCCCTTCACAACAGCCAACCAAGTGAACAACACTCTCCAGGAGGTAGGCGTATCAATATCCAAATCTACCATAAAGAGAAGACTGCATGAAAGTAAATACAGAGGGTTCACTGCACGGTGCAAGCCACTCATAAGCATCAAGAATAATAAGGCTAGACTGGACTTTGCTATAAAACATCTAAAAAAGCCAGCACAGTTCTGGAAGAACATTCTTTGGACAGATGAAACCATGATCAACCTCTACCAGAATGATGGAAAGAGAAATGTATGGCGAAGGCGTGGTACAGCTCATGATCCAAAGCATACCACATCATCTGTAAAACACGGCGGAGGCACTGTGATGGCTTGGGCATGCATGGCTGCCAGTGGCACTGGGTCACTAGTGTTTATTGATGATGTGACACAGGACAGAAGCAGCCGAATGAATTCTGAGGTATTCAGAGCCACACTGTGTGCTCAGATCCAGCCAAATGCAGCCAAACTGATTGGTCGTCGTTTCATCCTACAGATAGACAATGACCCAAAACATGAAGCCAAAGCAACCCAGGAGTTAATTAAATCAAAGAAGTGGAATATTCTTGAATGGCCAAGTCAGTCACCTGATCTCAACCCAATTGAGCAGCATTTCACTTGTTAAAGACTAAACTTCAGACAGAAAGGCCCACAAACAAACAGCAACTGAAAACCACCGCAGTGAAGGCCTGACAGAGCATCAAAAAGGAGGAAACACAGCGTCTGGTGATGTCCATGAGTTCAAGACTTCAGGCAGTCATTGCCAGCCAAGGGTTTTCAACCAAGTACTAAAAATGAACATTTTATTTAAAATTATTGAATCTGTCCAATTACTTTTGGTCCTTTTAAAAACAGGGTGGCACATGTTAAGGAGCTGAAACTCTTAAACCCTTCATGCGATTTTAATGTGGATACCCTCAAATGAAAGCTGAAAGTCTGAACTTCAACTGCATCTGAATTGTTTTGTTTAAAATTCATTGTGGTATTGTCTATAACCAAAACTAGAAAAATGTTGTCTCTGTCCAAATATATATGGACCTAACTGTATATGTATACGGTGGGCCATTTATATGAATACACCTGGGTGGGCCATGTTAGGTGTCGAATTCCCACCCCTCACAGGGGGAATCTCGAGCCATGTCCTCTGCGGTCTCCCATTCTTCCCCAGTCACAGAGGTACCTGCTCAGCAGAGATGTTGGTCCCAGCATCTTGCTCAAGCTGATGCTGTGTGTGGTTACTGCTGCCTTCCCAGGTCCAGCTATTGTAACCAGCATAGTCAGTGGTGAACAGACGTTCCTGGGACAAAGTCCTGTTTTTTTCCTACTGAGCACTCCCATGGGACGATCTCTCATAGGAGGTCGGAGGTCACATGCCCAGGTCCTCAGCCACCTCTGGGTGGCTGAGATGAAGTGGGGTCCCAGGGTTGCCACTGGAGGAGGCAAGAGTGGAGCATTGCTGCAGGCCACAGGCTGGAATGAGGGGGTGTTCGAATGTGCTACTGGTGTTCGGTGATATCTGTGTCCGGCGCTGCCCGTGTACGGTGCTGCGCGGGCTCTGCTGACATCTTGTGAAAGCCCAGAGCCCCCGCAGTGACATGGCTTCCCATGTGGTGGGCTGGACTCCAGGAAAATGGCTGTCGGCCAGGGGTGGTGCTTTTGCAGATGGAGATCTCGGCACCAAGATCTTGAGAGATGAGATCTCAGCGCTGAATGTGAAAACCCATTTAAAAAAGGACAGAAGAGGGATCTGGTGGCTTTCTAACAAAAACAAAGCTTCATAGGTGCTGAAAATGTCTGCTTTAATCTAGCTACTTGACAGACTGAGACCTGTGACGCCACGTAGGCGTCATGAAAGTTGGTGCCAATCTGACCTGTGACACTTATGTGGCATCATGGCGGGATCGCATTCTTGCAGGTCGGGTGAACGCGTTAACTGAAATGTCACCCGACCTCCAGGCACGTGAGGACCTCTAGTTAACCCCAGGGGGGTGGCTTTGCTTTTTTTTGCTTTGCTCTTTCTGGTGACCTCTGTTTCACCCCCCAGATCTGATTGGAGCTAGCATCCATGTGACGCTATCCCTCCAATCAGATGTAGAGTTTAAAAGTGAACTATGGCTGCCCTCGCTCTCCAGCCCCATCCCTTCTGTGGAAGCCCGAGAGTGCAGTCCCTGCCTGCTGCAGCCACCTGACCACCGCCTGACCTCGATCTGCCATCCAGTACTCCCTCTGGTGCCCTCTACTCCCCCCACCATCAGATCCCCCCAACCTCCGCTCCCTCCCCCTGTCCCAGTGATCACCCCCTGCTGCTGACTCCTACATCTCCTCAGCCCCCTCCTGCCCCCCCATGCCTCACATCCCCCTGCAGCAGTGATTGCTCACATGCCCTGGTGATTGGTCCCTGCATCAGTGATTGCCCTGGTGCCCCGCTGATCGCCCCCTGCCCCTTGATCGCCCCGCTGATCACCCCCTGCCCTGCTGATTGCCTCGCTGATTGCCCCCCTACCCCGCTGATTACCCCCTGCCCTGCTGATTGCCCCCTGCCCTGGTGATCACCCCCTGCACCAGTGATCGCCCCCCGCCACGGTGATTACCCTGATGATTGTCCCCCTGCCGCGCTGATTGCCTCTTGCCCTGGTGATTGCCCCCTGCCCGCTGATAGCCCCCCTACCCCGCTGATTGCCTCCCTGCCCTTGATCACTCCGCTGATTGCCCCCCTGCCCCACTGATTGCCCCTACCCTGCAGATTGCCCTGCTGATTGCCCCTCTGCCCCACTGATAGCCTCTCTTCTCTGCTGATTGCCCCCCTGCCCTGGTGATCATCCCCCTGCCCCTTGTGATCGCCCCCCTGCCCCGCAGATTGCCCCCCTGTGTTATGACCCCAATGGCGAGGGTCTCAGAGATATCAGCAAGTCTGCGAAGTACAAAAATCCAGCTCATAGGGCAGTGGTAACTGGGTTGACCATATATCTACTCCTAACGCCAACACTAGAAGTAGCCGGGGAACATGCCTACGTTGGTCGCTAGATGTCTCGCGCCAGCCGGAGGACTAACTACCCCTAGAAGAGGAAAACAAAGACCTCTCTTGCCTCCAGAGAATAGACCCCAAAAGTTGGATACAAGCCCCCCACAAATAATAACGGTGAGGTAAGAGGAAATGACAAACACAGAGATGAACTAGGTTTAGCAAAGAGAGGCCCACTCACTAATAGCAGAATGTAGTAAGATAACTTATATGGTCAACAAAAACCCTAACAAAAATCCACACTGGAGATTCAAGAACCCCCGAACCGTCTAACGGCCCGGGGGGAGAACTCCAGCCTCCCTAGAGCTTCCAGCAAGGATAGGATACAGATTATGTACAAGCTGGACAAAAATGCAAACAAAAACAATAGCAAAAAGCAAGAAAGCAGACTTAGCTTAATCAAGCAGGAACCAGGATCAGTAGACAAGAGCACTACAGATTAGCTCTGATATCAACGTTGCCAGGCATTGAACTGAAGGTCCAGGGAGCTAATATAGCAACACCCCTGACCTAACGACCCAGGTGAGCATACAAGGGATGATAGACATACCCAGAGTAAAAACACTAGTAGCCACTAGAGGGAGCCAAAAGGTAAATTCACAACAGTACCCCCCCCTTAGTGAGGGGTCACCGAACCCTCACCAAGACCACCAGGGCGATCAGGATGAGCGGCGTGAAAGGCGCGAACTAAATCGGCCACATGCACATCAGAGGCGACCACCCAGGAATTATCCTCCTGACCATAGCCCTTCCACTTGACCAGGTACTGAAGCCTCCGCCTGGAGAGACAAGAATCTAAGATCTTCTCCACCACATACTCCAACTCGCCCTCAACCAACACCGGAGCAGGAGGCTCAGCAGAAGGAACCACAGGCACAACGTACCGCCGCAACAAGGACCTATGAAATACGTTGTGAATGGCAAACGACACCGGAAGATCCAGGCGAAAGGATACAGGATTAAGGATCTCCAATATCTTGTAAGGACCAATGAATCGAGGCTTAAATTTGGGAGAGGAGACCTTCATAGGAACAAATCGAGAAGACAGCCATACCAAATCCCCAACACGAAGTCGGGGACCCACACCGCGGCGGCGATTGGCAAAACGCTGAGCCTTCTCCTGTGACAACTTCAAGTTGTCCACCACATGATTCCAGATCCGCTGCAACCTATCCACCACAGAATCCACTCCAGGACAGTCAGAAGGCTCCACATGTCCCGAGGAAAAACGAGGATGGAAACCGGAGTTGCAGAAAAATGGCGAAACCAAGGTGGCAGAACTAGCCCGATTATTAAGGGCAAATTCAGCCAACGGCAAGAAGGTCACCCAATCATCCTGATCAGAAGAGACAAAACACCTCAAATACGCCTCCAGAGTCTGATTAGTTCGTTCCGTTTGTCCGTTAGTCTGTGGATGAAAAGCGGACGAAAACGACAAATCAATGCCCATCCTACCACAAAAGGATCGCCAGAACCTGGAAACAAACTGGGATCCTCTGTCCGACACAATATTCTCAGGAATGCCGTGCAAACGAACCACGTTCTGGAAGAACACAGGAACCAGATCAGCAGAGGAAGGCAGCTTAGGCAAAGGAACCAAATGGACCATCTTGGAGAAACGATCACATATCACCCAGATGACAGACATGCCTTTAGACACCGGGAGATCCGAAATGAAATCCATAGAGATGTGTGTCCAAGGTCTCTTCGGGACAGGCAAGGGCAAGAGCAACCCGCTGGCACGAGAACAGCAAGGCTTAGCTCGAGCACAAGTACCGCAGGACTGCACAAATGACCGCACATCCCTTGACAAGGAAGGCCACCAAAAGGACCTGGCCACCAGATCTCTGGTGCCAAAAATTCCCGGGTGCCCTGCCAACACTGAGGAATGAACCTCGAAAATGACTCTGCTGGTCCATTTAGCAGGCACAAACAATCTGTCAGGTGGACAAGAGTCAGGCCTACCAGCCTGAAATCTCTGCAACACACGTCGCAGATCTGGAGAAATCGCTGACAAGATAACTCCTTCCTTAAGAATACCCTCAGGTTCAGCGACTCCAGGAGCATCAGGCACAAAGCTCCTAGACAGAGCATCGGCCTTCACATTCTTAGAACCTGGTAAATACGAGACCACAAAGTCAAAACGGGAGAAAAACAATGACCAGCGGGCCTGTCTAGGATTCAGGCGTTTAGCAGACTTGAGATACATCAAATTTTTGTGATCAGTCAAGACCACCACCCGATGCTTAGCACCCTCGAGCAAATGACGCCACTCCTCAAATGCCCACTTCATGGCCAATAACTCCCGATTGCCCACATCATAATTTCGCTCTGCCGGCGAAAACTTCCTAGAGAAAAAGGCACAAGGTCTCATAGTAGAGCAACCAGGGCCTCTCTGCGACAAAACGGCCCCTGCCCCAATCTCCGAAGCATCCACCTCAACCTGAAAGGGAAGTGAGACGTCAGGCTGGCACAAAACAGGCGCCGAAGTAAACCGGCGTTTCAACTCCTGGAAAGCCTCCACGGCAGCAGGAGCCCAGTTAGCTACATCAGAGCCTTTCTTGGTCATATCCGTCAGCGGTTTAACAACGCTAGAGAAATTTGCGATAAAACGACGGTAGAAGTTAGCAAAACCCAAGAACTTCTGAAGACTCTTAACTGACGAGGGTTGAGTCCAATCATGAATAGCTCGGACCTTGACTGGATCCATCTCCACAGCAGAAGGGGAAAACATGAACCCCAAAAAGTGAACCTTCTGTACACCATAGAGACACTTTGAGCCTTTTACAAACAAAGAATTTTCACGCAAAATCTCAAAAACCATCCTGACCTGCTCCACATGCGAGTCCCAATCATCAGAAAAAAACAGAATATCATCCAGATAAACAATCAAAAATTTATCCAGATACTTCCGGAAAATGTCATGCATGAAGGACTGAAAAACTGAAGGTGCATTAGAGAGCCCAAATGGCATCACCAAGTACTCAAAATGACCTTCGGGCGTATTGAATGCGGTTTTCCATTCATCGCCCTGCCTAATGCGCACAAGGTTGTACGCACCACGAAGGTCTATCTTGGTGAACCACTTGGCACCTTTAATCCGGGCAAACAAATCTGACAACAACGGCAAAGGATACTGAAATTTGACAGTGATCTTATTTAAAAGCCGATAGTCAATACAAGGCCTCAAAGATCCGTCCTTTTTGGCCACAAAAAAGAATCCCGCACCAAGAGGGGAAGAAGAAGGACGGATATGCCCCTTCTCAAGAGACTTCTTGATATATGAACGCATCGCGGTATGTTCAGGTACCGACAGATTAAACAGTCTCCCCTTAGGAAACTTACTGCCAGGGATCAAATCTATTGCACAGTCACATTCCCTATGAGGAGGCAGTGCACTGGACTTAGACTCGCTGAAGACATCCTGATAATCAGACAAATACGCCGGAACTTCCGAAGGCGTAGAAGAAGCAATAGACAAGGGCAGGGAATCTCCATGAATTCCATGGCAGCCCCAACTTGACACTGACATAGCCTTCCAGTCCAAGACTGGATTATGGGTCTGTAACCATGGCAAACCCAAAACAACCAAATCATGCATTTTATGCAGAACAAGAAAACGTATTACCTCCCGATGTTCGGGAGTCATGCACATGGTAACCTGTGTCCAAAACTGTGGTTTATTTTTTGCCAATGGCGTAGAATCAATACCCCTAAGAGGGATAGGATTTTCCAATGGCTCAAGAACAAATCCGCAGCGCTTGGCAAATGACAGATCCATAAGGCTCAGGGCCGCACCTGAGTCCACAAACGCCATGACAGGATACGATGACAGTGAGCAAATCAAAGTTACAGATAGAATAAATTTAGGTTGCAAATTACCAATGACGACCGGACTAACAACCTTAGTAAGACGTTTAGAGCATGCTGAGATAACATGTGTAGAATCACCACAGTAGTAACACAAGCCATTCTGGCGTCTATGAATTTTCCGCTCATTTCTAGTCAGGATTCTATCACATTGCATTAATTCAGGTGCCTGCTCAGACAACACCATGAGGGAATTTGCGGTTTTGCGCTCCCGCAACCGCCGGTCGATTTGAATAGCCAGGGCCATAGAATCATTCAGACCTGTGGGAATGGGAAAACCCACCATCACATTCTTAATGGCTTCAGAAAGACCATTTCTAAAATTTGCAGCCAATGCACACTCGTTCCACTGGGTCAGCACGGACCATTTCCGAAATTTTTGGCAATACACTTCAGCCTCGTCCTGGCCCTGAGACATAGCCAGCAAGGCTTTTTCTGCCTGAATCTCAAGATTGGGTTCCTCATAAAGCAAACCGAGCGCCAGAAAAAACGCATCAATATCAGCCAATGCCGGATCTCCTGGCGCCAGCGAGAAAGCCCAATCCTGAGGGTCACCCCGTAAAAAAGAAATAACAATTTTCACTTGCTGAGTGGAGTCTCCAGAGGAACAGGGTCTCAGGGACAAAAACAATTTACAATTATTCCTGAAATTTCTAAACTTAAATCGGTCTCCGGAAAACAGTTCAGGAATCGGTATCTTAGGTTCTGACATAGGATTTCTGGCAACATAATCTTGTATGCCCTGCACACGAGCAGCAAGCTGGCCCACACTTGTAATCAAGGTCTGGACATTCATGTCTGCAGCAATCACAAGCCACTCAGAGGTAAAGGGGAAAAGAAAAAAAAATGAGAGAGAGAAAAAAAAACTCAGAACTTTCTTTCTTATAATCCCGCTTCTGCAATGCATTTAACATTTAATACTGGCCTGGCAAACTGTTATGACCCCAATGGCGAGGGTCTCAGAGATATCAGCAAGTCTGCGAAGTACAAAAATCCAGCTCATAGGGCAGTGGTAACTGGGTTGACCATATATCTACTCCTAACGCCAACACTAGAAGTAGCCGGGGAACATGCCTACGTTGGTCGCTAGATGTCTCGCGCCAGCCGGAGGACTAACTACCCCTAGAAGAGGAAAACAAAGACCTCTCTTGCCTCCAGAGAATAGACCCCAAAAGTTGGATACAAGCCCCCCACAAATAATAATGGTGAGGTAAGAGGAAATGACAAACACAGAGATGAACTAGGTTTAGCAAAGAGAGGCCCACTCACTAATAGCAGAATGTAGTAAGATAACTTATATGGTCAACAAAAACCCTAACAAAAATCCACACTGGAGATTCAAGAACCCCCGAACCGTCTAACGGCCCGGGGGGAGAACTCCAGCCTCCCTAGAGCTTCCAGCAAGGATAGGATACAGATTATGTACAAGCTGGACAAAAATGCAAACAAAAACAATAGCAAAAAGCAAGAAAGCAGACTTAGCTTAATCAAGCAGGAACCAGGATCAGTAGACAAGAGCACTACAGATTAGCTCTGATATCAACGTTGCCAGGCATTGAACTGAAGGTCCAGGGAGCTAATATAGCAACACCCCTGACCTAACGACCCAGGTGAGCATACAAGGGATGATAGACATACCCAGAGTAAAAACACTAGTAGCCACTAGAGGGAGCCAAAAGGTAAATTCACAACACCCCTGCCCCAGTGATCACCCCCCTGCCCTGGTGATGCCCTCCTACCCCAATTATCACCCCTGCCCTGGTGATCGACCCTCTGCCCCACTGATTGCCTCACTTCTCTGCAGATTGCCCCCCTGACTCGCTAATCGCCCCCTGCCCCAGTGTTCGCCCCCTGCCCCACGGATCACGCTGCTGATTGACCCCCTACCCGCTGATCAACCCGCTGTTTGCCCCCTGTCCCGCAAATCGCCCCTTTGCCCCGCTGATCGCCCCCTGCTCCTTGTCATTGCCCCCTGCCCCGGTGATCACCCCCTTCCCCGCTGATCCCCCCTATCACAGTGATTGCCCTCCTTCCTGCTGATCTTCCCTGCCCTTGAGACCACCCCATGCCCTACTGATCACCCCGCTGATCATCCCCCTGCCTCACTGATCGCCCCCCCACCTGCTGATCACCCCTCTGCCCCGGCGATCGCCCCCTGCCCTGGTGATTACCCCCTGCCCTGCAGATCGCCCCCCTGCCCCACTGATCACCCCCTGCCCCGCTGATCACCCACCTGCCCTGGTGATTGCCCCCCTGCCCCCGTGATCGCTCCCTGCCCTACTGATCATTCCCTTGCTCCGGTGATCACTCCCCTGCCCTGCAGATCTCCCAATTGCCCTGCTGATCACCCCCCTGCCCTGCTGATCACACCGATGATTGTCTCTCTGCCCCACAGATCACCCCCCTGCCCCGCTGATCATCCCACTGCCCCGGTGATCACTCTACTGCCCTGGTGATCACCTACCTGCCCCAGTGATCACCTCATTTCCTCACTGATCACCCCCCTGCCCCAGTGATTGCCCCCCTCCCTGCTGATCACTTTCCTGCCTCGGCGATTGCCCCTGCCCCGGTGATCATCCCTTCCGCTCCAGTTTTCCAATTAGGGTTAGAGTTGGGCTAAAGTTAGGGTTAGGTTTGTGGTTAGGGTTGGGATTAGGGTTAGGGGTGAGACGGGGTTAGGGTTGGAGTTAAAATTGGGGGGATTCCACTGTTTAGGCACTTTAGGGGCTCTCCTAATGCAACATGACGCCCGCGGACAATTCCATCAAAGTCTGCATTCCAAAACATCCCTACTTTCCTTCCGATCCCGAACGTGTGCCCATACAGTAGTTTTCTCCCGAATATGGGGTACCAGCTTACTCAGGAAAAATTGGACAACAACTTTTGGGGTCCAATTCTCCTGTTACCCTTGGGAAAATAAAAATTTGGGGCCTAAAATATCATGTTTGTGGAAAAAATATGATTTTTTTTATTTTCACGCCTGGGCGCTGTAAACTTTAGTGAAACACCTGGGGGTTCAAAGCTCTCACCACACAACTAGATAAGTTCCTTATGGGGTCTAGTTTCAAAAATGGGGTCACTTGTGGGGGAGCTCCAATATTTAGGCACACAGGAGCTAATTTTCCATTCAAAAAGTCAAATGGTGGTCCTTCCCTTCCGAGCCCTGGTGTGCGCCCAAACAGTGGTTTACCCCCACATATGAGGTATCGCTGTACTCAGGAGAAATTGCCCAAGAAATTTCAGGATCCATTTTATCCTGTTGCTCATGTACAAATGAAACAATTGAGGCTAAAATAATTTTTTTGGGAAAAAAAGTTATTTTTCATTTTTACGGATCAATTTGTGAAGCACCTGGGAGTTCAAAGTGCTCACTATGCATCTAGATAAGTTCCTTGCGGGGTCTAGTTTCCAAAATTGGGTCACTTGTGGGGGAGCTCCAATGTTTAGGCACACAGGGGCTATCCATACACAACATGGTGTCCGCTAACGATTGGAGCTAATTTTCCATTCAAAAAGTCAAATTGTGCTCCTTCCTTTCCAAGCCATGCCATGCGCCCAAACAGTGGTTTATAACCACAAATAAGGTATCGGTGTACTCAGGAGAAATTGCCCAACAAAGTTTAGGATCCATTTTACCCTGTTACCAATGTGAAAATAAAAAAAATTGAGGCTAAAAGAACATTTTTGTTGGAAAAATGTAAATGTCCATTTTTTCTTTCCACGTTGCTTTAGTTCCTGTGAAGCACCTGAAGGGTTAACATTCTTCTTGAATGTATTTTTGAGCAGCTTGAGGGGTGCAGTTTTTGGAATGGTATCAATTTTGGGTGTTTTCAGTCATCTAGGACCCTCAAAGGGACTTCAAATGTAATGTGGTCATTAAAAAAATGATTTTGTAAATTTTGCTGGAAAAATGAGAAATTGCTGATAAACTTTGAACCCTTATAACTTCCTAACAAAATAAAACAAATTCCCAAAATAGTGCTGATGTAAAGCAGACATGTGTAAAATGTTATTTACTAACTATTTTGTGTCACATAACTCTCTGGCTTAACAGAATAAAAATTCAAACTTTAAAAAATTGCAAAAGTTTCAAAATTTTTGCCAAATTTCCAATTTTTTCACAAATAAACACAAAAATCATCAACCTAAATTTACCATTACCATGAAGCCCAATATGTCACGAAAAAAACAATCTCAGAATTGCTAGGATTCATTGAAGCGTTCCTGAGTTGTTACCTCATAAAAGGACTCTGGTCCGAATTGCAAAAAATGGCCAGGTCATTAAGGTTAAAATAGGCTGGGTCATGAAGGGGATTAAATGTCAGTTCTCATCAAAGCTATGTTTAGACTTTGACTATAGATATGCTGTTACTGTGAACTGACACTTATCTCATAAAACGATTAACTAAGTGTATTTTGTAACATTTTGGAGAGACAAATAAACTTGCAAACACTTCTAAGCATCTTTATATTCTGTAACATGACACTTTCAACTCTAAATTTTTCATATCAAACAAATTAAAAAACAAGCAAGTAAGATTATAACGTTTGAAATGTATTTTTCTTGTGTTTGTTTTTCAGTGTTGCAAAATATTAACAAGTGTTACTTGTGAAGAGACAGGATAGGGAATGGGAGAGTTTTGATTGTTGTTGAAAGTGTGCTGTCCAACTATGTTAGGACTGTCGGAACGCACCAAATATTAGAGGCGATATAAGATCCGATTGCAGTCCGGGGTCCACCGTGCAGAAAAGACTCCTGCTGCTTGGTAATGACGGACTATATGGTGGTATTAAGAGAAGACACACATGGGTTAGCTTTACCCGGTATGAAGGAAGCGAACCCTGTTGCGTCACAAGACCGTGATACCGCACAGAGAGCGCAAGCAAGGAGTCACAGAACTCTCCCCCGAGACTCAGGGTAAGAGTCCCTCTAGACCTCTTGTGCTTGACACCGCTACAGTGGTGTCGGGAAATAAACTAAACCAAAGATTTACCGCACAAGAGTGCATGCAGCGCCGCTCTGGCAGACGCCACTAACCACCCTAACTTGGGCCAGGAAAGTGCACTATTTGCGCAGGGTGCCGCACTGGCGGTCGCAGCTAATAGACGCTGTCTCTTGTGTTAATTGTGTGGGATCACACTGTCAGGCGCTAGGTTGCTCCACCATTCGCGAGCAGTCAACAACTCTAGGAAGGGGAATGATTCGGAGCTATCATACATTGACAGGCATACATCCACACACTCATTAACAGGTTTACACTAGCGCATGCAAACCTTTTATAGTAGTAGCGCTCGGGACCTTCCTGATGGTCCAATAGGAGTCACAACAGGACTGGAGCATGTGACCCCCAACCTCCAATGGGAGGTTGTCCCGTGGGCATGCTCAGTATGGGAAAAAAATAGGTGAAAAGAGGAGCAAACTGATTATGTCCAGTAAAATCAATCATCTCATTTTATTATTACATAGAAAAAATATAAATATGACAACAATACATAAAGTACCACAAACAATGCAGATTGCTAAATCCCCCACCCACACCTATCCCCACACCACAGATGCATGTAGGTCCCTTAAATAATCATAAAAGTCCAAAGACCATAAAGAGAGGGAACAACAATAGATTCAAGATAAGCATCTGAAAATCAGCATACATGAATCAGATAGTTGTAAAAAAAACAACACCCAACCTATCTTCCATTTAAAATGCGGTAGTGAGTAACAAAGTATGCGATGCTTACCAACAGCTGACTGGGGACAAGGAGAGTAGGATAGAGGATCCACATTTCGTGGCGACACGAGGCCGCTTTCCCTTGAGATTATTTAAGGGACCGACATGTATCTGTGGTGTGGGGATAGGTGATTGATTTTACTGGACATAATTAGCATTGAGCAAAACGGATAGGTCATTTTCATAAATCGGCGACTTTTAGGCAAAGTCGGGTTTCATGAAACCCGAACCGATCCTAGTGTGGGATTGGCCATGCGGTACACGATCAGAGCGCCAAAGTCACGTTCCGTATGACACTGTTACCGCCATTTTTCATCCAATGAAGGAGGACGCAGAGTGTGGGCAGCGTGATGACATAGGTCTCTGTCCCCACCATCTTAGACAAGGGCATGGCAGTGATTGGCTTGCTGTCTGCGGCGTCACAGGGGCTATAAAGGGGCGTGCACGCCGACCGCCATCTTACTTCTGCCGATCTGAGCATAGGGAGAGGTTGCTGCAGCTTCGTCAGAAGCAGGGACAGAGTTAGGGAGGGAATATTAACCCCCAAACCGCTTGTGCTGTAGCGATTTTCACTGTCCAACACCACCTTTTTGTCCAGGGACAGTGGAGGTCGTATTTTAGTGCATCAGCTGCATAGCTGTGTGCACGGTGCTGTGCAAACCAACTGCTTTTTTGAAAGCAAAAATCCTGTTGCTCCTTTCTGCACAGTTACCTGTCTTGTTTATTTGTCCACACTTTTTTGTTCTGAAGTCCTTTTTATTGCTGCCATACTTGTCCTGAGATCGTTGTAGGGACTAGGGAGCGTGTTATTGCAGTACTTTTTTTTTTCATTATAATAATTCCAGCCACTTTCTGCCACGTTCATATTGTTGTGTTATACCACAGGGCCAGAGTTAGGGTTCAGTGTGTCCCCCCAAAAAATGGAGATTCAAATTCTCACACAGTGTATATTCAGCTGTACTGCTAGTGCATCGTAAATCAGGTAGCCACTTTCTGCCACGTTCATAGTGTTGTGTTATACCACAGGGCCAGAGTTAGGGTTCAGTGTCTCCCCCCAAAACATGGAGATTCAAATTCTCACACAGTGTATATTCAGCTGTACTGCTAGTGCGTCGTATATCAGGCAGCCACTTTCTGCCACGTTCATAGTGTTGTGTTATACCACAGGGCCAGGGTTAGGGTTCAGTGTGTCCCCCCAAAAAATGGAGATTCAAATTCTCACACAGTGTATATTCAGCTGTACTGCTAGTGCGTCGTATATCAGGCAGCCACTTTCTGCCACGTTCATAGTGTTGTGTTATACCACAGGGCCAGAGTTAGGGTTCAGTGTGTCCCCCCAAAAAATGGAGATTCAAATTCTCACACAGTGTATATTCAGCTGTACTGCTAGTGCGTCGTATATCAGGCAGCCACTTTCTGCCACGTTCATAGTGTTGTGTTATACCACAGGGCCAGAGTTGGGGTTCTGTGTCTCCCCCCAAAAGCAAGTCATCTTTCAGGCAAGCTACGTGTCAGCAGGGGAAGGTGGGGCAAAAGAATGTGAAATCCATGATTGGTTAATTTAAATGAAGGTTAGCTAATCAACATTTTTGGTAGCCAGACGTGTCCTTTTTTCGGTCAGTATTGAACCAGCAGCACTGAACACTCTTTCTGAAAGCACACTGACAGCAGAGCAATCGAGGTCCTGTAATCCATATTCTGGCAATTCAGGCCAGGTGTCTAGTTTAGATGCCCAGTAGTGTTGAGCGATACCGTCCGATACTTGAAAGTATCGGTATCGGAAAGTATCGGCCGATACCGGCAAAGTATCGGATCTAATCCGATACCGATACCCGATACCAATACAAGTCAATGGGACTCATGTATCGGACGGTATTCCTGATGGTTCCCAGGGTCTGAAGGAGAGGAAACTCTCCTTCAGGCCCTGGGAACCATATTAATGTGTAAAATAAAGAATTAAAATAAAAAATATTGCTATACTCACCTCTCCGACGCAGCCTGGACCTCACCGAGGGAACCGGGAGCCTTCTTTGCTTAAAATGCGCGCTTTTCCTTCCTTCCGTGATGTCACGGCTTCTGATTGGTCGCATGCCGCCCATGTGGCCGCGACGCAACCAATCACAGCAAGCCGTGACGTAATTTTCAGGTCCTTCTAGGCATTCAGTATTTTAAAATTACGTTCCGGCGTTGTGATTGGTCGCGTCGCGGTCACATGGGCGACGCGACCAATCACAAGCCATGACGTCACGGGAGGCAGGAGACGCGTGCATTTTAAAATGCGCGCATGTCCAGCCTCCCGTGACGTCACGGCTTGTGATTGGTCGCGTCGCCCATGTGGCCGCGACGCAACCAATCACAGCAAGCCGTGACGTAATTTCAGGTCCTTCAGGATTTTAAAATTACGTTCCGGCGTTGTGATTGGTCGCGTCGCGGTCACATGGGCGACGCGACCAATCACAAGCCGTGACGTCACGGGAGGCTGGACACGCGCGCATTTTAAAATGCGCGCGTCTCCTGCCTCCCGTGACGTCACGGCTTGTGATTGGTCGCGTCGCCCATGTGACCGCGACGCGACCAATCACAACGCCGGAACGTAATTTTAAAATACTGAATGCCTAGAAGGACCTGAAAATTACGTCACGGCTTGCTGTGATTGGTCGCGTCGCGGCCACATGGGCGGCAAGCGACCAATCAGAAGCCGTGACGTCACGGAAGGAAGGAAAAGCGCGCATTTTCAGAAAAGAACGCTGCCGGTTCCCTCGGTGAGGTCCAGGCTGCGTCGGAGAGGTGAGTATAGCAATATTTTTTATTTTAATTCTTTCTTTTACACATTAATGTTGTTTCGATACCGATACCCGATACCACAAAAGTATCGGATCTCGGTATCGGAATTCCGATACCCGCAAGTATCGGCCGATACCCGATACTTGCGGTATCGGAATGCTCAACACTGATGCCCAGTAATCAAAGGGGAATGACCTGTGAGGGAGAACATCAATAAGGGCGGAAAAGTAGTTTGTAACCATACTGGACAAATGCTGTCTCCTGTCACTTTGAATCGATGCAGCTGTCCCTGTCGTGTCAGCGGTCATTGCAAAATCAATCCACAACCTTGTCATAAAACCCCCCTGTCCAACGCCACATTGGATATCTGCACCTCTAGCACCTCTGCCATGTTGCCCCCTGCAGTTCATGTGAGAACCATTATCGTCGCTGTGTGCTGGGAATGCCTGAACCAAACGGTCTACAAGAGTTGCTTGTTTGGTAGCCAATATTTGACCTAGGTTCTCATGTGGCATGATATTTTGCAGTTTTCCTATATATCTTGTATCCAGGAGGCAGGCCAACCGGTTGTCGACATCGGTCATCATTTTAACAATGTGGCGGTCCCTTTTTAGGATACGCAAGGCATACTCAGCCATGTGGGCCAATGTGCCAGGTGTCAATTAACTGTTTCTGCTGGGTTGAGGACCACTTTCTTGCAAATCAACATCACAAGTGTCCCGCAATAAACCTGTACCAGACCTTGCAATGCCACCAGTTTCTATTGCCACCTGAGAATCCTCCTCCTCCCATACATATTCATTCCCATCATCCTCCTCCTCATCCTCTTCGTCCACCAATTCGTCCTGGACAGGTCTCTGAGCAGACAATGGCTGACTGTCATCAAGGCTTCCCTCCTCCTTGGCTGCAGACGCCTGCTCCTTAATGTGCATCAAACTTTGCATCAGCAGACGCATAAGTGGGATGTTAATGCTTATGATGGCGTCGACCACTGCACACCAGACTCCATGTCTGCCATCCAAGTGCCTGCCCGTGTATCCTCCCACAAATTAATTACAGCACGCCTCTGTTCGCACAACCTCTGAATCATGTGCAGTGTGGAGTTCCACCTTGTTGCAATGTCGATTATTAGGTGGTGCTGGGGAAGATTCAGCAATCGCTGATGGTTCAGCATACGGGTGGAGTGTATGGGCATCCGGCGGATGTGCGAGCAAAGTCTTCGCACCTTCAGGAGCAGGGCTGGTAACTTTGGATAATTTTTGAGGAAGCCCTGCACCACCAGGTTAAAGGTGTGAGCCAGGCAAGGTATGTGTTTCAGTTCTGAAAGGGCTTTGGCAGCCATAAAATTCCTTCCGTTATCACTGAATACCTTGCCTGCCTCAAGATGTACTCTGCCCAGCCATGACTGAGTTTGTTGCTGCAAATACTCCACCAGTACTTCCGCAGTGTGTCTGTTGTCGCCCAAACACTTAATTTGAAACACAGCCTGCTGACGCTTACCACTAGCTGTTTGATAATGGGACACCCCGTGTGCAACACTGGCAGCTGCGGATGGAGTGGTAGGGCGACTGCGCTCTGTGCATGAGCTTTCGCTCCTGGAGGAGGAGGAGGAGGAGGAGTGGCGAACGCCTTATGCCAACTTTTTCCTTAGACTGTGGGATAGGCTGAACTGTCCCACTATGGCTGCCCCCTGTGGACCCTGCATCCTACACATTAACCCAGTGCGCCGTGATGGACACGTAACGTCCCCGGCCATGCCTACTGGTCCATGCATCTGTTGTGAGGTGCACCTTTCCACTGACTGATTGCCTCAAGTCATGGACAATGCGGTCTTTGACATGCTGGTGGAGGGCTGGGATGGCTTTTCTCGCAAAGAAGTGTCGACTGGGTAGGTCATAGCGTGGTACTGCGTGGGCTATCAGGTCTTTGAAAGCTTCACTTTCAACCAAACAGTAGGGCATCATCTGTAATGAGATTAGTATAGCAATGTGGGCGTTCAAATCCTGTGTACGCGGATGAGAGGATGAGTACTTTCTTTTTCCTAACGAGAGTCTCTTGTAGGGTGAGCTGGACTGGAGAGCTGCATATGATGGAACTAGCGGTGGTGGTGGTGGACATGGTGGATTGAGAGAGAGTTTGTTATGTTATTCTTGTTGTTGGCCTACATACAGTCTTTCCTACCAATAACCTTGTGATTCCCTGACTGCTTTGGCCTTACGACGATACCTCCACATTTGCTGCTGGTGGTGTCCAAACCGGTGGGCTTACAGTGAGGGAAGCAATGTAGCATTGCTGACTACCTTAATTCCGAGCAGGTGCACCAACATAGTTACATAGTTACATAGTTATTAAGGTTGAAGGAAGACTTTAAGTCCATCTAGTTCAACCCATAGCCTAACATGCCCTAACATGTTGATCCAGGGGAAGGCAAAAAACCCAACGGTACGGGACGTTTGGTAGTTAGTCCAGGCTTGCAAGTGCATGCTGGTTAAATGTCTAAGCATGCACATTGTATTTAAATTTTGAAGATTCTTCTCTCTGCTAAAGGTCTTTGAGCATTTCTTACAGATAACTTTTGACTGACCATTCTGATCTTGGTTAAAAAATTGCTACACTACACTCTTCCTAATATGGAAAACCTTTTCAGGCATTGTGCACTGTGCTACTTTCACCGAATGGCCACACTCTCCTAAAACTGTTTTGGTTTTTTGCAAACATTTTTGGCATGATACGGGCCTGCCAGATGACAGCTGTTGCAATGTAGATGCCTGCTGCGGATCATCCTCCTCCGCTTCTGAGCTAGTGGCAGCGGCACCCTCTTCCCCCAATGGCTGCCAATCTGGGTCAACAACTGGGTCATCTATCACCTCCTCCTCAATGTCATGTGCACCTTCCTCAGTGTCACCGTGTAAGGTGCTATAGCGTTCGGGACAGGGCACCATAGTCTCATCAGGGTCACATTCTGGCTCAGTAAACTGCGAGGGCAATGTAGTGATCAGAGTCAATGGAACAGCATCACAATCTAGCTGTGGCTGTGCATCAGTGCACTCCATGTCCGATTCTTCTTGTAATTGGCAGTGTACAATTTCCCTTTCTAACCCAGGCACGGTATGTGTAAAGAGCTCCATGGAGTAACCTGTAGTGTCGCCTGCTGCATCCTTCACTTTTGGTTTGGGAGAAGGACACAAGGAAACGTCTTCTTCCTGACCGGGAGCATCCACTGACGACTGGCTGCTCTTACATTAAGAACTTTGGGAAGAGGAGGCGAAAGAGCTAGAGGGTGAGTCAGCAAGGAAAGACAACACTTTTTCCTGCTTCTCCGGCTTTAAAAGCTGTTTTCCTACTCCCAGGTAAGGGAGCCTTTGAGGCCTTGTGTAGCCAGACGATGACGCAGGCTGAACACCCCAGCCTTAGGTGCTACTGTGTTTTTGCCACTACCATGAGATGCAGCACCACCAGCACCATCAGTACCAGCTGGCAACCCCCGCCCACGGCCTCTTCCACCAGACTTCCTCATTTTTTGGGGGGAGACACTGAACCACAACTCATATTACACCGTCGTTATATGAGGGGCTCTGTGCCAGTACCGCCGCCCACGAGAGAGTGTTCCCCCCCAGCTTGAACAGTGCTCTACCACTTGCAATACTATCTCTCCCAGCTCCACCACTGTGTAGTCTGTGCGGGTAAAACCTGAAATGGCACTGCCAATACGAATTATTTGAAATGATAGATGATAGTTAAAATATACGAGTACAGGGGCCCTGGCCTCCATTTAATACTTTGCGCCTACTACCACTGTCTTTATTATTTGGGCGTAATAACGGTGTCTGCCGCTGCTTCTTTTTTTTCCCTTCACTGAACAAAGCTGAACTTCAACTGTTGTCCCATTTCAAATATTAAACTGCATTTGGCCTACTTGTTGGGTTGGGGCCTACTAACAGTGTCTGCCGCTCCTTGGTGTTCTCCAGGTTTATTTTTCTTGCGCTTCAATCTTCAGACTTTCGTTTAAATATTTTTTATATTAAACTGCATTTGGCCTACTTGTTGGGTTGGGCCTAGTAACATTGTCTGCTGCCGCCTCTTGTTTTCCTCTACTAAACAAAGCTGAGCTTGAAGCTTCAGGCTTTCGGCCTGTAACAACAATATGAAACTACATTTGGCCTAGTTCTTGGTTTGGGCCTAGTAACGTTGTCTGCTGCTGCCTCGTGTTTTCCTCTACTACACAAAGCTGAGCTTCAATCTTCAGGCTTTTGGCCTATATTTAGAATATGAAACTGCATTTGGCCTACTTGTTTGGTTGGGCCTACTAACGGTGTCTGCCGCAGATTGTTGTTCTCCTCCACTGAACAAACCAATGCCGCCTGTTTACTCCTGTTACCAATTTTTAACAGCTTTTAGCCTACTTTTTTTTATTTTGGGCCTATATCTGTGTTTCCTCCTCATTCCTGCCCATTGCCTTGCCACTGCTAGATTTGTCTGCTGGTACATTGACACAGACCACTACATTCCCCTTGCACTCTACACAGCCTGAATCTGACTCTGCTGAAACTCAGGTTCCCCTTCCCGCATACTATACCACCTTACATGGGGACAAAGAGGAAGGTGCAGATGAAAGTGCAGGTTCCTTCAACAGGTGGGGGGGCATACTCATTGGCGACGTCACTGGCACAGGGCCCCTCATAGTACGCAAAAGTGTCTCTGCCAGTGGGAGGCGCCCCCGCTGTCAATCACGCCGTACTTTGAGGGGCCCTGTGCCAGTGGCAATGTGAACGAGTGTGCCCCCCCTGCTTGCTCAGGATCACAGCACTTGCAAAGTTGAAATACTTACCTCTCCCTGCTCCACCACCTTGACGTAGTCTGCGTTTCCTGGGCCCACGAAAAACTTGAGCCAGCCCTACTCCCCCCACAACTGTTGCCAAATGACCCCCAAATTTTCAATGGCTACCTATTATTATAAGGTAAATTAAGATTGACAAGCTTAAGCAACAAGAATTGATGTTTTTGGCATTAAAATCGGCTCTGTTGGTGTTCTCCTGTCCTCCACTCACTGCCGACTTTGATTCTCCATTGACTTGCATTGGGTTTCATGTTTCGGTCGGATCCCCGACTTTTCGCAATAATCGGCCGATTTCACCCGATGCGACTTTTGACAAAGTCGGGTTTCGCAAAACCCGACTCGATCCTGAAAAAGTAAAAGTCGCTCAACCCTGGACATAATCAGTTTGCTCCTCTTTTCTCCTATTTTCTCCCAATATTCATTGGAGCTGATGTAATTTGATCGGGGGTTGTGGACAACTTGTGTCACCACCCCGGTCCATAATCATGTATATGGGGTTTCTGTTGCTATCAGTATGGGAAAAGCAGGGCTTAGTCCCTGAAACACCTGCTCGCTGCTGATCAGTGCTGGCTACAAAGGCAGAGCCTGGAACAGCAGCAGGAACCAAGCACACAGTATCAGCTTGAGCAAGATGCGGGATCAAAGTCTCTGCTGAGCAGGCTCCACTGCAGCTGGAGGAGAATGGGAGACCGCAGTGGACATGGCTGGAGATTCCCCCTGTGCAGCGGCGGGAACTCGACACCTAACAAACTAAGCAATAGCACCAGGAGGTTGTGAAAATTGTTCTAAAAATTGCTAATTATTTAATTAGCACCTGAGAACAAAGGAAATGCAAATAGCTAATATTATAAAATATCTACATAAAAAGTACACTTAGAAATGTTATAAATTTATAAGTGACCGTGAGCATATATTTTCATGAAATTAAATTTTAATTTACAATACATTCAATTTCCAAATTCCAAAAGGCTAAACCAATGTAGAAATTATTAGTGAAACTCTTATATGTGAAGCTTATACAGTATATTTCTTAAGGACGTTTATAAAACCCTTTTTTTTTTAGCAAATTTTCAATGTTTGGAATTTCATTGTGTTTTCATACCTGGGACCATGAGATTAGATTGAAGATTTTTTTTTTTCATTTAATTATTAGGCTCAGATTAAACTAGCTTCATAGCTTACCTGAAGAAGGTATTGATTATACATTTTAATGGAGTTATAAAGTTATAAGACTTCCGTCAAGACTTTTGCCATTGCTGTGTATTCTGTACTACTCTTGTTTTCAACAGTTACTAAAACTGTGACGGACATGATCTCTGATGGAATGTCATAGGTGTCAAGTAAAGTAACAGTAAAGTCTCTTGATACCGTATATGTATGAGAATGGAATAAAGATCAGTGACTAAGAGATATGCATTGAGAATTTTGTTTAGTATGGACAGGTGATTGTAAATAAAATAGTGAAATAAAGTAGGAAGAAACAAACAAGAGTATACAAACTTGTGAAAACAGTAAAAATTAATAACGTTTACCATGGAACCTAGACTTGGGTTCATGGGGAATAAGACATGTCCCCTGGAAATTTTGAAAGATGGAATTTGGGTAGACATTGTTTTGTGGACTATTCATATTTAGTGTTGAGTGATACCTTCCGATATTTGAAAGTATCGGTATCGTATTGTATAAGCCGATATCAAAAAAATATCGGATATCGCCGATACCGATACCCAATACCAATACAAGTCAATGGGACACAAATATCGGAAGTGATCCTGGATAATTCCCAGGGTCTGAAGGAGAGGAAACTCTCCTTCAGGCCCTGGGATCCATATTCATGTGTAAAATAAAGAATAAAAATAAAAAATAGGGATATACTCACCCTCGGACGCGCCCTGGTTGTAACCGCTGCAACCGGCAGCCTCCGTTCGTAAGAATGAGCGAGTGAAGGACCTGTGATCCATATTCATGTGTAAAATAAAGAATAAAAATAAAAAATAGGGATATACTCACCCTCGGACGCGACCTGGTTGTAACCGCTGCAACCGGCAGCCTCCGTTCCTAAGAATGAGCGAGTGAAGGACCTTCGATGATGTCGCGGTCACATGAGCGGACACGTGAGCGGTTACATGACCAATCACAAGACCGCGACGTCATCGCAGGTCCTTCACTCGCTCATTCTTAGGAACGGAGGCTGCCGGTTGCAGCGGTTACAACCAGGGCGCGTCCGAGGGTGAGTATATCCCTATTTTTTATTTTTATTCTTTATTTTACACATGAATATGGATCCCAGGTCCTTCACTCGCTCATTCTTAGGAATGGAGGCTGCCGGTTGCAGCGGTTAGAACCAGGGCGCGTCCGAGGGTGAGTATATCCCTATTTTTTATTTTTATTCTTTATTTTACACATGAATATGCATCCCAATCCCAATTCCCGATATCGCAAAAATATCGGAACTCAGTATCGGAATTCCGATACCACAAATATCGGCCGATACCCGATACTTGCGGTATCGGAATGCTCAACACTAGGGTTGAGCGACCTTGACCTTTTTAGGGTCGAGTCATGTTTTGCGAAACCCGACTTTTTGAAAAGTCGAGTCGGGCGAAATCGGCCGATTACTGCGAAAAGTCGAGGATCGGCCGGAACACGCATCATACGAAACGCGACTTTGGCGCCAAGATCGCGTACCGCATGGCCGACCCCACACAGGGATCGGGTCGGGTTTCATGAGACGCTGACTTTGCCAAAAGTCGGCGACTTATGAAAATGAACGATCCATTTCGCTCAACCCTACTCAACACTATTCATATTGCCACTGAAAATTGACAGATAAATTTCCCCTAAAATATCCTAATTTTATTATTGAATTTGGACTTTTGATAATTCTCTGCTATGCAGAGCAGCTGATAATATATCAAATGTGTGATATATTGAAAAATGAATTTAATAAAGGAAAGATAAATATAGTATATGAAAAAAGTCATATAATGTAAATTCTTTAAAATTTAGAAAAGCCATGGAATGATCTGAATAATTTGGCTCAATCAGTCTCATGAATGATCATTTCATCTTTTTTAGAACGATTCCCAAGAGGACGTCTGTCAAATCAATATTATTCACAGCAACAAGCGAGAATATGCACATGGATGAGATGTCTTAAAGTGTGTTAGAATATGGATAATGAAAATACCTAATGATCCTCTTATTAAACCCATTTTTCCAGAATAGTACAGGTTTAATAAGAACTTTACTGGACACAGTTGGAAAAAATGGATGCTCTGTGAGTTACATTATAAGTTTCTCTGTGAAATGACATTTATAACCTGTCCAAAGGATAGATAATAAATGTGTGATTGCAATGGACCCCAACAGTGTGACCCCTTCATGCTTTTCTTTACTTCAGGTGGGAAATAGTGGAGCAGCACGGTCAGGAGTGGTTGCTGCTTCATTCTATGATGGTAATTTAAATGACAATGCTTTTGTGCGACCATGTCACTCCACTCATGGCCAGTAATAGTAATGAGGAATGGGGTAACAGAGCCCCTAATCTTGTGGTATGTAGTAGTTCCAGCAATGGAGTCCCAAGCAATTAGACATTTTGTCGCTTATTCTAGGGAACCCAAAGAGTATCTTACTATGCCGCAAAAATATGAGCTTCTAACAAATTTCAAATCTTTCATAAATTGATTGAGAAATATTGAATAAAAAGATCATGGGCTCTATAGGACTAATAATTATCTCTCCTGCATAAACTCTAGAAACTCACAAACAATAGCAATTTCTACTTCAAAGTTTCTTTTTGGTGTTCTGCCTCCAGTCTCCCACATTTTGACATGACAAGGATGTTAATGATGTTGCATCCAAAACCATATCACTTCACCAACTCCATTTAGTTGACATAAGTCATACATATGGTTGAATAGTAAAATCAATGCAGCATAAGTCACCACAGAAGTGTCAGGTTATGTGGAAACATCATCCAATGGCTTGTCTTATCAAATATGTGGTTGCCATAAGCCAAAATGTGATTTGGCATAAATAAGAAAAAGAGGATGGAATAGAGACATTTTCTCATTCTCCATTGTATGGACTTTCCTGGGTTGATTCCCAGATCAAGATCCTTGAAAGATTCACCAATTGGTACTGAAGAAAGCAGTGTCATAGTTGAAACTAAACTGAGGCTCATTACCAGAGTACTCAGCATGTAACAATACAGGAGAGAAAATGAGGATGGAGTCAAGGAACATCAGAGAAAGGATCAAGTCAAGGATATAATTCCTGTTTAAATCATGGCACTCAAGATGGGATTGTGTGTTAGTTGGGAATCAATCATTCTATACTGTAAATCCAGAGAGCTAGGCGCCAATAGATATGAGATATGAAATATATTTGCAATCCAAACGAGAGTATACAATGTTTCAGTCTTTGACAATGACTTTCATCAGATACACAGATGTTTTTGAATAGACATAAATCAAGTTGTAATAAAGAGCTAGAGAAGAGACACGGGATGCATGCAAAGGTGAGAGTTGTTTCTTCTATAGCTCTTTATCGCATGTTGCAAATGAATTTCCTATCCCATATCTATGAGTGTCTACTTTGGGTTTACAGTCAAGGATACAGGCATATAACATGCACTAACTCTCCTTCAAAGAAAATTCAAGGCCCAATATCATCAGTGATCTCATTTATAACCCAGTCTGATCACCAGATTAAAATTGTCTGGGCAACATTAGGTGGCCAGCAGCTGCCTGGACAGCCAAGGCCATCAATGGGGAGCAACAGCCCTTTTGGGAAGTTAGAGTAAATGTCAGTGTAACAAACATCCCTGAAACCTGCTGTCATTGACATGGCACGTTGATATTGTTATCATCCTTCCTTATGTTTGCATATTGGTGAAAAACAAGAGCACCAACTCTCAATAAGATATATGGTGCAGTTCCTATAGTTAGAAGTCACCACTAATGCTCTGAGCCAGCATGAAGTTCTCAAATAGCCAATCCTTCCTTTTTTGATGGCACACTTATATGTGAAGTATAACTTGGCATAGTATATTTGCCACTGTCTTATGTAATACTTAATAATATTTTTGCATAATTCATGCAATATGTACTCCTAATTAATCACATCACATTAAGTTGAGAATCTGCTTTTTCAGCATATTTATGAATCTGCCTGTCTGTCACAGCTCATAATAATGTATAAAGGGGATTGTGTCCTCCAGCACATTACTTATGTATTATAAGTATGTAAACTGACATGCTCATTATTTCCAGAACTTGTTTGTGTTCTTTCAGATTTTGCAGACGGAAGCTATACACAATGATCTGGGAATTAACTATGGATTTAGTCTTTGGTAATACCTGCTTTAGATTGCAGCAATAGTCTTGTCATTTGGATAGAATTGTCTCAGCAATGGTAATCTGCTCTTAGTCACTGTTATCCTGTGATGTTGATATGAGTCATTTTTAGAGTGAAAACCAGTAGTGTAAATTTCTAATTTGCAGAATAATAATATAAACTAAAAGGTGACTGACATTGTGAATCAGCACTAATCTTTCTGAGCCGTTTGCTTGCCCAAAATTGATAGGAAATGAAAAGTAATTCTCATTTAATCAAACTGAGATAAAAAGGTTGAAGCTAAACTTTAGCAATAGTTTAAGTTTTTAATGTGTAAAATTAGTGTTGTATTATTGTATGAGCCAACTGAGTGGTTTATACTCTAATTTCCTGCAAAGCATAATTGTCATACTTGGCAAAATTTCCAATGCAAATTCTAGACATTTAAGCACTTCTTTCCTGAGAAAGGAATGCCACAAAACAAACACTTTTTAAATTTCTTTATTTTTTAAAAAATATTTTTTATTAAGAATTTACATGTTGTAAGATAAAGAGAACCATTGCAAAACCATGTGGGTTTGGGGAGGGGAAGACATAAAAGTGGGAATAATAAAAACAAGGGAATTACCATGGCGAAAAATATAATAGAATAGTTGAGTACTATTTAATGAATTATATCTTTATTAATAAAAGCATGAATATATGGGTAAAAATGTAATAATAATAATAATAATAATAATGACAGCAATGCATTAAGAGGATAAAAACTTTGATGGGAGTGCTTCTTTCATGGTGTGACTCTGTGGTATGTATTCCATCGGCTAATTTATGTACCGCTTTGCCTAGCATACTTATTACTTACCTTTCTCTTTGACCAGTCTTTTAAAATTTTAATAATTAAAATGAAACTCGACAGTTTTAAAGTGAAAGGAAAGTGTCATTGTGTGTTATGGTTACTGATGCATAAATGCAAGTTATATGGTTTATCTTAAGTGTGGCGACTGACAGCGGCATCAACCACGTGCCGGCCTGAAGCGCATCACAAATACCACCCATCAGCACCCCTGTCACATGGTCTCGGGGTGTTGATGAGTTGTCATGACAGCTGGGGGTCTGCAGAAGGCCATAGCGTCTGTCATTATGAATCTCCCAAGACCGGCATTCATAGGAGATTGTGATTTTTGTGACACATAGCAGTGAAATTAGATGATCACCACTTCAACTCTCCTAAGGATATGAGTCAGTAAAAAATAAAAAAAAAGTTTTAAAAATATATTTTTTAAAAAATTAAGCAAAAAAGTTCAAATCGCCCCCTCTATTGCCCCATTGAAAATAAAACAATAGTAGAAAAAAAAATTATACATATTTGGTATCGCTGTATTTAGAAATATAAAAATAATTAATCTGATCAGCAAACAGCGTAACGACAAAAAAATAAAAATGCCAGAATTAAATTTTTTTGACAGTTGCAACATTGTAGTAAAATGCTTTAAGTGGCGATCAAAACATCGTATCTACCCCAAAATGTCAGCTCAGGGCACAAAAACTAAGCCATCACCTGGCCACAAAACTGTAAAGCTCGCCTGCTCTGCATCCAAAATGTTCCTTTCTAGGTCACAGGCACAGCGGATGTGATTTACAGAAATCCCATGCCCACTGTGGTTCTTTTTGATGCTGCATTAACTCAGCCGCAGTGTGGGTTTGCAGGCCGCAAAATGTAATTTTTTTGGGGGGACATAGCCTAAGCTTTGCTTGAGCCACTAGTTTGTTTTATACAGTTAGGTCCATATATATTTGGACAGAGACAACATTTTTCTAATTTTGGTTATAGACATTACCACAATGAATTTTAAACAAAACAATTCAGATGCAGTTGAAGTTCAGACTTTCAGCTTTCATTTGAGGGTATCCACAATAAAATTGGATGAAGGGTTTAGGAGTTTCAGCTCCTTAACATGTGCGACCCTGTTTTTAAAGGGACCAAAAGTAATTGGACAATTGACTCCAAGGCTATTTCATGAACAGGTGTGGGCAATCCCTTCGTTATGTCATTCTCAATTAAGCAGATAAAAGGCCTGGAGTTGATTTGAGATGTGGTGCTTGCATTTGGAAGGTTTTGCTGTGAAGTAAACATGCGGTCAAAGGAGCTCTCCATGCAAGTGAAACAAGCCATCCTTAAGCTGCGAAAACAGAAAAAACCCATCCAAGAAATTGCTACAAAATTAGGAGTGGCAAAATCTACAGTTTGGTACATCCTGAGAAAGAAAGAAAGCACTGGTGAACTCATCAATGCAAAAAGTCCTGGGCGTCCACGGAAGACAACAGTGGTGGATGATCGCAGAATAATCTCCATGGTGAAGAGAAACCTCTTCACAACAGCCAACCAAGTGACCAACACTCTCCAGGAGGTCGGCGTATCAATATCCAAATCTATCATAAAGAGAAGACTGCATGAAAGTAAATACAGAGGGTTCACTGCACGGTGCAAGCCACTCATAAGAATCAAGAATAAAAAGGCTAGACTGGACTTTGCTATAAAACATCTAAAAAAGCCGGCACAGTTCTGGAAGAACATTCTTTGGACAGATGAAACCATGATCAACCTCTACCAGAATGATGGAAAGAGAAATGTATGGCGAAGGCGTGGTACAGCTCATGATCCAAAGCATACCACATCATCTGTAAAACATGGTGGAGGCAGTGTGATGGCTTGGGCATGCATGGCTGCCAGTGGCCCTGGGTCACTAGTGTTTATTGATGATGTGACACAGGACAGAAGCAGCCGAATGAATTCTGAGGTATTCAGAGCCATACTGTGTGCTCAGATCCAGCCAAATGCAGCCAAACTGATTGGTCGTCGTTTCATCCTACAGATGGACAATGACCCAAAACATGAAGCCAAAGCAACCCAGGAGTTAATTAAATCAAAGAAGTGGAATATTCTTGAATGGCCAAGTCAGTCACCTGATCTCAACCCAATTGAGCATGCATTTCACTTGTTAAAGACTAAACTTCAGACAGAAAGGCCCACAAACAAACAGCAACTGAAAACCACCACAGTGAACGCCTGGCAGAGCATCAAAAAGGAGGAAACACAGCGTCTGGTGATGTCCATGAGTTCAAGACTTCAGGCAGTCATTGCCAGCCAAGGGTTTTCAACCAAGTACTAAAAATGAACATTTTATTTAAAATTATTGAATCTGTCCAATTACTTTTGGTCCTTTTAAAAACAGGGTGGCACATGTTAAGGAGCTGAAACTCTTAAACCCTTCATCCGATTTTAATGTGGATACCCTCAAATGAAAGCTGAAAGTCTGAACTTCAACTGCATCTGAATTGTTTTGTTTAAAATTCATTGTGGTATTGTCTATAACCAAAACTAGAAAAATTTTGTCTCTGTCCAAATATATATGGACCTAACTGTATATTGATATACTAGTGTATAAAATGAGGAGATTGATCCACATATTATTTTCTGAAATTCTGTAAGAGAATCTCACTTTGAATTGGCAGAATGTCAAAACTTGAATTGGGAGACATTTCTGTAGTCAAATCACCTTTAAAATTGATTTATTAGTAGTATTAAAAAGTGTTCATATTATCATGAAGGTTATATCAATATCACCAAAGTGATATTTATGAAATCTTTGCAAGTTGTTAACTTAGATTTTTACATAATATACCAAATATGTTGCAAAGATCATGCTGCATTTTTAACTAAACCGATAAGGGAAATTCCACAGAAGTATAGGCAGAACATACAAACAACTTACACTTCTTGGTGTAGTCTGAATTGAAAAAATGAACCAAAAGATTAATCTAAAATATATAGCATGATGGCTATTTTTAGTTTGTAAAACCAGCATGGGGAGACTGTGTGGATTGTGTAATACATTAACCCTCTCTGTAAATTCTTCTTTTTAGTAACACTGAGCTATATATAATACTGTGACTGAATAGTGTCTAAGCTTCATGCCTAGATATTACCACAACATACATATAGACTACAGATGAGCAGGTATTTTCAAATTCCATGCGAATAATTTTGTGTGAAGAGAGGACCCTGCTGACCATAAGAGCTTGCATTATACAGGAGAAAGAGAGGACCCTGCTGACCATAAGAGCTTACACTCTATAGAAAAAAATATCCTGATGATCATAAGATGTTATTCTACATAGGAAAAAGAGAGACAGAGGATCCCACTGATCATAACAGCTTAAATTCTACGAGAGAGAGAGAAACAACCCAGTTGACCATAAGAACAAAGAGAGAAAGTGACAGGACCCTGTCGACCATAAGAGCTTTCACTCTAGATGAGAACGAGATTGAGGATTCTGCTGACCATAAGAGCTTACACTGTACAGATGGGAAAAACTTACCCAGTGACAGTGGAAATGGAAAACAAATCTGACGTACAAACCGTGGTCCACCGGAAGCCACTGATCTGTGATGGCCCAGGTACTGACCACCACTGTGCAAGGTATGATTTTCACTAGATGTCAAAGCTGCAGAGTATTATAGGAAGGCCCTTGCAGCCACATAAAATACATTAGCCTGCTTTGTGATATTTCAGAGTTGTGGGAGATGGTGATGAGAAAGCTTTTTTGAGCAAACTGCATATTGAATCTCAAAATTTTCAAATTTGTGTGAAATTGCAAATTTTAGGAAATTTGAATCTAACTTAATCCACCCCAGATTGATACACTGATCAATAATTTTGACTAAATAACATCACCATACTATGATCTTATAATTGTGTGGTGTATGAATAAAACCATCAGTAACTGACTGAGAAAAGTGACTAAGCGCTTTGGAAATGCCAACTTTATTTGCTCAACCGCATGATACATATTCAATTGTACCTACTAGGGTTGAGCGACCTTTAGTTTTTTAGGGTCGAGTCGGGTTTTGTGAAACCCGACTGTCTTAAAAGTCGAGTCGAGTGAAATCGGCCGACCACCGTGAAAAGTCGGGTTTCGGCCGAAACACGAAACCCAATGAAGAATTTTTTTTCTTTTTTTTTTTTTCCTCTCTCTCTCTCTCTCTCTCTCTCTCTCCTCTCCGTCCCAGCACAGAAAATTTCGTATTGCACATTCCAAATCCCTACTGCGCACAAGCGATAACATGATGATAGGCGTTCACTCCCCTAAGACCTATGTCATCACTCTGCCCACGCTCATTCATTGGCTGAAAAAATGGCGCTAAACGCGTCATACGAAACGCGACTTTAGCGCCAAGATCGCGTACCGCATGGCCGACCCCGCACAGGGATCGGGTCGGGTTTCATGAGACGCCGACTTTGCCAAAAGTCGGCGACTTATGAAAATGAACGACCCGTTTCACTCAACCCTAGTACCTACAACCAGGTATGTGGTGATAATGTTTGCAAGAAGACTTGAATGGTAGACAAAAGAACCACTGAATGTCCACTGCAAGTGATATCAGAGTACAACATCAAGCAAGTAAACTAAAAACTAAGCCCCAACTTATCAAGACATGCGTTGTTCATGTCAAACTTGTTGAAGGCCTTGGTGCAGTCAAAGGTGCTTGATTCACTTTGAGGTCCACCTTAAAAGTGGCATGCATCTCCATGTGCCTCGCCACAAATCTTACCCCTGTCCCACTTCACCTACATCCATTTTATCAAAGTTGGGCAAAACAGAAAAAGTGAAAAGTCATACAGTTTTTGTGCAACCTAGTAGATTTCTGTTATAAATCACTTTGATGAATTGAGGCCTAAATGATTTCCTCACTGGAGTAAGCTAGAAGTTACAAACTACAAACATAGTAGAGGGAAATCTAATTACGAACTATTATATGTTCATTACTTTTACAAAATTATTTCATTCTTTTAACTCAGCCTTTAGGAAAATAATAACATTATTTTGCCTTCTTGTGCTCATGCCAATCTTGCTGACATACTATAGAAATGTGGTTGCCAACAATAAAATATTAATATATAAATAAAAAATTATAATCCTAAGGCAGAGGTCAAAATGTACAACAAACAAACATAAAAAACAGTTTAATGAAGGCAGTACAATCCTTGCATCATAACCTGGGGTATTTCTGTCTTTCTGATTAGATTAGGTTGAATGGTTATTAAAGCAGAAGACCTCTGGTTCTCAATTTGCCAAAGCAGTGTTACTTTTCTGAGGGTAATGGCACATGTCACAGTAATATTATGTTTTATATCTACTTTATAGTAGATCTTTAGATGCTATGCCCATTCCATATGTCATAGAGAGTAGACACATGGACTGTGCCTAGTTTATACTGTCTAGGATGTAAAAGTTAATAGGGGTAATTTTATTCACTTGAATAAACCTCAAATTTATGTTGCTATTAAGCAAATATCCACAGAATGCTCTATCTACAGTATATACAAATTACTACTAATCAATCACCTTTATTGTCCTCATGCATTTAACATGTGTTTAGCCAAGCAAAATGTATGTTATTTCCAACATTAGTCTATTCGATTTTCAGTTAAAGGTTCCTTTTGTTGATAACACTATGTAACAAATTTTTATTTATTTTTTGTTCCTGGGTACAAAGTGTGTTTTCCTAACCGGTTATGCCTAGAACAATTAGAAAATAGTTGTTGTTCCCCAAAACTTTTGCTTCTGTGATCAGGATATTGAAATTTTTTAGTTTGTCTGTTTTCGGGAAAATTCTCGATTTGTATTCAATACTGAGTAGTCTTCTAGAATATTGTTAAACTGCTAGAATTGTTTCTACAATTTTCCAGAATTGCCTAGAAGTTTCTGGAAACTTTTAGAACTTTCTAGAACGTTCTCGGACTGTTCAATAGTATTCATACAAGTATAAAAGCACAGATGACTTGAACCAACATTACGGTTTATGTTATTGGGGTGTAAGAGAATAATGATTCGTTGTTAAACAGCACTTATTTGTTTTAGATGGCATCAAGAGGTTGTTTGCGCCCAGCAGGTGCATTTTTCTATGTGTGCGGACAATTTGTAAAGACAAGAGCGAGAAAGTATTCCGTGAAACATGTTGTATGATGTGCGAGGCCTATGAGGCATATTTCGGCATGCCTGTTGGGGATCAAGACAAGTCCTGGGCATCTCATTTCACATGAGAAAATTGCAAGAAAACTCTTGCAGGTAAGGCGAACAATTGATGCTCCTTTAGATGGCAGTGCTTTATTTTGTAGACTTTCAATGATTTAGATCTAGTACAGTTTAACCCCTTAACGACCGCCGATACGCCTTTTAACGGCGGCCGCTAAGGGTACTTAAACCACAGCGCCGTTAATTAACGGCGCTGTGGAAAAAGTGAATAGCGCCCCCCAGAGTCGGATTTTCTCTGGGGTCTCGGTTGCCGAGGGTAGCCGAGACCCCAGAGAACATGATTCGGGGGGTTTTTACCGACCCCCGAGTTCCGATCGCCGGTAATTAACCGTTTACCGGCGGTCGCAACAAAAAAAAAAAAAACGCGATTTGCCGTTTAATTTCTCTGTCCTCCGATGTGATCGCACATCGGAGGACAGAGAAATGTGGTCCCCGATGGCCCCCAATAGCCCCCCAATACTTACCTACCTCCCCCGGTGCTCCTCGTGTCTCCCCATGGGCGCCGCCATCTTTTTTCCGGGAAAAAATGGCGGGCGCACGCGCAGTGCGCCCGCCGCCCGGCACCCGGATGTTCTTTGGGGTCTCGGCTGCCGGGGGTAGCCGAGACCCCAAAGAACATGATCGGGGTCGATTTGCACCGACCCCTGCTTTGCGATCGCCGGTAATTAACAGTTTACCGGCGACCGCAAAAAAAAAAAAAAAAAAAAAAAGCGATCAGTTATTTCTCTGTCCTCTGATGTGATCGCACATCAGAGGACAGAGAAATAGGGGGATTCGGGGACCCTATCATACTCACCCGGGGTCCCTGGGTCCTCTTCTGTCTTCTCCTGCCGGCCGGCTTTTTCATCATGGCGGGCGCATGCGCAGTGCGCCCGCCATCTGCTGCCATCTGCCGGCCGGCAGGAGAAGACAAGTTGGGGCTAAAATTAGGGTTAGGGTTAGGGTTAGGGTTAGAGTTAGGGTTAGGGTTAGAGTTAGGGTTAGGGTTGGGGCTAAATTTAGGGTTAGGGCTAGGGTTAGGCTACTTTCACACTAGCGTTTTTTGGCTTCCGTCGCAATGCGTCGTTGGAGAAAAAACGCATCCTGCAAAAGTGCTTGCAGGATGCGTTTTTTCTCCATTGGCTTGCATTAGCGACGCATTGCGACGGATTGCCACATGTCGCATCCGTCGTGCGACGGATGCGTCGTGCTTCGGCGGACCGTCAACACAAAAAAACTACATGTAACTTTTTTGTGCAACGTGTCCCACATATTTCAGTGCCACGTGCCACGTATTTAAGTGACACGTGCCACGTATCAAAGTGCCACGTGCCACATATTTCAGTGCCACGTATCAAAGTGCCACGTGCCACGTATCAAAGTGCCACGTGCCACGTATCAAAGTGCCACGTGCCACGTATCAAAGTGCCACGTGCCACATCTTTCAGTGCCACGTGCCACGTATTTAAGAGACACGTGCCACGTATCAAAGTGCCACGTGCCACATATTTTAGTGCCACGTATTTAAGTGACACGTGCCACGTATCAAAGTGCCACGTGCCACATATTTCAGTGCCACGTATCAAAGTGCCACGTGCCACGTATCAAAGTGCCACGTGCCACGTATCAAAGTGCCACGTGCCACGTATCAAAGTGCCACGTGCCACGTATCAAAGTGCCACGTGCCACGTATCAAAGTGCCACGTGCCACGTATCAAAGTGCCACGTGCCACATATTTCAGTGCCACGTGCCACGTATCAAAGTGCCACGTGCCACGTATCAAAGTGCCACGTGCCACATCTTTCAGTGCCACGTATTTAAGAGACACGTGCCACGTATCAAAGTGCCACGTATCACGTATTTCAGTGCCACGTATTTAAGTGACACGTATCACGTATAAGTGCCACGTGTCACGTATTTAATTGCCACATATTTAAGTGCCACGTATCAAGATTTTCCATGGAGAACAGACACATCCAGAGATATGTCAGCTCTCCACGGCTGCAGCAACACACTGACAGGAGCCATAGTTCCTGTCGGTGTGTCACTGCGCATGCGCGAGCGAGTTTACCGGCGGTCATTGACCCCGGCACTCTCGCTTAACGGCAGTGCTGCGTGGGAAAGTTCAACGCAGCTGTACTGCTGTTAACCGAGACGCCGGAGTCATTGAACTCCGGAACAGTACGCGATACACTGCTAGGAGCTTCGCTCCTGGCAGTGTATCGCCGGAGAGCAGCCGATCGGCGTGGGACACTCGTTTTATGGATTCTGCGGACAGGGAGTATGAATTTGGTTTATTATTTTTGGATTTTTTCCTGGAGGATCGAGGGCTTCGCCTACAAGTGTGCTGTTGGTGAGTATATACTCTGTGTTATATGTTGTATGTACTGTGTGTCATGTATGTGTATTGTGTGTAGGTGTTTTGTGTAACTTTACAATTGTGCTAAGTCGCCGGACACAGGGACAACTCTCCCATCCTAATACCGGATGGGAGTAGTAGTCCCATACGGCGACTTAGCACAATGGTGGCACTAGCGTCGCATGGGGACACACACACGCACACACACGCACACACACACACACAGAAGGACTCCATGCTGCTTCACTGGGGGGCGGGGGCTTCCCTCTTCCTGTCCGACGTCACGTCCGGTCCTGGGTGTCAACCCCTCCGTACAAAGATGCCGACACCCAGGACAAAGGCGCTGTGTGTGGAAGGTAATATGGGGCCCTAGGGGGATACGCAGACACGCCGCTGCGTAAAGAATTGACATGTCAATTCTTTTTACGCCGGCGTGTTTGCAGACAAAAGCGCCGCGTTTTTTTGCGGTGTGTCTGAACGGCAAAGTGAATTTCTCATTCACTTTGCCGGCAGACGAAAATGACATTGCGCATTTTTGAAAAGCGCCCGCAAAATAGCGCTCAAAAATGCGCTATGTCTGAAAGTAGCCTAAGGCTTCTTTCACACTTGCGTCGGTACGGGGCGGTCGCAATGCGTCGGCCCGATGTACCGACGCACGTTGTGAAAATTGTGCACAACGTGGGCAGCGGATGCAGTTTTTCAACGCATCCGCTGCCCAGTCTATGTCCTGGGGAGGAGGGGGCAGAGTTACGGCCACGCATCCGCGGAAATGTTTAGGTACATCAGGGGGTCTCCAAACACGACAGCCAATTTTGCGCTAAAAAAGTCAAATGGTACTCCCTCCCTTCTGAGCTCTGCCGTGCGCCCAAACAGTGGTTTACCCCCACATATGGGGCATCAGCGTACTCGGGATAAATTGGACAACAACTTTTGGGGTCCAATTTCTCCTGTTACCCTTGTGAAAATAAAAACTTGGGGGCTAAAAATCTTTTTTGTTGGAAAAAAATATATTTTTTTATTTTCACTACTCTGCATTATAAATTTCTGTGAAGCACTTGAGCTTTCAAAGTTCTCACCACATATCTAGATAAGTTCCTTAGGGGGTCTAGTTTCCAAAATTTGGTCACTTGTGGGGGTTTCTACTGTTTAGGTACATTAGGGGTCTGCAAACGCAACATAACGCCCGCAGACAATTCTATCAAAGTCTGCATTGCAAAATGGCGCTCCTTCCCTTCCGAGCTCTGCCGTGCGCCCAAACAGTGGTTTACCCCCACATATGGGGTACCAGCATACTCAGGACAAATTGGACAACAACTTTTGGGGTCCAATTTCTCTTGTTACCCTTGTGAAAATAAAAATTTGGGGGCTAAAAAAATCTTTTTTGTGGGAAAAAAAATATTTTTTATTTTCACTACTCTGCATTATAAACTTCTGTGAAGCACTTGGGCATTCAAAGTTCTCACCACATATCTAGATAAGTTCCTTGGGGGGTCTATTTTCCAAAATGGGGTCACTTGTTGGGGGTTTCTACTGTTTAGGTACATTAGGGGTCTGCAAAGGCAACATAACGCCCGCAGACAATTCTATCAAAGTCTGCATTGCAAAATGGCGCTCCTTCCCTTCCGAGCTCTGCCGTGCGCCCAAACAGTGGTTTACCCCCACATATGGGGTACCAGCATACTCAGGACAAATTGGACAACAACTTTTGGGGTCCAATTTCTCTTGTTACCCTTGTGAAAATAAAAATTTGGGGGCTAAAAAAATCTTTTTTGTGGGAAAAAAAATATTTTTTATTTTCACTACTCTGCATTATAAACTTCTGTGAAGCACTTGGGCATTCAAAGTTCTCACCACATATCTAGATAAGTTCCTTGGGGGGTCTATTTTCCAAAATGGGGTCACTTGTTGGGGGTTTCTACTGTTTAGGTACATTAGGGGTCTGCAAAGGCAACATAACGCCCGCAGACAATTCTATCAAAGTCTGCATTCCAAAATGGCACTCCTTCCCTTCCGAGCTCTGCCATGCGCCCAAACAGTGGTTTACCCCCACATATGGGGTACCAGCATACTCAGGACAAATTGGACAACAACTGTTGGGGTCCAATTTCTCTTGTTACCCTTGTGAAAATAAAAACTTGGGGGCTAAAAAATCTTTATTGTTAAAAAATATATATTTTTTATTTTCACGACTCTGCATTATAAACTTCTGTGATGCACTTGGGCATTCAAAGTTCTCACTAAACATCTAGATAAGTTCCATGGGGGGTCTAGTTTCCAAAATGGGGTCACTTTTGGGGGGTTTCTGCTGTTTAGGCACATCAGGGGCTCTCCAAACGCGACATGGCGTCCGATCTCAATTCCAGTCAATTTTGCATTGAAAAGTCAAATGGCGCTCCTTTGCTTCCGAGCTCAGCCATGCGCCCAAACAGTGGTTTACCCCCACATATGGGGTGTCGGCGTACTCAAGACAAATTGTACAACAGCTTCTGGGGTCCATTTTCTCCTGTTACCCTTGGTAAAATAAAAATTTGGAGGCAAAAAGATCATTTTTGTAGAAAAAATGCGATTTTTTTATTTTCACGGCTCTACGTTATAAACTTCTGTGAAGCACCTGGGGGTTTAAAGTGCTCACCACACATCTAGATAAGTTCCTTAAGGGGTCTAGTTTCCAAAATGGTGTCATATGTGGGGGGTCTCTACTGTTTAGGCACATCAGCGGCTCTCCAAACGTGACATGGCGTCCGATCTCAATTCCAGCCAATTCTACATTGAAAAAGTAAAACGACACTCCTTCTCTTCCAAGCTCTGCGGTGCGCCCAAACAGTGGTTTACCCCCATATATGGGGTATCGACGTACTCAGGAGAAATTGCACAACAACTTTTGTGGTCTAATTTCTCCCGTTACCCTTGTGAAAATAAAAATTTGGGGGCAAAAAGATCATTTTTGTAGAAAAAATGAGATTTTTTATTTTCACGGCTCTACGTTATAAACTTCTGTGAAGCACTTGGGGGTTCAAAGTGCTCACCACACATCTAGATAAGTTCCTTGGGGGGTCTAGTTTCCAAAATGGTATCACTTGTGGGGGGTTTCCACTGTTTAGGCACATCAGGGACTCTCCAAACGCGACATGGCATCCGATCTCAATTCCAGCCAATTCTGCATTGAAAAAGTCAAACGGTGCTCCTTCACTTCCAAGCTCTGCGGTGCGCCCAAACAGTGGTTTACCTCCACATATGGGGTATCGACGTACTCAGGAGAAATTGCACAACAACTTTTGTGGTCTAATTTCTCCTGTTACCCTTGTGAAAATAAGAATTTGTGGGCGAAAAAATCATTTTTGTGAAAACAAATGCGATTTTTTATTTTCACGGCTCTACGTTATAAACTTCTGTGAAGCACCTGGGGGTTCAAAGTGCTCACCACACATCTAGATAAGTTCCTTGGGGGGTCTAGTTTCCAAAATGGTGTCACTTGTGGGGGGTTTCCACTGTTTAGGCACATTAGGGGCTCTCCAAACGCGACATGGCGTCCGATCTCAATTCCAGCCAATTCTGCATTGAAACAGTCAAACGGTGCTCCTTCACTTCCAAGCTCTGCGGTGCGCCCAAACAGTGGTTTACCTCCACATATGGGGTATCGGCGTACTCAGGAAAAATTGCACAACAAAATTTGTGGTTAAATTTCTGTTTTTACACTTGTGAAAATTAAAAAAAATGGTTCTGAAGTAAAATGTTTGCAAAAAAAAGTAAAATGTTAATTTTTTTCTTCCACATTGTTTTAGTTCCTGTGAAGTACGTAAAGGGTTAATAAACTTCTTGAATGTGGTTTTGAGCAGCTTGAGGGGTGCAGTTTTTAGAATGGTGTCACACTTGGTTATTTTCTATCATATAGACCCCTCAAAATCACTTCAAAGGTGATGTGGTCCCTAAAAAAAACATGGTGTTGTAAAAATGAGAAATTGCTGGTCAACTTTTAACCCTTATAACTCCCTAACAAAAAAAAAAATTGTTTCCAAAATTGTGCTGATGTAAAGTAGACATGTGAGAAATGTTATTTATTAACTATTTTTTGTGACATATCTCTCTGATTTAAGGGCATAAAAATACAAAGTTTGAAAATTGCAAAATTTTAAAAATTTTCGCCATATTTCCATTTTTTTCATAAATAATCGCAAGTAATATCGAAGAAATGTTACCACTAACTTGAAGTACAACATGTCACGAAAAAACAATCTCAGAATCAGCGGGATCCGATAAAGCGTTCCAGAGTTATAACCTCATAAAGTGACACTGGTCAGAATTGTAAAAATTGGCTCGGTCATTAAGTACCAAATTGGCTCTGTCACTAAGGGGTTAAGGTGTTGCAATCTTTTTTTAGCTCCAAATTTTGCATTTTTATAAGGGAAACAGGAGAAAATGCAATTTCTCCTAAGTTCAGCGGGACCCTATATGTGGTCGAAAACTATTTTTGAGGAACAGTGAAAAGCTCAGAAGGGAAGTCTTGCCATATTGCAGTGCAGATTTTGCTGCACTTGTTTGAGGGTGTCATGTTACATTGACAGAGCCCCTGAGGTGCCGGAACAGCAAAACCCCCATAAGATACCCAATTTTACTAATTTTACTCAATGAATTCATCTAGAGATGCAGTGATTATATTGACACAGCAGGTGTGTCACAGATTTTTATACAATTGGGCAGTGAAGAAAAAATAATTTACATTTTTACCACCAAGATTGTGTCTTAGCACCAAGTTTTACAATTTCATACTGGGAAATGGGTAAAAATGGCACCAAAATGTGGATATGGGAGGGAAGAATTTGCTGAATTTCTTTTGGGGAGAGTAACCCAGAAACCTGAAAGCCCACTATAATTCCATTAACAGATGACAGTCATGAGTGAGGGCTTGCTTTTTGGGGAATGAGTTAAAGTTTTATTGGGAATATTTTACAAAATGTTTGGGATCACATTTATCTGGCTCTCTACGCTGAACACTTACTTTATGGTTTTCATCTAAATCTGAGTAATGTGACAGATGAAAGGGATCCATTCACTATAGCTAGGCAGCAGACTTTCTCTGGACTCCGTCTGGACTCTGTTCAGTGGTGTCTTTTTAAGAAGTGCACAAAATGGTGGCTTACGACACTTTTATGGAATTCTAAAAAGACGGACACCGCCGAATTATAGATCCTATGGCAACCACAGTGGCTCCCTCTGCCTCATTATAGGGAATCTTCCACCAGGGGTTCTGTTTGAGTCACATATTTCAGAGATTTACACGGAAACCCCGATGTAAGTGCTCAGCACAGAGCACAGGATAAATGTGCGCCGAGCGTTGCTGCGATCTTTGGGGGGCAGAATTTAAAAAAATCAGCAGCATGTGAAGACTTAATTTTATTTATTTTTTACGCCATTCCTCATGCGGTATAAGTGATTAGGCAACTTTATTCTTCGAGTCGGTGCAATTACAGTGATACCAGATATATATCAGGTTTTTATGTTTGGCTGCTGTCACACACTAAAATATGCTTTTTATTGCAAAAGCTAGTTTTTGCATCACAATATTTAGACAGCTATAATTTTTCCATATTTTGGCTGACAGAGTCATGTGATGGCTTGTTTATTGTGGCACGAGTTGACGTTTTTATTGGTACCATTTTCAGGCACATGACATTTTTGATTGCTTTCTATTTCGGCTTTAGGGAGACAAAATGAACAAAACCCAGCAATTCAGGAATTTTTTATTTTTTTTAATACCGTTCCACATGTGATAAAATTGCTGAGGAAGCTTTATTCTTCGGTTCAGTACAATTACAGCGATACCCAATTTATATATATTTTTTATATTTTGGCACTTTTACACAATAAAAACTATTTTATAGAAAAAATCATTATTTTTTTCATCACTTAGCTCTGAAAGCTATAACTTTTTTTAAAAAATTGTATTATTATAATTATTATTTATTTATATAGCACTATTAATTCCATGGTGCTGTTACATCAAAATACAAATATCACTAACAGTCAACAAAACTAACAATGACCGACAAAGGAAAGAGGACCCTGCCCTTGTGGGCTTACATTCTACAGGATTGTGGAGAAGGAGACAGTAGGTCAGAGATTGCTTTAGCTCCGATGGTGTTGAGGTGGCCATGTGATCATTACAGGTTTTGAGCTTCTTTGAAGAAATGGGTTTTCAGGTTCTGTTTGAAGGATCCAAATGTGGTGGATAACCGGACGTGTTGGGGCTCAGAATTCCAGATGATGTGGGATATTCGGGAGAAGACTTGGAGGCGATTGGGTGAGGAGCGAATAAGCGTGGAGGAGAGAAGGAGGTCTTGGGAAGACTGGAGATTACGCGAGATAAGATATTAGAGATTAATTCAGAAATATAAGAAGGAGAAAGGTTATCTCTTTATCTTTATTTTCTTATATAGCGCTAACATATTCCGCAGCGCTTTACAGTTAGCACACATTATCATTGCTGTCCCCAATGGGGCTCACAATCTAGAATCCCTATCAGTATGTCTTTGGAATGTGGGAGGAAACCGGAGTAACTGGAGGAAACCCACGCAAACACGGGGAGAACATACAAACTCCTTGCAGATGTTGTACTTGGTGGGATTTAAACGCAGGACCTCAGCGCAGCAAGGCTGCAGTGCTATCCACTGAGCCTCCGTGCTGCCCCTATGGATGACTTTGTAGCTCAGTGTTAGTAGTTTAAACTGGACATGCTGGGAAATTGGGAGCCATTGAAGGAATTTGCAAAGAGGGGAAGAAGGAGTGTAGTGAGGAGAGAGATTAATTAGTTGGGCAGCAGAGCTAAGGATGGACTGGAGGGGTGCAAGAGTGTTAGAAGGTAGGCCACAGAGGAGGATGTTGCACTAGTCAATGCGGGAGATGATTAGGGCATGCACAAGCATTTTGGTAGAGTGAGGGTTGAGGAAAGGACGGATTCTGGAAACATTTTTGAGCTGGATGTGATAGGAGGTGGCGAGAGCTTGGATGTGAGGTTCAAAAGACAGGGCAGAGTAAAGGGTTAATCCAAGGCGGCGGATTACCGGGACAGGGGAAAGTATGAATTCATTTATTGTGATAGATCAGATAAGGAAGGTGTGCGAGATGGAGGAAAGATAATTAGTTCAGATTTGTCCACATTGAGTTTGAGGTAGCAAAAGGAGAAGAAGGAGGATATGGCTGATAGACACTCTGGGATTCTGGAGAGCATAGAGATGACATCTGGGCCAGAGAGGTAGATCTGAGTGTCATCGGCATATAGATGGTACAGGAAGCCATAGGACTTTGAGTTGTCCCAGACCAAGGGTACAGATTGTGAAGAGAAGGGGTCCTAGGACAGAGCCTTGAGGGACTCCAACAGAGAGGGGGTGAGATGAAGAGGTAGTATGGGAGTAGGAAATGCTAAATGTGCGGTTGGTAAGGTATGAAGAGATCCAGGATAGGGCAAGGTCTTTGACACCAAAGGAAGAGAGGATCTATAGTAGGAGGCAGTGGTCATCTGTGTCAAAGGCAGAGGACAGGTCTAGAAGGAGGAGTATAGAGAATTGCCTGTTAGCTTTGGCTGTAAGTAAGTCATTCGTATGTTTGGTCAGGGCAGTCTCAGTCAAATGGTGAGGATGGAAGTCAGATTGTAGGTTGTTGAAGAGAGAGTTAAATGCAAGGTGAGAGGAAAGTTCAGCGTGGACATGCTGCTCAAGTAGTTTGGAAGCAAATGGGAGCAAAGATATGGGGTGGTAGCTGGACATAGCGCTTGGGTCAAGGGATGGCTTTTTGAGGATAGGTGTCATTGTTGCATGTTTGAAAGCAGAGGGAAAGGTACCATAAGTTAGTGATAAATTGAAGAGATGGGTTAGGGATGGGATTAGTGTAGTGGTGAGGTTGGGGAGGAGGTGGGATGGGATGGGGTCAAGTGCACAAGTGGTGAGGTGTGATTTGGAGAGAAGATAAGCAAGCTCTCCTTCAGTGATTTTGGAGAGGGAAGTGGTTAGGGCATAGGTCTCGCATACAAAGGGGTTGTGGTGGTCTGACAACAAAGACTTGCCTTGTTTGGTCTATCTTACTTTTGAAGTGTGTGGCAAAGTCCTCGGCAGAGATTAGGGAAGTCGGAAGGGGCAGTGGTGGGTGGAGGGACTTAAAGGTGTTGAACAACTGTTTGGTGTTGTGGGATAGGGAAGATACAAGGGATGTAAAGTAGGCCTGTTTAGCAGAGATGTGAGCTGATTTGAATGTGAGTGTTGCTTGTTTGTGTGCAGTGAAATCATCTTGCGAATGCATTTTCTTCCAATGCCATTCTGCAATTCTGGATACTTGCCGAAGCTTATTAGTGATGTTATTGTGTCAGGGTTGTCTATTGATTCATTGCACTCTGCTATGCATGACTGGGGTGACCGAGTCGATGGCTGTTGCCAGAGTGGCATTTGTTGTGAATTCTGCTCTTGGGCTCCCTCCGGTGGTTGTTGGTGGTAGTGCAGTTGTCTTGGGGTTGTAATCCGGGCAGGTGTTTCTGCTGATTGCAGCTCTATTAGGTATTTAGGTGTGCAGGATCCATGAGTCTGTGCCAGTTATCCATTGTACTTGGAGGGATTGCATCTCTCTCTGGCTCCTCATGCCCTGCTGCAAATTCAGCTAAGATAAGTGTCTGTTTTTTTGTCTCTGTGCACACATGCAGTGTGCTTTGCAATTCAGTGCAATTTATTGTCTTTTTGTCCAGCTTAGACGTTGTTTGGATTTTTCAGTCATGCTGGATTCTCAGGAGATGCAGATATACTTTCTATGTCTTTAGTTAGATGTGGAATATTTATATTATCTGCTGTGGATGTTTTTAGGATTTTAATACTGACCGCTTAGAATTCTGTCCTATCCTTTTCTATTTAGCTAGAAGTGCCTCTTTTGCTAAATACTGTTTTTCTGCCTGTGTGTGTCTTTCCTCTTATACTCACAGTCAATATTTGTGGGGGGCTGCCTATCCTTTGGGGTTCTGTTCTGAGGCAAGATAGAATTCCCATTTCCATCTATAGGGGCATTTAGTCCTCCGGCTGTGTCGAGATGTCTAGGACGTGTTAGGTACATCCCACGGCTACTTCTAGTTGCGGTGTTAGATTAGGGTTTGCGGTCAGTACAGGTACCACCTACTCCTGAGAAAGTCTCTCATGCGGCTCCAAAGTCACCAGATCATAACAGGCATTGTAGAAACTAGTGACAATGTCTGTGTCATGGAGAGAAGCTATGGAGAACAGTGGCAGAATAGAGTCAGAGAGTATGCGAGGGTCTAGGTGTGCAAGGTTTCTGCGGGGGTGGGCATGTTGCAGGACATAGGTGACAGGTGTGGAGGACAGTGATGAGAAAGTGAATAGATGGTGGTCAGATAGAGGGAGAGGGGAGGTTGTGAAGTTAAATAGGGAGCAGAATCGGGTGAAGACCAGGTCTAATGTATGTCCGTCTGTGTGGGTGGCTGAGGAGGACCACTGAGTAAGTCCAAAAGATGAAGTAAGGGACAGGAGTTTGGAGGCTGCTGACTGGTGGTGTCAATGGGGATGTTGAAATCACACATGATGATGGCAGGAATGTCAACAGAGAGAAAGTGAAAAAGCTAGGTGGAGAATTGGTCAATAAAAGCAGTGGACGGGCCCGGAGGTCGGTATATGACAGCCATTTGGAGGCTGGAAGGAGAGTAGATGTGGATAGAGTAGACTTCAAAAGAGGGGAGGATAATAGAGGGTAGAGGTGGGATTGGGTTAAAGGTACAGTTAGAAGAAAGGAGAAGGCCCACTCCTCCACCATGTCTGTTGCCAGGGTGAAAAGTGTGGTTGAAGTGGAGGCCACCGTAATATAGCGCAGCAGGGGAGGCTGCGTCAGCCATGTTTCGGTGAGGCCCAGGAAGGAAAGATTATGAGATGTAAAGAGGTTGTGAATCATGTGGAGTTTATTGCAGACAGAGCGGGCATTCCAGAGTGCTTCAGAGAGAGGAAGCAGTGTGGTGGGCGTCAAGGGAATGGATTTGAGGTGGGCACGGGTGTTTATGTTGGGTTGGGAGCAATAGGAGGGGGTAATGGGAGGTATCAGATGTGACGGTCCAGGATTGGGAGATATGTCACCAGCAGTGAGGAGAAGCAGAGAGAGACAGAGCAGGTGGGAGAAGGAGAGTGGGTGGCTTGTTTTGTGTTTTATTAGGAGAGATCTGAGGTTGAGGAGCAGGTCAGCTGAGGAGGTCAGGTGAGGAGGCAAGAGGGAAGGAGAGATTATTACTTGGTTAGAGTTTGGTGATAGTGAAGGAGACTTAGGAGTAATGGAGCCAAAACTGTTAGAGCATATGTCAGCATAATGAGAATAAGTGTGGTGAAAAGGGAAAGAAATTTAGTACATTTATTAACAGTGGTTAGTCGTACCTTCTGTTCACTTCTGGCACATTTCTGGCATATTTCTGCTGTTATGCTTTTAGAGCCATCCTTCTAGAGACAGACCACGGTCAAGACAGACCTGCCACTCTGAATTTATAACAGGCTTAGTGCACATGAAATAGGCCAGGTGTGATCAGGAGGGAGGGGCAGTATGGAGACTAATCAGACACAGGAGTGGAGAAATTGGAAGTCAGAAGGGAAAATGCAAAAGGAAATAGTCAGAACCAAATGAAAAGATAAAGCCAACTGTGTGTTAGCATCAAAGAATTATGGTGGGAAAACATGCAGGAAGAATAAAAAAAAATAAATTCCAAAGACAAACTGATAGAGAATTTAGATTGTGAGCCCCATCGGGGACAGCAATGCAAACTGTAAAGCGCTGCGGAATATGTTAGCGCTATATAAAAATAAAGATTATTAATAATGATTATTAAATAAAAACAGTAATAGCAACCAGTGGATATACCAGGAATAGCAGATGGATACAGGGTGAGAAGGATCAGGAAAGTTGGGTGATGATGGGATTGCAGCCACTAGACATACCTGAGGATGAAGCAGATTGATTGTCTGACCAATAGCAATAATGAAGCATTTTTCTGCCGATGGAGCTGTATGTGGCTTTTTTGGGGGGATAGGATGACGTTTTCAGTAGGGTTGAGCGACCTTTACTTTTATAAGATCGGGTCGGGTTTCACGAAACCCGACTTTTTCAAAAGTCGGGTCGAGTGAAATCGGCCGATCCTATAAAAAAGTCGGGGTCGGGGTCGGCCGAAACTCGAAACCCAATGCAGTGCATTGGGTTTCCAATGGTTCCCAGGGTCTGAAGGAGCGGAAACTCTCCTTCAGGCCCTGGGATCCATATTTAAGTGTAAAATAAAGAATTAAAATAAAAAATATCGCTATACTTACCCTCTGACGGACCCTGGTACTAACCGGGAACCTTCCTTCTTTAGAATCAGCCTTCCAGGACCTTGCGGTGATGTCACGGTGACGTCGCGGCTTGTGATTAGTCGCGCGGCCGCCCATGTGACCGCTGCGCGACCAATCACAAGCCGCGACGTCACCGTGACGTCACCGAAGGTCCTGGAAGGGCTGATTCTTAGGAAGGAAGGCTGCCGGAAAGAAGCAGGGCGTGTCCGAGGGTGAGTATATACTTAATAGGAATATACTCACCCTCGGCTTCGTTCCGGCAGCCTTCCTTCCTAAGAATCAGCCCTTCCAGGACCTACGGTGACGTCATGGTGACGTCGCGGCTTGTGATTGGTCGTGCGAGCGGTCACATGGGCGGCCGCGCAACCAATCACAAGCCGCGACGTCACCGCGACGTCACCGAAGGTCCTGGAAGGGCTGATTCTTAGGAAGGAAGGCTGCCGGAAAGAAGCAGGGCGTGTCCGAGGGTGAGTATATACCTAATAGGAATATACTCACCCTCGGCTTCGTTCCGGCAGCCTTCCTTCTTAAGAATCAGCCCTTCCAGGACCTACGGTGACGTCACGGTGACGTCGCGGCTTGTGATTGGTCGCGCAGCGGTCACATGGGCGGCCGCGCGACCAATCACAAGCCGCGACGTCACCGCAAGGTCCTGGAAGGCTGATTCTAAGGAAGGAAGGTTCCCGGTTAGTACCAGGGCCCGTCAGAGGGTAAGTATAGCGATATTTTTTATTTTAATTCTTTATTTTACACTTAAATCTGAATTCCGATACCAATTCCCGATATCTTAAACATATCAGGAATCGGTATCGGAATTCCGATTCCAGATTCAGAAGATCGCCGACTTCATGGCCGACCCCACACAGGGGTCGGGTCGGGTTTCATGAAACCCGACTTTGCCAAAAGTCGGCGACTTCTGAAAATTGCCGACCCGTTTCGCTCAACCCTAGTTTTCAGCACTACCATTTTTATTTACATTCGTCTTTTTTATTGCTTTGTATTGCACCTTTTGTTATATAGTATAGTTATAAAGCATTGTTTTTTCCTCATTTTTTTTCACGGTGTTCACTGAAGCGGTTAACTAGTGGGACAGTTTTATAGAACGGGCCGTCACAGATACGGCGATACCAAATATGTGTACTTTTATTGTTTGTTTTTTAAATAAACATAAATAAATGTATTTATTGGAAAATATTTGCTTCTTTTTTTCTTTATTTAGGGATTTTTAAAATATTTTTACACTTTTTAATATTTTTTTACTTTTTTGCATTGTCCCAGGATGGAACATTACTGTATAAGATCAGATTACTGATCAGATGCTCTGCAATGCTTCTTCACTGCAGAGCATCGGAGCAACATCTGACAGGCAAGGAAGGAGGCATCTCAGGTCTTGCTCTGAGCAGGCACTGACACGCCAACTTCCCTGAAGGACATCGCGGCCATCTTCTGGCTGGGGTCTCCATGGAGACCATCAGGACAGCGTGATTGCATCACGTTGTCCTGAAGGAAACGCACAGGGAACCCATTTCCTGCGCGATGCTCCACTATTTCGCTGTCACTACTGACAGTGGCATCAGAGGGGATAAATGCCTACGATCGGTGCTAGCACTGATTGTGGGTGTTGCTGTGGGGTGTTAGCTCCCACATAGAGCTGACACCTGCACCCAATCACAGTGGCGCTCAGTGTGAGGCCGCGCGATCGTGGCACCGTGCATATACTGCTTTTTGTGCAACTCCCACAAAGGAGTATATGTACGGAGCACGTCGGGAAGGAGTTAAAAAACAAAATCAAACAAAACATTTTCAAAATTCAAATTAATTCAGATTTTTTAAATTATCATTCACAATATCTGATGTCTGTGATACTTATCTGGCACAAAAAAACATAAAAGAAACTCTTGAACTTGGCATCTTGTTGGTTATTAGTGATTTAATTTACATAAATTGCTTTTAAAACAAATGTGTGTAACCTATGAAGAGTAAAATACAGCAGGAAAACACAGTATGCAGTACTCAGCAAGGACTGAAACGTTTGCTTAACAAGACACATGCTAAATGCCGCCTTTTTCATAAAGGTATTAAGAGAACAAAGGTACACACAAAAATGCTCAGCCAAAATATCTGGAACATTACCAAAATGGAAAAGACGAGCAAATTAAACCTTTCTATCTTACCTAATTAGTGGCAGATTTTGCAGTTCAGTGAACTCGAAGAGCAGCCAAATAATTAATTAGCCTTACTAACAACTAGCATTCTAATATTGGTATAACATTTTGTAGAAAACCTAAATTTACAAGAACCCTTTTTTTTAATTCATTTTAGAAAATTGTAGATGAAAAGTGCTTTAATGTTTAGTGTTTTGAGTCTTTATATCTGCAATTTACTGATTTGCAATTCTGAGCCAAAATCTTGGGCTAAAATCAAACAAAAATATTGTGGTTTATTGAACTAGCAAATGACATTGTCCAATTTATGTAGCAAAGCTTACGCCTTTTATTGTTTGACTATTTTTTTCTTTATAATACTTATTATTTAATCATTATTATTTATTTATTCAGTAATTTATACATCATAGAATTTGTTGATACAATAATTTTGTTTGTGCGCTTGCAATTTTCTTTCCATTTTTCTCTTTTTTTCCTTTCTATTTAATTTATCAAGTGTGATACACGTAATACCTTATGTAACAAATAGCAAAACAGAAAACTACTACTTTTTCCCCTACATCAAGAACTTGTCTGAATATTCTGAAGCTAAAAAGCCAAGCACACCCTTTCCTTGCCTGATAACACACTTGCACTTATAATTGAGTGCCCTTTTCTGTGCCTGAAGTAAGGATCAGTCCTATGCTAAAATACTAATGATGTTCTGCACTCTGTCTGCTAATAGGTTCTTGTCATTCCAAATAATGCTCCTGGCTTAATCCTGTGCACATCAGACCCCTTCAGCTTTCTAAGCAAACATACCCTATGCATATTGCATAACCACATAAATCTGCATTATGTTAACAAAGATTGTGCCATTGCCCATTTATCTAACATTACAGGGCACTCCAGAGCCTTAATTAGTTACACAGTTGAATGTAGAAGACCCTAGGGCCTTCATTACAGCTTAACTTTGATAACAGTTTTCATAAATTGCAATCACAATTCTTTTACTAGCACAAAGGCTCCAGGTAAGGATTCATGTCTTGATTTCATTTTGCAAGTGCTATTTCTTGCCTGGGGGCATTTATACCGATATATTATAAGGGGCAGTAGGAATACTTGGGCTAGTGACATTAATTATTCTTGTAAATTAGTATAGAAACATGATGGTGTTGCATTTTAATTCCAGAGCATGATTGCTATATACAGTGTGCTTGTATTTTGTAATGCTATCAAGGATCTACTGGTAATGTGCCCGAATGGAAGGGATGGCACCTTATAAAGTAGAATGCTCATTAGTATGTAAAAAAATCTTACTAAAACGTATATTTAGAGACTTTTTCACAGTGGCTCACATCGGTGCTTCTTGCTAGACATGGTTTACCCTTTTCATTACGCCGCTCTTTGGTTAGCTTATATTAGACAAATATTTTGACCCCTAAGTTTGCACAATTCAATCCTTATCCAGCAAAAGTAATCTACAGTGGATATGGAAAGTATTTTTCTCTCTTTGTTTCATTGCAGCCATTTGGTAAGTTCAAAAGAGTTAATTTGTTTTCTAATTAATGTACACTCTGCACCCCATCTTCGCTAAAAAAAACAGAAATGTAGAAATTTTTTGCAAATTTATTAAAAAAGACTAGATGCAGCTTTATTCTCACAGCGATTCACACAGATTTTCTTTTCTCGTCATTTCTTGACAGCAGATAATACACTGTATATCTATTTTTAAAGACAACCATGAGACAATCCATTATGGTTGCAACAGAGAAAGAAGAGATAAAATGAGTAGTCTGCTAAAGATACTGTATACTAAGCCATTTTATCTTATAACTTAGAACTTCAGATTTTTGTTTGTTCTCAAAGTAATATTGGATTTCATGCTTCTGGTGACTTTAGTGATTTGTGTTTATTCAGGGATTGTCCATGTTTAGCTGGTGTCTTTTGCACTCTTGCCATCACTAGGAACAATACTGAAAGTCCAATTAAAGGGACAATGTTAGTTGATTACTATTTTTTATATAAATTTTATATAAAAAAAACACTTGCTAGCTAATTCAATACATTTCATACATTACAACTAGAGATGAGCAGATTGATCAATGGATGGGTCAAGTTTAAGTTCAATTTCCTGAAATTTGTGGTTTCACACAAATTCAAACATGCTGAAATTCGATTTGCAAGTTTTTTTTTAAAAAACAAAAACTTGCCCAACATAAATTCCCAAGCTGCTGGAGCATCAGAGGGCAGAGTTATTTATTTTTGTGTGGTCGTACAGGCATCTCCTTAATGCCCGGCAGCTATGACATCCAGTGGATTATCATACTTTGCACAGTGATAGTTAGTACCTGGGCCATCACAGATCAGCGGTTCACAGTGGAGCACAGTTTGTACTACAGTCTTTCTATATTTCCAGAGTCACTCGGTAAGTTTTTCTCTTGTGTACAGCGCTTATGTTCGATGGGTTCCTCTTTTTATTTCTTCTGTAGAGTGTAAGCTCTCGTGTTCAGTGGGGTCCTCCTCTCCTGTATAGTTTAAGCTGTTATGGCCACTGGGTTTTCCTTCTCTCACTCTCTACTGTAATGTGTAGGTGTAAGGGTGGTGAGGATAGCGTTACACCTCTTTGGGAACTCCCAATTGTTTTATATGTGTAAAATATACACTATGTTCCAAATTATTATGCAAATTACATTTTTATCAGATTTTCCTAAATGGTCGGTGCAAATGACAGTCAGTCTAATAAAAGTCATCACCCGTTAGATTATACATCAAATTTTATTGAGAAACCTCCCAATGATAACAGTATAATCTCCAAAATGAATAAAAACTCAAAATGCACTGTTCCAAATTATTATGCACAGTAGAATTTCTAAACATTTGATATGTTTTAAAGAACTGAAAATGCTCATTTGTGGAATTTGCAGCATTAGGAGATCACATTCACTGAACAGAAAAGCTATTTAACGCCAAAACATCCCAACAGGCCAAGTTACATGTTAACATAGGACCCTTCTTTGATGTCACCTTCACAATTCTTGCATCCATTGAACTTGTGAGTTTTTGGAGAGTTTCTGCTTGTATTTCTTTGCATGAAGTTGGAATAGCCTCCCAGAGCTGCTGTTTGGATGTGAACTGCCTCCCACCCTCATAGATCTTTTGCTTGATGATCCTCTAAAGGTACTCTATAGGGTTGAGGTCAGGGGAAGATGGTGCCCACACCATGAGTTTATCTCCTTTTATGCCCATAGCAGCCAATGACTCAGAGGTATTCTTTGCAGCATGAGATGGTGCATTGTCATGCATGAAGATGATTTAGCTCCTGAAGGCACGTTTCTGCTTTTTATACCATGGAGGAAAGTTGTCAGTCAGAAACTCTATATACTTTGCAGGGGTCATTTTCACACCTTCAAGAACCTTAAAGGGCCCTACCAGCTGTTTCTCCATGATTCCAACCCAAAACATGACTCCTCCACCTCCTTGCTGACGTTGCATCCTTGTTGGGACATGGTGGCCATCCACCAACCATCCACTACTCCATCTATCTGGACCATCCAGGGTTGCTCAACACTGATCAGTAAACAAGACTGTTTGGAAATTAGTCTTCATGTATGTGTGGACCCAATACAACACTTTCTGCTTGTGAACACTGTTTAAGGGTGGCCGAGTAGTAGGTTTATGCACCACAGCAAGCCTTTGAAGGAGCCTACACCTTGAGGCTCGAGGGACTCCAGAGGCACCAGCAGCTTCAAATATCTGTTTGCTGCTTTGTAATGGCTTTTTAGTAACTGCTCTCTTAATCCGATGAACTTGCCTGGCAGAAATCTTCCTCATTATGCCTTTATCAGCACAAACACATTTGTGCTCAGATACAGCCACAAATCTCTTAACAGCACGATGATCACGTTTATGTTTTTGGAAAATGTCTAATGTTTTCATCCCTTCACCAAGGCATTGCACTATTTGATGCTTTTCAGCAGCAGAGAGATCCTTTTTCTATCCCATGTTACTTGAAAACTATGACCTGCTTAATAATGTGGAACATCATTTTTAAGTAGTTTTCCTTTAATTAGAATCACCTGGAAAACCAATTATCACTTGTGTTTAAGATTGATTTCAGTGATCCATTGAGCCCTGAGACACAATACGATCCATGAGTTTATTTGAAAAACAAAACCATTAAATCTTTATGACACTTAAATCCAATTTGCATAATAATTTGAAACACAGTGTATTGTATTCTGTTGTTATCCTTCTGTAGGCCTCAGTCCCAGTTAGGTAGGACAGGGTTAACTGCAAGTCTGGCCCATAATGGGGAGGAATATTGGGAATCCATGGGTAAGTTGCAGAGAGAGGATAGTTAGTTTAGAAATAAAGATTGAAGAAGAAAGGACATCCTCTGCTCAAGGTGATCAGCTGGTGTGTGTGTTGAAGAAGAGAGCACAAAAGCAAAGAAAGAGATGAAGACTCTAGGAAGAACTTCATTGGTGGCAGGGAATACTTATAGCAGGCAAGTTGGGGAAGGGAACGTACGGCCAGGAACTTTGTCAGAGTTCCTCAGAGTTTCTGAAAAACATGTTACTCAGGTCATGGAAGCTGCATGTCCGAGAAGAGAATAGTCAGCAAGGCTTGGGGCCAATCAGTTAGGTGACAGCCACAGGTGTACCAAAAAGTGGCCTGAAGGATAGTGGTCACTGGAAAAGCTTAGCTAAAGTGTAGTTATATTTAGAAAGGTTGAAGGTCTCTAACTTATTCTGCAATTCAATAACTGTGCCATTGAAAAATGTTTATTTCCGACTAGTGTTGAGCATTCCGATACCGCAAGTATCGGGTATTGGCCGATACTTGCGGTATCGGAATTCCAATACCGAGATCCGATACTTTTGTGGTATCGGGAATCGGTATCGGATCCATATTACTGTGTAAAATAAAGAATTAAAATAAAAAATATTGATATACTCACCTCTCCGGAGGCCCCTGGACATCACCGCTGGTAACCGGCAGCCTTCTTTGCTTAAAATGAGCGCGTTTAGGGCCTTCCATGACGTCACGGCTTCTGATTGGTCGCGTGCCGCTCATGTGACCGCCACGCGACCAATCACAAGCCGTGACGTCATTCTCAGGCCCTAAACTCCTCATTCTAGGAATTTAGGACCTGAGAATGACGTCGCGGCTTGTGATTGGTCGCGTGGCGGTCACATGAGCGGCACGCGACCAATCAGAAGCCGTGACGTCATGGAAGGCCCTAAACGCGCTCATTTTAAGCAAAGAAGGCTGCCGGTTACCAGCGGTGATGTCCAGGGGCCTCCGGAGAGGTGAGTATATCAATATTTTTTATTTTAATTCTTTATTTTACACAGTAATATGGATCCCAGGGCCTGAAGGAGAGTTTCCTCTCCTTCAGACCCTGGGAACCATCAGGATACCTTCCGATACTTGGTGTACCATTGACTTGTATTGGTATCGGGTATCGGTATCGGCGATATCCGATACTTTTCGGGTATCGGCCGATACTATCCGATACCGATACTTTCAAGTATCGGACGGTATCGCTCAACACTATTTCCGACATTGTACTGTATTTTAATATAGAGAAAGACATCTGCATATTGGAAGGTATCGCTCAACACTAGTTGGGAGTAGTGATGAGCGAATATACTCGTTACTCGAGATTTCCCGAGCACGCTCGGGTGACCTCCGAGTATTTTTTAGTGCTCGGAGATTTAGTTTTTATTGCTAAAGCTGAATGATTTACATCTGTTAGCCAGCATAAGTACATGTGGGGATTCCCTAGCAACCAGGCAACCCCCACATGTACTTATGCTGGCTAACAGATGTAAATCATTCAGCTGCGGCAATAAAAACTAAATCTCCGAGCACTAAAAAATACTCGGAGGACACCCGAGCGTGCTCGGGAAATCTAGAGTAACGAGTATATTCGCTCATCACTACTCCCAACTAGTGTTGAGCTATACCTTCCGATATGCAAAGGTATCGGTATCGGATTGTATTAGCCGATATCCAAAAAATATCGGATATCGCCGATACCGATACCCGATACCAATGCATATCAATGGGACACAAAATATCGGAATGGTTCCCAGGGTCTGAAGGAGAGGAAACTCTCCTTCAGGCCCTGGGATCCATATTCATGTATAAAATAAAGAATAAAAATAAAAAATATTGATATATTCACCCCTCAGATGGCCCCTGTTATGACCTGATGGCCTAAGAGCAGCATGAGACGTACTCTGTAGAAGGTGGTACCTGTACTGACCGCAGACCCTGAACTTAACACCGCAACTAGAAGTAGCCGTGGAATGTACCTAGCACTCCCTGGACATCTCGACACAGCCGAAGGACTAATTATCCCTAAAGATAGAAAAGGGAAAACTATCTTGCCTCAGAGAAAATTCCCAAAGGATAGGCAGCCCCCCACAAATATTGACTGTGAGAGGAGAGGGAAAAAACATACACAGACTGAAATCAGAATTTAGCAAAGGAGGCCACTACTAGCTAAATAGAAAGGATAGGACAGAGTACTATGCGGTCAGTATTAAAACACTAGAAAATATCCACCACAGAAAATACAAAAACTCCACAGCTAACTAAAGATATGGAGGGTATATCTGCATCTCCAGAGATACCAGCTTGGCTAAACAAATCCTTATACAGACCAAGCTGGACAAGACAAAAAACATGGAAAAGAACTGAACAATAAGGCCACAGCATGTGGACAGCAAAAAATCAAGGCCAGAACTTATCTTTGTTGAAAAGAACTGCAAAGCAGGAGAGACCAGGCAGAGATGTGAATCCTCCAGGAACAATGGACAACTGGCACTGACTAAAGGGTGAAGCAAGACTAAATAGCCCAGTCAGATTTGCAGAAAGTGAACACACCTGATAAATGCTGCGATTCAGAGACAGCAGCGCTACAACTTACAACCACCGGAGGGAGCCCAAGAGCAGAATTCACAACAGGCCCCGGCACTCACCGGTCCAAGCGTCTGCCTCCGTTCCTAAGAATGCAGGGAGTGAAGGACCTTCGATGACGTCGCGGCTTGTGATTGGTCGCGTGACCGCTCATGTGACCGCTCACGTGAACAATCACAAGCCGCGACGTAATCGAAGGTCCTTCACTCCCTGCATTCTTAGGGACGGAGGCACCGCTAAGAGCCAGGGTCCGCCGGAGGGGTGAGTATATCAATATTTTTTATTTTTATTATTTATTTTTTACATTAATATGGATCCTAGGGCCTGAAGGAGAGTCTCCTCTCCTCCAGACCCTGGGAACCATACGCACCGCACACTTCTGATTCTGATTTCCGATATCGCAAAAATATCGGAACTCGGTATCGGAATTCCGATAAAGCAAATATCGGCCGATACTCGATATTTGCAGTATCGGAATGATCAACACTACTCCCAACCTATGGCCGCAAATTACTGTTTTGGCTGATGGATTGAACCTTGTGAATCAATTCATACTAACTTTAATCTCATCTAACTTGCCCCTCATCAGTGTGGAGTAGGAATCTGGCTATTAGGAGCAGTGCCTAGTAAAAGGCTGTGAAGGAACAGATGATTGGCCTCGGGGAGACCAAAACATCCAACACCGCGGAGACACCATCACGTGTTTCTCAACGCAGTGATCCAGAACACTGCCCCCATCCCTTATGGGAAATATGCAAATACATGTAGGATAGCTGCGGAGACACCATCACGTGTTTCTCAACGCAAGCAGTGAATAGCAAACACCCCGAAACAGCTGTCTGTGGATGGATACCATGCTTGGCATAGGTGGTTTTCCTGTATTGGATGTTTTCCTTTATTGGATGCTGCCCTTCCCGTGGTTGTTCCTTCCCGGGGAAAGGTCTGGCTATTCACTGCTTGCGTTGAGAAACACGTGATGGTGTCTCCGCAGCTATCCTACATGCATTTGCATATTTCCCATAAGGGATGGGGGCAGTGTTCTGGATCACTGCGTTGAGAAACACGTGATGGTGTCTCCGCGGTGTTGGATGTTTTGGTCTCCCCGAGGCCAATCATCTGTTCCTTCACAGCCTTTTACTAGGCACTGCTCCTAATAGCCAGATTCCTACTCCACACTGATGAGGGGCAAACACCCCGAAACAGCTGTCTGTGGATGGATACCATGCTTGGCATAAGTGGTTTTCCTGTATTGGATGTTTTCCTTTATTGGATGCTGCCCTTCCCGTGGTTGTTCCTTCCCGGGGAAAGGTCTGGCTATTCACTGCTTGCGTTGAGAAACACGTGATGGTGTCTCCGCAGCTATCCTACATGCATTTGCATATTTCCCATAAGGGATGGGAGCAGTGTTCTGGATCACTGCGTTGAGAAACACGTGATGGTGTCTCCGCGGTGTTGGATGTTTTGGTCTCCCCGAGGCCAATCATCTGTTCCTTCACAGCCTTTTACTAGGCACTGCTCCTAATAGCCAGATTCCTACTCCACACTGATGAGGGGCAAACACCCCGAAACAGCTGTCTGTGGATGGATACCATGCTTGGCATAGGTGGTTTTCCTGTATTGGATGTTTTCCTTTATTGGATGCTGCCCTTCCCGTGGTTGTTCCTTCCCGGGGAAATGTCTGGCTATTCACTGCTTGCATTGAGAAACACATGATGGTGTCTCCGCAGCTATCCTACATGCATTTGCATATTTCCCATAAGGGATGGGGGCAGTGTTCTGGATCACTGCGTTGAGAAACACGTGATGGTGTCTCCGCAGTGTTGGATGTTTTGGTCTCCCCGAGGCCAATCATCTGTTCCTTCACAGCCTTTTACTAGGCACGGCTCCTAATAGCCAGATTCCTACTCCACACTGATGAGGGGCAAACACCCCGAAACAGCTGTCTGTGGATGGATACCATGCTTGGCATAGGTGGTTTTCCTGTATTGGATGTTTTCCTTTATTGGATGCTGCCCTTCCCGTGGTTGTTCCTTCCCGGGGAAAGGTCTGGCTATTCACTGCTTGCGTTGAGAAACACGTGATGGTGTCTCCGCAGCTATCCTACATGCATTTGCATATTTCCCATAAGGGATGGGGGCAGTGTTCTGGATCACTGCGTTGAGAAACACGTGATGGTGTCTCCGCGGTGTTGGATGTTTTGGTCTCCCCGAGGCCAATCATCTGTTCCTTCACAGCCTTTTACTAGGCACTGCTCCTAATAGCCAGATTCCTACTCCACACTGATGAGGGGCAAACACCCCGAAACAGCTGTCTGTGGATGGATACCATGCTTGGCATAAGTGGTTTTCCTGTATTGGATGTTTTCCTTTATTGGATGCTGCCCTTCCCGTGGTTGTTCCTTCCCGGGGAAAGGTCTGGCTATTCACTGCTTGCGTTGAGAAACACGTGATGGTGTCTCCGCAGCTATCCTACATGCATTTGCATATTTCCCATAAGGGATGGGGGCAGTGTTCTGGATCACTGCGTTGAGAAACACGTGATGGTGTCTCCGCGGTGTTGGATGTTTTGGTCTCCCCGAGGCCAATCATCTGTTCCTTCACAGCCTTTTACTAGGCACTGCTCCTAATAGCCAGATTCCTACTCCACACTGATGAGGGGCAAACACCCCGAAACAGCTGTCTGTGGATGGATACCATGCTTGGCATAGGTGGTTTTCCTGTATTGGATGTTTTCCTTTATTGGATGCTGCCCTTCCCGTGGTTGTTCCTTCCCGGGGAAAGGTCTGGCTATTCACTGCTTGCGTTGAGAAACACGTGATGGTGTCTCCGCAGCTATCCTACAATTATTTAATAGGTCCTAAGTGGTGTTGAGCATTCCGATACCGCAAGTATCGGGTATCGGCCGATATTTGCGGTATCGGATTTCCGTTACCGAGTTCCGATATTTTTGCAATATCGGGAATCAGGATCAGGATGCATATTCATGTGTAAAATAAAGAATAAAAATAAAAAATAGGGATATACTCACCCTCGGACGCGCCCTGGTTGTAACCGCTGCAACCGGCAGCCTCCGTTCTCAAGAATGAGCGAGTGAAGGACCTGCAATGACATCGTGGTCTTGTGATTGGTCGCGTAACCGCTCACGTGACCGCAACGTCATCGAAGGTCCTTCTCGCTCATTCTTAGGAACGGAGGCTGCCGGTTGCAGTGGTTACAACCAGGGCCCGTCCGAGGGTGATTATATCCCTATTTTTTATTTTTATTCTTTATTTTACACATGAATATGGATCCCAGGGCCTGAAGGAGAGTTTCCTCTCCTTCAGACCCTGGGAAACCTCCAGGATCACTTCCGATATTTGTGTCCCATTGACTTGTATTGGTATCGGGTATCGGTATCGGCGATAGCCGATATTTTTCGGATATCGGCCGATACAATCCGATACTGATACTTTCAAATATCGGAAGGTATCTCTCAACACTAGTCCTAAGAGTTCTATGCAGTTTTTTTAGATGCATTGATAAAAGGTGATATAATATTTCAATAGTTACGTGATCAAAATGATTTCTCTAATGAAACATAGCCAGTGCAGAACTGCTGTTAGAACATATTTGTCGACTCCAGACGGCTCCTAAAAGAAGGGAGAACCTCTTGAACTTAGCAAATTTCTTGGGAAGTTCTTTAAGAATGTGTTTTGAGGCATAATACTTCTTCAGAAAGACATGTCAGGAAAGAGAAGTGGAAGGCACTAGGGGATGAATGATGATAGGTGCGGCCTCTAAAAAGACAAGTAGTTATGGATTAACTATTTTTTCTTACATTTGTCTCCTAGAATGGCAGTTGTAAAAGTTGTCAAGTATGTGTTATAACAACCTTCTTAACATGACGTTGTGCTATGCTGTGAATTTTGTTTCACATTTTAATAAGAAAGGAGAGGATAGAATTATCTTAATTTGAATAGCATTACCACACTCTGATTGAAATACCTTGATTTTTGTGGTAGTTCTATCTGATAGACAGAAGTAGGGTCCAATTAGGGAAACACTGTATCTATGTCCCAACAGGCAATAGGAAAGGGCATTGTTAAAATCCTAAACTCTCTTTTAATTTACTCTTTTTTATTACCTTTTTATCTACACTATTGTTTTTCAATATTTGAATTATTATGACTTCCACCAACAATTTGCTAGTGGTTGGTTACTGTGGTTTGCAGATTACCATCAATGAATCAGAGTTGTGTACATAGGTCATACAAATAGATGCATGCCATACCCTATACTATGCATTGAATATAGATATCAAAGTGATACTAAAATGTACTTGAGCGCTGATAAATTAAATGATTTAAATGAGTCGTCTAATACCAATAAATTGGCGAACTTGAAATGTGCTTGTAAAAACAAACAACTTTCAATCTGAATCTTATTAACCCCTTAACGACCGCCGATACACCTTTTAATGGCGGCAGTTAAGGGTACTTAAACCACAGCGTCGTTAATTAACGGCGCTGTGGAAAAAGTGAATAGCGCCCCCAGAGTCGGATTTTCTCTGGGGTTTCGGTTAGCGGGGGTAGCCGAGACCCCACATGATTCAGGGGTTTTTTTACTGACCCCCGGGTTACGATCGCCGGTAATTAACCGTTTACCGGCAGTCGCAAAAAAAAACAAAAACGCGATTTCCCATTTAATTTCTGTCCTCCGATGTGATCGCACATCAGAGGATGGAGAAATGGGGTCCCTGATCGCCCCCCGATACTCACCTGTCTTCCCCGGTGCTCCTCGTGGCTCCCGATGGGCGCCGCCATCTTGTTCCGGCCAAAAAATGGCGGACGCATGCACAGTGCACCAGCCGGCCGGCACCCGGAAGATCTTTGGGGTCTCGGCTGCAGGGGGTAGCTGAGACCCCAAAGAACATGATCGGGGTTGCTTTTTACCGACCCCTGTTTTGCGATCGCCAGTAATTAACTGTTTACCGGGAACCGCAAAAAAATCAAAAGAAAAGCGATGTGTACTTCTCTGTTCTCTGATGTGATCGCACATCAGAGGACAGAGAAATAGGGGGATTCGGGGACCCTGTTATACTTACCGGTGTCCCTGGGTCCTCCTGTGTCCTCTCCTGGCCGCCGGCATCTTCCTCCGGTAAGAAAATGGTGGGCGCATGCGCAGTGCACCCACCATGATCTGCCAGCCGGCAGCTAGAGGAGTTGGGGCTAAAATTAGGGTTAGGGTTGGGGCTAAAGTTAGGGTTGGGGCTAAATTTAGGGTTAGGGTTGGGGCTAAAGTTAGGGTTAGGGTTGGGGCTAAATTTAGGGTTAGGGTTAGGGTTGGGGCAAAATTTAAGGTTAGGGTTAGGGTTGGGGCAAAATTTAGGGTTAGGGTTGGGGCTAAAGTTAGGGTTAGGGTTGGGGCTAAAGTTAGGACTAGGGTTAGGGTTAGGGTTGGAGCTAAATTTAGGGTTAGGGTTAGGGTTGGGGCTAAAGTTAGGGTTAGGGTTGGGGCTAAAGTTAGGACTAGGGTTGTGGCTAAAGTTAGGGTTAGAGTTGGGATTAGGGTTAGGCTTTGGATTAGGGTTGGCATTAGGGTTAGGGGTGTATTGAGATTAGGGTTAGGTTTGAGGTTAGGGTTGAGATTAGGATTAGGGGTGTGTTGGATTTAGGGTTCTGATTAGGGTTATGGTTGTTTTGGGGTTAGGGTTGTGATTTCCGTTAGGGTTGTGATTAGGATTATGGATCGGGTTGGGATTAGGGTTAGGAGTGTGTTTGCGCTAGGGTTGGAGTTAGAATTGGGGGGTTTCCACTGTTTAGGCACATCAGGAGGTCTCTAAATGCCACAACCAATTTTGCACTCAAAAAGTCAAATGGTGCTCCCTCCTTTCTGAGCTCTGCCGTGCGCCCAAACTGGTTTACCCCCACATATGGGGCATCAGCGTACTCGGAATAAATTGGACAACAACTTTTGTGGTCCAATTTCTCCTGTTACCCTTGTGAAAATAAAAATTTGGGGGCTAAAAAATCTTTTAGTGGAATTTTTTTAATTTTTTTATTTTCACGACTCTGCATTATAAACTTCTGTGAAGCACTTGGGCATTCAAAGTTCTCACCACACATCTAGATAAGTTCCATGCGGGTTCTAGTTTCCAATATGGGGTCACTTGTGGGCGGTTTCTACTGTTTAGGTACATCAGGGGCTCTGCAAACTCAACATAACGCCCGCAGACCATTCTATCAGTCTGCATTCCAAGGGGCACTCCTTCCCTTCCGAGCCCCGATGGGTGCCCAAACAGTGCCCCCTCACATATGGGGTATCAGCGTACTAAGGACAAACTGACCAACAGATTTTGGGGTCCAATGTCTCCTGTTACCCTTGAGAAAATAAAAAATTGGAGGCTAAAAAATCATTTTTGAGGAAGAAAATAGGATTTTTTATTTTCACGGCTCTACGTTATAAATTTCTGTGAAGCACTTGGGGGTTTAAAGTGCTCACCACATATCTAGATAAGTTCCTTAAGGGGTCTAGTTTCAAAAATGCGGTCACTTGTGGGGGGATTCCACTGTTTAGGCACATCAGGGGCTCTCCAAACGTGACATGGTGTCAGATCTCAATTCCAGCCAATTCTACAATGAAAAAGTAAAACGGCACTCCTTCACTTCCAAGCTCTGCGGTGCACCCAAACAGTGGTTTACCCCCACATATGGGGAATCAACATACTCAGGAGAAATTGCACAACAACTTTTGTAGTCTAATTTCTCCTGTTACCCTTGTCAAAATAAAAATTTTGGGGCAAAAAGATAATGTTTGTCAAAAAAATGCGATTTTTATTTTCTCGGCTCTACGTTATAAACTTCTGTGAGGCACCTGGGGGTTTAAAGTGCTCACCACACATCTAGTTAAGTTCCTTAAGGAGTCTAGTTTCCAAAATGGTGTCACGTGTGGGGGGTTTCCACGGTTTAGGCACATCACAGGCTCTCCAAACGCGACATGGCGTCCGATCTCAATTCCAGCCAATTCTACATTGAAAAAGTAAAACGGCACTCCTTCTCTTCCAAGCTCTGCGGTGCACCCAAACAGTGGTTTACCCCCACATGTGGGGTATCAACGTACTCAGGAGAAAGTGCACAACAACTTCTGTGGTCTAATTTCTCCTGTTACCCTTGTGAAAATGAGAATTTGTGGGCGAGAAGATCATTTTCTTGTAAACAAATGCGATTTTTTATTTTCACGGTTCTACTTTATAAACTTCTGTGAAGCACTTGGGGGATCAAAGTGCTCACCACACATCTAGGTAAGTTCCTTAAGGGGTCTAGTTTCCCAAATGGTGGCACTTGTGGGGGGTTTCCACTGTTTAGGCACATCAGGGGCTCTCTAAATGTGACATGGCATCCAATCTTAATTCCAGCCAATTCTGCATTGAAAAAGTCAAACGGCGCTCCTTCTCTTCCAAGCTCTGCGGTGCGCCCAATCAGTGGTTTACCCCCACATATGGGGTATCGGCATATTCAGGAGAAATTGCACAACAAAATTTATGGTTAAATTTCTGTTTTTACGCTTGTGAAAATAAATAAAAATGATTCTGAAGTAAAATGTTTGCAAAAAAAAGTAAAATGTTCATTTTTTCCTTCCACATTGTTTCAGTTCCTGTGAAGCACATAAAGGGTTAATAAACTTCTTGAATGTGGTTTTGAGCACCTTGAGGGGTGCAGTTTTTAGAATTGTGTCAAACTTGGCTATTTTCTATCATATACACCCCTCAAAATGACTTCAAATGTGATGTGGTCCCTAAAAAAAAGTGGTGTTGTAAAAATGAGAAATTGCTGGTCAACTTTGAACCCTTATAACTCCCTAACAAAAAAAATTTTGTTTCCAAAATTGTGCTGATGTAAAGTAGACATGTGGAAAATGTTACTTATTAACTATTTTTTGTGACATATCTCTCTGATTTAAGGGAATAAAAATACAAAATTTGAAAATTGCAAAATTTAAAAAATATTCGCCATATTTCCATTTTTTTCATAAATAATCACAAGTAATATCGAAGAAATGTTACCACTACCATGAAGTACAATATGTCATGAAAAAACGTTCTCAGAATCAGCAGCATCCGTTAAAGCGTTCCAGAGTTATAACCTCATAAAGTGACAGTGGTCAGAATTGTAAAAATTGGCTCGTTCATTAAGTACCAAATTGGCTCTGTCACTAAGGGGTTAAAAGTCCTCTCTCTGTAACAGATTAGATAGATTCTTAACTCTATAGTTTTCTGCTCCTTGTCTAGTTTAAATTGTCACCTCTGCAGTCTATCAGAAGTAACCATTTTTAGGCATAGAGTTTAGCGCTTGTAAGTGCAACACCCGCTAGGGCCATGAGGTACCCGAAACTGGGTCAGACGGTTCTTAAAGGGGTGGTCACAGCAGAGGTGACCTGGTCTGTGGCCCTGGGTGCGCAATTAAAGGTATAGAAAATGGATGATCGGAATAAAGTTTATATAGGAAAGGGGATTGCTCGTGATGCCACCTGTGGTGTTCGGCTATAGATGGCTGACGCTGCTTAAGGAAACTGCTGAGGCCGATAGTGATGCAGCTGGGATAGTTCTGCTCCCCACAGGTGGTGCAGGGCCCCAAGGCAGTTAAAGGTGTGTAGTAAAGTTACTGATGGATGGTAGTGGTGCAGGGCAAGTGATGCAGGAAAGAATTGAGAGGACACAACAGGGTGCAGTCTTCACATTTTACTCACAGTTCGAGTATGGTATCCAGCCGGGTGCTGTGTCCTCCGGGTTAGTGGTCCAGACAACTCTCCAGTATATTGGGGCACTTGTCCTGAACACCCTTCGTATGTGCCTTTCCTGGCCGACTCACTGCTCTTGCTACTGCCTCTCCTGCCCTACGCTTCATGCCCAGTGTCCCAAAACGGTAGTTGCGGGTCCTGTCGGGCGACTTTTTCACTGTCCCCTTGACCCTCTGTGTCTAACTTTTCAGTGAAATAGATGTGCATGTGGCTGTTGCACATACAGACACGACAGCCTCCGGGTTCCTAGCTGGGACTTATAGTTCCTCCACTAGATCAGGGGCCGGTTTCCCTACTGCAACCTGGTCCCTCCACCTGGCGATGGTCAGCATGGATGGGGGCCCCACGGGTGGTTTCCACACTTCCCATGCCCCTAGGACCCCTTCGTTCCTTCTCTCGTGCTGGGATGAGCTCCAACCAGCTCCAGTTCCCAGTTCCAGCCATCTCTCACATCTGCTCTTCTCTCCTCCTCCCCATAGACTGCCTGACTTTCTATCTCTCTCCTCCCAGGCATAGAGAAGTCTAGTGATAGGTGCAAGTGTTAGAGTTCTGTACAGTGTCCCCTCCTTACCAGAGAGTTGGGGCACCACACCACTGGCTGAGAGGCAGTATCTCTATGGCAACTGGACCCTCAGGGGCGCCACATAAGCACTGTTATAAAGTTGGATGGATAGCCACTGGCCAATCTTCCTGAACTCCTCCGATGCTGCAGTGACAAAACTGACTGTGCTAGCAGCACAAGAAAATGCTACATTTGGAGAAGAAATGGAATGAAACTGAAAGAGAGAAGATACACATTAGATATTAGAAAAAAGTTTTTGACAGTGTTGGTGATCAATGACTGGAACAGTCTGCCACGAGAGGTAGTGGGTTCTCCTTCAATGGAAGTCTTCAAACAGAGGCTGGACAGTCATCTCTCTGAGATAGTTTAGTGAATCCTGAATTGAGCAGGGGGTGGGACATGATGATCCTTCAGGTCCCTTCCAATTCTAACATTCTATGATTCTATGATTCTATGAAATGGCGCAACCATGCTGTCAGTCCAAACTGTCAATCTTCAGGCAGAGGAGTGGTATGCTCCTGATGAAAGGATATTAGACAAACTTTTAAATAAAGAAAATCAAACAGGATTAAATTACGTAGCTTAAGAGTCGTTTAGCCATTTATACAAGTAAATGAAGCAAATGTCATCAGCAGAAAGGCTCATTTTTCAGAAGAGTTTTTACTCTTTATTTCTTAATGAGGGATAACAATTTGCTCAAATGTCATTACAATGTTAATATTATAATAGTATTTAATCATGTGTTATTGATTTTTGTATTTTAGCATTAATATTAATGTAATGTATTCTACTATGTAATCACAGATAGGGTGCGTGCACACATTGCATATTTGTTGCATTTTTTTTGCACAGTTCTGTCACAAAACCCGAAGGATTTCCTTGACCCAGCTGAGTGATTGAGAATCCTTAAATCTCATGCACACATAGCTTTTTTTTCCTTGTAGATTTGGAGTAGATTTAAATCTGCAGTATGTCAATTCTTTCAGTGTTTTTGATGCAGATTTCACCCATACTACAGAATTGGAAAAACGCATCAAAGATGCATTAAAAAATACATCAAAATATATGTACAAATATCGCCATTACAGTCAAAGAGGTCCTCCAAGTGACACTTGTGTCCATCACGTGATGGGTCCATTTGCTGCGGGGGTTCAGTTTCTAGCCTTATATAGTGAAAATTTTATGAGCTTATGTGCTTCTTTATTTAGATATACAGAATATTGTATCACTATATGCATGGGATTTGGAGCTATGTACCAAAAATTAAAGGGAACCTGTCACCACGTTTTTGGAAGATGGGATAAAAATAGCGTTAAATAGGGGCAGAGGTGTGCGTTACATTAGTGTGTGTGTTATGCGTTTATTACCCACCTAAGTTGCCGAAATAACTTTGCAAAGTCTCCGTTTTCGCCTGTCAATCAGGCAGGTCAGGTCGCATGGGCGTTGTCTTCCCCCAGATTTGGCGTAGTTTTCCGTTGGTGGCGTAGTGGTGTGCGCATGCCCAAAGTCCGGAATCCTCTTCCAGGGGATTTAAAATAGCGCGGTGTTCGTTATTGCATTGGTGATCGGTGGGCGCGGCCATCTTCCTTTGGCCGCGCGTGCGCAGAAGCGGCGCTCTGCTGGCCGCCGCTTCAGGAAAATGGCCGCCGCGATATCCATCTGCGCACGCGCGGCATCCCGCGGCCATTTTCCTGAAGCCGCGGCCAGCAGAGCGCCGCTTCTGCGCACGCGCGGCCAAAGGAAGATGGCCGCGCCCACCGATCACCAATGCAATAACGAACACCGCGCTATTTTAAATCCCCTGGAAGAGGATTCCGGACTTTGGGCATGCGCACACCACTACGCCACCAACGGAAAACTACGCCAAATCTGGGGGAAGACACCACGCCCATGTGACCTGACCAGCCTGATTGACAGGCGAAAACGGAGACTTTGCAAAGTTATTTCGGCAACTTAGGTGGGTAATAAACGCATAACACACACACTAATGTAACGCCCACCTCTGCCCCTATTTAACGCTATTTTTATCCCATCTTCCAAAAACGTGGTGACAGGTTCCCTTTAAAAATAAGGCTTTTGACACTATGAAGGTATATATAAAAAAAACATCATGTTGGATATATCCCAAAGTATTTAATGTTTACTCAATAATTCTTATTTGACTTCAATCTGTTTTTCTTGATTAAATTGGTGCTTGATTTCTCATGCAATTATAAGTAAGCCTCTGGCCTCACTGTACCGACCAGTGCTGTGTCCCTTTTACCTTTTGATCTTAACGTGACCAGAGCTGGTGGCCGTTAAGTGATCCAGATGTATATGTTCTTAGCACGCAAGTGAGTGTGTGCCTTGTCTGTTTATACCAAGCCTGCTAATTCGGTAGAGGTCAATCTTTGGTCATAGCTTTATATATTAGTAATAGTATTTTCAATTTCCATAGACTATATGCATTCCTTATTATGATTTAAACAGATATGAGTTTTGTACCTAAATAATAAATACGGTATATGCCTGGCGCACATATATCCTCACTTAGGTTATATTCACGCTTGCATTTTTGCTGCTTTTTTATGCAAATTTTAAGCTGTGTTTTACAGTACCAGGAAAACCTCTGAGATTTCCAAAATCTCTTGCACACACATTGGCTTTATTTTCCTGACAGATTTGGAAAACTTGATCATTTTTTAAAACTGTAGAATATTCAGCATTTAATTAGCATTTTTTTCTGAAAAAGCGCAGTATCAGGTTTTGCTCCATTTTTAGTGAAAAAAAGCATGTCAATCAGTATGTGAAAACCATTTATTTTTGTGATTTTCCCAAGTTTAAACCATAATGTCTTGGTGTTTATGGCAGTTGAGAATGGCAATTGGGATTAACACAGTTTACTTAAATTACTGAAGTGAACAAAGTTAATATTGGTCAACCAAGGTGTGAAATTGATCAATACATGTGGCCTACCAAAGTGTGAAAGTAAGCTGTGTCCTACAAACTCAAAGCCCTGTCCATGTCTTTGGTAAACTATTCCTAATCAATTCACCTCCCCCGCTGTTACATTTGTAACTGTGTATTTTTTCCGTGAACTTTTTTTGTGCAGAATACTGTTGTGACGGCTAGCGGAACACATCGAGTAGAGATGTTTTTATTGATATTGGTGCGTTCGCAGCCCGGGGTCCACCGTGCAGGAGTACCTGCTGCTAGCAACGGCGGCATGATATGGCGGTATGGACTAACTCAGTTACTTCACCGAGTAGTCGTGAAAGAAAAGCACTGTGCCCAGTTAGGCTTCACAGAGGAACAAGCTAACTGCCCACACAGAGAGCAGTCAGTGGTCATGCATGCACACAAAACTCCTCGCCGAAGGTGCCAGCATTCTAGGGGCTTATTTCAGTCGGGTCCCTGAACACATTCAAACACAAACTCTTCGCCGGAGGTGCCAGCATTCTAGGGGCTTGTTTCAGCCAGGTCCCTGAACACATACACTCGTGACTAGGGTTGAGCGAAACGGATCGTTCATTTTCAAAAGTCGCCGACTTTTGGCAAAGTCGGGTTTCGTGAAACCCGACCCAACTCCAGCGTGGGGTCGGCCACGTGGTCGGTGATCTTGGCGCCAAAGTCGCGTTTTGTATGACGCCTTCCCCGCCATTTTTTCAGCCAATTAAGGAGTGTGGGCAGCGTGATGACATAGGTTCCGGCCTGGTTTCTGCGGCGTCATAGAGCCATATTACCGTTTGGGCTGCAGTGATTTCCGCAGTCAAACACAACATATGCTTTGCACGGAGGGGAGAGAGAGAGAGAGAGAGAGAGAGAGAGAGAAACAAACAAAAAAAAAATAATCCACATTGACTTGCATTGGGTTTTGTGTTCCGGTCCGGGGCCCGACTTTACAGTAGAATCGGCCGATTTCACGCGATCCGACTTTCGAGAAGGTCGGGTTTCACAAAACCCAACTCGACCCTAAAAAAGCAAAAGTCGCTCAACCCTACTCGTGACCACACTGGCGCAAAGCCCTTAACAAAGAACAATACTAGCGCATGGCCGTGCGGTCATGCGAACCTTAAATAGCTGCATCACGTACAGGACCTTCCTAGAAGGACCAATGAGAAGCTACACCAGAGCGTGAGCACCTACAGGACCTTCCTGAAGGAGCCAATGACCTTAGCTGCAGTATCAGATCATGTAACCCTCCATCTCCACTGAGAGATCTTACTCTGGGCATGCTCAGAACGAGCAAAGCAGGACTTAGACCCAGAAGTGTCTGCTCGCTGCTGCCCAGCACCGACTTCAATGGCAGAAGCAGGAAAGGCAGCAGTAACTCTTAGCCTAGCTTAGAGTCAGACTGAGCGAGACGCTGGGACCGACGTCTCCGCTGAGCAGGCTCCACTGCGGCAGGAGAAGAATGGGAGACCGCAGCGGAGATGGACCGAGATTCCCCCTGTGCACAGGAGGGAACTCGACCCCTAACAACTGTAGTCACTATTTTTTCAGACATAAAAATATTTTTATTCTAAATATTTTTTATCAAATTGCCCTTTTTCCAACCTGTTTTTTTGGTTTCACATATGTCTTGCAATAGTGACTGATTTCATGCTTCTGTAGTTGAAACAAAGTTGAACTTTGGGTAGACAGCTTCTTTACTGCCAAGAGAGATGGTTTTGCCTACAGAAAAAAACACATCAAAAATGCAATGTGTGAACATAGTTTAATAGTTTCATAGTTTCATAGTTTTTAAGGTTGAAGTATCAATGGATTTTCCCATGAACAAAGTTAATTTTAATCAATAGATTCTTAACAATGATACAAGTGATTCTTACTAAATTAGAATATAATAAAAAAAGCTAATTTATTTCAGTTCTTCAATACAAAAAGTGAAACTCAAATATTATATAGAGTCATTACAAACAGAGTGATCTATTTCAATTGTTTATTTCTGTTACTGTTGATGATTATGGCTTACAGGCTATGAAAACCCAAAAGTCATTATCTCAGTAAATTAGAATATTTTATGACACCAGCTTTAAAAAATGATTTGAAAATCTGAAATGTTGGTATGCTGAAATGTATGTTGGGTAAATGCACTCAATACTTGGCCAGAGCTCCTTTTGCATCAATTACTGCATCAGTGCAGTGGATACTTCACACTAGACCTTGGAAATCAAGGTCCCAGAGTCTGGAGGAAAAGTGGTGATACAGACAATCCAACTGCTTGAGGTCTAATGTGAAGTTTCCACAATCAGTGATGGTTTGGGTCATGTCATCCGCTGGTATATGTCCACTGTGTTCTATCAAGACCAAAGTCAGCACAGGCATCTACCAGGAAATTTTAGAGAACTTCATACTTCCCTCTGCCAACAAGTTTTTTGGAGATGGAAATGTCATTCTCCAGCATGACTTGGCACCTGTCCACACTGCCAAAAGTACCAATACGTTGTTAAAAACAACAGTATCACAGAATCTATAGGGTATTGTCAAGATGAAGATGAGAGACACCAGACTCAAAGATGCAGATGAGCTGAAGGCTACTATCAAAGCAACCTGGGCTTCCATAACACCTCAGCAGTGCCACAGGCTGATTGCCTCCATGCCACACCTCATTGATGCAGTAATTGATGCCAATGGAGCCCCGACCAAGTATTGAGTGCATTTACTGAATATACATTTCAGTAGGCCAACATTTCGAATTTTAAAATCATTTTTTTAAGCTGGTGTTGTAAAGTATTCAAAATTAACTGAGATAATGACTTTTGGCTTTTCATTGGCAGTATTCCATAATCATCAACATTAACAGAAATAAATACTTGAAAGAGTCATTACAAACAGAGTGATCTATCTAATACACGAGTTTCACTTTCTGCATTGCAGAACTGAAATAAATTATCTTTTTGATGATATTCTAATTTTGTGAGCTACACCTTTATATAAGATTATCTCTGCACAGGAAGCTGCATTAATTAAAATGTATTTTGTTCATGGGACAACACTTTTAAGTCCATCGAGTTCAATCTATAGCCTAACATGTTGACTGATGAAATAATTTAATTAATCATACAGTACTTAGAATTACTCAGTTTTTTTGTGACTGATCTCAGTAATGCTCACTTGCTGAGAATAGATCGCAAGTTGAACTCTCTCTATACAACTGTCCTTCTAAATTGATGTATAGGAAAGCTTACAGACCCTCAAATTCTAGTACTCAGTGCCTAGTAACAAGAGTATTAACCCCTTCCCGATTCTTGACGCCACGTAGGCGTCATGAAAGTCGGTGCCAATCCAACCTGTGACGCCTATGTGGCGTCATGGAATGATCGCGTCCCTGCAGATCGGGTGAAAGGGTTAACTCCAATTTCACCCGATCTGCAGGGACAGGGGGAGTGGTACTTCAGCCCAGGGGGGGTGGCTTCACCCCCCCGTGGCTACGATCGCTCTGATTGGCTGTTGAAAGTGAAACAGCCAATCAGAGCGATTTGTAATATTTCACCTATGAAAATGGTGAAATATTACAATCTAGCCATGGCCGATGCTGCAATATCATCGGCCATGGCTGGAAAACCTAATCTGCCCCCCCCCACCGCCACCGATCGCCTCCCCAGTCTTCCCTTCTGCCCCGTACTGTGGTCCACTCCCCTCTGTCCTCCTGTCCGCTCCCCCATCCTCCTGTCTGCTCCCCCGTGCTTCGATCCACCCCCCGTGCTCCGATCCCCCCGTGCTCCGATCTCCCCCCTCATACTTACCAAGCCTCGCGGTGTCCGTCCGTCTTCTTCATGGGCGCCGCCATCTTCCAAAATGGTGGGCGCATGCGCAGTGGGGGGGTTTCTACTGTTTAGGCACATCAGGGGCTCTGCAAATGGAATGTGACGCCCGCAGATGATTCCATCAAAATCTGCATTTCAAAACATCACTGCTTCCCTTCCGAGCCCCGACGTGTGCCCAAACAGTGGTTTACACCCACATATGGGGTACCAGCGTACTCAGGACAAACTGGACAACAAATATTGGGGTCCAATTTCTCCTGTTACTCTTGCAAAAATAAAAAAATGCTTGCTAAAACATCATTTTTGAGGAAAGAAAAATGATTTTTTATTTTCACGGCTCTGCGTTGTAAACTTCTGTGAAGCACTTGGGGGTTCAAAGTGCTCACTACACATCTAGATAAGTTCCTTGGGGGGTCTAGTTTCCAAAATGGGGTCACTTGTGGGGGGTTTCTACTGTTTAGGCATATCAGGGGCTCTGCAAACGTAACATGATGCCCACAGACCATTCCATCAAAGTCTGCATTCCAAAACGTCACTACTTACTTCCGAGCCCCGGCATGTGCCCAAACAGTGGTTTACCCCCACATATGGGGTATCATCGTACTCAGGAGAAACTGGACAACAACTCTTGGGGTCAAATTTCTCCTGTTACCCTTGGGAAAATTAAAAAATTCTGGGCTAAAAAAATATTTTTGAGGAAAGAAAACACATTTATTATTTTCACGGCTCTGCGTTATAAACTTCTGTGAAGCACTTTGTGGTTCAAAGTGCTCACCACACATCTAGATAAGTTCCCTTGGGGGTCTAGTTTTCAAAATGGGGTCACTTGTGGGGAGTTTCCACTGTTTAGGCACATCAGGGGCTCTGCAAACGCAACGTGACGCCCGCAGAGCATTCCATCAAAGTCTGCATTTCAAAATGTCACTACTTCCCTTCCGAACCCCGACGTGTGCCCAAACAGTGGTTTACCCCCACATATGGGGTATCACCGTACTCAGGAGAAACTGGACAACAACTTTTGGAGTTCAATTTTTCCTGTTACCCTTGGGAAAATAAAAAATTGTGGGCTAAAAAATCATTTTTGAGAAAAGAAAAAATATTTTTTATTTTCATGGCTCTGCGTTATAAACTTCTGTGAAGCACTTGGGGGTTCAAAGTGCTCACAACACATCTAGATTAGTTCCTTGGGAGGTCTAGTTTTCAAAATGGGGTCACTTGTGGGGGAGCTCCAATGTTTAGGCACACAGGGGTTCTCCAAACACGACATGGTGTCCGCTAATGATTGGAGCTAATTTTCCATTCAAAAAGCCGAATGGCGTGCCTTCCCTTCCGAGCCCTGCCGTTCGCCCAAACAGTGGTTTACCCCCACATATGGGGTATCATCGTACTCAGGACAAACTGGACAACAACATTTGGGGTCCAATTTCTCCTATTACCCTTGGGAAAAAATATTCCGGGCTAAAAATAATTTTTGAGGAAAGAAAAATTATTTTTTATTTTCACGGCTCTGCGTTATAAACTTTTGTGAAGCACCTGGGGGTTATAAGTGCTCACTATGCATCTAGATAAGTTCCTTGGGGGGTCTAGTTTCCAAAATGGGGTCACTTGTAGGGGAGCTCCAATGTTTAGGCACACAGGGGCTCTCCAAACGCGACATGGTGTCCGCTAACGATTGGAGCTAATTTTTCATTCAAAAAGTCAAATGGCGCGCCTTCCCTTCCGAGCCTTGCAGTGCACCCAAACAGTGGTTTACCCCCACATATGAGGTATCGGCGTACTCAGGAGAAATTGCCCAACAAATTTTAGGATCCATTTTATCCTGTTGCCCATGTGAAAATGAAAAAATTGAGGCTAAAATAAATTTTGTGTGAAAAAAAAGTACTTTTTCATTTTTACGGATCAATTTGTGAAGCACCTGAGGGTTTAAAGGGCTCACTATGCTTCTAGATAAGTTCCTTGGAGGGTCTAGTTTCCAAAATTGGGTCACTTGTGGGGGAGCTCCAATGTTTAGGCACACAGGGGCTTTCCAAACGTGACATGGTGTCCGCTAACGATGGAGATAATTTTTCATTCAAAAAGTCAAATGGCGCTCCTTCGCTTCCAAGCCTTACCATGTGCCCAAACAGTGATTTACCCCCACATGTGAGGTATCGGTGTACTCAGGAGAAATTGCCCAACAAATTTTAGGATCCATTTTATCCTGTTGCCCATGTGAAAATGAAAAAATTGAGGCTAAAATATTTTTTTTGTGAAAAAAAGTACTTTTTCATTTTTACGGATCAATTTGTGAAGCACCTTGGGGTTTAAAGTGCTCATTATGCTTCTAGATAAGTTCCTTGGGGGGTCTAGTTTCCAAAATTGGGTCACTTGTGGGGGAGCTCCAATGTTTAGGCACACGAGGGCTCTCCAAACGCGACATGGTGTCCGCTAAAGATTGGAGCCAATTTTTCATTCAAAAAGTCAAATGGCGCTCCTTCCCTTCCAAGCCCTGCCGTGCACCCAAACAGTGGTTTACCCCCACATATGATGTATCAGCGTACTCAGGACAAATTGGACAACAACGTTCGTGGTCCAGTTTCTCTTTTACCCTTGGGAAAATAAAAAAATTGTTGCTAAAATTCATTTTTGTGACTAAAAAGTTAAATGTTCATTTTTTCCTTCCGTGTTGCTTCTGCTGCTGTGAAACACCTGAAGGGTTAATAAACTTCTTGAATGTGGTTTTGAGCACCTTGAGGGGTGCCGTTCTTAGAATGGTGTCACTTTTGGGTATTTTCAGCCATATAGAACCCTCAAACTGACTTCAAATGTGAGGTGGTCCCTAAAAAAATGGTTTTGTAAATATTGTTGTAAAAATGAGAAATCACTGTTCAATTTTTAACCCTTATATCTTCCTAGCAAAAAAAAATGTTGTTTCCAAAATTGTGCTGATGTAAAGTAGACATGTGGGAAATGTTATTTATTAACTATTTTGTTTATAAACACGGTCTTCAATTATAAGATCAGAATATATCCTCAATATACATAGAAAACAGCACCTCCCCAAAAAATGTGTACTTTAGGGAAAAAGAGGGTCCATTCAAAAGAAATTAAAATAATCAATATTTATTTATTCAAATTATTAAAACAAATTTAACAAAATCAAGCAGAACTAACATATAGTGGCACATACCAATAAAAAAAAAATTATTATGTAATTTCAAATATTATATATAATAAATCCAAGTGGACTTTGACTCACAAGGTTTAGTGAAATATTTCCCTCAAAGTTTCTCATTTATGGCTGCCAGGGTATCGCCCATCATTACCATATTAAATGCACGTGCAAAACATTAATAGGGCTTTCCTATGCCTGACATTACATAAAGACCAGAGAGATTTTTTCTTTCAAGCACTAAAACAAAAAATGTGAACAATAGAATGTATTACTTTCGAATACTCACATAGAGTGCCTGAGAGCCAAAGAAAAGGAGGTATAAAGATGCAGGTGCCACCACCCCGACGACGCCATTTTGCCAAATGCTTCTTCAAAAAGGGGGCCCCCTTTTTGAAGAAGCATCTGGCGAAACGGCGTCATTTTACTCTATTCTGTACAGGCATAATTTATATGATGAACCCTTAAAAAATTCCATCAGACCAGATTATATTAAATAAAATATATTTTTTATTAAAATAAATTGCAATCACAAAAAACATCACCAAAACGTATGGAAATTTTTATTATTACTAAAATTGTATAATCTACAACAGATATTTATTTATTAAGAATATAAAACATACAACTATAGATAATATGTATCTCCTCCAATCAAGGTTTACTTAGGGATAGATAAAAAAATTATATATATAAAAATCCCGTATGTGCAAGACAGGGCAAGTCCAAACTGATCAGTATAATAAACATAAAAATATATATAATGCAGCAAATAATAATTTAATAATATAATATGTGATACAAATCAGTCAAATAAATTTGTGAATAATATGTTTGTATATCCATATATACACACACACACCTATTGTGTGCAGCAAAATAAATCAATTCATAATAAAGTGCAATTGTGCAATAAAAAATAAATTGCATACAAAACAACCAGTTTGTCCACAAAAGTTGTGAGCCAAAAACAAAAAACAAATAATTATATATTACCCAGTAAAAGCGCTGCCAAATGTGCCAAAATATATTATGAATACTGACCAGTTAGGAGTACCACTGCCCTGCACACACCACTCCAACGCCGTTTCGCTCACTGCTTCATCAGGGTTAAGACTCCATACGTTTTGGTGATGTTTTTTGTGATTGCAATTTATTTTTAATAAAAAATATATTTTATTTAATATAATCTGGTCTGATGGAATTTTTTAAGGGTTCATTTCTATAGTGTTTTTCCTCAGTTTATAAAAATTATTATCTCTGGTGTTTCTTTCTATATAGGTGGTTATAATTTATATGATGACAGTTCAGTATTCTTATTTATTGCATAAGTGAATAATAGTAAGGGCAATAAAGACTTTTTTATTGCATGTAGGACATGATTAATGCAGCTTTCCATCAAAAGTCAAACTATAGTGCAAAGAATATGACATTGAAGATACATATGTCACAGAGATAGCTATAGACCGCTTGCAATGTCAATAAACCATATTTAAAGAGCACCTGCACTTTCTAAAAACCAATAACATGTTGTAATGGACTCTCAGTGACGTTTCAGGAAATAAGAACCCGTCTTGATCTCTGAAACAAAGGGTCAGAAGAACTTAGCTAAGTCCTGATCCCCCTTTACTCAGATAGGCACAATTAGCCAAAGATGTGCTCATAGAAAACCCTATAAGTCCGTTGTAAGCTAACCCATTTATTTGAAGAGAGGCTATTGGGTCTATTTTTTTACCTCTTCATTTCAGTCAGGGTTGCAAAACCAGGACCTCTACAGTTTAAAATTACTGACATTTCTTGAGTAGTGGGGTAACTGAAAGCTCATTGGCCCAAATTCAAAACTTCCAATGGGGTCCCCATTTATTACAAGTCTTTAATAGCATTAGTCTTTTTTTGTACAGGAAAAAGTGACTTTTGGGCTCCCCTAGGCTCCAGAACCCATGTGCGATAGTGTCTCCTGCACCAATTGTAGTTAGGCCCCTTGTTGTAAGTGTTTTAAAAGTGTAGCCACTATTTTGGTTTAATAACTATTGATACGTTGATATGTTTATTATCAAATTACTTACTAACCAAACATAGTATTGTAGACTATTAAACTATAATATTCTACAGAATTTAGCCAATAAAGCCTAAGCTACATATAATAATACTGAATAACACACTGGTAGCATGTATTGATTAATGATGGGCAGACCGAACATCCAGTGTTTCCAACGCAGTCACCGGTTTTGTCTGTGCTGGTAATTAAAAATAAAGGGGACTCACTAAAATGCTCGGGTGCTCGTTGCTCGGGTCGAGCACATTGTAATACTTGGGCACTTGACCCGAGCAACAAGCCCAATGCAAGTCTATGGGAAACCCAAGCACGTACTGGATGGCCGCAGGAAAACCTAGTTCACATTATTCATTTGGTACTGCCATACTGTTTGCCAATGCATTGACTGTAAGGCCTGCCTTGCCCCCAAATTACAAGCACCCCAATAAGCCTTTGAATTCATGTACTGGATGGCCACAGGAAAACCTAGTTCACATTATTCATTTGGTACTGTCATACTGGTTGCCTATGAATTGAATGCAAGGTCTGCCCTGCACCACATTCACACGTATCCCAATAAGCCTTGGAAAAGAAGTAGAGATGGGCCTCCTGAAAACAATGTTCCCATTATTAGGAAGTGGGTCTCCCATAGTATTTGCCTATGCAGTGAATACAAGGCCTTCCAAATATTAGGAGATACTCCAATTCCCCTTGAAAGAGATGTGGAGAATGCCCTCATAAAAAATGTTCCAATTATAAAGGAGCCGGTCTCCTATACTTGGAATTCCCATACACGAAGGGTATGGGCTGACAAACAATTCCCCCTGGGGGGTACACATGATTTCTTTTTTTAAATAAAATATTGACGAGCATCATAAACACCTTTGCCAAAACATAGAGTGGCTGTTGAATCACCAAATATGTTCATCCTGGTGTTCTAGTGGTGTTGTCTGAAGAGATGTTGAGGATGTCCTCCTATGAATCTTTTCCCAATTTAAAGCAGCGGGTCTCCTATACTTGTAATGCCCATACACTAAGTGTATGGGCTGACAAACATTTCCCCATGGGGGGTACACATGAGGTTTTTTTTTAAATAAAATATTGACGGGCATCATAAACACCCATGCCAAAACATAGAGTGGCTCTTGCATCACAAAATACATTCATCCTGGTGTTCTAGTGGTGGTGTCTGAAGAGACGTGGATGATGTCCTCTTATGAATCTTTTCCCAATTTAAAGGAGTGGGTCTCCTATACTTGGAATTCCCATACACTAAGTGTATGGGCTGCCAAACATTTACCCCTGGGGGGTACATTTTTTTTAAAATTTTTTACGGGCATCATAAACACCCTTGCCAAAACATAGTGTGCCTATTGCATCACGAAATACGTTCACCCTGGTGTTCTAGTGGTGGTGTTTGAAGAGACATGGAGGATGTCCTTCTATGAATCTTTTCCCAATTTAAAGGAGCAGGTCTCCTATACTTGGAATGCCCATGCACTAAGTGTGTGTGCTGACAAACATTTCCCCCTGGGGGGTTACATATTTTTTTAAAAAAATTTTACGGGCAACATAAACACCCTTGCAAAAAACTAGAGTGGCTGTAGCATCTCAGAACATGATCACCCTGGTGTTCTAGTGGTGGTAGATGATGAGGATGAGGAGAAGGAGGAGGATAACACCAAATAGCCAAACTCAGGAAGCGTATACCCATGTGTGGGTGTGAAGAAGTACATGGAATACACCTCCCAAAAAAAGACACTGTATTGGAGGTCAAGTTTCACTGTTATCATTCGGTGGTGTACAGAAGTCTGGCCCAATCCAGCCCTTGTTCATTTTTATAAGAGTCAGCCTGGCAGCATTTTCAGTTGACAGGCAGATGCACTTATCAGTTATAGTTCCACCAGTGTCGCTAAAAACCCATTCTGACAAAATGCTAGCAGCAGGGCAGGCCAGGACCTCCAAGGCGTAGAGAGCCAGTTAATGCCACATGTCCAGCTTGGATACCCAATAATTAAAAGGCACAGAGGAATTATGGAGGACATTGGTATGGTCAGCAAGGTACTTCCTCAGCATCTTCCCAACATTGCACTCCTTGTGACAGTACCCTGCGCCACTGGGCCAGGGCGATGGGAGGGTCTGAGAAAACTGTCCCAGAACTTTACCAGGGTTTGACTGCCTCTGCTGGATTGGAGTTGTGACTCTCTCGCCTGAACTCCTTAGTTGTCCACCGAACTATGATGTCTGCCACCAGCGCTCTCAGATGGGAATCTATATATATAATGTCTAAGGGGTACTTCCGTCTTTCTGTCTGCAACTTCCGTAATGGAAATCCTTCGTTGCTGATTGGTGTCACCAGCTGTCTGTCATGGCTGCCGCGACCAATCAGCAACGGGCACAGTCCAATTAGTCCCTCCCTACTCCCCCGCAGTCAGTGCCCAGCGCCTGCATACTCCCCTCCAGTCACCGCTAACACAGGTTTAATGCCAGCGGTAACGGACCACGTTATGCCGCGGGTAACGCACTCCAATATCGCTGCTATTAACCCTGTGTGTCCCCAACTTTTTACTATTTCTGCTGCCTATGCAGCATCAATAGTAAAAAGATGTAATGTTAAAAATAATAAAAAAACAAAAAACCTGCTATTCTCACCCTCCATAGTCCACCGAGCCATGCGCGGCTGCCGCCATCTTCCATTCCCAGAGATGCATTGCGAAATTACCCAGAAGACTTAGCGGTCTCGCATCACGAGAGCTTTGCTGGATCCCGGCGGGTGAGTATATAACTATTTTTTATTTTAATTATTTTTTTAAACAAGGATATGGTGCACACACTGCCATTTACTACGTGGGCTGTGTTATATACCGCGTGGCTACTATATACTATGTGACCAGTGTTATATACTATGTGGACTGTGTTTTGTACTGCATGGGCTGTGCTATATATTACGTGGCCAGTGTTATATACTACGTCGCCTGTGTTATATACTGCATGGCTGCTATATACTGCGTGGGCTGTGTTATATACTGCGTGGATGCTATATACTACATGGCCAGTGTAAGATACTATGTGGGCTGTGTTTTGTACTGCATGGGCTGTGCTATACAGTTATATGAAAAAGTTTGGGCACCCCTATTAATCTTAAGCTTAATGTTTTATAAAAATTGTTTTTTTTGCAACAGCTATTTCAGTTTCATATATCTAATAACTGTTGGACACAGTAATGTTTCTGCCTTGAAATGAGGTTTATTGTACTAACAGAAAATGTGCAATCTGCATTCAAACAAAATTTGACAGGTGCATAAGTATGGGCACCTCACCAGAAAAGTGACATTAATATTTAGTAGATCCTCCTTTTGCAAAAATAACAGCCTCTAGTCGCTTCCTGTAGCTTTTAATGAGTTCCTGGATCCTGGATGAAGGTATTTTTGACCATTCCTCTTTACAAAACAATTCCAGTTCAGTTACATTTGATGGTCACCGAGCATGGACAGCCCTCTTCAAATGATCCAACAGATGTTCAATGATATTCAGGTCTGGGGACTGGGATGGCCATTCCAGAACAGTGTAATTGTTCCTCTGCATGAATGCCTGAGTAGATTTGGAGCTGTGTTTTGGATCATTGTCTTGCTGAAAGATCCATCCCCTGCGTAACTTCAACTTTGTCACTGATTCATGAACATTATTGTCAAGAATCTGCTGATACTGAGAGGAATCCATGCGTCCCTCAACTTTAACAAGATTCCCGGTATCGGCATTGGCCACACAGCCCCAAAGCATGATGAAACCTCCACCAAATTTTACTGTGGGTAGCAAGTGTTTTTCTTGGAATGCTGTGTTTTTTTGCCGCCATGCATAACGCCTTTTTGTATGACCAAACAACTCAATCTTGGTTTCATCAGTCCACAGGACCTTCTTCCAAAAAGAAATTGGCTTCTCCAAATGTGCTTTTGCATATTTGCATACCTCAGCCGACTCTGTTTGTGGCGTGCTTGCAGAAACGGCTTCTTTCGCATCACTCTCCCATACAGCTTCTCCTTGTGTAAAGTGTGTTGTATAGTTGACCGATGCACAGTGACACCATCTGCAGCAAGTTGATGCTGCAGCTCTCTGGAGGTGGTCTGAGGATTGTCCTTGACTGATCTCACCATTCTTCTTCTCTGCCTTTCTGATGTTTTTTTTGGCCTGCCACTTCTGGCCTTAACAAGAACTGTACCTGTGTTCTTCCATTTCCTTACTATGTTCCTCACAGTGGAAATTGACAGGTTAAATCTCTTAGACAGCTTTTTGTATCCTTCCCCTGAACAACTATGTTGAATAATCTTTGTTTTCAGATCATTTGACAGTTGTTTTGAGGAGCCCATGATGCCACTCTTCAGAGGAGATTCAAACAGGAGAACAACTTGCAAGTGGCCACTTTAAGTAGCTTTTCTCATGATTGCATACACCTGGCTATGAAGTTCAAAGCTCAATGAGGTTACAAAGCCAAAAAAGTGCTTTAGTAAGTCAGTAAAAAGTAGGTAGGAGTATTTAAAACAAGAAAATGATAAGGGTGCCCATACTTATGCACCTGTCAAATTTTGTTTGAATGCAGATTGCACATTTTCTGTTAGTACAATAAACCTCATTTCAAGGCAGAAACATTACCGTGTCCAACAGTTATTAGATATATGAAACTGAAATAGCTGTTGCAAAAAAAACAATTTTTATAAAACATTACGCTTAAGATTAATAGGGGTGCCCAAACTTTTTCATATTACTGTATATTATGTGGCCAGTGTTATATACTACGTTGCCTGTGTTATATACTGCATGGACTGTGTTATATACTGTGTGGCTGCTATATACTGCATGGGCTGTGTTATATAGTATGTGGGCAGTTATATAGTACGTGGGCTGTGTTATATACTGTTTGGGCTGTGTTACATACTGCGTGGCCACTGTTATATATTGCGTGGCCTGTATTAACGCATCAGTTATTCTACAACATGTATGTATGTATATAGCAGCCACATAGTATATAGCACAGGCCACGTACTATTTGTCTGCTATATACTGCATGGGTCCTATATACTACGTGGCCTGTGCTATATACTATGTGGCTGCTATATACATACATACATATTCTAGAATACCCGATGCGTTAGAATCGGGCCACCATCTTGTGTATTTAATAATTCTGCAACAAGGGCCCTCTGGTACTGCAACATTTTAGTAGACCGGTCTGCCTCTGGAAGAAGAGATTGAAAGTTCTCTTTGTAGCGTGCATCTAAAAGTGTCACCAACCAGTAACGAGTGTCACCATAAATTTTCATAATGCGAGGGTCACGGGAAAGGCAGCGCAACATAAAGTCAGCTATATGCCAGACTGCTAATATAACGATAATTTATGAATAGCATTGGTTATCTTATAGATATTACAAACAAGCAAGAAAAGAGACTGTGCATATAGAGCGCACTCCCAAAATACATTTAAATAGCAAAAGTACAAAATTTATTAGAGGAGACAGAAACCACAAATAAAAAACATATAATAAAATACAACCAACACACCACTGGGCCTATAACAAAACAATACATAAGGACGACCTAGGGTACAATAGTGTATCATAAATAGCGCCATCAACACATCGCTAGTCCTATAGTGGATCAGTATGTAAAAACGACCCAAAGTGCAATGATATATGATAAGTGACACTACAGATGCATATGTGCAACGGCTTGATACTTAAATACACAAAATAAGGCAATAGGTAACTCTGGGCGTCCCCAGAGAACCATATAATGTGAAAAATGCCCCCATGTACATGAAAGGGGCAAATGCTAACTAGAAGGCCCCAATAAGCCTATTATATAGCAGCAAAAGGTAAACACAAATTTCCCAATCAAGAAACTGATCCCCAAGAACAACTAATATAGAAGAGAGTAAAACTACCTGTACGGCAGAAATATCAGCACATGGGGTAGTATGGAGAACGTTTAAGGTCCGCCAGCCAAGATTATATACCAGCACGGTGGAAGAATGAAAGAGGGACCTGTATTGGGAAGAAAAGGCCGAGAAGCCAGATGTGGCAGAAAGGCATCACCTTAACAGGCAGTCCAATGCATGGCGTCAGCTGTCAGTCATCAGTCGTCTGAAAGTAGAGTAGGAAATAGTCCCGGGACCAAAGTGGTCTGGGGGAGAGCCCCACGCGTATCGCTGCAAAGTGCAGCTTCCCCTGCACTTTGCAGCGATACGCGTGGTGCTATTAAGGGTGATAGTAAGGGGAATGAGGGACAGATACAGCTCTGCCTGTTCAGCAATGTAGTCTAGGGGCACAGAGGAGAGTTGTCAGGAAGTTCAGGATGTACACACATAAAAATCAAAAGGATGACTGCATGTTGCTGAAGAACGAGAAAAGGAAAATAAAGGTAATGGGTATATGAGGACTAATTACAGGAATGGACAGATTGTGTTTGTTTTTTTAAATTCATTTTTATTTTGCACCACAAAAACTCAATTAAATGTAACCTTGCATGTGCTTGTGATTAGCACTGTGCATAGGGTGTATGAAGCATGTTTCCAATTGGAATAAGTGAAACATGGTTTATCAAAATGTACTACCTTATTTTTACAGATTTCTAACAACACATAACATTTGGAAGAAACTATATATATAAGAGGCATCGGGATTACTCGCTAATCCCGCCCCCTGCACAGTAGCTCCACCCCCACCACATCACCACACATAATCCTGCCCCATACCCAATTACCACACACAATCCCACCCCCACCACATAACCACACACAATTCGCACCACATCACCACACACAATCCTGCCCCCCACAAATCCCGCCCCCCACCACACATAATCCCACGCACCCACCACATTACTACAGATAATCCCGCCCCTTCAACACATCACCACATATAATCCCGCCCCCCAACACATCACTACACAATCCCACCCCCCAACACATTACCACACATAATCCCGCCCCCCACCACATTACCACACATAATCCCACACCCACCACATTACCACACACAATCCACACCACATCACCACACACAATCCCCCCACCACATCACCACACATAATAATGCCCCTTCAACACATCACCACACATAATCCCACCTCCCACCACATTACCACACATAATCCCACCCCATCACATCACGACATAATCCCGCCCTCTCAACACATCACCACACATAATCCCGCCCCCCACCACATTACCACACATAATCCCGCCCCCCTACCACATCACACAATCCCACCTCCCAACACATCCCACACAATCCCGCCCCCCACCACATTACCACACATAATCCTGCCCCCACCTCATTACCACACATAATCTCGCCCCTTCAACACATCACCGCACATAATCCTGCCCCCCAACACATGACCACACAATCTCGCCCCCCCAACATATCAACACACATAATCCCACCCCCACCACATTACCACACATAATCCCGCCCCCATCACATCACCACACAATCCCGCCCTCCCATCAAATCACCACACATGATCCCGCCCCCACCACATTACCACACATAATCCTGCCCCCTACCACATCACACAATCCCGCCTCCCAACACACCCCACACAATCCCGCCCCCCACCACATTACCACACATAATCCCGTCCCCCACCTCATTACCACACTTAATCCCGCCCCCCACCACATTACCACACATAATCCCACCCCCCACCACATTACCACAGAAAATCCCGCCCCCAACACATTACCACACATAATCCCACCCCCCAACCACATTACCACAGAAAATCCCACCCCCAACACATTACCACACATAATCCCGCCCCCACCACATTACCACACATAATCCCGCCACCCCTCCACATTACCACACATAATCCTGCCCCCCCACCACATTACCACACATAATCCCGCCCCCAACCACATTATCACAGAAAATCCCACCCCCAAAACAATACCACACATAATCCTACCCCCACCATATTACCACACATAATCCCGAACCCCCACACCACATTACCACACATAATTCCGCCCCCACCACATTACCACACACAAGCCGCACCACATCACCACACACAATCCCCCCACCACATCACCACACGTAATCCCGCCCCTTCAACACATCACCACACATAATCCTGCCCCCCAACACATCACCACACAATCCCGCCCCGTCAACACATCACCTCACATAATCCCGCCCCCACCACATTACCACACATAATCCCGCCCACCCACCACATTACCACACAATCCTGCCCCCAACACATCACCACACATGATCCCGACCCCCACCCCATCATTACACATAATCCCGCCCCCCATCCCATCACCACACATAATCCCGCCCCTCCCCCATTACCACACATAATCCTGCCCCCCACCCCATCACCACACATAATCCCGCCCCCCAACCACATCACCACACATAGTCCCACCCCCCACCCCATCACCACACATAATCCCGCCCCCTCATCACCACATATAATTCCACCCCCCAACACATCAACACACATAATACCACCCCCCACCACATCACCACTCATAATCCCGCCCCCCAACACATCACCACACATAATCCCGCCCCCCATTACATCACCACACATAATCCCGCCCCTCATGCCATCACCACACATAATCCCGCCCCCACCACATCAACACACATAATCCCGCCCCCAACACATTACCACACATAATCCCACCCCCACCACATTACCACACACAAGCCGCACCACATCACCACACACAATCCCCACCACCACATCACCACACATAATCCCGCCCCTTCAAAACATCACCACACATAATCCTGCCCCCAACACATCACCACACAATCCCGCCCCCTCAACACATCACCTCACATAATCCCGCCCCACCACATTACCACACATAATCCCGCCCACCCACCACATCACCACACAATCCCGCCCCCCAACACATCACCACACATGATCCCGACCCCCACCCCATCATTACACATAATCCGGCCCCCATCCCATCACCACACATAATCCCGCCCCTCCCCATCACTACACATAATCCCGCCCCCCCACCCCATCACCACACATAATCCCGCCCCCCCACCCCATCACCACACATAATCCCGCCCCCCACCCCATCACCACACATAATCCCGCCCCCCCACCACATCACCACACATAGTCCCACCCCCCACCCCATCACCACACATAATCCCGCCCGCCACCCCATCACCACACATAATCCCACCCCCCCACATCACCACATATAATCCCACCCCCCAACACATCAACACACATAATCCCGCCCCGCACCACATCACCACTCATAATCCCGCCCCCCACTGCATCACCACACATAATTCCAACCCCCCACCCCATTACCACACATTATCCCGCCCCCCACCACATCACCACACATAATCCCACCCCCAACACATCACCACACTATTATTATTAACTTCATTTTAAGTTAATTTACCACCTGCGTAAGCGTTATTGAATGTTGTTATTATTTCCTTTAGTTTAATCACCAGCAGCATTAATTAGATAGCAATGAGCATGCCGAGCGTTAGCTGGCTGGAAGCATCTAGTTGTTTATATGTGTCCAATTGACTGCATGTCTAGACATCTATAAAGCTGCATGTGTACTATACTGTATATATTTTGCTTTGTACGTTCACTTTGTTTGCATACAGATGCATTGCAAGTTGTAATTGACTGAATTTTCAGTAAAGTTGAGTAGAATTGAGCAAAAATGATTTGTAGAACCCTGGTCCAGCAGTAACATCAGCAGTCCAATAACTTAAAAAGGTATTAGGTTGAATTTTAGGCTGAATTTACCCCTTTCTGACATCGGACGTACTATCCCGTCGAGGTGGGGTGGGCCCCCATGACCACGGACGGGATAGTACATCCAGCGCGATCGGCGGCGCTCACGGGGGGAGCGCGGCCGATCGCGGCCGGGTGTCAGCTGCCTATCGCAGCTGACATCCGGCACTAGGTGCCAGGAGCGGTCACGGACCACTCCCGGCACATTAACCCCCGGCACACCGCGATCAAACATGATCGCGATGTGCCGGCGGTGCAGGGAAGCATCGCGCAGGGAGGGGGTTCCCTGCGGGCTTCCCTGAGCCCCCCGCAGCAATGCGATGTGATCGCGTTGCTGCAAGGGTCTTACCTCCCTCCCTGCCTGCTCCAGACCCGGATCCAAGATGGCCGCGGATCCGGGTCCTGCAGGGACGGAGGTGGCTTCACAGAAGCCTGCTCAGAGCAGGCACTGTGAAGCAGCCTGCACTTCTCTCAGATCGGTGATCTGTCAGAGTGCTATGCAAACTGGCAGATCACCGATCTGTATTGTCCCCCCCTGGGGCAAAGTAAAAAAGTTAAAAAAAAAATTTCCAAATGTGTAAAAAAAAAAAAAAAAAAAAAAAATATTCCAAAATAATGAAAAAAATATATATATATTATTCCCATAAATACATTTCTTTATCTAAATAATAAAAAAAAACAATAAAAGTACACATATTTTGTATCGCCGCGTCCGTAACGACCCGACCTATAAAACTGGCCGACTAGTTAACCCCTTCAGTAAACACCGTAAGGAAAAAAAAAAAAACGAGGCAAAAAACAACGCTTTATTATCATACCGCCAAAAAAAAGTGGAATAACACGCGATCAAAAAGACAGATATAAATAACCATGGTACCACTGAAAGCGTCATCTTGTCCCGCAAATAACGAGCTGCCATACAGCATGATCAGCAAAAAAATAAAAAAGTTATAGTCCTGAGAATAAAGCGATGCAAAAATAATTATTTTTTCCATAAAATAGTTTTTATCGTATAAAAGCGCCAAAACATAAAAAAATGATATAAATGAGGTATCGCTGTAATCGTACTGACCCGCAGAATAAAACTGCTTTATCAATTTTACCAAACGCGGAACGGTATAGACGCCTCCCCCAAAAGAAATTCATGAATAGCTGGTTTTTGGTCATTCTGCCTCACAAAAATCGGAATAAAAAGCGATTAAAAAATGTGACGTGCCCAAAAATGTTACCAATAAAAACGTCAACTCGTCCCGCAAAAAACAAGACCTCACATGACTCTGTGGACCAAAATATGGAAAATTTATAGCTCTCAAAATGTGGTAACACAAAAAATATTTTTTGCAATAAAAAGCGTCTTTCAGTGTGTGACGGCTGCCAATCATAAAAATCCGCTAAAAAACTCGCTATAAAAGTAAATCAAACCCCCCTTCATCACCCCCTTAGTTAGGGAAAAATAAAAAAAATGTATTTATTTCCATTTTCCCATTAGGGCTAGGGTTAGGGTTGGGGCTAGGGTTAAGGCTACAGTTAGGGTTGGGGCTAAAGTTAGGGTTAGGGTTGGGGCTAAAGTTACGGTTAGGGTTTAGATTACATTTACGGTTGGAAATAGGGTTGGGATTAGGGTTAGGGGTGTGTCAGGGTTAGAGGTGTGGTTAGGGTTACTGTTGGGATTAGGGTTAGGGGTGTGTTTGGATTAGGGTTTCAGTTATAATTGGGGGTTTTCCACTGTTTCGGCACATCAGGGGCTCTCCAAACGCGACATGGCGTCCGATCTCAATTCCAGCCAATTCTGCGTTGAAAAAGTAAAACAGTGCTCCTTCCCTTCCGAGCTCTCCCGTGTGCCCAAACAGGGGTTTACCCCAACATATGGGGTATCAGCGTACTCAGGACAAATAGGACAACAACCTTTGGGGTCCAATTTCTCCTGTTACCCCTGGGAAAATACAAAACTGGGGGCTAAAAAATAATTTTTGTGGGAAAAAAAAGGATTTTTTATTTTCACGGCTCTGCGTTATATACTGTAGTTAAACACTTGGGGGTTCAAAGTTCTTACAACACATCTAGATAAGTTCCTTGGGGGGTCTAGTTTCCAAAATGGGGTCACTTGTGCAAGGCTTCTACTGTTTAGGTACATTAGGGGCTCTGCAAACGCAATGTGACGCCTGCAGACCATTCCATCTAAGTCTGCATTTCAAATGGCGCTCCTTCCCTTCCGAGCCCTTCCATGCGTCCAAACGGTGGTTCCCCCCCACATATGGGGTATCAGCGCACTCAGGACAATTTGGACAACAACTTTTGGGGTCCAATTTCTCCTCTTACCCTCGGGAAAATACAAAACTGGGGGCTAAAAAATAATTTTTGTGGGAAAAAATTTTTGTTTTATTTTTACGGCTCTGCATTATAAACTTCTGTGAAGCCCTTGGTGGGTCAAAGCGCTCACCACACATCTAGATAAGTTCCTTAGGGGGTCTACTTTCCAAAATGGTGTCACTTGTGGGGGGTTTCTACTGTTTAGGTACATTAGGGGCTCTGCAAACGCAATGTGACGCCTGCAGACCATTCCATCTAAGTCTGCATTTCAAATGGCGCTCCTTCCCTTCCGAGCCCTTCCATGCGTCCAAACGGTGGTTCCCCCCCACATATGGGGTATCAGCGCACTCAGGACAAATTGGACAACAACTTTTGGGGTCCAATTTCTCCTGCTACCCTCGGGAAAATACAAAACTGGGGGCTAAAAAATAATTTTTGTGGGAAAAAATTTTTGTTTTATTTTTACAGCTCTGCATTATAAACTTCTGTGAAGCCCTTGGTGGGTCAAAGCGCTCACCACACATCTAGATAAGTTCCTTAGGGGGTCTACTTTCCAAAATGGTGTCACTTGTGGGGGGTTTCTACTGTTTAGGTACATTAGGGGCTCTGCAAACGCAATGTGACACCTGCAGACCATTCCATCTAAGTCTGCTTTCCAAATGACGCTCCTTCCTTTCCGAGCCCTCCCATGCGCCCAAACAGTGGTTCTCCCCACATATGGTGTATCATCGCACTCAGGACAACTTGGACAACAAATTTTGGGGTCCAATTTCTCCTGCTACCCTCGGGAAAATACAAAACTGGGGGCTAAAAAAATTATTTTTGTGGGAAAAAATTTTTGTTTTATTTTTACGGCTCTGCATTATAAACTTCTGTGAAGCCCTTGGTGGGTCAAAGTGCTCAAAACACATCTAGATAAGTTCCTTAGGGGGTCCACTTTCCAAAATGGTGTCACTTGTGGGGGGTTTCCACTGATTAGGCACATCAGTGGCTCTCCAAACGCAACATGGCGTCCCATCTCAATTCCTGTCAATTTTGCATTGAAAAGTCAAACGGCGCTCCTTCCCTTCCGAGGTCTCCCATGCGCCCAAACAGTGGTTTACCCCCACATATGGGGTATCAGCGTACTCAGGACAAATTGTACAACAACTTTTGGGGTCCAATTTCTTCTCTTACCCTTGGGAAAATAAAAAATTGGGGGTGAAAACATAATTTTTGTGAAAAAATATGATTTTTTATTTTTACGGTTCTGCATTATAAACTTCTGTGAAGCACTTGGTGGGTCAAAGTGCTCACCACACGTCTAGATAAGTTCCTTAGGGGGTCTACTTTCCAAAATGGTGTCACTTGTGGGGGGTTTCAATGTTTAGGCACATCAGGGGCTCCCCAAACGCAACATGGCGTCCCATCTCAATTCCAGTCAATTTTGCATTGAAAAGTCAAATGGCGCTCCTTCGCTTCCGAGCTCTGTCATGCGCCCAAACAGTGGTTTACCCCCACATATGGGGTATCGGCGTACTCAGGACAAATTGTACAACAACTTTTGGTGTCCATTTTCTCCTTTTACCCTTGGTAAAATAAAACAAATTGGAGCTGAAGTAAATTTTTTGTGAAAAAAAGTTAAATGTTCATTTTTATTTAAACATTCCAAAAATTCCTGTGAAGCACCAGAAGGGTTAATAAACTTCCTGAATATGGTTTTGAGCACCTTGAGGGGTGCAGTTTTTAGAATGGTGTCACACTTGGGTATTTTCTATCATATAGACCCCTCAAAATGACTTCAAATGAGATGTGGTCCCTAAAAAAAAATGGTGTTGTAAAAATGAGAAATTGCTGGTCAACTTTTAACCCTTATAACTCCCTAACAAAAAAAAATTTTGGTTCCAAAATTGTGCTGATGTAAAGTAGACATGTGGGAAATGTTACTTATTAAGTATTTTGTGTGACATATCTCTGTGATTTAATTGCATAAAAATTCAAAGTTGGAAAATTGCGAAATTTTCAAAATTTTCGCCAAATTTCCGTTTTTTTCACAAATAAACGCAGGTACTATCACAGAATTTTTACCACTATCATGAAGTACAATATGTCACGAGAAAACTGTGTCAGAATCACTGGGATCCGTTAAAGCGTTCCAGAGTTATAACCTCATAAAGGGACAGTGGTCAGAATTGTAAAAATTGGCCCGGTCATTAACGTGCAAACCACCCTTGGGGGTGAAGGGGTTAAACAGCATCTTTGGTGTATCTTTCGTATATACCAGAAAAATCCCTCAATGTATGTTATGACAGGCTAAAATACTCAAAGCACTGTAACTTTTTTAGTTATCCATTAACATAGCTGATTTTATTTAGCTGAAAATTATGGACACAGTAATACCAGATATGTTAACCCCTTAGTGACAGAGCTAATTTTGACCTTAATGACAAAACCAATTTTTTTTAAATCTGGCCAGTCTCACTTTTTCAAATTTACAAAACCATTTTTTATGGACCTCATCACATTTGAAGGGTCTATATCTTAGAAAATACCCAAAAGTGACACTATTCTAAAAACTACACCCCTCAAGGTACTCAAAACCACATTCAAGAAGTGTATTAACCCTTCGGGTGCTTCACAGAGATTAATGCAATGTGGAAGAAAAAAATTAATATTTTACTTTTATTCTTAAAAATGTTGCTTTTGCCCCAAATTTTCTACTTTCACAAGAGTAACAGGAAAAAATTGTCCCCAATATTTGTTGTGCAATTTCTCCTGAGTATGCCAATACCCCATAAGTAAGGGAAAGTTACTGTTTGGGCGCACAGTAGGGCTTGGAAGGGGAGGAGCACTGTTTGAATTTTTTTATGCAAAAATGTGTGAAATTGATAGTGGATACTATGTCGCATTTACAGAGCCCCTGATGTGAATAAACAGTGGAACCCCCACACAAGTGACCCCATTTTTGAGGCTACATCACTCAAGGATTTTATCCAGGGGTATAGTGAGCATTTTTAATCCAAAGGTACTGTACAGGATTTAATAACATTAGGTCATCATAATGAATATTTCGTCATTAGTGTTGAGTGCAAGTGCCTGCTACTGAAGTTAGCATTGGGGTGCTCTGGTATGCACCAATTATCATGGACATTTGAGTGATCCCAATGCAAACTCGAATAGCAAGCACTTGGACTCAACACTAGTCATCATATCGTCATCATTTTTTTACTTTTGAAAAAATCCTAACCCCAAAGCTAAACCTATCCCAACCCTAACCCATACCCTAATCCAACTCTAACCCTAGCCCAAACTTAACCCTAACCCAATACTAACCCAGCCCAATACTAACCCTAGCCCAACCCTAACCCTAAGCCCAACCCTTACCCCAACCCTAGCCCTAACCCCAACCCTAACCCTAATAGCAAAGAATGAAATAAATAAAAATTTTAAAATAAAAAAATTTAATCTGACTAAGGGGAAGATATGGGGGGAATGACATAATAAGTATTGATTTTTGATCACTGTGATAGGGCTTGGGGACCTCATTTCTCTCCTGACATTTTAACATTTCTATTTTTTAAAATATTTTTCTAAACTATTTGTAACTTTTTCTTAAACTTTTTTGTTAGTTTACCTGGGGGATTTAAATACTTAATCACTGAGGTTTCACAGTCTATTTACAATAGATGATGCTCAATGAGTTATAGGTTTCATGAGTGTACAAACAAAGTGGATATAGAGGCCTTAAGTAGGCTAATGGCTGCCATAACAACACCATTGGCAACTCATGTCTGCTTCACAGGAAGGAGGCCAATGGTTCATTGAAGGGATGACCCACATACACCCCACATCCAAGGGCTTAATTACTGCTGGCATCTAAGGTCACATGCACACGTTGAGTATTTGGTGAGTTTCTTAACTTATTATTTGGAAGCTAAAATCCAGAGTTGGTAAAATATTCAAAACTAGTGCACGGGTTTCTACAATACTTTTCCTCTGATTGTTCCATTCCTGGTTTTGGTTTACAAATACTAATGTAAAAAACTCACAAAATACTCAACGTATGCATGTGGGCTTAGTCATTAAACTGCTGTAATCAGAGCTACTTCTGTTCACAGTAGTTAGACTCGAGTTGTGGTTGTGTAACACAGCTAATAACTGAAATGCACGGAGAGACTGTGCTCCTTAGGGTACTGTCACACAGTGGCACTTTTGTCGCTACGACGGTACGATCCGTGACGTTCCAGCAATATCCATACAATATCGCTGTGTCTGACACGCAGCAGCGATCAGGGACCATGTTGAGAATCGTACGTCGTAGCAGATCGTTTGGAACTTTCTTTCGTCACTGGATCTCCCGCTGTCATCGTTGGATGGGTGTGTGTGACACCGATCCAACGATGCGTTCGCTTGTAACCAGGGTAAACATCGGGTTACTAAGCGCAGGGCCGCGCTTAGTAACCCGATGTTTACCTTGGTTACCATCGTAAAAGTAAAAAAAAAAAAAACGTACATACTCACATTCCGGTGTCCGTCAGGTCCCTTGCAGTCTGCTTCCTGCTCTGACTGACTCCCGGCCGGAATGTAAGAGCAGAGCACAGCGGTGACGTCACCGCTGTGATCTGCTTTCACTTTACGGCGGCACTCAGTCAGAGCGGGAAGCAGACTGCGAGGGCCCTGACGGACACCGGAATGTGAGTATGTACTGTTTGTTTTTTTTTACTTTTACGATGGTAACCAGGGTAAACATCGGGTTACTAAGCGCGGCCCTGCGCTTAGTAACCCGATGTTTACCCTGGTTACCCGGGGCCTTCGGCATCGTTGGTCGCTGGAGAGCGGTCTGTGTGACAGCTCCCCAGCTTCCACACAACGACTTTCCAACGATCACGGCCAGGTCGTATCGCTGGTCGTGATCATTGGAAAGTTGCAGAGTGTGACAGTACCCTAACACTGCTCCATACAGTAAGTGCACAAATCCACAGTACATGTTTTTAATGGTTAAATCACATTTCCATTAATTCACAGTCTCTTCTAGATGTGTCTGTACTTTTTAATGGATAAAAATCCAGTCTGCCATGTCCTTGGTCTGTCTTACATTTACAGAAAATGAGATAATGTTATGTCTGTAGTAAATGTGAACATGACCCTCATGATGTCTTCCTAATTAATCATTATGATGTAATCCATTATCATTTCATTCATCATGTTTATGTTCTTCAATAATTTTGAGCTTTTATTGTGGAATTTACAGAGAGACGTTCTGAACGGATGCATAATACAACCTATTTACCCCATTAGATAACAGCAAAATCCTAATTCAGACAGATCTCAGAGGAAATCATTTCCTCAGATAATGTTCTCATTTTTGTAACACAATATGAAGTCATGGAACCAGTCTGGCTAAATATTGTAGTTGTATTGGTGTTTTCACAACAGCCTAATATAAACTAATGAAGAATCTCGATAATGCTTTAGGAAATAAAAAAGGGGGATAGCCTGTATTTAAAGGGGATCATGTTCTACAAAACTCACATTGCATTAATAAACCTTCCTCTAGTGTTAGCTTTCTGTTACTCTTTCTTATGTTAATGGGTCGGTTTTGACCCGTGTCTTAAATCACCCCTAGGATACCTAGGATGTTTCTTACCTCTTAGTTACCTTGTTAGGGTTTCTCATCCATGGAAGGATTGATTTTAATATTTTTGTTGTGGCTCCCTGGGCCTTTTATTTGAGAGCATACCCTTCATTTTCAATATAAAAATATTGTCAAATGAACCTCAAGAGAATAATATAAACTTTAAAAAGTTTGTTATATTACCTGACTATTACTGAAGGGTTTTAGAACACATTTCTTAAATGTAAAAAACATATAAAAATATACATATATATATTTTATATTATTAACTCTAGTAACATCTATGGTGTTACAGGTCAATTTTGACCCATATCTAACTACTTTATGAAAAAGGCAAAAAACAGATTTTTTTTTTTAATAAAACTTTAATACAAATAAAAGATGAAAATTATATTAACATTAATAGCAATAATAATAATAAAAAGTAGCTTTTCTAGGTCAAACAAACGAACAACAATCAATCAAGCAAATCAAATCAACAGAAATCAAGTACTAGTTTTTAGATGCATTAGTATTTAGATGCATGTGTGGCAAAAAGTGACACTTTTTGTGTGTTCTTTGCAGAGGTATTTTTTGCAGGCAAAGCACGATGTGTTTGTCTTTCTGTCCTTATTGCTAGGGCAGACCTGACACCTCTTTCTTTTAGAATCAGGTGGTCTCACTGGGGTTGTGGCTGTTGTGGTTGATGTTGAGGCAGGGCTGGTTGAGGAAGATGCTGGTGATAATGCTCTTTGTGTTGCTGTGGGTGTGGACAAAGCACTTGTTGAACTCTGGAGTTGTCGGACCAAGGCTGCAGCGGCTGGGTCTCGGGGCACTCATTCCCTTTGGTCAATGTGCGCCTTGACAAGGGATCTTCCTAGTTCCTCAAGAAACATCCTCCGCTTGTTTTTTTTCTTTGAATTCCATCCTTTGTGAATGTGGGTCCACAACACAAATGAATTGCATGCTGACACATCAAGGATGTTGTAAAATACAACCATTGGCCATGTCCTAGTCATTCGCTGGCAAGTGTAGGTGGCAGTCAGCTTGTCCAGGTTGTCCACTCCTCCTTTGTTTTTGTTATAGTCCAAGATGATTCTGGGCTTTTTGTCACTTCCTGATGGCACAGCTGCATCTTTGTGAAGTGTGGACATCAGTACCACATTCCGTCATTTTTTTGGGCAGTATGAAACAGCAGTGGTGGTGTCTGTAAAAACAAACTTTGAGAAAAGTGGAGCCGTGTCCTTCATCTGCAACAATTCAGCGGGCAGCTCAGGTTTGTTTTTTTTCACTGTGCCCACCATGGTGATTTTCCTCCTGAGAAGTTCTTGTCCAAGGTCATAGCTGGTAAAAAAATTGTCACAAGTAATGTTGTGACCCTGCAGTCCAGTAGTCATATCGAGGACTACATGTTTTCCTTGGTTTTTTTCAGGGATGCCGCTTACAGACTTGCCTGTGTAAATCTGTAGATTCCATGCATAGCTAGTTTTTGCATCACAGGCTGCCCAGATTTTTATGCCGTATTTGCCTGGCTTACTTGGCATGAATTGCTGGAAGGGGCATTTTCCACGGAAAGGGAGAAAACGTTCGTCTACTGTCACCTCTGGCCCTGGGTTGAACATCAGTGGAAGGTGCTGCACCCATTTCTCCCAAACATCCCTGATGGGAGCAAGTTTGTCAGATTTTGTTCTGGTGTCTCTGTTGTCAAATCTGAGGACTCTTGATATCATTTGAAACTTTTGAAGTGACATTGTTGCCCGGAAAATATTCCTGCTTGTCGATGTGTCCCAGAGACTATCAGTGGCCTCATTGCAGGATTTGTACACTCCAGCAAGGAGAAGAACACCAATGTAGGCATCCAGGACATCATCATGAAGGTCATTCCACATGTTGCCGTGGACTTTTTTTCCTTCAAGGTTTGTCATAGCAATAATGACTTTTTTTTATTGACAATGGCATAAACAGATCAAAACATGTCTTGATGTTACTTACTCTTGTCACAGCAAACCTTGTGATCCCAGGGGTCATTTTTATGACATTTGCAGGATCTGCCCTGCCATGTACATCTGGAGGTACTGAGCTCCAACTGATCTTGCCACTTTTGGATTTGAATCTTTCAGCGGGAGCAGCTTCCGCACCAGTGACCTCCTCATCAGACTGATCAGAACTGTCTGTGTCTTCCGGTTGATACTCCACATCATCTTCCTCCTCAGAAACCTGTTCATCTGTATCAGTTTGCTGCTGTGTGTCCTCTGATTCATTATCATCTAAGATATAATCCAGAATTTGGCTTACATCAAATCTTCTCCTCATTGTTGCATGTGTAAACTGGAGATGTATACTCTGCAAAGTACCAACTCTAAGCTGATTTGGCCATACATGCCTGGACATGTCCCTAACTCAAGTTGTTGGAGGTAGAGCTGGCTGTGGGCTGTTGGTTTATATTGTGTTTATGAGTTCAGTTTTGGGACTTATTATTGTTTTTTACTCTTATATTAGACCTGGGTCGAAATTGACCCCAACAACACAAATGTTATAATTTTAATAAGAGCATTTTACAATTTAGTAAAATAGTTTTATTTTATTGTATTTTGTTTTAAAATAAGTTCCTGAAAAAATCAAAAAGTCTTGATGCAATAAACAAATGTATGTAGAATTTGTATGCATTTAAAACCTAAAACGGGTCAGTCACGACCCTAACACTAGAGGAAGGTTTTAATGCAACAAATGATTTCAAATGAACTTATCTCCCAAACATATGCGACTATTCAGTTTTCATACAGCTTCAATGAAAAGCATAGTCATAGGGAGTTACTGCTGCGCATCATGTTTGTCATATTGTAATATCCTGTGATTTTTAGACAAAAGCTAAAAATGCCTGAACGTCCATCAATAAAAGGGTTGCTACCTATATGTTCATTAAAAGCAGAAATTAATGCTTGTTTTCTATAGTAAATAATTAAATACCATTTATGAAGGAAAATCAACACTTCGGCAACTTCTCGGCATCAATATGGTGTAATCAATGGTGAAGAAGTAAAATATAACTGAAATATTGATTTTCTTTAATTAACTGGATGTTGTTTTTTTATTTAACTGATGAAGCAATGACCTACAGAACCTTGCCATGGCATTGCATTCACTGGGTGAAGTTCCCAGCTTTAATTTTGAATAAACAATGCTGACCAACAAATGTGAAAGGTAATTTAATTATAGAGGAAATGTAGCTGTCAGCAAGTTGTCATGTCATGTCTAGTACAGAGCCTGAGATACAATAATTCTGTCCGTGGTGTTCACTGATTCCCTGAGTCCCGATCATGCCTTCCATATGAAAGGGCATCATGACTGCTATGGAGTGATCAGCAGTAAGTAACTGGCCTGCTTCTAGTACTTCATCGCGTGGTTAGACCCTGCTTAAAATTAGTCAACTCGTTGGGGAGCTCTCTGGATAGTGATTTATGCAACTCCCAATAAGTTCAATGGAACTGTATAAATCGATATTGATAAGCGCCACCTAGTGGTGTCTACTATTAGCCATTATCCTGCCATTTACCTCTTGCACTCTAGGAATGTAGCTCAAATGTATGTACTATCCAAAGACTGGATTTTTAATTATACCATGAATTGCAACTCTTGAAAAAACTGTATACTTTATATGTAGGAAAGAATGCAAAATGTACTCTGAAAATGTAATATCTAAAAGATTGAAATTCTCCAACTGTGTTACTCTACCACAATTAGCGGGTAAAGTAACAGTGCCAAGAACAAATTGCCCAGGGATTCGTAGAAGCAGGTGTGCAATCAAGACATTTCTTGTAAAGTTACGCAGATCACGCCCGTGGATAATGGAACAGGACATTAGAATGCAAATGTGCTCCAGAAAAACTCATTCAGGACTCCATTACACAATATTAAATCGTTTTTGAAAAAAAAAAACCTGGAAAATAACCCATACGCAATGTATGCCTTTTATAAATATAAAAAAATATGCTCCAACCTCCCCCCCCAAAAAAAGGTTCAATCAATTGGCAAAAACCAAGTGTATGTAGATTTTTCTTTAATTTGCTAAAGACTTTAACCCCTTCATGACCCAGCCTATTTTGGCCTTAATGACCTTGCCGTTTTTTGAAATTCTGACCAGTGTCCCTTTATGAGGTAATAACTCAGGAACGCTTCAACGGATCCTAGCGATTCTGAGATTGTTTTTTCGTGACATATTGGGCTTCATGATAGTGGTAAATTTAGGTCGATAATTTCTGAGTTTATTTGTGAAAAAAACGGAAATTTGGCAAAAAATTTGAAAATTTCGCAATTTTCACATTTTGAATTTTTATTCTGTTAAACCAGAGAGTTATGTGACACAAAATAGTTAATAAATAACGTTTCCCACATGTCTACTTTACATCAGCACAATTTTGGAAACATTTTTTTTTTTTTGCTAGGAAGTTATAAGGGTTAAAATTTGACCAGTGATTTCTTATTTTTACAACAAAATTTACAAAACCATTTTTTTTAGGGACCACCTCACATTTGAAGTCATTTTGAGGGTTCTATATGGCTGAAAATACCCAAAAGTGACACCATTCTAAAAACTGCACCCCTCAAGGTGCTCAAAACCACATTCAAGAAGTTTATTAACCCTTCAGGTGTTTCACAGCAGCAGAAGCAACATGGAAGTAAAAAATGAACATTTAACTTTTTAGTCACAAAAATGATCTTTTAGCAACAATTTTTTTTATTTTCCCAGCGGTAAAAGGAGAAACTGGACCACGGACGTTGTTGTCCAATTTGTCCTGAGTACGCTGATACCTCATATGTGGGGGTAAACCACTGTTTGGGCGCACGGCAGGGCTCGGAAGGGAAGGAGCGCCATTTGACTTTTTGAATGAAAAATTGGCTCCAATCTTTAGCCCACACCATGTCACGTTTGGAGAGCCCCTGTGTGCCTAAACATTGGAGCTCCCCCACAAGTGACCCCATTTTGGAAACTAGACCCCCCAAGGAACTTATCTAGAAGCATAGTGAGCACTTTAAACCCCCAGGTGCTTCACAAATTGATCCGTAAAAATGAAAAAGTACTTTTTTTTCACAAAAAAATTATTTTAGCCTCAATTTTTTCATTTTCACATGGGCAACAGGATAAAATGGATCCTAAATTTTGTTGGGCAATTTCTCCTGAGTACACCAATACCTCACATGTGGGGGTAAACCACTGTTTGGGCACATGGTAAGGCTCGGAAGGGAAGGAGCGCCATTTGACTTTTTGAATGAAAAATTATCTCCATCGTTAGCGGACACCATGTCGCGTTTGGAAAGCCCCTGTGTGCCTAAACATTGGAGCTCCTCCACAAGTGACCCCATTTTGGAAACTAGACCCCCCAAGGAACTCATCTAGAGGCATAGTGAGCACTTTAAACCCCCAGGTGCTTCACAAATTGATCCGCAAAAATGAAAAAGTACTTTTTTTTCACACAAAATTTCTTTTAGCCTCAATTCTTTCATTTTCACATGGGCAACAGGATAAAATGGATCCTAAAATTTGTTGGGCAATTTCTCCTGAGTATGCCGATACCTCATATGTGGGGGTAAACCACTGTTTGGGTGCACGGCAAGGCTCGGAAAGGGAGGCGTGCCATTTGACTTTTTGAATGGAAAATTAGCTCCAATCGTTAGCGGACACCATGTCGCGTTTGGAGAGCCCCTGTGTGCCTAAACATTGGAGCTCCCCTACAAGTGACCCCATTTTGGAAACTAGACCCCCCAAGGAACTTATCTAGATGCATAGTGAGCACTTATAACCTCCAGGTGCTTCACAGAAGTTTATAACGCAGAGCCGTGAAAATAAAAAAATAATTTTTCTTTCCTCAAAAATGATTTTTAGCCCAGAATTTTTTATTTTCCCAAGGGTAATAGGAGAAATTGGATCCCAAATGTTGTTGTCCAGTTTGTCCTGAGTGCGATGATACCCCATATGTGGGGGTAAACCACTGTTTGGGCGCACGGCAGGGCTCGGAAGGGAAGGCACGCCATTTGGCTTTTTGAATGGAAAATTAGCTCCAATCATTAGCGGACACCATGTCGCGTTTGGAGAGCCCCTGTGTGCCTAAACATTGGAGCTCCCGCACAAGTGACCCCATTTTGGAAACTAGACCTCCCAAGGAACTAATCTAGATGTGTGGTGAGCACTTTGAACCCCCAAGTGCTTCACAGAAGTTTATAACGCAGAGCCGTGAAAATAAAAAATGTGTTTCCTTTCCTCAAAAATATTTTTTTAGCCCAGAATTTTTTTATTTTTGCAAGAGTAACAGGAGAAATTGGACCCCAAAAGTTGTTGTCCAGTTTCTCCTGAGTACGCTGATACCCCATATGTGGGGGTAAACCACTGTTTTGGCACACGTCGGGGTTCGGAAGGGAAGTAGTGACGTTTTGAAATGCAGACTTTGATGGAATGCTCTGCGGGCATCATGTTGCGTTTGCAGAGCCCCTGATGTGCCTAAACAGTAGGAACTCCCCACAAGTGACTCCATTTTGGAAACTAGACCCCCAAGGGAACTTATCTAGATGTGTGGTGAGCACTTTGAACCCCCAAGTGCTTCACAGAAGTTTATAATGCAGAGCCGTGAAAATAATAAATGTGTTTCCTTTCCTCAAAAATATTTTTTTAGCCCAGAATTTTTTTATTTTTGCAAGAGTAACAGGAGAAATTGGACCCCAAAAGTTGTTGTCCAGTTTCTCCTGAGTACGCTGATACCCCATATGTGGGGGTAAACCACTGTTTTGGCACACGTCGGGGTTCGGAAGGGAAGTAGTGACGTTTTGAAATGCAGACTTTGATGGAATGCTCTGCGGGCATCATGTTGCGTTTGCAGAGCCCCTGATGTGCCTAAACAGTAGGAACTCCCCACAAGTGACTCCATTTTGGAAACTAGACCCCCAAGGGAACTTATCTAGATGTGTGGTGAGCACTTTGAACCCCCAAGTGCTTCACAGAAGTTTATAATGCAGAGCCGTGAAAATAATAAATGTGTTTCCTTTCCTCAAAAATATTTTTTTAGCCCAGAATTTTTTTATTTTTGCAAGAGTAACAGGAGAAATTGGACCCCAAAAGTTGTTGTCCAGTTTCTCCTGAGTACGCTGATACCCCATATGTGGGGGTAAACCACTGTTTTGGCACACGTCGGGGTTCGGAAGGGAAGTAGTGACGTTTTGAAATGCAGACTTTGATGGAATGCTCTGCGGGCATCATGTTGCGTTTGCAGAGCCCCTGATGTGCCTAAACAGTAGGAACTCCCCACAAGTGACTCCATTTTGGAAACTAGACCCCCAAGGGAACTTATCTAGATGTGTGGTGAGCACTTTGAACCCCCAAGTGCTTCACAGAAGTTTATAATGCAGAGCCGTGAAAATAATAAATGTGTTTCCTTTCCTCAAAAATATTTTTTTAGCCCAGAATTTTTTATTTTTGCAAGAGTAACAGGAGAAATTGGACCCCAAAAGTTGTTGTCCAGTTTCTCCTGAGTACGCTGATACCCCATATGTGGGGGTAAACCACTGTTTGGGCACATGCCGGGGCTCGGAAGGGAAGTAGTGACGTTTTGGAATGCAGACTTTGATGGAATGGTCTGCGGGCATCATGTTACGTTTGCAGAGCCCCTGATATGCCTAAACAGTAGAAACCCCCCACAAGTGACCCCATTTTGGAAACTAGACCCCCCAAGGAACTTATCTAGATGTGTGGTGAGCACGTTCAACCCCCAAGTGCTTCACAGAAGTTTACAACGCAGAGCCGTGAAAATAAAAAATCATTTTTCTTTCCTCAAAAAAGATGTTTTAGCAAGCAATTTTTTATTTTCACAAGGGTAACAGGAGAATTTGGACCCCAATATTTGTTGCCCAGTTTGTTGTGAGTACGCTGATACCCCATATGTGGGGGTAAACCACTGTTTGGGCGCACGTCAGGGCTCGGAAGGGAAGTAGTGACATTTGAAATGCAGACTTTGATGGAATGGTCTGCGGGCGTCACATTGCATTTGCAGAGCCCCTGATGTGCCTAAACAGTAGAAACACCCCACAAGTGACCCCATTTTGGAAACTAGACCCCCGAAGGAACTTATCTAGATGTGTGGTGAGCACTTTCAACCCCCAAGTGCTTCACAGAAGTTTATAACGCAGAGCCGTGAAAATAAAAAATAATTGTTCTTTCCTCAAAAATTATGTTTTAGCAAGTAATTTTTTATTTTTGCAAGGGTAACAGGAGAAATTGGACCCCAACAGTTGTTGCCCAGTTTGTCCTGAGTACGCTGGTACCCCAAATGTGGGGGTAAACCACTGTTTGGGCGCACGTCGGGGCTTGGAAGGGCGGGAGCACCATTTGACTTTTTGAACGCAAGATTGGCTGGAATCAATGGTGGCGCCATGTTGCGTTTGGCGACCCCTGATGTGCCTAAACAGTGGAAACCCCTCAATTCTAACTTCAACACTAACCCCAACACACCCCTAATCCTAATCCCAACTGTAGCCATAACCCTAATCACAACCCTAACCCCAACACACCCCTAACCACAACCCTAACCGCAACACACCCGTAACCCTAATTCCAACCCTAATCCTAACCCTAATCCCAACCGTAACCCTAATCCCAACCCTAACCACAACTGTAACCCCAACACACCCCTAACCCTATCCGTAACCCTAACCACAAGCCTAATCTTAACCCTATTTCAAACCCTAGCCCTAATTCCAACCCTAACTCTAATTCCAACCCTAACCCTAAGGCTATGTGCCCACGTTGCGGATTCGTGTGAGATTTTTCCGCACGATTTTTGAAAAATCTGCAGGTAAAAGGCACTGCGTTTTACCTGCGGATTTACAGCAGATTTCCAGTGTTTTTTTGTGCGGATTTCACCTGCGGATTCCTATTGAGGAACAGGTGTAAAACGCTGCGGAATCCGCACAAAGAATTGACATGCTGCGGAAAATACAACGCAGCGTTTCTGCACGGAATTTTCCGCACCATGGGCACAGCGGATTTGGTTTTCCTTAGGTGTACATGGTACTGTAAACCTGATGGAAAACTGCTTCGAATTCGCAGCGGCCAATCCGCTGCGGATCCGCGGCCAATCCGCTGCGGATCCGCTGCCAATCCGCTGCGGATCCGCGGCCAATCCGCGGCCAATCCGCTGCGGATCCGCTGCGGATCCGCTGCCGATCCGTTGCGGATCCGCTGCGGATCCGCTGCCGATCCGCTGCGGATCCGCTGCCGATCCGTTGCGGATCCGCGGCGGATCCGCGGCCGATCCGCTGCGGGTCCGCTGCCAATCCGCTGCGGATCCGCGGCCAATCCGCTGCCAATCCGCTGCGGATCCGCGGCCAATCCGCTGCCAATCCGCTGCCGATCCGCGGCCAATCCGCTGCCAATCCGCTGCGGATCCGCTGCGGATCCGCGGCCGATCCGCTGCGGATCCGCGGCCGATCCGCTCTGTGTGCACATGCCATAACCCTACCCCTAACCCTACCCCTAACCCTAACCCTACCCCTAACCCTACCCCTAGTTCTAACCCTAGTTCTAACCCTAACCCTAGTGGAAAAAAAAAAAAAAAAAAATCTTTATTTTATTATTGTCCCTATGGGGGTGACAAAGGGGGGGGGGGTTATTTATTATTTTTTTTATTTTGATCGCTGTGATAGAACCTACCACAGCGATCAAAATGTACCTGTAAGGAATCTGCCGACTGGCAGATTCGGCGGGCGCACTGAGCATGCGCCCGCCATTTTCCAAGATGGCGGCGCCCAGGGAGGAGACGGCCGGACACCGGGAGGATCGGTAAGTATGAAGGGGTGGTGGGGGGGTGGATCGGAGCACAGGGGGGGTGATCGGAGCACAGGGGGGGGGGATCTGAGCAAGGAGGGAGCGGACAGCAGGACGGGGGAGCCGGCAGGCGGACGGAGGGGACCGGAGGACTAACGGAGCACTGGGGGGGCGATCGGTGGGTGTGGGGGGGGGCACTTTAGTATTTCCAGCCATGGCCGATGTTATTGCAGCATCGGCCATGGCTGGATTGTAATATTTCACCAGTTTTTTAGGTGAAATATTACAAATCGCTCTGATTGGCAGTTTCACTTTCAACAGCCAATCAGAGCGATCGTAGCCACGGGGGGGTGAAGCCACCCCCCCTGGGCTGAAGTACCACTCCCCCTCTCCCTGCAGATCGGGTAAAATAGGAGTTAACCCCTTCACCCGATCTGCAGGGACGCGATCATTCCATGACGCATACGCTGCGTCATAGGTCGTTTTGGCACCGACTTTCATGACGCAGCGTATGCGTCAAAGGTCGTTAAGGGGTTAAAGTAACATCTGTCCACCATTAAAGCCATTGAAATTTCAACAACAAAAAATAAGAAATGCTTGTATATAGTATTCATTCATTTCTCTAAACTAAAAAGTAAAAAGTTCGGAAACTTCTTTTTCATAGCAATAATATCCAGTACTACATGCAAAATTTAAAGACTATGGGGTCGATTCATTAAGAAATCTGTCTTAGGGTATGTGTCCACCTTCAGGATGGCCGGCGGTTTGGTCAGAGCAGCAAACCCGCTCCGCGCTAAGCTCTGCCCCTTTCTGTGACGCGATGATGCCGGATGTGTTCATAGCACACATCCGGGATCATCGCACCCCAGACATAGGGCCCTGTGTTATACCTTGCGGCGGCGCAGCGGCGCCGCAAGGAACACGGACATGCTGCGATCTTAAAAGATTTGCTGCATGTCCGGAGCCGCAGGGCCGCCGGATGCGTGTTACACACGCCGGATGCGTGTGATAAAATCCCCTCCACTATGCTGGAACATCTGGACGCTGCGTGTTTGACGCTGCGGCCCCACGCAGCGTCAAACACGCAGCGTTTCCTGAATGTGGACACATACCCTTAAGCTCCTTAATAAATTGCAATACTTTTGCCCAACTTGGTAGTTGCACAAAATATTGAGAGAGAGACAGAGCGTGCTGAAGCCCACTCGCCTAATGCGTCAAGTTGTTTCATTCAATACATCATAAATCTTACTCCAATCTAAGACTAGACTAAGATTTCTAGTGAGGCATATTCCACTTCTGAGACACGCCTTATTGTTTTATTCGTTAAATGGCATGCGTCTTTTAATGAATCAGATGCTTCTAAATCCAACATCTGTAGTGTAAGGTATGCCTCAACTCATTAAGAAGTAGACGAGCTGGTGAGTTGCATGTATCATCTGAGCTCCACCCATTTTGGCGGAGCTGAACATAATTTATGTGAAAACGCCAAAAGTCACTAGGTGTTCTAAAACCTCCTGTTGCACAAAAATGTTTAAACTTTTCAAAGTATTTGTACCAGATTTCTGTTGTAACTCTTTGATCAATCAGCCAAAAACTATCACTGATGATTAGTATCTAAAGTATTATTATTTTTACACAGTCGTTAGATTTATTTTAATACATTACACTGTAATTGTTTTCCCTTAGAACTGGGAGTGCAGTAACATCTAGGTTACAGGGGAAAAAAAAATCAACTTACTTGGTAACTATGTAAAGTTTAACCATGGCTGGCAATCCCAGACAACTAGCTCAAAACAGGTACCCATCAAACAACTGATTTGTCAAGTCATCATTAAGTTATCATTACAACAAATACAGCAATCAGAGTTGCTGGAAATCGATGCCATGTGCTCAGCTGTTTTACAGGTAGAGACATAAAATAACCAACTCTATGGAGTCCGATTGTCTTTGACTGTCATCTTCCACCTCCTACAGCTGCACAAATACCCATGCAGTTGCAGACCCTTGAGCAAGATCTACAGATATTCCTATTAGCCGGACCTATAATTGCTCATTATGGTGGCCATTTTCTAAATAGATTTGGCACAGAGCAAAAATATGACACAATATACACAGTATGCCTCCATATATAGTTTTTCTTTCCATTCTCTGCCATGTCTACTCCGACTTGTCCGAACAACAATAGTCCATTTGGTGGCATCAATACTAACTTGGTGATAACAGCCCATTCATATCTCAGGACTTTTGCAAACATGATGAAAAATAATTTAAAAGGAATGTTTATTATTAAATTAAGTTATTAAACACATTTTTATATGCATTTAGCTCACGGGTGTAATAAACACAGTAGTGGGTATAGCAGTTGCTAAGGGAACCAAAAACTAAAGAGACCCATTTGTTATTTCACTTAGAAACATGTAGCAGTTTGTGATGAGTATTGAAGATGAGAAAAACTAAATGCGTCCCACATATTATCCCTTCTCTGTAACATAACTTTTGGTCATGTTACTGTCACATTACTGCATTATCCCCGCTCTATAACATAATGTGTACCGTATTACGGCAGTTTACATCCATGTGTTTGGCTAGGCTGTGAGGTCACAGATGCATGGTGATCTTTTTGTGTGTGTATAATCCCTGATATAATGGTACACATTATTCCTATACTGAGTATTGCTGTTTGTGTAATTATGCAGCAATATCACATAAGTAGATGATTCCTGTACTGTAACATCAAGGCATTTACATTCATTATTCAAAATAATGTATTTCCACTGAGTTCATTATGCCTGTGCTGTGACATTACTATGTGCATTGTCCCTATTGGGACAACACTGTGAGCAGGTCTGCAGAGAAGGTCAGATGGTGGTAAAAGGAAAGGAGAAATAAATATTTGTTTGGTGGGAGATGGGTTTGGGGATAATGAAAGAGAGTAAGGATTAGTGAAGTAATAACTGTAAGGGCATAAGTAAGTATGGTGAAAAGTAATTGTGGGAAAATTAAAAGGTAAGTGCAGTTAGTAAGCGTTGTAGCTCTTACCATCTGTTCACTTCTGGTACTTTTCTGGTACATTTCTGGTATATTTCTGAAGTGCACTTAATAAGCTGCCCTTGAAGGAGCTGCACGCATATACTACCTGCACAGAAACATCATCTGAAATTCAACTTCATTAAATTTGCCCTAAGAATCTAAATACTGCAAAGCCTCTAATTGTCCGGAAAGTATGTTTATAATACTTGGAGGTCTCTTAGTACTGTATTGAACCTCTTTTTGTTCTTTAATGCAAACACACAAATGATATTAACCCTTCACAAGAAAAGAAGGACTGGAAAGACACAATGCGCAAATAGGGTCTTATTTTGGTAACAATGTTAAAAGAGTTGCATAATGGTGCTCACCTGGTTGGGTTGTGAGCACACAACCATTAATAACAGTTAAGGCATCTGCAGACCCACGAGAGGATAAAAGTGCAGGTAATGAAGAAACAAAAGGGTTAATCCTGCTCCGCCGTATGGGAAGGATGAATGATGCCCATCCGAGAATGAGTGGTTTTATTGTTCAATGCATTTTGAAGTATTTAAGCTTCTTCTTCAGGACAACCACAATCTGGTTGTCCTTAAAAAAGAAGTTTTTATACTTTGAAATGAGTACTTGCATACTCGTACTGTCCTGGAGATTCATATTGCTAGGTAAGTTTTACCATATAGTAAACATGTGTGATGCAGTGACCCATGTTGCAGCCAGGGGGCACTGTATGTGCTCCTCAGGATACGCATGGAGGCGTATCTGTAATGGTGATGGTGAAACAGTGACCGGCAGGATTGTAAATGGCCGGTATGTGTCGCAGAGGGAATCTGCACTGTAAGCCTGAAGTAAGGTTGTTCTGGGTCCTCTAGTCCCACAAGCATTTATATAGTTAAAAGGGTGTCAGAACTCTGAACATTTTTTATTACCTTTTTGTGCATTACTGCCCTTTTCCAAGATGGCATCTTTGGTCTCATGTGCACTGTGTCTTCCTGCTATAAAACTCCACCCCAGCCTTCAGTCTGTGCTAGAGTATTCTGCCTTGCATCCAGCTCCTGACCTCTGGTGACTCCCTGGCTATATACCTGCTCCTGTGAACCTGTGGGGTTATCCTGCTACTCTGCTCTGAGTTCCTGCTGCATACACCAGTTCCAGTAATCCTCCTTCATCTGCTGCTCATGTTTGCTTCCATCTGCATTTGCTGGACATGTAAGCTGTTTCTGCTCTGCAAGAACCTGAGACAATTGCCCAGTCCTCCCTGGTTGAGCTAAGATATTATTTGAACTGCCTTATAAGCATATCTATCTGTGTTGTGGACTAAGCAAGGACTTATGCGTCTCAAGAATGATTGTGCTTCATAGACTTTCTGCGTGATTGCATTTTCCTCTGAAGTTTCCTATAGACTGCTGAGCAACATTTGACATTTGCACCAAGTGTTGTGGACTTGAGTTTCTCTCTGCACCTGTTTGAATTACCGTGTAATAATATAGACTTTACCACTTATAAAACTGTGTCCTGTAGTTGTCTTGTTCCACGCAAAGAGTCTCCTGAGTTATCCCCTATAATTATTACAAAGGGAGGCTTGCAGGGTTAGTCAGAGAGCTGGGCGGGACTGGCTAACCACACACACCTTCCACCTATGGGAGTGCTTACAGGTACATAATGTGACCAGGATTTGGGTCACATGTTGAGTGTGTATGGATCTATTTGGTCCATGTGCAAGGTCCTGGAAGCCTATGTGTTGTGAGTGATATCTCCCTGAATAGCACGTGATGGGGCTTTGGCACTGAGTGGCCTCTGTGTTGGATGGTCCCAGCTGGGGACAGCTGGGGACGGACATCCTGAAGAGTGCACGGAGAGGCCATGTACCTACAGAGCCTGGGACGGCTTCTGTGTTGGCGAAGCTAGGACTGATAAGGATTCAGTGTGAAGAGCGGAGATCCTGGAAAGTAACCCCAGACAAGGGGGTTTGTAATATATGGCAGAGAAGTTTATCTGCTACATGAAGAGACTGGTAGTCATCATATGTTCGTGGATGTAATGAAATGGACTTTATGTTATGTGGTTTATGCGGAGTTAATAAACCAAATAGACTGCTATTGTGAGAAACCGTGCCTGCTTTAATCCCGTTGCCAAGCGAGTGTCCCCCAACCCACTCAGGTAGTGCCATCTCACTTATGGTAAATGAAAACAATTGAAAAAATTGTGAAATTGCACTTTTTAAATTTTTTTTGCAATTTTACCTCACTTTAAATTTTATTTCTGTTTTCCAGTACACTATAAGGTAAAATTAATGGTGTGTTTCAAAGGCACAATGCGTCTCACAAAAAACAATCCCTCATACGGCTATACTGACAGAAAAATTAAAAAAAAGTTATGGCTCTTTAAAGAAAGGGAGGAAAAAACAAAAACGAAAAAATTAAAAATTACATGGAAGTGAAGAAGTTATATTACCTGAATAGGTGAAAACAGGTGGTAACAGTTGGTAAACAACAGCTAAAGTTGTGTGAAAACGTGTTTGCCCCCTTCCTGGTTTACTATTCTTTTGCATGTTTGTCACATTGTACTGTAAAATTTCTGTGTTCATAATACCAAATTGTGACATCACTGTGTTCATTATGCTTGTGCATTACAGAAACCAAAATAACCAGGAATTTTTCCATATTAATAATTAGATATTGAAGGTGGTCATGGTAGATTGACTCGAATTGGTCAGGAAATATGTTCTTACCTTTGACATGATACATTCCTTTACATCTATTGATCTATAAAAGAGCATAGGATCCTCAATAATTCATCTGTCAAGAAGTGGCTATCTGAATAATATTGTGGAACATTAGTGATTAAGGAATACATGCTGATGATAGCTATTCCCTTTGATAGATCCTCCATTAACTCCTTGCTCCAGTTCGGACAAATAACATTAATTTACATTGTGTATAGAGGCTTGTTTTCGTTTTGCTTCCAATTAGATCTTGTATGTGGAGACTGGGCAGCTTTTCAGTAAATAACAATTCTCTCCAGGGACTATAATTTCACTATCTCCATTCCGCATCTGTGTCTCTTCTACTTCCCCCAGTAGACCTCATCTAAGCTTCTGTACGTTCGCTTGTATTTTATACCAACCAGCTTGTGCACTGAGCTCATCCATGGACCTGAAAATAATTGTGCATTAGAGTAGCTTTTGATAATTGACCATTTGTAACCTGCTACATGGCAAACGTTCAGGTATCAGATGTTAATAAAATATAAAAATATGCCCCTTTTCACATGATTCCATAATTTTACGTGGTCACACTTTTTATGAGTCAATGCACACATAGTATATTTGCTGCATTTTTTACACGCTAATTTTGGGGAGGAAATTCTGCAGTGTAACGCAGTTCCAGCTAAGTGGATGACATTTTTAAAGATTCATCTACAAATAGTGAAAATTTCACTACATGAAAATAGACATGCCGTGTGCATTTTAAAATCATTAGAATTTCAGTTATTTGTGTGCAATTCATCACTTATTTGAGATGTGAACTGTGAAATCGTCTTCAAATCCATGACAAAATTCATATATAATATGCTGTAAAAATGCCAAAGGAATTGACATGTTGCAGATTTGAAAAAAAATGCTTTAAAGGGACCCAGTCAACAGGAGCTTTGCTAAGTAAATTACACACGTGGCCATATCGGTGCTGTGTTACTGACTAAAACGATACCTGTGGTGGAGAAATTTCTTTTTGTGTGTTTTGTGTAATCAGGGATTGAAGTTTTCTTATAATCATAGCTTCATGCCTTCGGGATGGACGGTGAGAAGTGTCTTTGGCTTTGCCATGGCCCCTCCACTGCTTCTGTTGTTTCTATTGTCTTACTGGTGTAAACTTTGCGCCAGCGCTGGCCTAGCCGCAAGTTGAACTCCCAGCGGTCTTCAGTAAAATGGCACCAGTGGCAACACATGTGCAGATTTATACCTCAGCTCAAATTTTCTGCCAGGGGATCGATGTGTGCAAGCACCACCTGAAGCTAGAACGGTGCTGAAGCAAAGTTTAAACCAGGAGGACGATAAGGACAGCAGGATCAGTGAAGTGGCCATGGCAGAGCTGAAGACCCAACCCATTGTCCTGCTCCACAGTCCCGCCCTGATGCACAAAGTTATAATTAAGAAAACTTCAAACCTGAGTACACAAAATCCACAAAAACTGGTTTCTTCACCGAAGGTATCACATCGTCAATATGGCCACGTGTGTACTTTACTGAGCAAAATCCTCCTGACAGATACTCTTTAAAGGTTCAAATCTGCAAAAAATTAAATAAGCAGCATCTGCATGAGATTTCAGAAATCTCATTCACTTTGCTGTCACTGTAAAACGCTGAGTTTATTCTGCTGAAAAATTTGCAGGAAATGAGCGGTAACAGCACAATGTGTCAATAAGCCCATGCGAACATTTTTTCTTATACAGTCATAAATTTGTATCTGCATAGGGTTGGATTAATAGTTTTCTTTGAATGTGTTTGGATATTCATAAACAATATTGGCTTCAGTGCCTTTTAATGTTACATTTTTCTGATTTATCATAAACACATAATAGCACCAGAAGTAAATTATGAGCAAAGTAAAATGTAACATTACTTACGGGAATTAGCATATCTGAAAAATTATATATTGCAAACATTTGCAATTATAGAGCATTTTCTTTTCTCTGTTAAGACAATAGAGGATTAAATACTTTAAAAGGGTTTCTGTTATTTTACAAAATCTTCCCTAGAGCAGAAAATGTTTAATAAAAGAAATAAGAATAGAAGATATATGGCACTTGTAGTGGATGGGTGCACAAGCAGGGTAACAATCCTTTGAACATAGTGAGAAGGTTTTCGTCACTCCCAATACAATAAGAAGGTAGTAATAAATAATACTAATAATTTTAATTCTATAGTGTCAACATATTCTGCAGCACTTTACATTTTAGAGGAGACTTGTACAGAAAATAAAAGACATTACAGCATACGAATAATCACACAAATCAACAGATACCAAGAGGAATGAGGGCCCTGCTTGCAAGTGTACAATCTATGAGGAAATAGGGGAGACACGAAAGGTGGATGGTAACAATTGCTTTCGTTGTTCGGACCAGCCATAATGTAAGAAATCGGGTGTTCATGTAATGCTGCATGAACCGGTTATCAGCCTGAATATATAACAGTACCAACACAGAGGGCTATTAAATGCATAAAGAATGTGAGAACATGATACAAGGAACCTGGTTATGGTAAAAATTTGGAATGGGCAACACAGCGATAGTTAGATTGATGTGTTGAGGCAGTAGGCCAGTCTGAAGAAATGCATTTTTAGGGCACGTTTAACACTGTGGGTATTAAGGATTAATCAAATTATCCTGGGTAATGTATTCCAAAAAATTGGCACAGCACATGAGAAGTCTTGGAGATGGGAGTGGGATGTTCTGATTATTGATGATGTTACCTCAGGTCATTAGCAGAATTGAGGTCAAGGGTAGAGTGGTAGGCTGAGATGAGGGAGGAGATATAGGGTGGTGCTGAACCGTGGATTGCTTTGTGGGTGAGCATAATAAGTTTATACTATGTATCATGTTACTTATATGCACTATTGCTTTTATTTATTTACTTACAGCAGGTTATATGTTCATTTTTTTCTGGCTTAGGTTTTGTCAGTCATTATATGTCTCACACTGGTAACACTCCCTTTCATTTATATAATATCTGGAGTCAGATTCTCTGGGAGATATGTGTCCAGTCCATAGATTATAACAGATCATTTACATATTAAGAAAATTTTGGATTTCTTTGGAATTGAGAGTCCTCAGTAGTTGATACCTTTTAATGGCTAACTGAAAAGATGGTAACAAATTGGAAGACTACTCCGGTCCCTGGTGGCAAGCAGTGAGTTGTCACGGGGTCCTTCTCCGATATCACACAATCAACAGAGCTAGAGTATAGTAAACAATTCCAATACCTTTATTTAGGCAAAAATACGAAAGGTCCATATACGATCCACCACACAAAGGATAAAATAGTCCAGAACACGAATGCAGTTCAGTAACAGGATAAATGTCAAACAATCCAGCAGAGGATAGCATTCCATATTCTCTTCCTTCTCTCTGATATGCTGTGTCTACATCATCCCTCCACACAGGACTGACTGTGTGTCACCTCCCTGATATTTACAAGTCCCTCTCCTCATTCACAGGTTAGGGGGTTGGGCCGCAGGCTCTCATTGTTTCAACAAGCTAGTTCAATACATCATTAGCATATTAGCAAACAACATTATTCACTGACCCTGTGGACAGATAACAGTATAGGACTGTGGGGGCTAATATCAGATGGCAAATAACAGCAATTCAGCAATAGGCAAATAACTCATCCTACAAGAGAACACCATGAAAATCAGTAAAATATAAATATACACAGAATGATACCCACATAACATATCCCACCATCACAATAGGTTTTAAATTTTTTCTGGTTGCAAGGAAGGGGTCCTGCAGCAGTTTTAGAGGACAGGGAGCTCTTGACAATGATACTTCTTAGATTTGGGGGCTGCCTAAAACACAGTAGTGGGGGGTCTGGAAAAATGGATTTTAAAAGGGCATCTTTTTGTAGTGAAGGTTGTAATTTCTGTGCAGCTCCCCTTAGCACCTCCAGATTTGGATTGTAGGTGACTATTAGAGGCACCCGATTATTTTCTTCTTTAGCTTTGTAATGTAGCAGGTGATTCCTTGATATTCTAGCTGCTCTTGTAATTTGGTTTTGAATTGTTCTTGGATGGTAGCCCTGATTCAAAAAGATCTTTCTGAGGTGACCATGGTGTTCATCCATATCCATGGGGTTGGAACATATACTTCTTTAGCTGTGGCTCAGACTCCGTCCAGATGATTTATCCAAATGAGGGTTGCATCCAGGTGGAGGTGTCCAGTCTGACCTATTCTTGGTTGTTAGGATCCCTTTTCCTTCAGTCCGAGTGTTTTCTGAATCTTCATTTGGATAAATATATAGACTCCTTCAGACATTTGATAAAATCCACCATCATAGATGCTAACAGGAGACAATCATCCAACATCAGTGCCCAGGAGAGAAAGGCCATATAGTCTTTGAAAACCAACAAAGAAATCATCATTAAACCTGATGACAAGGGTGGTGCAATAGTCATGATGAACACATCAGACTTTGTGAAGGAAGCAAACAGACAACTTATGGACACACGCTACTACAAAAAATGGGAGTCGGATCCTACACAAGACTATTACAAGGAACCAGTGGCGTATCTAGGGGGGGCAGCTGGGGCATGTGCCCCGGGCGCAGCCAGCAGGGGGGCACAGTCGGGCCACCTAATTTGGCGGTCCACAGTGTCTCCCCCGGCGGCTGCATTCTGCCGCCCCCAGTCTGGGAGTCAGCTGTTCTCTGTGCTGACTGTCAAGCTGACAGCCGGCACAGAGAAGCTGCAGAGTGCCGGCTCCCAATGTGTGCAAAGGGGGAGGGGAGCCCCTGCAGAGTCGCTGCGGCGGGCAGGGAGAAATCCCTGCAGCTCCCCTGCCCACCGATCTGTCTTCCTGCTTCCTCTTGCTTTCTCTCACACAGACGCGCCGCTGGATGACGTCATCATTCAGCGGCCGGCTGTGTCAGAGGAAGGCGATGGAGCTGCTGCAGCAGAGCGCGAGGAGAGGTGAGAGGTGTGTGTGAATGTGTGAGTGTGTGTGTATGTGAATGTGTGTATGTGTGTGTGTGTATGTGAATGTGTGTATGTGTGTGTGTATATTTGTGAATGTGTGTATGTGAATGTGTGTGTGAGTGTGTGTGTGTGTGTGTGTGTGAATGTGTGTGTGTGTGTGTGAATGTGTGTGTATGTGTGTGTGTGAATGTGTGTGAATATGTGTGTGTGTATGTGTGTTTGTGGCTCAGTATTGGGTGTGTGTGTATCGCGCTGCAGGGGAATGTGCAGATAAGTGAATGGTGTGTGTGTGGGGGGAGGAGAGGGCAAAGATGGGGCTGACGGGGAGAGCGCAATGATGGGGATGGTGGAGGAGGAGAGGACAATGATGGGGCTGACGGGGGGCATATGTCCTTGGGGGGGGCGCCAAAATGAATTCTTGCCCCGGGTGCCAGAAATTCTAGATACACCTCTGCAAGGAACTAAACAAGTTAGTATCTTGTCTGTCCGACGAATCCCTAAGAGCCGATGACCTGATACCAGAAAGTCCAAGAACAGGGACATTCCGCATGCTTTCCAAAATCCACAAATCTGGAAATCCAGGAAGACCAAATATTTCATGTATGGGCACCCTTACTGAGCAGGTATCTGGATGGGTAGAGGGTATTCTTAAACCACTGGTAAAGGATACAACCAGCTTCATTCAGGACACAACTGACCTATTGAATAAACTACCAGCAATAGGTCCTCTACCAGAAGGAACCATCCTGGTCACCATGGATGTGGAATTTTTGTACTCTAATATCCCACACCAGGATGGATTAAATGCCTGCAAACTCTTCCTGGAAAACACAGGGACTGATGCTGATTCTGTGGTGAAACTTATAAAATTCATCCTCACCAGCAATTACTTTGAATTTGACAACAAGATATATCTACTGGAGACTGGCACAGCAATTGGAAGTAAAATGACCCCACAGTATGCAAATCTTTTCATGGCCAAGCTTGAAAGTGACTTTTTGTCTTCTTGTCCCATCAGGCCTCTGGCCTACACCCCTACATTAATGATATTTTAATCATCTGGACGTAGTCTGAGCCACAGCTAAAGACGTTCCATGAACAGTTTAATCAATTTCATGCTACCATCATCTTAACACTCAACAACTCCTGTACTGAAATTAACTTTTTGGACACCATCATTAAGCTGCAGAACAATGAAATAGAGACATCCCTGTATCAGAAGCCAATCGACTGCCCAACATACCTAAAATGGGACAGTTTCCATCCAAAATACATAAAAAACTTTATTGTCTACAGCCAAGCCATCAGATACAATCGTGTATGTTCCAACCACATGGATAGGGATGAACACCTTGGTCGCCTCAGAAAGACCTTTTTGAATCAGGGCTACCATCCAAGAAAGAAGGAATATAAACCAGCTCACCCGTGATGCAAGAACCAAACCTCGGGAGCACGGACCCGCTGTGTCCAGGCGTGTAAAGTCCAAAAAAGAAAAGAATGTCCAGCTTCACCGAGTCCGTAAAAAAGAGTTTTCTTTATTCACAAACTTTAAACATGGAGGATACAGACTTCAGCACATATGGGTAAGAATCTCAACACGTTTCTGGAGACTAAGCTCCCTTAATCATGACCATGGAGCTTAGTCTCCAGAAACGTGTTGAGATTCTTACCCATATGGTTGTGCTGAAGTCTGTATCCTCCATGTTTAAAGTTTGTGAATAAAGAAAACTCTTTTTTACGGACTCGGTGAAGCTGGACATTCTTTTCTTTTTCTACCATCCAAGAACAATTCAAAACCAAATTACAAGAGCAGCTAGAATATCAAGGAATCCCTGCTACATTACAAAGCTAAAGAAGAAAATAGTCACCTACAATCCAAATCTGGAGGTGCTAAGGGGAGCTGCACAGAAATTACAACCTTCACTACAAAAAGATGCCCGTTTACAATCCATTTTTCCAGACCCGCCACTACTGTGTTTTAGGCAGCCCCCAAATCTAAGAAGTATCATTGTCAAAAGCTCCCTGTCCTCTAAAACTGCTGCAGGACCCCTTCCTTGCAATCAGAAAAAATGTAAAATCTGTTCATTTATAATGACCACGGACAAGATAAAAATCGCCAATTCACATCAGGACTACAAGATCCCAGGAACTTTCAACTGCATCACATCTAATGTGGTATACCTAATTATTTGTACTAAATGTCCAACTGGGGGTCTGTATGTAGGGGAGACAGGGCAGAAACTGAGAACAAGGATGAACTCTCATCGCCATACAATAAGAGAAAAAAGATTAGATGGACCTGTAGCAATACATTTTTGTCTCCCTGATCATAGCATTATGGACATGAAATTACTTGTATTAAAAGGTAACTTCAAATCTCAGAGAGACAGAAGAGTCTGGGAATATAAGCTGATGATGACCTTTGACACACTAAGTGCAGGAATGAATGTGTCTCATGGATTTATGTATTTTTACATCAATTAAGGAATTTGCTCCTCAGACCGTGTGGGGGCATCATAACATAGAACCAGACCCCAATCACAGGACAATAAAACATTCACACTCCTTATCTATGAACTGTTCCAATATTTATAGATATAACTGTTTACCACTCACATAATGTTAGTTCTGCTTCACATCACCTGTCTTATCTATGGCATTTTTCTGTGCTGTGTTGTGCATAAATGTGTGATTCTTCAGAATTTCTATTAGTCTATGCCTGATGAAGGGACTGGAGTAGTCTCGAAAGCTTGCAATTTGTTACCATCTTTTCAGTTAGCCATTAAAAGGTATCACCATCAAACACTGAGGACTCTCAATTCTAAATATTTTTCTATCCACTGGCAAACACAGTGCCAAGATATATATCTTTGTTGATTTCTCTTGAGTAAGACAGGCGATTGTGGATATCCAGGTATCATTCATTTTTTTTCAACTTCCTATGAACTACATGCTCTTATAGACTGTTTAGGAGGGTTGATCCTACTGACAGATTCCCTTTATATTATAACATTAATTTCTGAAGGGATGATATTTAAAATCATAGAAAACCTCTTGACTAGAAAAATAATACAACGTAAGTTTTCATGCAATTTCCCTTCTTAAATTAAGTATCCAAAATGAGATTATGCACTTTAAGTCATATGTAAATTTCATTTTATAGCTGTCAGGAATAGTTACATAGTACATCTTGCTTCACTTTAGGTATTGTCTAAGTAAGATCTAGCACTGTTTCTTAATTTTCTATCTCCTTGTAGACTGTGTGACAGTAATGACTAGATAAAGTGAGCATCACAGATTAAGGATTTGTATAATTATTGACAGGGTGCAGATCAATAATCCCCACTGCAGCAAAATTATCTGTGTCTAGAGTGTAATGGTAATGCTGCCATTTCCTAAATTAATCTGCTACTTAACTTACATAAGTATCTTCTGCTGGAAATCCACCAGTACCAATTATTTTCACTAGAAAATACAGTGCAGTTCATTTCAGTGTGCAGTGTCATCTGTGATCCGTGTAGTTAACCTCTCTAGCACATTCTCAAGAATTCATTTAATTAAATCAGAAGTTAAATCAAGAAATAAAATAAAATAAAAACACCAGCACTTCCCCTTCAAAAATGGTTCTAATTGGTAAAACAAAACCGCACTGACTAAAGGCATAATCTGCCCCTGTGTTTGTGATAGAAATGTTGCTGTTTGTGGACAAGGAGAATTTCTGCCGATTCATGGCGGCAGTCATCCCTCGGTAATTTTTCCCCAGCTGCCACTCTTTCTTCCGGTGTGGCATCTCTGCCTTGTACCAGCACGTATTCGGGAACATCACCCATGCACTTATCAATGCACTTACTGGCATTGTCCACTTAACGACCGACATATGAACAAGTGCTTGTGGCCTGGAATGCTGCATTTCCCAGATGACACGCTGGTTGATCATTGTGGAGGCCGGGACCACATCCCACTGTGGCACAGCATATGTGTTTTACCAACACTGAGGATTGCTGGCCCTATTTCTATCAAGATTTCCTCCACCTCCTATACCAGTTCCTGCACATCCTTCTGCCCTTCCTCACCCTCCATCTCCAATTTGTTGTCTATGAGCATGTCGTCCATATCATCCGGAAGATGGAAGCTCTGAAGCACTGCCTCAGTGAAGCAGCAACAGGCTCTGTTGAAACTAATTTGTGTAGGAGACAAACCGCACACTACAGTTATTGAAAGGAAGAACAGACCAGAAAGACCTGTGGCTCTCGCCGCTGAACCTACAACCAGGCATGGTGGTGTATGATAATGGCCACAACTGACTTTTGTGCCTACTTAATCACTTCACAACCAATTATATACTTACTGTATATGTCATAGGTCGTGTCCCTGCAGTCCATGCAGACTCCAGCGCTGAGCCCACATGTTTTCCTGCACATGTCAGCTGATTAAATCAGCTGACATGCACCCTAACAGCCACGGGGGAATTGCAATTCTATCGCTGCTGTTAACATGTTAAATGCCGCTGTCAATCTCCATTAGCTGCATTTAACATGGCCACACCAAAAGCACATCACTAATCCTGCCAATCGACGCCTGTGTCACATAGCACCGATGGGTTGGCATAACAACAGGAGACCCCTGTGGTTGTCATTGCCGATCTGCAATGAGTTCCGACCTGTAGCCGGCGCTCATAGTGAATGATCATTTTAGCTACACATGGCAGGGCTTCAGCTCTGCTATGTTTTGCACAGGTGATCGATTGATCACAGCTTCATGTCTCCCATGGAGACTATTGAAGCAGACAAAAAGCAAAAAAAAGGATTTTAAAAATAGAAAAAAAATGCAAAAAATATAAAAGTTGAAAATACCCCCCTTCACACCATTCAAAATAAAACAATAACAAATAATACACATATTTTGTAATGCCGTGATCAGAACCGCCCAATCTATCAAAACATAAAAAAAGTTAATCCAATTAGTAAATGGTGTAACGAGAAAAAAATCAAAATGTCAGATTTACTTTTTAAATAAAGTACAATAACAGGCGATCAAGACATCGTATCTACTCCAAAATAGTATCAATAAAAAAGTCAACTTGGCACGCAAAAAATAAGTCCTCAATAGTGATGAGCAAGTATACTCGTTGCTCGGGTTTTCCCGAGCACGCTCGGGTGATCTCCGAGTATTTGTTAGTGCTCGGAGATTTAGTTTTCATCACCTCAGGTGCATGATTTACGGCTGCTGGACAGCCTGACCTGTGTAGCCTGACTGCCACTAGGTGCCAAGATGAGATCCTCAGACCCCTTGTGAGACCATATGCAGGTGTGGTTGGCCCTGGGTTCCTCCTAATGCAGGACAATGACAGACCTCATATGGCTGGAGTGTGTCAGCAGTTCCTGCAAGATGAAGGCATTGAAACTATGGACTGGCCCGCCCATTCCCCAGACCTGAATCCGATTGAACACATCTGAGACATCATGTCTCGAACTATCCATCAACGTCACGTTGCCCCAGACTGTCCAGGAGTTGGCAGATGCTTTAGTCCAGGTCTAGGAGGAGATCCCTCAGGAGACCAAACCGCCGCCTCATCAGGAGCATGCGCAGGCATTGTAGGGAGGTCATACAGGCACATGAAGGCAACACAGACACACAACTGAACATCATTTCCTTGTCTTGAGGCATTTCCTCTGAAGTTGGATCAGCCTGTAATTTGATTTTCCACTTTGATTTTTTGAGTATCATTCCAAATCCAGACCTCCATGGGATATTCATTTTGATTTACATTGATCATTTTTATGTTTTATTGTTCTCAACACATTCCACTATGTAATGAATAAAGATTTGCAACTGAAATATTTCATTCAGTGATATCTAGGATGTGGTATTTTAGTGTTCCCATTATTGTTTTGAGCCTTGTATAATATACCTATATTGGTATCTGTGAACTCATAATAACCTGGACAATCATAATGGTAGGTCAATTTTAACATTTAGTGAACATGGTAAACAAAAAACAAATTTTTTTTGCAATTTATACGCACTTTGAATTTTTTTATGGTTTTACAGTAGACGATATGGTAAAACCAATGCCCTCAAATGGCCATATTGACCAAAAAAATCAAAAGTTATGGCCATGGGAAGAGGGAGAGCAAAAAATGGAAACTCAAAAAATGGAAAACCCCAAGGTCGTGAAGGGGTTAAACAGTTGCTCCTCAAAATTAAACATGAAGGTTTGTATGGTGACCAGGTGGAGATGGAGGAAGACATGAGACTGGGAGATACTACCCAGTCTTATCTCATCTATTCAGCTGGATTGGGTAACAATGAGGAGGTGGATTCAGAGGAGAAACAGGAGCTGTTGGCTAGTGCAACAGAGGCTAGTACCCGGACAAGCTTTGTCCTGTCTCTCCTAAGTGGAAGGTCAGAGAATGGGTATGAGAATGAAGAGAGTGAGGAGGAGGAGATGGAGAGCCAAGGTGAAGACAGGGAAGTGTTGGCTTTAGGGAGCTTGGCACATATTGATGAATTTATGTACCACTGCCTTTCCCATGACCCTTGCATTATATTCATCTAGGCCAAAAAAGAGTACTGGTTGTTCTCCCTGCTAGACCCATGCTACATGGAGAACCTTGCATCTCTCCTTCCTGAGGTGGATAGGTCTACTAAAATGGTGCTATACCAAAAAGCCATTTTGGAAAATATGTTGAAAAAATTCCCTTCTGATAACACCAGCGGCAAGCAAGGTGAAGAGGCAGGGGTACACTGTCAAAGGCCTGACCCAATTTCATGACACCCTCCCAGTGTCCATGTCCTCATGACCGGGTATTTTTGACAAGAATGGAAATGTTTTTAACCCCTTCATCCCCGGAGCTTTTTCCGTTTTTTCGTTTTCGTTTTTCGCTCCCCTCCTTCCCAGAACCATAACTTTTTTATTTTTCTGTAAATATGGCCATGTGAGGGCTTATTTTTTGCGGGACGAGATGTACTTTTGAACGATACCATTGCTTTTACCATGCCATGTAACAGAAAACGGGAAAAAAATTCCAAGTGTGATGAAATTGCAAAAAAAGTGCAATCTCACACTTGTTTTTTGTTTGGCTTTTTTGCTAGGTTCACCAAATGCTAAAACTAACCTGCCATTATGATTCTCCAGGTCATTATGAGTTCATAGACATCTAACATGTCTAGGTTATTTTTTATCTAAGTGGTGGAAAAAAATTCCAAAGTTTGCAAAATAAAAAATTGCGCGATTTTCCGATACCCGTAGCGTCTCCATATTTCGTGATCTGGGGTCAGTGAGGGCTTATTTTTTGCATGCCAAACTGATGTTTTTAATGATACCATTTTGGTGTAGATACGTTGTTTTGATCGCCCGTTATTGCATTTTAATGCAATGTCGCGGCGACCAGAAAAACGTAATTTTGGCGTGTGATTTTTTTTTCTCGCTACGCCATTTAGCGGTCAGGTTAATCCTTTGTTTTTATTGATAGATCGGGCGATTCTGAACGCGGCGATACCAAATATGTGTAGGTTTGATTTTTTTTTTAATTCTTTTATTTTGATTGGGGCGAAAGGGGGGTGATTTAAACTTTTATATATTTTTTATTTTTTTTATATTTTTAAACACTTTTTTTAATTTTGGCATAGGAGGCTAGAAGCATGCACAACACGATCGCCTCTGCTACATAGAGGTGAAGTACAGATCACCTCTATGTAGTAGAAATGGTCGTGTACTTTGAACGCCGACCACAGGGTGGCGCTCAAAGCATTCGGCCATCAACAACCATAGAGGTCTCAAGGAGACCTCTGTTTGTTATGGCAATGCATCGCTGACCCCCGATCATGTGACAGGGGTCAGCGGTGCGAGCACTTCCGGCCGCGCGGCCGGGAGCGCCAGTTAAATGCCGCTGTCAGCGCTTGACGGCGGCATTTAACTAGTTAGTGGGCACGGGCGGATCGCGATTCCGCTTGCGCTCATTGCGCGCACATGTCAGCTGTACAAAACAGCTGACATGTCGCGGCTTTAAGGTGGGCTCACCGCCGGATCCCACCTTAAAGCAGGGGATCTGCCAGCTGACGTACTATTCCGTCAGCTGGCAGAAGGGGGTTAAAGATGGTCGAGCAATAACTGGCCGAGCAAACCAGCATACTCCCTAATTCCTCTGCAATCTTCAACTATTGAGTCTCAAAGCTGGACACCTGGCATGAGCTGTCCCTCTATGCTTCCAAGGTTTTCTCCTGAAATGCCGCTAGCCTATTGTCTGAGAGGATTTTTAATGCCACCAGGAGGTCATATCAGACAGGCACTCCCGCCTGTCAACACAAAATGCTGACTTTCTCAGTCTGATAAAAATGAACTAAGCCTGGATTATCCCCAACTTTTCCACACAACCAGATGACAGCAGCTCATAAAGGGTTTTCAATCTGAATTTTTTTTAATGAGGCCCTTCAGTTGTTGCCTTCAAAGGTCTATGGATGACAATCCTTATAATTTTTTTCTGGCTTTGCACTTTTTGAGTGTAGAATTACAACTATACTTTCCTAATATATTTGAATGAGGCCCTACCCATTGTTACCTTAAAGGGAGTATGGTTTTCCATATCAGGCAGCAGAAAAGCTAGAAACAGACTTGAACATTATAGACCATTTGTATAGGCCACATCTTTTTCTTAAAGGGAATCTGTTAGGAGAATCAACTCTCCTATGTCTTATTTCGGAGAAATACACATTTTTTAAATATGTAGATGAACTATTAAGATCCAAGGGCAAGACACTGATCTCCCTGAGAACTAGCCTCCAGAGATTATTTTACATAAAAGGGGAAGATACAGTGTGAGACATGAAGTTTAGGAGAACAGACTATCAGTTATTACACTATGGCTTCTTGATGTTAGTTAAGATATCAAAGAAAATGGAAAAATAATTATCTATTTTTTTTACTCGCTTCTTAAAAACTATTACATGTCTCATTTTCATCAACACTGAGCAATGGCCAATTTCCATGATCGCAATAGATATGTCCTAATCAAAACACAAGATCTTTGCGCAATGCAAACAGTGACTTTTATTTTGTTGCCATGACAAACTACGATAATTATTCTGCACAAAACAGAAAAAGCTGCTGCACAAATTACTACTTCATTTATTTCAATGTAATTTTATTTTATTTTTTAAACAATTTTGTCTTTTTGTTCCCAACTTAGAATTATTGCCTGTAAATTACAATTTTTATATTTATGTTCTTCAAAAGTGTTGTCAAGCATAAATATATTATTCACATTATTAATTATCTTACGCTATCATATTCCCGTCTGTGATGTTTGCTGAATGAGATGCTAGCTTTCTATTTCTGCAGTGCTTCTGGAAGTGTACCTCCTGGTTAGAATAGGGATTGCTTAAAGGGAACCTGTCAGCAGAATTGTGCACAGTAATCTATACACACAATGTCAGGTTCCCTTTAAAGGGTCTTGTCCAAGTTCAGACAAAATTTCTGCAAAGGTAGGCAATGGAGTTAAAGGGAATCTGTCAGCAGGTTTTTGCTATGTATACTGAGGATAGCATGAGGTAGGGGCTAAAACACTGGATTCAATTATGTGTCACATTTCAGACTATGTGCTGTTGTTTACTTAGACTGAATCACATTGCTGTGACTAGCTGGTCACTTGCTTGCCAGTCTGACTCCGCCCCTTCTCTGATAAGCAGCTCACTGTCTATATTTATGTACACAGAGCCTAGTGTGGGCGGGGTTAGCCTTCTCAGGTCTGCTGCATTGCTAAATCTAAAAACTGTGATTGTGTCAGAATGGCTACATCCAGTAATCTATGTGATACATCGTTGTATTCAGGGTCTCTTTGTCTACATCATGGTACTCTCAGATGTGGTAATAAAAACCCGCTTACATACTCCCTTTAAATTATTATGGCTAAAGTGTTGAGGTTCCTGCTACTCCATTGCCTCCTCTCGGCTGCTCCTTGCAATTCACAACACATTACCACTGCAGCCAATCACTGGATTCAGCAGTAGAGGTCTGAAGCCAGTCACCGACATCACATGGTACAAATCAGTGGTTGCAGTGGTCATTTCTTGTCGATGGTGACATCACTGCTGCAGCCATGTAAACATAGTCTAGTGTAGCAAAGGATTGAAAGGTTAGTAATGCATATTTTGCTATTTTACGCCATTAGCTGCCTTTATCAAAACTTAGTTTGATCTTGAAGAACCCGTTTGAAAGCCTCTTATGATTTAGGATTTAATGCTATAAGCTATGCTTGTAATAACAGTTTGGCAGATGCAAGCGTGCGTATTTTCGGTCCAAGTGTGATCTGATAAAACATGTTAGTTAAGGGGGCCGCGCACATGTATGATTTTTTTCCTCATTCTGTCCAATGAAAAAATCGCTGCATGCCAGAGTTTGATCCAATATTCGGATGGCATTCGACCATGCAAGTTAATGAGTCCTTGAAAACCATTGGACTGCACTCAGATGACATATGGGTGCAGTCCGACTTCACAGAATGGAGAGATGGAGAAAATGTTTTCTCCATCTTCTCCTTATTCGAAAGAATTGGATTACACTCTGATCAGAATTTGATAAGTGTCATTTGCATCACCGGCCCAATTCTGTCAGATGAGTGAAAATGCCCGAAATGCTGATCATACAAAACCACAGTTGTAATGATAGTGGTGTTTATATAACTGCTATGAAGATTTATGATAAGATGACAGTGTCTCACACTGATACAGTATTAGATACTTTTGTCATACGCTGCATTTAGTTGGTTCTTTCGTGCACTTTTCTACTTCTTTCAGATGTCTCACGTGTTTCTAATAAAGTTCATTTAATTCCTCAATGTATTTCAGAAAATTTAGGTTTTTCAAAATTTTTAGTTCTGTGTGAAACGCCATTTATATTGAATATATTCATGGAAATATCTCCTGAAACATTTAGGCCGGCGTCACACATGCGAGTGTTACGGACGTAAGAGCGCAGAAACTACGTCCGTAAAACTCGCATAACATATGGCACAATTATTCTCAATGGGGCTGCTCCTATCAGCCGTATATTACGGATCCGTAATATACGGCTTTCTACGGCCGTACAAAATCGCAGCATGCTGCGTTTGTCAGCGTATTGCGCAAAAAAATCGCCAATGAAAGTCTATGGGGGCGAGAAAAATATGGATTCCACACTGACCAGCAGTGTGACTTGCGAGAAATACGCAGCAGTGTTAGTGAAAAGTCGGTAATTCAATTGCCGGCTTTTCATTTCTCCTGCACAAACCCGACAGGATATGAGACATGGTTTACATATAGTAAACCATCTCATATCCCCATTTTTTTTCGCATATTCCACACTACTAATGTTAGTAGTGTGTATGTGCAAAATTTCAGCACTGTAGCTGCTTAAATAAAGGGTTAAATGGCGGAAAAAATTGGCGTGGGCTCCCGCGCAATTTTCTCCGCCAGAATGGTAAAGCCAGTGACTGAGGGCAGATATTACTAGCCAGGAGAGGGTCCATGGTTATTGCCCCCCCCCATGGCTAAAAACATCTGCCCCCAGCCACCCCAGAAAAGGCACATCTGGAAGATGCGCCTATTCTGGCACTTGGCCACTCTCTTCCCACTCCCTGTAGTGGTGGGATATGGGGTAATGAAGGGTTAATGCCACCTTGCTATTGTAAGGTGACTGTCATGATTCTCAATGGCGAGAGAACATAGCCCAGCATATATGAGAACTAGCTCTTGGAAGATGGAAACTATACTGACCATGAACTAAACCTGCCGCACAACTAGAAGTGGCCGGGTAGCATGCCTACGTTTTTTTATCCCTAGATGCCCAGCGCCAGCCGGAGAACTACCTAATCCTAGCAGAGGAAAAGACAGTCCTGGCTCACCTCTAGAGAAATTTTCCCAAAAGGCAGACAGAGGCCCCCACATATATTGGCGGTGATTTTAGATGAAATGACAAACGTAGTATGAAAATAGGTTTAGCAAAAATCGAGGTCCGCTTACTAGATAGCAAGAAGACAGAAAGGGCACTTTCATGGTCAGCAGAAAACCCTATCAAAACACCATCCAGAAATTACTTTAAGACTCTAGCATTAACTCATAACACCAGAGTGGCAATTTCCGCTCACAAGAGCTTTCCAGACACAGTAACGAAACAGCAGCTGTGAACAGGAACAAAATGCAAAAACACAAGGACAAAAGTCCAACTTAGCTGGGAGTTGTCTAGTAGCAGGAACATGCACAGAAAGGCTTCTGATTACATTGTTGACCGGCATGAAACTGACAGAGGAGCAAGGTTATATAGCGACTCCCACATCCTGATAGGAGCAGGTGAACAGAGGGGATGATGCACACAAGTACAATTCCACAAGTGGCCACCGGGGGAGCCCAGAATCCAATTTCACAACAGGTTATATAGCGACTCCCACATCCTGATAGGAGCAGGTGAACAGAGGGGATGATGCACACAAGTACAATTCCACAAGTGGCCACCGGGGGAGCCCAGAATCCAATTTCACAACAGTACCCCCCCCTCAAGGAGGGGGCACCGAACCCTCACCAGAACCACCAGGGCGATCAGGATGAGCCCTATGAAAGGCACGGACAAGATCGGAGGCATGAACATCAGAGGCAGTGACCCAAGAATTATCCTCCTGACCGTATCCCTTCCATTTGACCAGATACTGGAGTTTCCGTCTGGAAACACGAGAGTCCAAGATCTTTTCCACAACGTACTCCAACTCACCCTCAACCAACACCGGAGCAGGAGGCTCAACGGAAGGCACAGCCGGTACCTCATACCTGCGCAACAATGACCGATGAAAAACATTATGAATCGAAAAGGATGCAGGGAGGTCCAAACGGAAGGACACAGGGTTAAGAATCTCCAATATCTTGTACGGGCCGATGAACCGAGGCTTAAACTTAGGAGAAGAAACCCTCATAGGGACAAAACGAGAAGACAACCACACCAAGTCCCCAACACAAAGCCGAGGACCAACACGACGACGGCGGTTGGCAAAAAGCTGAGTCTTCTCCTGGGACAACTTCAAATTGTCCACCACCTGCCCCCAAATCTGATGCAACCTCTCCACCACAGCATCCACTCCAGGACAATCCGAAGATTCCACTTGACCGGAGGAAAATCGAGGATGAAACCCCGAATTACAGAAAAACGGGGACACCAAGGTGGCAGAGCTGGCCCGATTATTGAGGGCGAACTCCGCCAAAGGCAAAAAAGCAACCCAATCATCCTGATCCGCAGACACAAAACACCTCAAATATGTCTCCAAGGTCTGATTAGTCCGCTCGGTCTGGCCATTAGTCTGAGGATGGAAAGCAGACGAAAAAGACAAATCTATGCCCATCCTAGCACAGAATGCCCGCCAAAATCTAGACACGAATTGGGTCCCTCTGTCAGAAACGATATTCTCCGGAATACCATGCAAACGAACAACATTTTGAAAAAACAGAGGAACCAACTCGGAAGAAGAAGGCAACTTAGGCAAGGGAACCAGATGGACCATCTTAGAGAAACGGTCACACACCACCCAGATGACAGACATCTTATGAGAAACAGGCAGATCCGAAATAAAATCCATCGAGATGTGCGTCCAAGGCCTCTTCGGGATAGGCAAGGGTAACAACAATCCACTAGCCCGAGAACAACAAGGCTTGGCCCGAGCACAAACGTCACAAGTCTGCACAAAGCCTCGCACATCTCGTGACAGGGAAGGCCACCAGAAGGACCTTGCCACCAAATCCCTGGTACCAAAGATTCCAGGATGACCTGCCAACGCAGAAGAATGAACCTCAGAGATGACTCTACTGGTCCAATCATCAGGAACAAACAGTCTACCAGGTGGGCAACGATCAGGTCTATCCGCCTGAAACTCCTGCAAGGCCCGCCGCAGGTCTGGAGAAACGGCAGACAATATCACTCCATCTTTAAGGATACCTGTGGGCTCAGAATTACCAGGGGAGTCAGGCTCAAAACTCCTAGAAAGGGCATCCGCCTTAACATTCTTAGAACCCGGTAGGTAAGACACCACAAAATTGAACCGAGAGAAAAACAACGACCAGCGCGCTTGTCTAGGATTCAGGCGCCTGGCAGACTCAAGGTAAATTAAATTTTTGTGGTCAGTCAATACCACCACCTGATGTCTGGCCCCCTCAAGCCAGTGACGCCACTCCTCAAAAGCCCACTTCATGGCCAAAAGCTCCCGATTCCCAATATCATAATTCCGCTCGGCGGGCGAAAATTTACGGGAAAAAAAAGCACAAGGTCTCATCACGGAGCAGTCGGAACTTCTCTGCGACAACACCGCCCCAGCTCCGATTTCAGAAGCGTCGACCTCAACCTGAAAAGGAAGAGCAACATCAGGCTGACGCAACACTGGGGCAGAAGAAAAGCGGCGCTTGAGCTCCCGAAAGGCCTCCACAGCATCAGGGGACCAATCAGCAACATCAGCACCCTTCTTAGTCAAATCAGTCAATGGTTTTACAACATCAGAAAAACCAGCAATAAATCGACGATAAAAGTTAGCAAAGCCCAAAAATTTCTGAAGACTCTTAAGAGAAGAGGGTTGCGTCCAATCACCAATAGCCTGAACCTTGACAGGATCCATCTCGATGGAAGAGGGGGAAAAAATGTATCCCAAGAAGGAAATCTTTTGAACCCCAAAAACACACTTAGAACCCTTCACACACAAGGAATTAGACCGCAAAACCTGAAAAACCCTCCTGACCTGCTGGACATGAGAGTCCCAGTCATCCGAAAAAATCAGAATATCATCCAGATACACAATCATAAATTTGTCCAAATAATCGCGGAAAATGTCATGCATAAAGGACTGGAAGACTGAAGGGGCATTTGAAAGACCAAAAGGCATCACCAAATACTCAAAATGGCCCTCGGGCGTATTAAATGCGGTTTTCCACTCATCCCCCTGCTTGATTCGCACCAAATTATATGCCCCACGGAGATCAATCTTAGAGAACCACTTGGCCCCCTTTATATGAGCAAACAAATCAGTAAGCAGTGGTAACGGATATTGATATTTAACCGTGATTTTATTCAAAAGTCGATAATCAATACACGGCCTCAAAGAGCCGTCTTTCTTAGACACAAAGAAAAAACCGGCTCCTAAGGGAGATGACGAAGGACGAATATGTCCCTTTTCCAAGGACTCCTTTATATATTCTCGCATAGCCGCGTGTTCAGGCACAGACAGATTAAATAAACGACCCTTAGGGTATTTACTACCCGGGATCAAGTCTATGGCACAATCGCACTCCCGGTGCGGAGGTAGTGAACCAACCTTGGGTTCTTCAAAAACGTCACGAAAGTCAGACAAGAATTCAGGAATCTCAGAGGGAATAGATGATGAAATGGAAACCAAAGGTACGTCCCCATGAGTTCCTTTACATCCCCAGCTTAACACAGACATAGCTCTCCAGTCGAGGACTGGGTTATGAGATTGCAGCCATGGCAATCCCAGCACCAAAACATCATGTAGATTATACAGCACCAGAAAGCGAATAACCTCCTGGTGATCCGGATTAACACGCATAGTCACTTGTGTCCAGTATTGTGGTTTATTACTAGCCAATGGGGTGGAGTCAATCCCTTTCAGAGGTATCGGAGCCTCCAATGGCTCCAAATCATACCCACAGCGTTTGGCAAAGGACCAATCCATAAGACTCAAAGCAGCGCCAGAGTCGACATAGGCGTCCGCGGTAATAGATGACAAAGAACAAATCAGGGTCACAGATAGAATAAACTTAGACTGTAAAGTGCTAATTGAAACAGACTTGTCAGGCTTCTTAGTACGCTTAAAGCATGCTGATATAACATGAGTTGAATCACCACAATAGAAGCACAACCCATTTTTTCGTCTAAAATTCTGCCGCTCGCTTCTGGACAGAATTCTATCACATTGCATATTTTCTGGCGTTTTCTCAGTAGACACCGCCAAATGGTGCACAGGTTTGCGCTCCCGCAGACGCCTATCGATCTGAATAGCCATCGTCATGGACTCATTCAGACTCGCAGGCACAGGGAACCCCACCATAACATCCTTAATGGCATCAGAGAGACCTTCTCTGAAAATCGCCGCCAGGGCGCACTCATTCCACTGAGTAAGCACAGACCATTTGCGGAATTTTTGGCAGTATATTTCAGCTTCATCTTGCCCCTGAGACAAGGACATCAAGGCCTTTTCCGCCTGAAGCTCTAAATGAGGTTCCTCATAAAGCAACCCCAAGGCCAGAAAAAACGCATCCACATTGAGCAACGCAGGATCCCCTGGTGCCAATGCAAAAGCCCAGTCTTGAGGGTCGCCCCGGAGCAAGGAAATTACAATCCTGACCTGCTGTGCAGGGTCTCCGGCAGAGCGAGACTTCAGGGACAAAAACAATTTGCAATTATTTTTAAAATTTTGAAAGTGAGATCTATTCCCCGAGAAGAATTCAGGCAAAGGAATTCTAGGCTCAGACATACACTCACCGGCCACTTTATTAGGTACACCATGCTAGTAACGGGTTGGACCCCCTTTTGCCTTCAGAACTGCCTCAATTCTTCGTGGCATAGATTCAACAAGGTGCTGGAAGCATTCCTCAGAGATTTTGGTCCATATTGACATGATGGCATCACACAGTTGTCGCAGATTTGTCGGCTGCACATCCCAAAGATGCTCCATACAAGGCAGGATGGATCCATGCTTTCATGTTGTTTACGCCAAATTCTGACCCTACCATCCGAATGTCGCAGCAGAAATCGAGACTCATCAGACCAAGCAACGTTTTTCCAATCTTCTACTGTCCAATTTCGATGAGCTTGTATAAATTGTAGCCTCAGTTTCCTGTTCTTAGCTGAAAGGAGTGGTACCCGGTGTGGTCTTCTGCTGCTGTAGCCCATCTGCCTCAAAGTTCGACGCACTGTGCGTTCAGAGATGCTCTTAGGCCTACCTTGGTTGTAACGGGTGGCGATTTGAGTCACTGTTGCCTTTCTATCAGCTCGAACCAGTCTGCCCATTCTCCTCTGACCTCTGGCATCAACAAGGCATTTCCGCCCACAGAACTGCCACTCACTGGATTTTTTTTCTTTTTCGGACCATTCTCTGTAAACCCTAGAGATGGTTGTGCGTGAAAATCCCAGTAGATCAGCAGTTTCTGAAATACTCAGACCAGCCCTTCTGGCACCAACAACCATGCCACGTTCAAAGGCACTCAAATCACCTTTCTTCCCCATACTGATGCTCGGTTTGAACTGCAGGAGATTGTCTTGACCATGTCTACATGCCTAAATGCACTGAGTTGCCGCCATGTGATTGACTGATTAGAAATTAAGTGTTAACAAGAAGTTGGACAGGTGTACCTAATAAAGTGGCCGGTGAGTGTAGGTGCATGAACAACAAAATCTTGCAAATCTTGTACCTTTGTGGCGAGATTATTCAAACCTGTAGCTACACTCTGAAGATCCATTTGAAACAGGTGAACACAGAGCCATTCAAGGATAAGAAGGAGAGAAAGAGAGGAAGGCTGCAGTATAGGCAGACTAGCAAGTGATTCAATTAAGAGCACACTCAGAACTAGAGGAAAAAAAAAAGAAAAATTGTAGCAGACTTCTTTTTTCTCTCCTTTCTCAGCCAGTAATTTAACCCTTTTTTTTGGGCCGGTCAAACTGTCATGATTCTCAATGGCGAGAGAACATAGCCCAGCATATATGAGAACTAGCTCTTGGAAGATGGAAACTATACTGACCATGAACTAAACCTGCCGCACAACTAGAAGTGGCCGGGTAGCATGCCTACGTTTTTTTATCCCTAGATGCCCAGCGCCAGCCGGAGAACTACCTAATCCTAGCAGAGGAAAAGACAGTCCTGGCTCACCTCTAGAGAAATTTACCCAAAAGGCAGACAGAGGCCCCCACATATATTGGCGGTGATTTTAGATGAAATGACAAACGTAGTATGAAAATAGGTTTAGCAAAAATCGAGGTCCGCTTACTAGATAGCAAGAAGACAGAAAGGGCACTTTCATGGTCAGCAGAAAACCCTATCAAAACACCATCCAGAAATTACTTTAAGACTCTAGCATTAACTCATAACACCAGAGTGGCAATTTCCGCTCACAAGAGCTTTCCAGACACAGTAACAAAACAGCAGCTGTGAACAGGAACAAAATGCAAAAACACAAGGACAAAAGTCCAACTTAGCTGGGAGTTGTCTAGTAGCAGGAACATGCACAGAAAGGCTTCTGATTACATTGTTGACCGGCATGAAACTGACAGAGGAGCAAGGTTATATAGCGACTCCCACATCCTGATAGGAGCAGGTGAACAGAGGGGATGATGCACACAAGTACAATTCCATAAGTGGTTACCGGGGGAGCCCAGAATCCAATTTCACAACAGGTTATATAGCGACTCCCACATCCTGATAGGAGCAGGTGAACAGAGGGGATGATGCACACAAGTACAATTCCACAAGTGGCCACCGGGGGAGCCCAGAATCCAATTTCACAGCAGGTGACATTAAGCCAGATTAATATTGGAGAGGCGTCAATTATGACACCTATCCATTATTAATCCAATTGTTTGAAAGGGTTAAAAAACACACACACACATTATTAAAAAGTATTTTAATGAAATAAACACAGCGGTTGTTTTAATAATTTATTGCTCTCTCAATCCATTTGCAGGCCCTCGCTTGGCAAAATAATAAACGCACAAGATACATACCCTCAGCTGAACCGTCACGTCCCACGAGGTAATCAATCTGAAGGGGTTAATTATTTTACAGGCAGGAGCCCTGCTAATGCAGCTGTGTGCTCGTGCTTGTAATTCCCCAGCGAATGAAGGAAATGTAGGTAATTGACCTACATTTCCTTCAGTCGCGGTGATGCGCCCCCTGGTGGATGTCCTCATATGACCTGGAGCGTGGGAAAAAGTTCCCAGGCTGCAGTTCATGAGAACATCCAGCAGGGGCCCATCACCGCGACTCAATGTAAGTACAGATCCAGCTTTCCTTTCAGCACCCGGGGATTACAGGCACAAGCGAGTGGTTTATCGCAGCTCGTGCCTGTAATATTAGTTAACCCCTTCAGATGGATTACCTCGTTGGACGTGATAGGTCATCTGAAGGTATGTATCTTGTGCGTTTATTATTTTGCCAAGCGAGGGCCTGCAAATGGATTGAGAGAGCAATAAATTATTAAAACAACCGCTGTGTTTATTTCATTAAAATACTTTTAAATCATGAGTGTGTGTGTTTTTTAACCCTTTCAAACAATTGGATTAATAATGGATAGGTGTCATAATTGACACCTCTCCATTATTAATCTGGCTTAATGTCACCTTACAATAGCAAGGTGGCATTAACCCTTCATTACCCCATATCCCACCGCTACAGGGAGTGGGAAGAGAGTGGCCAAGTGCCAGAATAGGCGCATCTTCCAGATGTGCCTTTTCTGGGGTGGCTGGGGGCAGATGTTTTTAGCCACGAGGGGGCCAATAACCATGGACCCTCTCCTGGCTATTACTATCTGCCCTCAGTCACTGGCTTTACCATTCTGGCAGAGAAAATAGCGCGGGAGCCCACGCCAATTTTTTCCGCCATTTAACCCTTTATTTTAGCAGCTACAGCGCTGAAATTTTGCACATACACACTACTAACATTAGTAGTGTGGAATATGCAAAAAAAATGGGGATATGAGATGGTTTACTGTATGTAAACCATGTCTCATATCCTGTCGGGTTTGTGCAGGAGAAATGAAAAGCCGGCAATTTAATTACCGGCTTTTCACAGATATCGCGCTGAATGAAATCTAAATACAGAATATATATATATGTGTCTCAATGACATATATATATATATATATATATATATATATATATATATATACTGTATATATGTTTTCCCGAACATTTGAGCACATAAATCCATTAGATGTCGGTTTTGCAAGCCTGCGCGAAAATCTCGCAGTACGGATGCCATACGGATTACATACGGAGGATGCCATGCGCAAAATACGCTGACACACCCTGACTACGGATCACTATTTTGGGAACATTTCTCCGTATTACGGCCGTAGTACGGACGTATAATACGTGGCGTATTGTCTTACGCCAAGTGTGACGCCGGCCTTAGTGGATAGTTATCATCTTCCCTCGTAGTTCTAGATTCCAATGTGAATTGCACATATGCTAGCGGGAAATGGGTTAAGCTAATGGATCACCACTAAATGATATTGAACAGCAGGTGTGCAGGATCGTAACTGCTCTGCTAATCAGTCTGGCTGCATGGGATAGATGCCTGTGAGACTGAATATGTTGTATTTTATTTGATTTAAACTCATTTCATTATCTTCATTTTCATGCCATCTGCCTCTGAAACTTTAGACTTTTTTTGTCTGATGAAATCTGGGTAACATAAGGTTTCAATGTGGCACAATATCTGTAAAGCCCTCTGTGTAATTTATTGCTGACCTAGAAAATGATGGGCATGCAGGTCACTGACAACAAAGGGCTTGACTCATTGCATTCTTGAGAGGTTACCTGGAAATAATGCCATAAGCCCTAGAAAACCTCACTTAGACTTTTTTCACATTGTAATCCACTTGCGAAATACTGAAGAACAATATAAATAAAGACTAATGACAATAACGTTGTGAAAACAAGTCGCTGTGCTTTACTAAGGGGTTAATATTAAACAATCAAATTTTAGAATAACAAATAATCAATATACATGAGCCGGAAAGACGTGCGCACTTCTGCTTTTCGGCTTTGTCGCCTGTTGGGTAAAGCATAATGCGCAAGCGAAAGATGCGATTTGCCTGCGCAAGCGCGAGATATCTTACGGCAATGAGGATGATGCAGGAGGCACCATCCATGTCAAGGATGGCAAGTAGCCGCTGGGGGAGGGGTGGAGAGGACCAAAGCCATTGGACTGGATGGACATGATTAGCATACAGCGCATACTGTACTTCTGTATTCCCTCAGAAAAACTCCAACAAGGGTGAATTGAGTCATGTTCTGTTAACGGGGTTGTCCAGTGAAAACAAGTCATCACCTGCCCATAGGATTGATGATATCTAATTTATCAGGGGTGCGGGGTCTGACCTCTGCGGAGTTGCCAATTTTATTTATTTTTATTTTTTTCTGGACAGCTTCTGCAAAAATCACAGACATACAACTTTTTTAAGAACACATTAGCTGACCGTAATAAATCATTACGATTATATGTTATTCATGTCTACAGACCGTAAATCCTATATGAAGACATTAGATGCCTTCACTGTGAATTGTGAACGGCTGCTAAATACAGTAATAAAAATCTGTACAAGTCTGTTCAAGCTTAAAAAAAAATCATGGACACATTTTTTTTAACGGACAGGAAAAAAAAATTGTCCTATTTTTATGGACTGTCCAGGAATTTATACACGGTCACACGGTCTTTGTTCTATCTTGCTTTCCTCCCTGAACATGTAACAATTTTGTCGATTTGCTATGTAATTTTTGTCCTTTGATATAGTATTTAATAAACGTATATCTTTTTATAGTACTTTGGATATGTACTCCATTTTTTTCTGGATATGACAACATATCCATAATGTTGTGGAGCAGCAGTGCACATGCTCGACCCCAACTCCATTCATTTCTTAGGTCGGCGTCACACTAGTGAGTTTTACGGACGTATGAGCGCAGAAAATACGTCCGTAAAATACGCATAACACACGGCCCAATGATTCTCTATGGCCCAGCTCATATCAGCCGTATTTTACGGATCCGTATTATACGGTCTTCTACGGACGTAGAAAATCGCAGCATGCTGCGTTTGTCACTGTATTGCGCAAAAAAATTGCCAATGAAAGTCTATGGGGGCAAGAAAAATATGGATTACACACGGACCATGCGTGTGACTTGCGAGAAATATGCAGCGGTTTTAGAGAGAAAAGCCGGTAATTCATTGCGGTGTACAGTAAAATCACACTGACAGAATAGAATAGAATAGGTAGAATAAATGTCTACACATAGAATAGATATAGATATATATATATATATATATATATATATATATATAAATATATATATATATATATATATATATATATATATATATATATATATATGTATATATATATATATGTCAGGGCTGTCCCACACGTCCAGATAATTCCGGTACCGGAAAAAATCAGTACCGGAGTTATCCGTGTCCGTGTGCCTGTGAACTCACGTAGGCCATACGTGCGGCACACGTGTGCCGCCCGTATGGCGAGTGGATACCACATGGAGCGTGTGGTACCCACGCGTGTGGTACCCTGCATCGTGCTGAGGCCGCGATTCATATGTTCCCTGCAGCGTTTGCTGCAGAGAAAATATGAATAATAGTGTTTAAAATAAATATCTATGTGTCCCCCGCCCTCCCACACCCTGTGCGCCCCCCCGCTGTTCAGAAAATACTCACCCGCTCCCTCGTTGGCTGTCGCGGCTTCCTGGTCTGGCCCCATCTTCTCCTGCATGCGGTCACGTGGGGCCGATCATTTACAGTCATGAATAGGCGGCTCCACCTCCCATAGGGGCGGAGCCGACTATTCATGATTGTAAATGAGCGGCCCCACGTAGAAGGCGCGGGGCAGAGAGGAAGGAGTGACAGCCAACATGGGAGCGGGTGAGTATTTTCTGAACAGCGGGGGGGCGCACGGGGAATGGGAGGGCGGGGACACATAGATCTTTATTTTAAACACTATTATTCATATTTTCTCTGCAGCAAACGCTGCTGCAGGGAACATATGAATCGCGGCTTCAGCACCAGTGGGGGGGACAGCACTTACTGTAGCGCTGTCCCCTGCACGGCACACGGACTGCAAACGGAGACCGTCCGTTTGTGGTCTGTGTTTTACACAGACCCATTGACTTTAATGGGTCCGTGTAATATGTGCGCTCCCACGAACACTGACATGTCTCCGTGTTTGGCACACGGAGACACGGTCCGCAAAAAATCAATGACATCTGCACAGATGCATTGATTTTAATGGGTCTACGCGTGTCAGTGTCTCCGGTACGTGAGGAAACTGTCACCTCACGTACCGGAGCCACTGACGTGTGAAACCGGCCTCAGTGAGACACATATATATATATTTATATTTCATACAGCGCTAGATATCATAAAAGCCGGTAATTCAATTGCCGGCTTTTCATTTCTCCTTCACAAACCCAACAGGATATGAGACATGGTTTACATACAGTAAACCATCTCATATCCTTTTTTTTTTTGCATATTCCACACTACTAACGTTGGTAGTGTGTATGTGCAAAATTTGGGCGCTGTAGCTGGTAAAATAAAGGGTTAAATGGCGGAAAAAATTGGCGTGGGCTCACGCGCAATTTTCTCCACCAGAGTGGTAAAGCCAGTGACTGAGGGCAGATATTAATAGCCTAGAGAGGGACCATGGTTATTGCCCTTCCTGGCTACAAACATCTGCCCCCAGCCACCCCAGAAAAGGCACATCTGGAAGATGCGCCTATTCTGGCACTTGGCCACTCTCTTCCCACTCCCGTGTAGTGGTGGGATATGGGGTAATGAAGGGTTAATGTTACCTTGCTATTGTAAGGTGACATTAAGCCAGGTTAATTATGGAGAGGTGTCAATTATGACACCTATCCATTATTAATCCAATAGTAGGAAATGGTTAAGAAAACACACACACATTATTACAAAGTATTTTAATGAAATAAAGACACATGTTGTTGTAATATTTTATTAGACTCTTAATCCACCTGAAGACCCTTGTCACCTGAAACAAAGTTTAAAAAAACAAACAACAATATTCCATACCTTCCATCGTTCTGTCCCACGTTGTAAATCTATCTGAAAGGGTTAACTAATTTTACAAGCAGAAGCCTGTTAATGCAGCCGCCCCTGCCTGTAAAAACCCGGGGAATGAATGGAGTGCAGGGGAATGACCTGTAGTTACCTTGAGTTGCGGTGATGCGCCCTCTGCTGGATGTCCTCATGAACTGGAGCCAGGGAATTTTTCCCACGCTCGAGTTCATATGAGGACATCCAGCAGAGGGCGCATCCCCAGGTTTTTACAGGCAGGGGCGGCTTCATTAACAGGCTTCTGCTTGTAAAATTAGTTAACCCTTTCAGATGGATTTACAACGTGGGACAGAACGACGGAAGGTATGGAATATTTTTATTTTTTTTTTAACTTTGTTTCAGGTGACAAGGGTATTCAGGTGGATTAAGAGTCTAATAAAATATTACAACAACATGTGTCTTTATTACAAAGTATTTTAATGAAATAATGTGTGTGTGTTTTCTTTACCATTTCATACTATTGTATTAATAATGGATAGGTGTCATAATTGACGCCTCTCCATTATTAATCTGGCTTAATGTCACCTTGCAATAGCAAGGTGACACTAACCCTTCATTACCCCATATCCCACCACTACACGGGAGTGGGAAGAGAGTGGCCAAGTGCCAGAATAGGCGCATCTTCCAGATGTGCCTTTTCTAGGGTGGCTGGGGGCAGATGTTTGTAGCCAGGGGGGCCAATAACCATGGACCCTCTCTAGGCTATTAATATCTGCCCTCAGTCACTGGCTTTACCGCTCTGGCGGAGAAAATTGTGTGGGATCCCACGCCAATTTTTTCCGCCATTTAACCCTTTATTTTACCAGCTACAGCGCCCAAATTTTGCACATACACACTACTAACATTAGTAGTGTGGAATATGCAAAAAAAGAGAGATATGAGATGGTTTACTGTATGTAAACCATGTCTCATATCCTGTCGGGTTTGTGAAAGAGAAATGAAAAGCCGGCAATTGAATCACCGGCTTTTCTGCTATATCGCGCTGAATTAAATAGAAATATATATATATGTGTCTCACTGACATATATATATATATATATATACATATATATATATATATATATATATATATATACATATATATAGATACTGTATATATGGTTTACTGAACATTTGAGCCCATAAATCCATTAGATGTCAGTTTTGCAAGCCTGCGAGAAAATATCGCAGTACGGATGCCATACGGATTACATACCGAGGATGGCATGCGCAAAATACGCTGCCACACCCTGCCTACGGATGACATACGGATCACTATTTTGGGAACATTTCTGCATATTACGGCTGTAAAATACAGACCGCATTTTCATACGCTGAGTGTGACACCGGCCTTAGGTGGCTGCTGTGCTGTGCTCAGCTTTCTCTGATAGCAGATTGAATGTACAGTACATCCGATCTGTTTTATAACAAGGAAAAAAGTGCCCCATAATTTACCCATTTTGATGATCAAGGTGGGTCCCAGTGGGATCACCCACAATCAGTAAATTATCATCTAACCTGTGGATAGGTGATAGTTTGTTTTCAACTGACAACTAGCGATGAGCGAACGTGCTTACATAAGGCATAGTGATGAGTGAATAGCATTGTTGCTTGGGTCTCCCCGAGCATGCTCGGGTGATCTCCGAGTATTCGTTAGTGCCCAGAGATTTAGTTTTCTTCGCCTCAGCTGCATGATTTTCGGCTACTGGACAGCCTGAATACATGTGGGATTCCCTAACAAACAGGCATTCCTCACATGTATTCAGCCTATCTAGCAGCCGTAAATCATGCAGCTGAGGTGACGATAACTAAATCTCTGAGCACTAACAAATACTCGGAGATCACCCAAGCATGCTCTGAGAGACCCGAGCAACAATGCTATTCGCTCATCACTAATATGGCGTTATCCGAGCACGCTCATGTGCTAACCAAGTGTCTTCAATGTGCTGTGAGGGGTTGACACACTTAGCTGCTTCCTCAGGTAGATACAGGAATCGTTCTTGTAGAGAATTTTAACGCCCCAGGTAACCGGTTGTTACAGTGATGTTGCATTCCTTTCGGGAGGGCGATATCATGCTTGGAGGCAAGGAGGATTCCATTTACCAGGTAATGCACCTACATACAACACATTCTGAATCCAGGCCAGAAAGGGGAGCTCTGAACCCGTATACAGGGGAGCTTCCCTAGCTTTAAGTGTTCTGGTCTGGAGGAGGAGTTAGTGAGCTGGAAGCAGACAGTTGAACCAGTGAGTTGTTCAGAGACAGTCGAAGTGAGAGGAAGTCTGACAGTGGAGCCGTGCAGCCAGGACAGAGCTGCAGCTCCAGGAAAAGAAAATAACCTGAAGGGTTGCATGTTAGTGAAGCATCAGAGAAAAGAATCAACAGGAGAAGGAATGGGGCTCAGAGGGGAACTGTGACCGGGCACCCTCGGAGACGAAGCGCAGGAATCTGGCACCGGGAGCCCGAGGCTGTGTTGTACTCCAGGTCGCATGGCAGAACCGGAGGGCATAGGACTTTAGGTATTTTGCCTGCACCCACACCTGAAAGTGCAGCAGTACACTAAGAGCCCAGGTCATGATAGAGACCCTATAAAAAGGCTCAAACTGCCCATCATACAGGTAAGTGTCCCTGGACAGGAGAGAGAGGACTTTGCCAGCAAGCTACAGGCAGCAGGGACCTCGCATACTAGCGCAAGTAGGAAGGCTTACAGACCTCTCCTGGAAGAGGGATTCCCCATTGCCTCTAGGCCAGCTGGACCACATCACCACCTGTGCCTAGTACCCTGGACTGCGGCTGCTTACAACCAGTAAACCAGGTAAAGACTTCACAACTCTGTGTCCTCCATTTATTTGCCGGCATACACCATCTCTGCCCAGCACACCGGGAGCCCTGGGGACCCCACTTCACCTGAGGGAAGCGTCACCATCTTTGCTGCAGTAACACTGCGGACCCCTTTAAGCAGCGACGGTCCCTTCTGACCGAGAACCACAGGTGGTGTCATGAACATAAACTTTATTACAAAACCCCTCTAAAGACCTATCCCCTTTAATTGGGTGCTCAGGACCACGGACCGGGCCGCAGCCACCATGACATCCCCTTTAAGTGCAATCGGACTGGTACCGAGTATCCCCACTGCCCTGGCATGCGTTCCAGAATCACCTGCTGGTTTATTGGGGATGTCATAAACCTTGGCAGGGTTCAGCAAAATAAAGAAAGCCTTGCTGGCATAATGGTAAAACAAACAAAACACAGTTCATACCAATCCATTCCCTGCAGGGTTCACCTGCAGTTTTCCTGCACAGTCCTTTAGCTTCACCAAGAGCTATGTGGGAGTTCCTGCTCTCCCAAGACACAACACACTGACTCTCATGGCCAGGTATTCAACACCCATGTGATGGTCACATGACCTTGACCTGACACAGTTCCTGGCAGGACTCTGCATGTGGAGATACGGTGGACCTTCGCCCACCCGCTCTATGAAGGTCCACTAAAACCAGCCCATAACATACACTCCTATTAACCCTCTCAGCACTTAGCGTGATGGAGGAAAAAAAACACTCTGGTTTTACATCACTGACCACAGTATGGGCAGTGACACGTATCTCCCATCACATACTATGCTAGTGACTCTGTCACAGTGCTCGAAAAAGATTTTCGAGTCCCCGCGGCTTCATGGCTTGCGCCTGTTAAGACAGCTTCAACCCATGCAGGAATTGCCTAAAAAACAGGCTGTCTAACAGCCATGACATGCAGCCACCGGGACTCAAAAATCTTTTTTGAGCACGTCGAAGACACTTGATTCGCACAAGAGCATGCTTGGATAACACCTTATCGGAGCACGTTTGCTTATCACTACTGACAACCCCTTTCATTTCTCTATGTACGGAAGTATTCTACCATAGAAGCATTGTGCTATAAAGGAAGATATTACCATACTGTATACACAGCAATTTTATTGACACTTAGCGGAAACAGATCAGTACTATGGAGGAGATAAGTGAAGTGCTTGTTCCCTTCTATGTGGACATGTGGGCATGCTCTATGACATACCTCTGAATACCTAAGCTGGGATTTAAATGTAAGGACAGTAGGCACAAAAATATATATAGAAACGTGAATTGTGCTGTGACTGAGTTCATTTCAATCGACAGAGATAATTAAATAACTGTGCTTTTATATAATACAGATACAAGAGAATCTTCACACTTTAAAGACTATGTGACAGTCACAGCAATATAGATATGAATATGTTACATTTAATATGGAATAAAACAAGCTGTCTGCAGGAGCAGCAGGAGAAAGTGACTTCATCGTGCACAAGGAGCAGACGCGCTTTAGGTTGTTTGTTTTGCTTTTGGTTTGGTGTGAAGCCAAGCCTTGTGTCATCAATGATTCCCCTGGTACAAGCTGATATAAGCCAGTAGTAACAGCTTACAAAGCAGCACTTTCTGTATTCTGTAGACTACACGGCTTCTACGTGTGCTGAAGCTGTACTGCAGTAGGTTGGCATCGCAAGCAAGGGATCAACTGACAGGCAATAAAAGTCCAGGGATCTTTGTCATTCATCATAGTCACAATACACTTAAGATGTATTAGCACATTAAATTTTTGCAAGATTTACTGTTTAATTTTTTTTCACTTTCTTTTAAACTTTGAGCAAAAACATCACCCCCAAAAAATCATCACGTGTGTCATGCCGCAGCTATGCAGGTAGATGCACGCTCCACTAGATGGCAATAGAATAGAGGGAAGACTGCATCACTTGCCAGGGCAGACCTGCAACGCTGCAGCGAGGCCACCACCAGGTGACAACAGGGTAGTCAAACAAGCCACGTCAAAACCAGGAGAGTAATGTAATACAAAGGGGAAAATCAGCTCAGAGTCAGAAACGAGCCAGAGGGTCAATACCAGGTGGAAGCAGAAGTACCAGGAGCAAAAGAGAGAGACAGGTCAGAGACAAAGCCGAGTCAAGTACCAGAGAGTCCAAACAAGAAGAGAAAACACTGAGACAGAAAGGGGGAAGGGGAATGAACAGACACGGGAACAGTCAGGAACCACAGCAGGACAAATCAGGATATAACCAGAGTCAGCTACTCACGCTGTAGGCAGAAGCTATAACCGACACCGCCTGCAGGATGCAGCGGAGATAACTAGCAAACCTGAGACCAGACTGAGGCTGAGAAAAGTTAACCCCTGACATGATCAGACCAGGAAAAGGGAAGATAGGTCTCAAAACCCAGTCTGGATCATGACAACGTGTATATAATGTAAACTAATGGTATTTTATCCAAGCCTAAAAAGTGCTGCAGAAAATTGAAAGCCTAAACCTGCTGTTTTCCTTGGATTCAGAATGGCCGCATTTCAGTTTACAGGTTTATTCCCATCTCCAAAATCCTTTGCCAATATGTAGCATATGTAATAATAATTTCAGCAAATACCTCCAATTAGAAATTTAGTATAGTTCTTCTGGTAAGCTATGTCTCTTGCCCTATGTGCAGGGCATTGCAGTAGGCTCTATATCAGTGGTTACGACCATTAACAACAAACCTTAGGCCGGGGTCACACTAGACCGTAATACGGACGAGTGCTATGCGATAAAAAATCGCATAGCACTCGGCCCAATGTTAATCTATGGTTCAGCTCCCATCATCCGATATTTTCTCCACCGTATTTCGGATCCGAGGGAACTCGCAGCATGCTGCGATTGTCAGCGTATCTCGGCCGAGACTCGCCAATGCAAGTCTATGGGTGCGAGAAAAAATCGGATTACACACGGACCATGCGTGTGCATTGCGAGAAATACGCAGCGGTGTTCTATAGAAAAGCCGGTAATTCAATTGCCAGCTTTGCATTTCTCCTTCACAAACCCGACAGGATATGAGACATGGTTTACATACAGTAAACCATCTCATATCCCCTTTTTTTGCATATTCCACACTACTAATGTTAGTAGTGTGTATGTGCAAAATTTGGCCGCTGTAGCTGCTAAAATAAAGGGTTAAATGGCGGAAAAAATTGGCGTGGGCTTCCGCGCAATTTTCTCCGCCAGAATGGTAAAGCCAGTGACTGAGGGCAGATATTAATAGCCAGGAGAGGGTCCATGGTTATTGGCCCCCCCGTGGCTAAAAACATCTGCCCCCAGCCACCCCAGAAAAGGCACATCTGGAAGATGCGCCTATTCTGGCACTTGGCCACTCTCTTCCCACTCCCTGTAGCGGTGGGATATGGGGTAATGAAGGGTTAATGCCACCTTGCTATTGTAAGGTGACATTAAGCCAGATTAATAATGGAGAGGCGTCAATTATGACACCTATCCATTATTAATCCAATTGTTTGAAAGGGTTAAAACACACACACACACACACACACACACACACACACATGATTTAAAAGTATTTTAATGAAATAAACACAGCGGTTGTTTTAATATTTTATTGCTCTCTCAATCCATTTTCAGACCCTCGCTTGGCAAAACAATAAACACACAATATACATACCCTCTCTGATGTCCTATCACGTCCCACGAGGTAATCCATCTGGAGGGGTTAACTAATATTACAGGCAGGAGCTGCGATAAACCACTCGCTCGTGCCTGTAATCCCCGGGTGCTGAAAGGAAAGCAGTGATCTATACTTACATTGAGTCGCGGTGATGCGCCCCTGCTGGATGTTCTCATGAACTGCAGCCTGGGAACTTTTTCCCACGCTCCAGGTCATATGAGGACATCCACCAGGGGGTGCATCACCGCGACTGAATGTAAGTATAGATCACTGCTTTCCTTTCAGCACCCGGGGGTTACAGGCACGAGCGAGTGGTTTATCGCAGCTCCTGCCTGTAATATTAGTTAACCCCTCCAGATGGATTACCTCGTGGGACGTGATAGGACATCAGAGAGGGTATGTATATTGTGTGTTTATTGTTTTGCCAAGCGAGGGTCTGAAAATGGATTGAGAGAGCAATAAAATATTAAAACAACCGCTGTGTTTATTTCATTAAAATACTTTTAAATCATGTGTGTGTGTGTGTGTGTGTGTGTGTGTGTGTGTTTTAACCCTTTCAAACAATTGGATTAATAATGGATAGGTGACATAATTGACGCCTCTCCATTATTAATCTGGCTTATTGTCACCTTACAATAGCAAGGTGGCATTAACCCTTCATTACCCCATATCCCACCGCTACAGGGAGTGGGAAGAGAGTGGCCAATTGCCAGAATAGGCGCATCTTCCAGATGTGCCTTTTCTGGGGTGGCTGGGGGCAGATGTTTTTAGCCACGGGGGGGCCAATAACCATGGACCCTCTCCTGGCTATTAATATCTGCCCTCAGTCACTGGCTTTACCATTCTGGCGGAGAAAATTGCACGGGAGCCCACGCCAATTTTTTCCGCCATTTAACCCTTTATTTTATCAGCTACAGCGGCCAAATTTTGCACATACACGCTACTAACATTAGTAGTGTGGAATATGCAAAAAAAAGGGGGATATGAGATGGTTTACTGTATGAAAACCATGTCTCATATCCTGTCGGGTTTGTGAAGGAGAAATGCAAAGCTGGCAATTGAATTACCGGCTGTTCACAGATATCGCGCTGAATGAAATATAAATACAGAATATATATATATGTGTCTCAATGACATATATATATATATATATATATACTGTATATATGTTTTCCCGAACATTTGAGCACATAAATCCATTAGATGTCGGTTTTGCAAGCTTGCGAGAAAATCTCGGCATGCGGATGCCATACGGATGTCACACGGATGTCACACGGATCATTTGATGCGAGGAAATCGCATCCTCGCACTGCACACGGATCACTGTTTTTGAAACATTTGTGCGATTCTCGGCCGTGAAAAACATAGCTAATTAGAAGAACTATGCTACATCTCTAATTGGATGTTTTTGCTAATATTATTATTATCACACCAACTAGATATTGAGATAGGATATTGGAGATGGGAAGACACCTTTATCATTAAGTCGAATTCACATTTATTTACTTTTTGTCTTCGTACTAAAAAAAGACCAAATTTTGCTCACTGCGTTGGATCCCTTTCATGTCTGCATTTGATCCATTTGTCCATTTTTACCACCTGTATGTTATCTGTATTTCCCATATAAGAGAAAAAACGATGAAGGTTTTTCCAAGCTTCTTGTCAGTGAGAGTGCAGATGGTTACAGCAAAGATGATAGCTGAAGACCACTGTCACTGACAGCTTGATCTCCCTCTAAAGTTCAGCTAACTGCATATTGCATTCTGGAAAATATGGATTTTCGCAATTCGCTCTGTGCGAATTCAGAAAAATGATGGCCAGCTGTGGACTCTGTCTGACTGAAAAGTAATAAGCCTGCAAAAGGTTATAAAAGAAAAAAAAATATATACAGTATATATATCTCCCTGCTCATCTCTCTGGCAGCCCTGCTGGTCCTTGCTCACTGTCCAGTCCATGCGCATTCTTCACACCGCATCACTGGCCCAGTGTTCACTCTAGGCAAGAGCTTCTGGCCATGAGCAGGCACTGGAGTTCTACTCACAGCTGAAATCCCTATCAGTGTGTCAAGAGTGGGAGAAGAGGGTCACATTGACAATTCAATACATTGGGCAGCACTTTGAACACATTTTACAAGTGGTCATAAACTTGTAAATAACTCATGAAAGAATAAAGTTACGTTAAAAACAAGCACACCATTGTTTTTCTTGGGAAATTCTCAATAAGTTTGATGTGTCACTTGACCCTCTTCCCACTGGAAAAAATAAAGTTGGATCCAAAATGGCCGACTTCAAAATGGCCACCATGATCACCATCCATCTTGAAAAGTTTTCCCCCTCCCATATACTAATGTGCCACAAACAGGAAGCTGATATCACCAACCATTCCCATTTTATTTTGGTGTATCCATATAAATGGCACACCCTGTAGAGACTGGACATGACAGTACGCCCATGACAACCTGGACAGTTTTTACCACTGGTCCAATATGTTAGCGCATATGTTAAATCACCCAGTGGGCTGTGAAAAACCGGAGCATTCCTTAGTTGCTACTCCAAGTGTCTACAATCCAGTGCACTTTTGAACACAAATTTGTCATCCTATCTGCTAGAAATAATGGTATCTATATATTTTGCAATGAGGCCGAAAAATCTGGTGAATACCACTAAGTGTGATAGCAGTGACTGTACCCCATCAACTTGACCAGGTGGGATTTGTGTTAGCACGTAAGTGGGTGACTACGAGCAAATGCCTGTTTCCTTGTCAAACAATCACGAACAATGAGGGTTGGATATTTAGTGTTGCTGTGGAACCCTATGTTATCAGAGTACAAATGCCGACTGTTAATTTAATTCAATAAATCAATATTTGATCTATTTTAATTATTCCCTAGGTGCTGTTACTTAGGGGACTAGAGGGGTGACCATATGGAGTTGTCATTGAAGGAATTGAAAGTACACTATTTAAAATATTGCATTACTGTGTTGGAGAAGGTGGACTGTGCAGAATACTGACTTAGGCCGGTTTCACACGTCAGTGGCTCCGGTACGTGAGGTAACAGTTTCCTCACGTACCAGAGCCACTGACACACGTAGACCCATTAAAATCAATGCATCTGTGCAGATGTCATTGATTTTTTGCGGACCGTGTCTCCGTGTGCCAAACACGGAGACATGTCAGTGTTCGTGGGAGCGCACGTATTACACGGACCCATTAAAGTCAATGGGTCCGTGTAAAACACGTACCTCACACGGACGTTCTCCGTGTGGTGTGCAGGAGACAGCGCTACAGTAAGCCCTGTCCCCCCACATGGTGCTGAAGCCGCGATTCATATCTTCTGTGCAGCAGCGTTTGCTGCATAGAAGATATGAATAACAGTGTTTAAAAGAAATTTAAAAGAAAGATCTATCTGTCCGCCGCCCTCCCACCCCCTGTACGCCCCCCCCCCGCTGTTCTGAAAATACTCACATGCTTCCCTCGTTGGCTGGCGCTGCTTCCTGTCCTGGCCGCTCCTTCTACTGTATGCGGTCACGTGGGGCCGCCGATTACAGTCATAAATATGCGGCTCCACCTCCCATAGGGGTGGAGCCGCATATTCATGACTGTAATCGGCGGCCCCACGTGACCGCATACAGTAGAAGGAGCGGCCAGGACAGGAAGCAGCAACAGCCAATGAGGGAAGCGGGTGAGTATTTTCAGAACAGCAGGGGGGGGGCGCACAGGGGGTGGGAGGGCGGCGGACAGATAGATCTTTCTTTTAAACACTATTATTCATATCTTCTATGCAGCAAACGCTGCTGCACAGAAGATATGAATCGCAGATTCAGCACCAGATGCTGGTACGTGTGGTACCCAGCATGGTGCGTGTGGTACCCAGTGGGCACACGGGCGGCACACATGTGCCGCAAGTGTGCCACACTGATGTACACCAGAAACGTAGGGGCACACGGACACGGATAATTCCGGTACCGATTGTTTCCGGTACCGGAATTATCTGGACGTGTGGGACAGGCCTTAGGGCTCATTTCCACTTGCGAGAAACACATCCGTGTCTCGCATGTGGAAATCAAGCTGTGGCGCCGGCACTTTGGAGCAGAGCGTGCAGCTCCGTGTGTTCCTATGCGGCCGCACGCTCCGCTCTGAAGTGCCGGCGCCACAGCTTGGTTTCCACATGCGAGACACGGACGTGTTTCTCGCAAGTGGAAATGAGCCCTTAAGCTGACGGTGTTGCAGGCAGAGGTAACATCATACTTCTGTGACTGAGACTAGTGATGTTCCATATATTTCATTATGTCCTCTATTTCATCCCACTAATGTGTTTTTCGTAGACAAAGCAGGCCTATTGTGGCTTCATTTGGTAGTACTACCATCTGCATGGCTTGTGCCAGTGGTGGCTCTCCTGTTGCGAGTGCTAGTGGCTCCTACATTGCAAGTCACAATATGGATTTTTCTCTTTCACACTACTATGAAATTGTCAACGTCATTTTTTCTTTTAGTATGCATTGTACACAAGTTTTACATTTCTAAAACTGTTCAGCCACACATATGCAACCCCTGACAGAAAGGAATGAGCAAGAAATGCCAGGTAGGGTACACATGATACCAAAGAAGCCTAATGTTATGACAGCCCACCTGAAGTATTAGGCTGGCATATCTCAAGCAGGTGTGTTAAAACCAACTTGCACAATTAAATGTGGAAATTTAGTCTATTGTTTTTGTTTGTTTCCTGCCAAAAATGGAGAAAAAAATACTTGGTAGGTAGATTCCCAGAAGGCAAAATGCGGCAGCAACCCTCAGTGAAACACATGGTTGTCAAATTGGATTTGTATAACAGTTAAAAAGTTAAATATGTATTTTTTTGCTTTATTTGTTTCACAGTTTTTAACATTATTACCCCCACCTTAACCCCTTCATGACCTTGGGATTTTCTGTTTTTCCGTGTTCGTTTTTCGCTCTCCTCCTTCCCAGAGCCATAACTTATTTATTTTTCCGTCAATATGGCCATGTGAGGGTTTATTTTTTGCGGGACGAGTTGTACTTTTGAACGACATCATTGGTTTTACCATGTCGTGTACTAAAAAATGGGAAAAAAAATTCCAAGTGCGGTGAAATTGCAAAAAAAGTGCAATCCCATGCGTGTTTTTTGTTTGGCCTTCTTGCTAGGTTCACTAAATGCTAAAACTGACCTGCCATTATGATTCTCCAGGTCATTATGAGTTCATAGACACCAAACATGTCTAGGTTATTTTTTATCTGAGTGGTGAAAAAAAACTTTGCTAAAAAAATTATGCCATTTTCTGATACTCGTAGCGTCTCCATTTTTCATGATCTGGGGTTGTGTGAGGGCTTATTTTTTGCATGCCGAGCTGACGTTTTTAATGATGTCATTTTGGCGCAGATACGTTCTTTCGATCGCCCGTTATTGCATTTTAATGCAATGTCACGGCGACCAAAAAAACGTAAATTTGGTGTTTCAAATTTTTTTCTCATCACACCGTTTAGCGATCAGGTTAATCCTTTTTTTATTGATAGATCAGGCGATTCTGAGCTCGGCAGTACCAAATATGTGTAGGTTTGATTTTATTTTTATTGTTTTATTTTGAATGAGGAGAAAGGGGGGTGATTTAAACTTTTATATTTTTTTATTTATTTCATATTTTTTAAACATTTTTTTTACTTTTGCCATGCTTCAATAGCCTCCATTAGAGGCTAGAAGCTGGCATAGTCTGATCGGCTCTGCTACATAGCAGCGATCATCAGATCGCTCCTATGTAGCTTAATTACAGGCTTGCTATGAGCACCGACCACAGGGTGTCGCTCACAGCAAGTGCGCATCAGGAACCATAGAGGTCTCAAGGAGACCTCTGGCTACTATGCTGACGCATCGCTGACCCCCGATCATGTGACAGGGGTCGGTGATGAGCGCATTTCAAAACAGCTGACATGTCGAGGCTTTGATGTGGGCTCAGTGCCGGAGCCCACATCAAAGCAGGGTGTCTGATCTCGGACGTACTATCCCGTCCGAGGTCAGAAAGTGGTTAAATACCAAAAATGGCATAACCAAAAATGCTATGTTGGTAGGTGCATGCCCAGTAAGAAAAATGCGGTTAAATGTTAAACTTTGTGAGGTAGACAGTCACAGTTCCATGTCTGAATTTCAGGGAATTTTCTTTAGTATTTTTAAAATGCAATCCTCCCTCCCTGCTTCCCAAAAAATATTGTGTTGTTCAATAACTGCAAAACTCACAGTACAGTCTCCTGTGATAACTTTGCACAATTTTTTTGACTGACACTGATTTTTTCTTTATTTTTCTGTAATCATTACTGAGCTGAATGTCTTATGAATGAAAGAAAGTGTAACGGAAATGCAGCAGGACAGATGCCAGCTACGCCATATCACGGATCAATTATAGTCTTGTGCTGCTGCTGTCAGCTCTTCTACCTCTTCCCTTATCAATTAAATCTCTGTATTATTTCTATACTTATTACAACACTCATCATCTTCAGTGCTGTAGTTGTAAAATAGAAAGGATGGGCATTACCCAGAAATTTCAAAATGATGGGATCAGCCTCATGCGTACAAAAATAGTCATAGAGAAGAGTAAAAGAAAAAGGGTATGCAAAAACCAGCGATCACCAAAATATATAAATACAAGAATTTTTATTGATTCATGGACAACATATGGGAGAAGAAACAAATTTAAAAACATCTAAAAAAAAAACAATTACAGCTTACAAGAACCACACACCAGCAACAGCCTATGATATGGCCACTGTGAGTCCCAAAATTAGATGTAGGTAAAAAATAGGAGGCAAAGCATGTAAACATGGACCATAAAGTGCAGCAGTGTATCCAATAAGCACAAAAATATATACAGTGGGGCAAAAAAGTATTTAGTCAGTCAGCAATAGTGCAAGTTCCACCACTTAAAAAGATGAGAGGCGTCTGTAATTTACATCATAGGTAGACCTCAACTATGGGAGACAAACTGAGAAAAAAAAATCCTGAAAATCACATTGTCTGTTTTTTTATCATTTTATTTGCATATTATGGTGGAAAATAAGTATTTGGTCAGAAACAAAATTTCATCTCAATACTTTGTAATATATCCTTTGTTGGCAATGACAGAGGTCAAACGTTTTCTGTAAGTCTTTACAAGGTTGCCACACACTGTTGTTGGTATGTTGGCCCATTCCTCCATGCAGATCTCCTCTAGAGCAGTGATGTTTTTGCTTTTTGCTTGGCAACACGGACTTTAAACTCCCTCCAAAGGTTTTCTATAGGGTTGAGATCTGGAGACTGGCTAGGCCACTCCAGGACCTTGAAATGCTTCTTACGAAGCCACTCCTTCGTTGCCCTGGCGGTGTGCTTTGGATCATTGTCATGTTGAAAGACCCAGCCACGTTTCATCTTCAATGCCCTTGCTGATGGAAGGAGGTTTGCACTCAAAATCTCACGATACATGGCCCCATTCATTCTTTCATGTACCCGGATCAGTCGTCCTGGCCCCTTTGCAGAGAAACAGCCCTAAAGCATGATGTTTCCACCACCATGCTTTACAGTAGGTATGGTGTTTGATGGATGCAACTCAGTATTCTTTTTCCTCCAAACACGACAAGTTGTGTTTCTACCAAACAGTTCCAGTTTGGTTTCATCAGACCATAGGACATTCTCCCAAAACTCCTCTGGAGCATCCAAATGCTCTCCAGCAAACTTCAGACGGGCCCGGACATGTACTGGCTTAAGCAGTGGGACACGTCTGGCACTGCAGGATCTGAGTCCATGGTGGCGTAGTGTGTTACTTATGGTAGGCCTTGTTACATTGGTCCCAGCTCTCTGCAGTTCATTCACTAGGTCCCCCCGCGTGGTTCTGGGATTTTTGCTCACCGTTCTTGTGATCATTTTGACCCCACGGGGTGGGATTTTGCGTAGAGCCCCAGATCGAGGGAGATCATCAGTGGTCTTGTATGTCTTCCATTTTCTAATTATTGCTCCCACTGTTGATTTCTTCACTCCAAGCTGGTTGGCTATTGCAGATTCAGTCTTCCCAGCCTGGTGCAGGGCTACAATTTTGTTTCTGGTGTCCTTTGACAGCTCTTTGGTCTTCACCATAGTGGAGTTTGGAGTCAGACTGTTTGAGGGTGTGCACAGGTGTCTTTTTATACTGATAACAAGTTTAAACAGGTGCCATTACTACAGGTAATGAGTGGAGGAAAGAGGAGACTCTTAAAGAAGAAGTTACAGGTCTGTGAGAGCCAGAAATCTTGAAATTTTGTTTCTGACCAAATACTTATTTTCCACCATAATATGCAAATAAAATGATAAAAAAAACAGACAATGTGATTTTCTGGATTTTTTTTCTCAGTTTGTCTCCCATAGTTGAGGTCTACGTATGATGTAAATTACAGATGCCTCTCATCTTTGTAAGTGGTGGAACTTGCACTATTGCTGAATGACTAAATACTTTTTTGCCCCACTGTATAGTTTGTGGGCTGACCACAAACTAGCCCTGAGGAAGACACTTGGTGTCGATATGCGTGGGGTTCCACTCCTACTATGGATGGCATTCTATGTGCACAGGGGTGATCATCTTATACAAATGCTAAGTATTTTTTACAGCTGTCCAGTGAATTGCTTATTTTTGCAATATGCCTATTTACTTTTTCCTTTTGCATTCTCTGTGACATTTAACATAGCATTCTGCAGGATGTAGATTGTTTGGGATCCTGCATATCCAACACAGTGCACCTATTGAATTTGGGTAATTATGTATGGTACTTTACTGCCTGCACCCATGCACATATGAATGTGTATTTTTGAGGAGTTGTTAATACAAGTATATATATATACATATATATATATATATATATATATATATATATATATATATATATATATATATATATATATATATATATATATATATATATATATATATTTTGTGATTATTGGATACTTGACTTTATTGTTCATGCTTGCATGCTTTGCCTCCTATTTTTTGCCTACCATCTAGTTTTGGGACCCACAGTGGCCATATCATAGGCTGTTGCTGGTGTGTGGTTCTTGCAAGCCACAATTGTTTTGTTAGATGTTTTTAAATTTGTTTCTTCTCCCATATGTTGTCCATGATTCAGTAAAAATTCTTATATTTATATATTTTGGTGATCACTGGTTTTTGCATGCCCCTTTCTCTTTTACTCTTCTCAGTGCTGTAGTTGTATAACACAGTCTGTCTGGAGTATTTGTCCAATGCTTTTGGGCTTTTTCTCCCTAAGTTAGTGTGCTTTCACATTGCGTTCTGTGTTCCCGTTGGGCATAAGTCTGAAATCCCTGACAAAACCGGGTCCAGATGCATGCGATGATGGGGCCATACACTGTCATGGTGATGGCTGCGCGAACGTGTGCTCTACAGTGATTAATTTTCGGGTGTGTGCGCCAACATAGTAGATTAGTTCTGTGTGTTCGTCTCTTGTAGGCATACACTCTCAAAAAAAGTGCATAGCAAAGCTCACGTTCACTCTGCCAACACCATTGCAGTCTATGGCTCAGTCAGCTCATGCGTCTGGACCCCATTTTGGGTGGGAATTTCGGATATATGCCCGGAAGGAGGCACAGAACACACTGTGAAAGCACCCTTCCACTATGGGGCCGTGCAAATGATTTGATCCAATATTCGGATCGTATTCAGCTATACAAGTATCAGTGAGTCCGTGGAAACCATTGGACTGCACTCAGCTGATATCTGAGTATAGTCTGATTTTCATGGACTAGAGAAGATGGAGAATTGAATCACACTGTCCTCACACTCTGATGAGAGGTTGAACAGAGTGTCATTTGCCTAATCGATACGATTCTCTCAGATGATAATCTATGGTTGTCTGCACCTGCCTTAATTTTGAGTTGCATGCTCTTAGGTTTGCCTCAGCTTTTATGAACATAGCCTCTCCTTTGATTGACTGTGCTAGATGCTGTAAGGCATTTTTGGGAAGCCCGCGTGGCTGTACTATAAGGCTCTATTAGCCTTTTGTGGCCTATGTAACCTTTGGCAATGCATAAAATGATGACAGAAATTTTCGTGGTGATTAAAGAGAATTGAATCGTAAATTCTTTGAATTCATTCCTGGTTTTGGCTTACAAATACTGAGGTAAAAAACTCACCAAATACTCAATGTGTGCAAACTGCCATAATCTGTTTGCCCCTTCCAATACATATATATTATTCTCTACATTTTTATTGGAAGGTTTCAGTCATATAATTTATTTTCTTAGTGAGACAAAAATAACAGTAAAACTAAGTGCTAGTTTTACCTCAAAATGGACCTTAAATGATATACACCAGACTTATAAAAAAGTATATAATTAGGATCTGGCTTGACCTTATCTGCAACCTGAATTCTATTAACATCCAAAGTTCCAGTCCTTTTATGACTTTGTCTCATCCTTAAAAAGGAAAAGATCCCATAATAATTTTTTCAGGAAAGAATCATTTATCCAGTCATTCTGTTAGCATAGCTAACCTAATAGGTTGTAGCATAAAGACATAATAGAATAGTTTTCCCGAACCCCTGCAAATTATTCGATAATAGAGATATGCGAATAGATAATTCATAAATGCCATATACTGTACATTGCTCATTCAGCAGGTTCTACTTGTTCACTAATTGCAATTATACTAGCTTATTAGCATGGCAGCTCAGCTTTTCATTTACTGGAATAATAAAGATACCCCACCGTTAGTCTACATTATTTATATAAGGTATTTTTGTTATTCTGTGATTAACAATATACAGTATATATCAAGTCTACATAAAGGGTCTCTGTGCTTGTAACATATATTACGTCTACACAAAGGGGTTCTGTGCTAATGTTACATTGTACCAGCACATGAAGTGCTCACTGATAATCTACAGTAATGGGCTACATTTATTTTAATAGTATTTAGTGTAAAAAGCGGAAATGGTAAGAATTGCGGAGTTTATCCTGTGATCCGTCACTCACGTAAGGGTATCGCTTGTGGCACGGGTATGCCACAGTCTCTAGAAATAGGCTGCACAATCTGTGTCAATTGTAAATCAGATTTACTCACAAGAGGCACAAAATCTTGAAGGTTCTTATGGAGAGGCAAAGAACATTTGCCAACACAGAAAAGACCATATCATAGTTCACAATTTGCCCAGAGATAAACAGTGTGGTTTGTCTAAATTTGTACCTGTCATCAATTAATTGGTTGTAATAGCAATTTTCCATCCATCTGTTGCACAATTTGGCACCACGATCATTGCACGCATTCACAACACTCAATAACACTTTGTCTCTTGACAATGAACACCACCTATCAAGGATAGTAAGTTACACTCTATGCGAAGTAGTTTGTGATAAGTCTAGGGCAAGTCTGGCTAAAGTTGTTGCTTGTGCTGGCATTGTGAATATGATAGCACTCAGAAGAGTCATTCAGTCATTCTTAGTATAGTTGGAACCATGACTTTTCAATTGTACAGCCATACTCAATCATTTTTCTTTATCTTTGTACTCACTTTTCCATAATCTTAATACTTCTCACTTTTCTACAGACTTGACACAGTCTTGGCACATGCTTTTTTGCAGGCTTGCTTTTCCAGAGCGCTCTGAGCCTCCAGCACTACTATCTCCATTGATGTCTATGTGACTTCCAAATACCACTCTCGATCCACTATACAGCACTTCATAGCCTTTCCACTGATACTGGGAGCTATGATTCTATCTGCTCCAGAACTAGGAGGCTAGTCTAATCTGGGCCAATAAACCTCCTGGGAAATGCTCCCAGAACAAGCACCACTTTATAGTGTAGAAAAGGTTTTTTACTCAAGATCATGCTTTAAATATTGATGTTGTATACATGATATTGCATTGCATGCATGCATTGCTTTGCATGATATTTTATTTTGAATATACTTGTATCATTTTTAATTTGGTTGAACAAGCAAAGAAGTTTGAGTCACTATTTATTGTACGGTAGTTGTGATGCCACATTTTAGTTCCAGGAGAATGGGTCAAAGGTTAAACACACCTCTTCATGCAATGGATCTCCTTGTTATGAGAACACCTGGTGAGGTGGATTCCCTAAGCCGCAGTTGACGGAGGACAATATGTACTAAAAGCAATGGCAGGATTTCAAGATTGCATGGGGAATGGTGAGGAACAGGAGACCAGGCAGACTAGCGGAGCAGTAAAAACCCCAGAAGACATACTGTGAGTGAAGATATACAAAAGACATATAAATGTAGTCAGTTCAGGACTTGCAGTACTCTTTGTAATATGAACAGCTCAAGAACAGAGTTATGCTTACAGGAGATAAAGGGTAATCAGTAAACAAATGGATAGCCACTGCGAGCAATGATGAACAGGCAAATTAGTTTGCAGAGAAAATGCAGTCTGTTGCAGCAGTGTTTGTAACGTGAACAGCTCTGAAGAAGAGTTTGCTATGCTTCCACACATGAAGGGTAAGCAGCGTGTATGAGCCAGAAATAAATGCAGATTGAAGAAATAAACCAGAGTTTGCTGAGATGATTGTCAGCTGAAAGATTGGATTGAATCACCAGAAAGTGTTTACTATCAAGTGTATTTTTTGCTGAGACTATTAGCACCCGAGTGAATAGAGTACCGAGCCCTATTTCACAACTGTTTTAAGCCAAAATATGGCAAGAACCAGTCAACTAAGTAAAGCAAAACTGCAGTCCATTATTACTTTAAAACATGAAGATCAGCATCTCTGGAAAATTGCTAAAACCTTCAAGATATCCTCAAGTGCATTTGTGAAAACTATCAATCGCCAAGATGAATTTGGCTTTAATGAGAAATTCTTCAGGAAAGTAAGTCCAAGAATTATTGTGAGCCACAAAAGACATGAGTGGATGGCTTTTGCATGTGTGGTGCCCACAGTGAACATTGAAGGAGAGGTGTGGAACTTTACTGATTAGCCTGTTGGTGATTAATTCCAAAATTCTAAAAACATTTACCCAGCATGTCTACTAAAGCGTTCTACAATGACATGCCAGTCATCTGGTTTACACTAAGTGATACCATTGTGTGTGTTGCAACAGGACAATGCTCCAGAACACACCTTCGGGCCATGGTAGGGCTATGACTAGGAAGGAGGAGGATGGAGTGCTGCATCAGATGACATAGCCTCCACAATCGCCCAACCTCAACTTAGATGAGATGTGTTTAGATGAGTTGAACAACAGAGTAATAGCAAAGCAGCCAAGTGCTCATTACCTCTAAGAACTCCTCCAATACTGTTGGAAAGCTATTCCAGGGGACTATCTAAGAATCTGATTGAGAAATTGCTATGGATGTGTAAATCTCTCATGAGAGCAAAATTAATCTGAGGTTGAAAACATATCGTTGTTTGTTTCACACATGCTTCTTTACTTATTGTTTATATATGTGCTCCTTAGTGGTTTTGCTGCCTCTAGTCTGAATCTACCAAGTGCACATTCCAATAAGACCAATGAAAACTATTGACCAGCATTGTATGTTCCAACATTTCTTTAGGAAGGTTTGCCCCGTTGTCATTCAAGGGGGTTACTCAACAGCTTTTATACATGGCATACATAAGAAAACATTTTAATTCTCATATCAAATGACTATTTTTCTGAACAGTACTTTTCTAAATAATTTAAATAGCATGATTTATTTTCGGGTATTGAATGGAGAATATTCTGTGCTTGAATCTTTAAAAAATCCTGACAGTGTGAAAAAAACCCTTAAAGATTCTATAGTTATTTTCTTATCCTGGCTTAGAAAATAAAAGTTGGTTGTCTGAAGATATCCTTTATTGGCCTGTCCTTACTATACGCTATCATTGTGTGATTAATACAATGGAAGAAAAGAAATACAAAACTTGCTGCACTGGAGTGCGGCATTATTTTCGTTTTTGTGATCATGGAAATATAAAGAGGATAGGTTATCAATAGTGTTGAGCATTCCGATACTGCAAGTATCGGGTATCGGCCGATACTTGCTGTATCGGAATTTCCGATACCGAGATCCGATATTTTTGTGATATCGGGTATCGGGTATCGCAACAACATTAATGTAATAATGTGTAAAAAAGAGAATTAAAATAAAAAATATCGCTATACTCACCTGTCCGACGCAGCCGAGACCTCAGCGAGGGAACCGGCAGCGTTGTTTGTTTAAATTTCGCGCTTTTACTTGGTTACGTGAAGTCCCGGCTTGTGATTGGTCAGGGCGGCCATGTTGCCGGGACGCGGACCAATCACAGCAAGCCGTGACGAAATTACGTCACGGCTTGCTGTGATTGGTCCGCGTCCCGGCAACATGGCCGCCATTAACCAATCACAAGCCGTGACGTCACGGGAGGCTGGACATGCGCGTATTTTGAAAAGCGCGCGTGTCCAGCCTCCAGTGACGTCCCGGCAACATGGCCGCCATTAACCAATCACAAGCCGGGACGTCACGGGAGGCTGGACATGCGCGTATTTTGAAAAGCGCGCGTGTCCAGCCTCCCGTGACGTCACGGCTTGTGATTGGTTAATGGCGGCCATGTTGCCGGGACTCGGACCAATCACAGCAAGCCGTGACGTAATTTCGTCACGGCTTGCTGTGATTGGTCCGCGTCCCGGCAACATGGCCGCCCTGACCAATCACAAGCCGGGACCTCACGTAACCAAGTAAAAGCGCGAATTTTAAACAAACAACGCTGCCGGTTCCCTCGCTGAGGTCCCGGCTGCGTCGGACAGGTGAGTATAGCGATATTTTTTATTTTAATTCTTTCTTTTACACATTAATATGGTTCCCAGGGCCTGAAGGAGAGTTTCCTCTCCTTCAGACCCTGGGAACCATCAGGGATACCGTCCGATACCTGAGTCCCATTGACTTGTATTGGTATCGGGTATCGGTATCGGATTGGATCCGATACTTTGCCGGTATCGGCCGATACTTTCCGATACCGATACTTTCAAGTATCGGACGGTATCGCTCAACACTAGTTATCAATGCTTAACACAGAAAACAAGCTGCTTTATACTATTGGTATAGGTTGGGAATATGCAGAAATAATTACCCACATCTCTATTCTTACTCTGGTTTTTATCCAGTGTATTATATGTACGATATATTGGACATGCTCTCTGAATAGATAGAACTGACAGTCAGCAAAGTTTTCTCAATAATCATCATAATCTGTTTAGGATGATTGATACTGCAATAACCAAACAGAACATGTTACATATGGATGACAGGAGAGAGGTCACCAGAAATAAAATGTATTTCAAATTTGAAGCTAAGCAAGTCACATTAGGATGGGATTAATAATGTGATCTACTGTATAGTCGTCCTCGAAGGCACTGAGCTAGCCTTTTCTTTTGATTGCATTTCTGCCTAACCTAGCTACATTTTCCTTGTAATAATACAGATGCCCTCTACTATTTTCAGGGATTAAAAGATATGAGGACAAGATATAGCATGCAACTTTAAACAGCAAATTTCCCGGTTTTCCTCTCCCTGTGCAGTCTTTTCATGATAACATCAGCTCGACAAAAGAAGCTAGAAAATTACATTTTTTTGGAATGGATTATTCCTTTTTCAATTCCGGTGTACAGATAATTCCAAAAGTGTAAGTGATATGTTTGTTTTGCTGATGCAGACCATGGAAAAAATAAAAACCCATGCAACCTTACAAATATTGAACGTACACGGAGGCAACAACACGATTACAAATGAACAGATCCATCAGAGCGCTGCTCATCCAGTTGCATTAGGAAATGTTCCAAGTTTTCAATGGCAAAGCATTCTTTCTTGAAAATTAATACCAGCTCTCTGGTGAAAGCTTTCAAGGCTAAACTCCAAAGCTTGATAAGAATATGAATAAACATGGATATATTCGTTTGTAAAGTTTATTATAGCTATTTAATTCATTGTTTTGGGCAAGTGTGAAGAATGACTATCAGTTCAGGTCAATTTTTGGACAGATTTATTGAGACTGTTCATATTAGCTTTCTTTTTGACAGCCTTGTGTAAATACACTGTGTGAAGAATTATTAGGCAAGTTATATTTTGATCACATGATACTTTTTATACATGTTGTCCTACTCCAAGCTGTTCAGGCTTGAGAGCCAACTACCCGTTAAGTAAATCAGGTGATGTGCATCTCTGTAATGAGGAGGATGTTGTCTAATGACAGCAAAACCCTATATAAGGTGTGCTTAATTATTAGGAAACTTCCTTTCCTTTGGCAAAATGGGTCAGAAGAGAGATTTGATGGGCTCTGAAAAGTCCAAAATTTTGAGATGTCTTGCAGAGGGATGTAGCAGTTTTGAAATTGCCAAACTTTTGAAGCGTGATCACCGAACAATCAAGCGTTTCATGGCAAATAGCCAACAGGGTCGCAAGAAGCGTGTTGGGCAAAAAAGGCACAAAATAACTGCCCATGAATTGAGGAAAATCAAACGTGAAGCTGCCAAGATGCCATTTGCCACCAGTTTTGCCATATTTCAGAGCTGCAACGTTACTGGAGTAACAAAAAGCACAAGTTGTGCGATACTCAGGGGCATGTTCAAGGTAAGGAAGGCTGAAAAATGACCACCTTTCAACAAGAAACATAAGATAAAATGTCAATACTGGGCCAAGAAATATCTTAAGACTGACTTTTCAAAGGTTTTATGGACTGATGAAATCAGAGTGACTCTTGATGGGCCAGATGGATGGGCCAGAGGCTTGATCAGTAAAGGGCTGAGAGCTCCACTCTGACTCAGACGCCAGCAAGGTGGAGGTGGGGTTCTGGTATGGGCTGGTATCAGCAAAGATGAACTTGTGGGACCTTTTCAAGTTGAGGATGGAGTGAAGCTCAACTCACAGACCTACTGCCAGTTTCTGGAATACAACTTCTTCAAGCAGTGATACAGGAAGAAGTCAGTATCGTTCAAGAAAAACATGATTTTCATGCTGGACAATACTCCATCACATGGCTCCAACTACTCCACAGTGTGGCTGGCCAGTAAAGGTCTCAAAGAAGAAAAAATAATTACATGGCCCCCTTGTTCACCTGATCTGAACCCCATAGAGAACCTGTGGTCCCTCATAAAATGTGAGAACTACAGGGAGGGAAAAACAGTACACCTCTCGGAACAGTGTCTGGGAGGCTGTGGTGGCTGCTGCACGCAATGTTGATTGTAAACAGATCAAGCAACTGAAAGAATGGATGGAAGGCTGTGGAGTGTCATCATAAAGAAAGGTGGCTATATTGGTCACTAATAGAGATGAGCCACCTCCCTAGTGTTCGGGTTTGGTTTGGTTCGGTTCGTCGAACAGGGACGTGTTCGATGAACTGTTTCACAGGCGGGCTACTCTGCTGACGTGCAGACACTGCTCCTAGGCCCAAAATTGTTAACTGGATTAGATGCAGTGAAAATAGAGATACACAGGCGGTGTAGTTAGTTTCACAGGCGGGCTACTCTGCTGACGTGCAAACACTGCTACTAAGCCCCAAACCCCAAAACAATTTACTGGGTCAGATGCAGTAAAAATTGAGATACACAGGTGGTGTAGCTAGCTTCACAGGCGGGCTACTCTGCTGATGTGCAGACACTGCTACTAAGCCCAAAACCCCAAAACGATTTACTGGGTTAGATGCAGTAAAAATTGAGATACACAGGCGGTGTAGCTAGCTTCACAGGCGGGCTACTCAGATGACTATCAGACAATGCTACTAGCCCAAAAGGATTGGCTGAGCTAGATTACACCAAATGCTGTGACTAACACTTGCATAGCACTGGCTCAGACCTGCCTGGCAAGCAGTGCTATGAACTGCTGTAACCTACCTTGAAAAGGGCTGATATTACAACTAGTCCTGACTCCTCCCAACTCCCTAAACCTATCTCTCTGACAATACGCTCCAAAAAAACAGCAGTGGTGCCGTCTAACACTAAGCTGCAGCAGTGAGGAAATGGTGGCGACGGGGCAAATGGCTGGTTCTTATAGGGTAAGGACATGTGACATACACAGCCAATGACACATGCCCTTGCTTGTGTGCATCACATGCACATTGCTGTGTGTGTACTGCTGATAGGCTGAGAGACTGCACCGCCCCTCTGTAAATGAGGGGGAAAAAAATGGAGATCGGCGTTATTTCAGCACAGATCCATCCCCCGCCCACTATACACTGAAACAGTCTATTAACAATGATAAACAGTTTTAATATGCAAATCAAGCTCGGCTTTTGGTGAACGAACAGTTATCGAACAGAAACTCGAACAGCCGAATTTTAAGCAAATTGTTCGTGTTCGTCGAACGACTCGAACACCGCCCAAAACAGCTCGAATTTGAAATTGGCGAACAGTTTGACTCGAACACCGCTCATCTCTAGTCACTAATTTTTTGGGGTTTTGTTTTTGCATGTCAGAAATGTTTACTTCTAAATTTTGTGCAGTTATATTGGTTTGCCTGGTGAAAACAAACAAGTGAGCGGGGAATATATTTGGTTTTTATTAAGTTGCCTAATAATTCTGCACAGTAATAGTTACCTGCACAAACAGATATCCTCCGAAGATAGCCTAATCTAAAAAAAAACCCGCTCCAACTTCCAAAAATATTAAGCTTTGATATTTATGAGTCTCTTGGGTTGATTGAGAACATAGTTGTTGATCAATAATAAAAATAATCCTCTAAAATACAACTTGCCTAATAATTCTGCATACAGTGTAGTTAAAAAAAAATAAAGTGAGGCAATCATTAGATATTGTTTGGAAATGTTTGGTTGCATGTAAAGCGTAGATGTCAAAGTTGATTTTAAGGTAATATACTCTCAGAAAAGTTGATGTGTAAAAAAAAAATGTTGACAAAAGCTGGGCATAGACAAACGTTGAAAGGTTCCCATTTACAATAGAAAAACCCCTTTACCCCCAACGGTGTTTTGCACGTTAATAGCCAGGCCAATTTTTACAATTCTGACCACTGTCAATTTATGACGTAATAACTCTGAAATGCTTCAAAGGATCCCACTGATTTTAATAATGTGTATTAGTGGCATATTGTACTTTATGATAGTGATAACATTTCTTTGATAGGACTTTCATTTATTTGTGAAAAAATAGAAGTATGGCAAAAATTGTTATAATTTCACTATTTTCTAATGTTGAATTTTGATATCCTTAAATCACAGAGATATTGTTAGGGGTCAAATTCCCACCTCTGCACATGGGGAATCTCGAGCCATCTCCGCTGCAATCTCCCATTCTTCTCCTGCCACAGTGGAGCCTGCTCAGCGGAGGAATCGGTCCCAGCGTCTTGCTCAGTCTGATACTGTGCAAAGGGTTACTGCTGCACTTCCAGCTTCTGCCATTGTAGCCAGTACTGGTCAGCGGCGAGCAGACGTCTTTGGGACTAAGTCCTACTTTTCCCCTTCTGAGCATGCCCAGGGTAAGATCTCTCATTGGAGATCAAGGGTCACATGCTCAGGTACTGTAGCAACTCCCATTGGTCCTCTAGGAAGGTCCTGAAGTTGCTCAAGTTCTGTGGCAGCCTCCCATTGGTCCTTCTGGGAAGGTCTTGAAGTTGCTGCAGCTATAAAAAGTTTGCATGATCGCACGGCCATGCGCTAGTATCAATCTATGTTATGTGCTTTGCGCCAGTGTGGTCTTGTGTGTATGTATTTAGGGCCCCAGCTGAAATAAGCCCCAAGAATACCGGCACCTCCAGTGAGGAGTTTTGAGTGTATGTATTCAGGGTCCCGGCTGAAATAAGCCCCTAGTATACCGGCACCTCCGGTGAGGAGTTTGTGTGTATGCAAGACCACTGACTGCTATCAGCTGAGCAGTTAGCTGTGTACTCCTGTGAGTCTAACAGGGCACAGTGCTTTCTTTTGTCAGTGACTAACTGTGAAGTAACAGAGTTTGCTTATACCGCCATATAGTGCCATTTGCAAGCAGCAGGTTCCTCCTGCACGGTGGACCCCGGGCTGCGAACGCACCAATAACTTCATCTATTTAATCGGTGTGTTCCGCTAGCCCTAACAGATATGTCACACAATATACACTGCTCAAAAAAATAAAGGGAACACTAAAATCCCACATCCTAGATATTAACTGAATTAAACATTCCAGTTCTAAATCTTTATTCGTTACATAGTGGAATGTACTGAGAACAATAAGACCTAAACATTATCAATGTAAATCACAACTAATATCCCACGGAGGTCTGACATTGGAATGATGAACAAAATCAAAATGGAAAATGAAGTTACAGGCTGATCCAACTTCAGTGGAAATGCCTCAAGACAAGGAGATGATGTTCAGTAGTGTGTGTGGCCTCCACATGCCTGTCTGACCTCCCTACAATGCCTGGGCATGCTCCTGATGAGGCAACGGATGGTCTCCTGAGGGATCTCCTCCCAGACCTGGACTAAAGCATCCGCCAATTCCTGAACAGTCTGTGGTGCAACGTGACGTTGGTGGATGGTGTGAGACATGATGTCCCAGATGTGATCAATCGGATTCAGGTCTGGTGAACAGGCGGGCCAGTTCATAGCTTCAATGCATTCATCTTGCACTAACTGCTGACACACTACAGCCACATGATGTCTGGCATTGTCCTGCATTAGGAGGAACTCAGGGTCAACCGCACCAGAATATGGTCTCGCAAGGGGTCTGAGGATCACATCTTGGTACCTAATGGCAGTCAGGCTACCTCTGGCAAGCACATGGAGGGTTGTGCGGCCCTCCAAAGAAATGCCACCCCACACCATTACTGACCCACTGCCAAACCAGTCATACTGAAGGATGTTGCAGGCAGCAGATCCCTCTCCACGGCATCTCCAGACTCTGTCACGTCTGTCTTATGTGCTCAGTGTGAACCTGCTTTCATCTGTGAAGAGCACAGGACACCAGTGGCGAATTTGCGAATCATGGTGCTCTGTGGCAAATGCCAAGCATCCTGCACAGTGTTGGGCTGTAAACACAACCCCAATCTGTGGACGTCGGGCACTCAGACCATCCTCATGGAGTCAGATTCTAACCATTTGTGCAGACACATGCACATTTTTGGCCTGCTGGAGGTCATTTTGCAGGGCTCTGGCAGTGCTCCTCCTGTTCTTCCTTGCACAAAGGCTGAGGTAGCTGTACTGCTGCTGGGTTGTTGCCCTCCTATGGCCTCCTCCACATCTCCTGGTGTACTGGCCGTTCTCCTGGTAGCGCCTCCAGCCTCTGGACACTACGCTGACAGACATGCAAACCGTATTGCCACAGCTCACATTGATGTGCCATTCTGGATGAGCTGCACTACCTGAGCCACTTGTGTGGGTTGTAGAGTCCGTCTCATGCTACCACGAGTGTGAAAGCACAACCAACATTTAAAAGTGACCAAAACATCAGCCAGAAAGCATTGGTACTGAGATGTGGTCTGTGGTCCCCACCTGCAGAACCACTCCTTTATTGAGTGTGTCTTGACAATTGCCAATAATTTCCATCTGTTGTATATTCCATTTGCAGAACAGCATGTGAAATTGATTGTCAAACAGTGTTGCTTCCGAAGTGGACAGTTTGATTTTACAGAAGTTTAATTTACTTGGAGTTATATTCTGTTGTTTAAGTGTTCCCTTTATTTTTTTGAGCAGTGTAGTTTATAAATAATATTTCACACATGTCTACTTTACATCAGCACAATTTTGGAACCAACGGCTTTTTTAGCAAGTTTTGAGGGTTAAAATTTGACCAGTGATTTCTCATTTTTACAAAATTTACAAAACCATTTTTCTTAGGGACCACATCACATTTGAAGTCATTTTGAGGGGTCTATATGATATAAGATACCCAAAAGTGACACCATTCTAAAAACTGCACCCCTCAACGTGCTCAAAACCACATTCAAGAAGTTTATTAACACTTCAGGTGCTTCATAGGAATGTTTGGAATGTGGAAAAAATGAACATTACATTTTTTCACAAAAAAATGTACTTCAGATCCAATTTTTTTTTATTTTGACAAAGTTAACAGAAAAAAAGATCCTCAAATCTGTCCTGAGCATAATGATACCCAATATGAGGGAGAAAACTACTGTTTGGGCACATGGCAGGGCTTGGAAGGGAAGCAACATCATTTGACTGTTGAATGCAAAATTTGCTGGAACAATTGGCAAACGCCATGTCCCATTTGGAGAGCCTCTAATGTGCCTAAACAGTGGAAACCCCCCACAAGTGACAACATTTTGTAAACTAGACCCCTTAAAGAATGTATTTAGATATGTAGTGTGTACCTCGAAACCCCAGGTGCTTCACAGAAGTTTAAAACGTTGAGCCATAAAAATAATAAAATCACATTTTCATCACAAAAATGTTACTTTAGCCCCAAACTTTGAATTTTCATAAGGATAGCAGGATAAATTGCACCATACAATTTGTAGTTAACTTCTCTTGAGTACGCCGATACCCCATATGAATGAGAAAACTACTGTTTGGGTGCACGGCAGGGCTCAGAAGGGAAGCAGCGTCATTTGGCTTTTGGAATTGTAAAATTTCCTGGAATCATTAGCGGACGTCACAACCCATTTGGAGACTCCCAGATGTGCCTAAACAGTGGAAACCCCACTCAAGTGACACCATTCTGGAAACTAGACCATTCAAGGAATGTATTTAGATGTTTGTTGAGTAGTTTATGATGTTGACCAGTGAAAATAAAAGAAAATACATTTTCCCAGCAGAAAATTTATTTTGGCCCCGAATTTTGCATTTTCATAAGGGTAACTGGATAAATTTCACCATACAATTTGTTGTGACATTTCTCCTGAGTATGCCAATACCCCACATGTGTTGGAATACTACTTTTGAGGCACAGTGCAAATCTCAGAAAGGAAGGCACCATATTGGAGTTCAAATTTTGCTGGAATGGTTTGAGGGTGTATTGTCACATTGGCAGAGCCCCTGAGGTGCCAGAAAAAAAAGAAACCCACAATATGTGAACTCATTTTACAAACCACTCCATAATCAAACTTTTTTAAAACGATTTTTCTGAACCCAAACATCCAGAGTTTCGCCCATCTCTATTTGCTAATATAGAAGTCATAAATATTTAAATTCATTCAATATGTTAAAAATTGTTGCCAAGTTCCTTTAACAATTAAACAAATATGTTATGGACATGATTTTGTGGCACCTTCCAATACATAAGTATTACATGTTCTCCTCCTGCACTTGTTACTACAGCTTTTCTTACAGAATGCACAGCTCTCCTGCCTACAAAATGGCAATTCACATGGGACATGTAACCACATTTGTCCATCAGCCACCTCCAATTGAAAATCATCTTTTCCATGTATACAGGTCCTTCTCAAAAAATTAGCATATAGTGTTAAATTTCATTATTTACCATAATGTAATGATTACAATTAAACTTTCATATATTATAGATTCATTATCCACCAACTGAAATTTGTCAGGTCTTTTATTGTTTTAATACTGATGATTTTGGCATACAACTCCTGATAACCCAAAAAACCTGTCTCAATAAATTATCATATCAAGAAAAGGTTCTCTAAACGACCTATTACCCTAATCTTCTGAATCAACTAATTAACTCTAAACACATGCAAAAGATACCTGAGGCTTTTAAAAACTCCCTGCCTGGTTCATTACTCAAAACCCCCATCATGGGTAAGACTAGCGACCTGACAGATGTCAAGAAGGCCATCATTGACACCCTCAAGCAAGAGGGTAAGACCCAGAAAGAAATTTCTCAACAAATAGGCTGTTCCCAGAGTGCTGTATCAAGGCACCTCAATGGTAAGTCTGTTGGAAGGAAACAATGTGGCAGAAAACGCTGTACAACGAGAAGAGGTGACCGGACCCTGAGGAAGATTGTGGAGAAGGACCGATTCCAGACCTTGGGGAACCTGAGGAAGCAGTGGACTGAGTCTGGTGTGGAAACATCCAGAGCCACCGTGCACAGGCGTGTGCAGGAAATGGGCTACAGGTGCCGCATTCCCCAGGTAAAGCCACTTTTGAACCATAAACAGCGGCAGAAGCGCCTGACCTGGGCTACAGAGAAGCAGCACTGGACTGTTGCTAAGTGGTCCCAAGTACTTTTTTCTGATGAAAGCAAATTTTGCATGTCATTCGGAAATCAAGGTGCCAGAGTCTGGAGGAAGACTGGGGAGAAGGAAATGCCAAAATGCCTGAAGTCCAGTGTCAAGTACCCACAGTCAGTGATGGTGTGGGGTGCCATGTCAGCTGCTGGTGTTGGTCCACTGTGTTTCATCAAGGGCAGGGTCAATGCAGCTAGCTATCAGGAGATTTTGGAGCACTTCATGCTTCCATCGGCTGAAATGCTTTATGGAGATGAAGATTTCATTTTTCAGCATGACCTGGCACCTGCTCACAGTGCCAAAACCACTGGTAAATGGTTTACTGACCATGGTATTACTGTGCTCAATTGGCCTGCCAACTCTCCTGACCTGAACCCCATAGAGAATCTGTGGGATATTGTGAAGAGAAAGTTGAGAGACGCAAGACCCAACACTCTGGATGAGCTTAAGGCCGCTATTGAAGCATCCTGGGCCTCCATAACATCTCAGCAGTGTCACAGGCTGATTGCCTCCATGCCACGCCGCATTGAAGCAGTCATTTCTGCCAAAGGATTCCTGACCAAGTATTGAGTGCATAACTGAACATTATTATTTGATGGTTTTTTGTTTGTTATTAAAAAACACTTTCATTTGATTGGACGGGTGAAATATGCTAATTTATTGAGACAGGTTTTTTGGGTTATCAGGAGTTGTATGCCAAAATCATCAGTATTAAAACAATAAAAGACCTGACAAATTTCAGTTGGTGGATAATGAATCTATAATATATGAAAGTTTAATTGTAATCATTGCATTATGGTAAATAATGAAATTTAACACTATATGCTAATTTTTTGAGAAGGACCTGTAGTGCTTTATTATGTATATGAATTGCATATATCTAATAGCATGATTAAATAGTATGATTATGATTTTTTTTCACTTATGTAAAAGAAAAAGTTATCAAATTTGTAAAGATAAAAAAATTTTGACACCTTTTTTCCGACTCCTGTAATTTTTTTTTATCCTGCTGATTGAGCTGGGTGAGGACTTGTGTTTTGTATGACAATAAGACAATTTTATTGATAACAAATTGCATTATATACAACATATCAGTTATTTATTATTGCATTATTTTTAGAGAAATGTGGTTACTGAAAAAAACACAATTCTGGCACGCTTTTTGTTAGGGGTCGAGTTCCCGCCTCTGCACAGGGGGAATCTCGGGCCATCTCCGCTGCGGTTTCCCATTCTTCTTCTGCCGCAGTGGAGCCTGCTCAGCGGAGACGTCGGTCCCATCATCTCGTTCAGTCTGACTCTGTACAAAGAGTTACTGCTGTTTTTCCTGCTTCTGCCATGGAAGTTAATGCTGGGCACTAAGTCCTGCTTTTCTCGTTCTGAGCATGTGGAGCGCCCCCACACCGCCGCAGGGCCGAGGGGTACCCGGAGCCGGGCCTCTAGGTCTCAGTCCTGGGGTTGTCACGGTGGCTAGACCCGGTCCGTGGCCCTGTCCGTCAGTGGGGGACGTCCGGTGCAATAAGTGGTGTAGTAACGGTGTAGCGGTGCAGTTGTGGGGTGCAGGTCGCGGTAAATAACGAGGACACCAGGTTGCAGTCTCTTTACCTCTTTACTGAAGCTCTCTGGGTCCTCAGTCCAGAATACGGCTCACCAGGCTGCGCAAGTCCGGCCGGTCCAATGGCACTTCCAGAGCTCTCCTTGCAGGTGGAAATCGGTGCCTTCCTTCTAGCGCTATGTGTTGCAGTCCTTCCCTGCTGTGCTTACGGAAAGTACCCCACAACTGTTGTGTCTGTTTCTCGTGTTCCCTCACAACAACTTAATTCGCAATGATCTTCCTCGTCCCTCCAGATACTATGGTAGGAACGCACCCGTATGACGGGGAGGCTCGGAGATCTTCCGGGACTCTATCTGCGCCCCTCTCCTGTTGGTACCCCCCTTTGCCTTCCTGGGTGATGCGTGAGACAGTCCGCCTCAAGCTAACTGCCCTGCCGTAGGTCTGAGGTATGGCTTGAAACTCTTTACCTCCTCGGCGTTCCGGCCACCGGTAGTGCGCCTCAGTAAGGTGCTGCCTCTTTCAGCACAACCCTCACTGGTATCTCCTTTCGCTTGACTTCGTTTCTCACTCAGCACAATCTATCTCGCTTCTAGTCCTTTCTTGAGTCCCGCCGCTTCCAGGAGCCTGCACGGACCCGTTACGTTCTTTCAATGCCAAGCCTCTGCCAGGATCCCACCCCTGGCAGAGACCCTACAGTCTCTCCCTTCACAACACCCCCTGCCACAGGGTGTTGCTCCGTTCAATCCCGTCAGCGTTCTCTCTAACTTCCTGCCTGACCCCCAGTTTACCCACTATGGTGGGGAGTGGCCTAATGAATAGCACCCTTAGCTCCCCCCGGAGGCCCAGCTGTGAAATGTATTGGTGACTGTGATACCTGCTCAGAGAACTCCTTCAGTGCCATCGAACGCACCATGGCCCCCCTTAGTGGCTGAGCCATGATACTGCAACGACCAGGACTCTGGGGCGCTGCACTCCCCCCTGGTTAAACACAGTACTCCGGGACTGGGAAGAAAAACAACAATACAGGTTAGCAAAAAGACATACAATTTTGTTGAGTGCAAATAACAGTAAGTATACTTAAGTAGGCTTCCCTTTATGGGAGGTGAGGACACTTTTAACGTTACAAACATAATCAACATTATAAATTACAGAGCATAAATAACTTCTGTTACCCAACCGGGTATTCTACTTAGTGCAATTTTTGGAACAATAACTTAACATTGCCTTTAAGAAACTCACACTCTTAGTCTATCAAAGGCCTTCCTATAATCACATTATAAGGCATTTCAACTTTACATTCTCCTTCTTGTGAACCTGCAGGACCGCCTGTCCCTACGGCACCAGGCCTACTGCCTCTCCTTTCTTTTACAGGACCGCCCTGTTCAGCCAGGGCCTACTGCCTTTCGCTACTATACACAGTATAGACATAACATTCCTTTCATTTAAAGAACTCTGAGCCCGCTCTACTCGGCTCCTTTAAGGACTCACTCTCTGACCTTAGTAACAAAGTAACTTTTCAATGGGGACGCGGGGTTTACCTTCTATCCTCACTTTCATTATTACTTCTTTTACTTTCAACTATGCAGGCTTCTACATCTACCCCTACGGGCTCTCTGCATCTTTCCTTTCTACAAAACATTATTCAGATTTCACATTTCAACAACTTCAACACATATAACTCGGCATGTAAAACAGTTACATTTTCTTTTTCAAGGCATCATTATCACATTACTGTTCGGTAACAGTATCTCTTTCAAATTTACTTCGTCACATCCCCTTTAAGAGGGGACCAAGTCTTTCTGAGGTAGCTCGTCTTCTCAGCCTACCAGTCTTATGCAAAGTTCCAGCCCGGGATCTTCACAAAGTGTCTTTAACTAGGACTAGTAGGAAAGGTTTCTTCGCAAAGTGTCTTTAACTAAAACCAGTAGAGAAGGAATCTTCGCAAAGTGTCTTTTGGCTCAAACCAATAGGGCAAATATCTTCGCAAAGTGTCTTTGGCTAAAACCAGTAGGGAGCACCTTTAAGAAGGTGCAAACTATTTACAAGGGAAGTTCGAATCATGCACAGTCCATGATTTCTGCAGTTCTTTTAACCCCTTAACGACCGCCGATACGCCTTTTAACGGCGGCCGCTAAGGGTACTTAAACCACAGCGCCGTTAATTAACGGCGCTGTGGAAAAAGTGAATAGCGCCCCCCAGAGTCGGATTTTCTCTGGGGTCTCGGTTGCCGAGGGTAGCCGAGACCCCAGAGAACATGATTCGGGGGGTTTTTACCGACCCCCGAGTTGCGATCGCCGGTAATTAACCGTTTACCGGCGGTCGCAACAAAAAAAAAAAAAACGCGATTTGCCGTTTAATTTCTCTGTCCTCCGATGTGATCGCACATCGGAGGACAGAGAAATGTGGTCCCCGATGGCCCCCAATAGCCCCCCAATACTTACCTACCTCCCCCGGTGCTCCTCGTGTCTCCCCATGGGCGCCGCCATCTTTTTTCCGGGAAAAAATGGCGGGCGCACGCGCAGTGCGCCCGCCGCCCGGCACCCGGATGTTCTTTGGGGTCTCGGCTGCCGGGGGTAGCCGAGACCCCAAAGAACATGATCGGGGTCGATTTGCACCGACCCCTGCTTTGCGATCGCCGGTAATTAACAGTTTACCGGCGACCGCAAAAAAAAAAAAAAAAAAAGCGATCAGTTATTTCTCTGTCCTCTGATGTGATCGCACATCAGAGGACAGAGAAATAGGGGGATTCGGGGACCCTAACATACTCACCCGGTGTCCCTGGGTCCTCTTCTGTCTTCTCCTGCCAGCCGGCTTTTTCATCATGGCGGGCGCATGCGCAGTGCGCCCGCCATCTGCTGCCATCTGCCGGCCGGCAGGAGAAGACAAGTTGGGGCTAAAATTAGGGTTAGGGTTAGGGTTAGGGTTAGGGTTAGAGTTAGGGTTAGGGTTAGAGTTAGGGTTAGGGTTGGGGCTAAATTTAGGGTTAGGGTTAGGGCTAGGGTTAGGGTTAGGCTACTTTCACACTAGCGTTTTTTGGCTTCCGTCGCAATGCGTCGTTGGAGAAAAAACGCATCCTGCAAAAGTGCTTGCAGGATGCGTTTTTTCTCCATTGGCTTGCATTAGCGACGCATTGCGACGGATTGCCACATGTCGCATCCGTCGTGCGACGGATGCGTCGTGCTTCGGCGGACCGTCGACACAAAAAAAACTACATGTAACTTTTTTGTGCGACGTGTCCCACATATTTCAGTGCCACGTGCCACGTATTTAAGTGACACGTGCCACGTATCAAAGTGCCACGTGCCACATATTTCAGTGCCACGTATCAAAGTGCCACGTGCCACGTATCAAAGTGCCACGTGCCACGTATCAAAGTGCCACGTGCCACGTATCAAAGTGCCACGTGCCACATATTTCAGTGCCACGTATCAAAGTGCCACGTGCCACGTATCAAAGTGCCACGTGCCACGTATCAAAGTGCCACGTGCCACGTATCAAAGTGCCACGTGCCACATATTTCAGTGCCACGTGCCACGTATCAAAGTGCCACGTGCCACGTATCAAAGTGCCACGTGCCACGTATCAGAGTGCCACGTGCCACGTATCAAAGTGCCACGTGCCACATATTTCAGTGCCACGTATCAAAGTGCCACGTGCCACGTATCAAAGTGCCACGTGCCACATCTTTCAGTGCCACGTGCCACGTATTTAAGAGACACGTGCCACGTATCAAAGTGCCACGTGCCACATATTTCAGTGCCACGTGCCACGTATTTAAGTGACACGTGCCACGTATCAAAGTGCCACGTATCACGTATTTCAGTGCCACGTATTTAAGTGACACGTATCACGTATAAGTGCCACGTGTCACGTATTTAATTGCCACATATTTAAGTGCCACGTATCAAGATTTTCCATGGAGAACAGACACATCCAGAGATATGTCTGCTCTCCACGGCTGCAGCAACACACTGACAGGAGCCATAGTTCCTGTCGGTGTGTCACTGCGCATGCGCGAGCGAGTTTACCGGCGGTCATTGACCCCGGCACTCTCGCTTAACGGCAGTGCTGCGTGGGAAAGTTCAACGCAGCTGTACTGCTGTTAACCGAGACGCCGGAGTCATTGAACTCCGGAACAGTACGCGATACACTGCTAGGAGCTTCGCTCCTGGCAGTGTATCGCCGGAGAGCAGCCGATCGGCGTGGGACACTCGTTTTATGGATTCTGCGGACAGGGAGTATGAATTTGGTTTATTATTTTTGGATTTTT